>NC_091010.1:3693636-4296363 GCF_041146395.1 Eulemur rufifrons | reverse complement strand
TAATGCCTACAGTTGGTCACTCAAAAATTGCAACATGAATATAGTGCCAAAAAAATTAAAAAAGAACATCAGAAGAATTTTCTAGAAGAGGTGATGATGTTTGTCTTTGGGGAGAACCAGGGGTGGAATGGGTGAAACAAGACAGCTTTTTGTTATTCTTGTTTGTGTTTATTTTTCTCTTTAAGACTTACTATTTCTTGACTTTTTAAACTTCGTGCATGTATTACTTTGACAAAAATAAAAATGTATTTTGAAAAAAGAAACGGGATAAACATTAATACTGCCTCCTCATCCAGATGTTAATATAGTAGAGTACATCCTTCTAGGTATGTTTACACATATATAGAAAAAATATTTTTTACCATAAAAGGATTATAACATGCACATTGCTAAATAATGGATTTTTTAATCCAAAAACATACAAGAATCGTCCACCTGTGAACAAAATATTCAGAGTGCTTATCTATGGCTGGCTCATTGCTAGGTACTGCAGAAGGGAGTGAAGCTGTGCACAGTTAAGAACAACAAAAGCTTCATGAATCGAGTGCCATAGCAGAGAATCCAGGGAGGCTTCTCAGAGGAGGTGTCTCCAGGGGGCACTCCAAGTTGCAATTGTGAGGCTACGTAGTGCTGAACTGAATTGCCTTGAGTGTGCTGAGGTCCCTGTGCTGGAGGTTTCTGAAGAGAGGCTGGGGGCACCTCTCAGAGCTGCTGTCCAGGGATTCTGAGTCGGGGGCGGGGTGGGTGTGCCCACGTGGTCGCCCACCTGGGCTGGCGTCCCTCACCCTGGCCCTCCTGTGCCGGCTGTGCATCCTCGACTTTAAAAGCCAGGCTCCTGCTTTTCCTCTGCCTTTTCCCTTTTCCTGTGATGCCCCCACCCCTCTGCTCCTTCCACCCACAGCTGCTGCCTGTAGAAATCCCACCTGTTTTACCTGGTCCAGAAGAGAACAGAGTGGGGTCCTGGGAGCCTCGGCGCTGAGGGGACAGCACTGGGGCACCAGCACGGGCCCCGGCACAGGGCACACAGAGTCCCGGGGCTGCCTGGAGCCTGAGTTCTGTGCCCACGTGAGGACCAGGGTGCATGGTGCTCCTTCCTGAGCCTGGTGGGAGCTGCTGTGACGACCAGTTACACACAGTTCCTGTGCCTGTCCCCTCTGTAGTAGTTCCTAGTGTTGCCTCAACAAACTCCCACAAACGTAAGGACTTAAAATGACACGTTTGTCATCTCGCAGTTCTGGGGGCCGCAAGTCTCACCCAGGTGCTGCCAGGGCTGCGCTCCTTTCCGGAGGCTCCAGGTGAGGACCTGTGTCCTTGTGCACTCAGGCTGTTGGTAGAATCGGTTCGTCGTGGCTGAGGGCTGAGGGCCCGTTTCCTCGCTGGCTGCCAGGGGAGGGCCGTCCTCAGCTTCTAGAGGGCACCCACACTCCTTCACGTGTGCCCCTTCCTCCGGCTTCGAAGAGAGGTCCAGTCCCTCTCACCCTCGAGTCTCTCCCCGCCTCCTTTGTCTCATTTCTGTCCTCCAGCCGGGAAAGGAGCACCACTGTGGTGACGCCGGGCCCGCCTGCGCGGCTCAGGATGGTTGCACGGTCTTAAGGCCGGCTGATTAGCAACCTAAATTCTATCCGCGGCCTTAATTCCCCTTTTCCATGTGGCACAGCACTCATGGGTGCCAGGGATTAGGACCTGGACATTTTCTGTGCCCCACACCCTCTGTCCTTCCTCTGTCCTTCCTCTGCACACCCTACCTTCTGCTGAAGATGAGGGTGGGAACTCAAGCACAAGGCGTCGGTGCTTTGCTTAGCCTTGCAGAGAACCATTGCTCGCGTCAAGGAGGAGCCACTGCTGTGGGCAAGGCAGAGCGCAGCAGCTGTCAGACCAGTGGCACCACCTCCCCTGGAACTCACCGGACAGGCAGGTCATGGGCCCCAGCCAGACCTGTTGAATGAGAAACTCTGAGGGTGGGGCTCGGCCAGCGAGCAGGTTTAACCAGCCCCCCAAGTGACTCCGGTGAGACCAGAACAGCCATCCCTGCCTCCCTCGCTTTGGTCCTGGGCTGGCCCGTCAGGGAGGCCACAACTGGGCCTTCTCTGCATTGTGCTTGGCCACCAGGGAGTTCTTTCTAGACTGCCAGTGCCTCCCAGCCACTCTGGGCCGTCCCTGGAGGACTGGGAGCTCAATTTCCTCAGAAGTCAGGCTCTAATGCCCTGAAAAGGTAACATGACACAGAAAATCGACCAGGAAGAACTGAAAAGCCTTTGGCGGGGTCTCCCGGGAAGTCTGCTGGGCTCCCAGCTCAGACGGGGATGCAGGAGGGCAGTTGCCCAGGGGAAGGGCCTCAAGACGGCCGCAGTGGGGAACAAGGGTGGCCTGGCCCTGGGTGCCAGCTGCAGGAGCTCTCTCTGTGTGGGGCTGTCCCCCAGGGCCAGAGATCTTGACCCTGGAGGAGAGTGGAACTCTGTGGGGTTGAGCGAGCATCCAGGTAATACGTCCTTCAACCTGAAACCCAGACTCCTTCTCTGCGGCTGTCAGCACTGAGTGAGGTTCACCTCACGGCTGCCAAGGTCAGTGGGCCATTGTCCTTCAGCTACAGGCACCGGTAGGATCGTGGGGTGTGGTGGTTAAAAACAAGGTGGGTGGGCTGTTCAGGTTCAGCTATTTACCGGCTGTGTGACCTTAGAGAAGTTACTCAGCCTCTCTGAGCGTAGGTCACTTCATCTGTTTTTAGTGAGTATGGATTTCAGTCCATAACACTTGAGTATAAGAATTGTTAATTTCTCCAAATTAGATAATCTACTCTAGCTTCTAACCCTGAGCTGGAGGAAGAAGATGCGCTCTGGCCAGTTGAGCAAGAGTCTCAGGGTTTTTAAATGGCCCAGACATTCAGAAGAGGCCCTCTGGTGTTCACTCCACACTGGCCCCTGACAGTCGACATTCTCTTTGTTCAAATCCAGAGGATGCTTGAAGGCAGGTGACTGTGTGTCACCAGGGTCAGCTCATGGGGCTGTGGCAGCAGAGGCCAGGGATGGCCACAGCCCTTCGCTCCTCCCTGGGTCCACATCCTTTACAAGGTGGCTTTGCAGCACCTTCCCCTCCCCCAGCTCCTGTGCTTCTGTTCATGCTCCCCGCCCCACCCCCGCCCCAGCCCCTGGGCCCCAGCTGCCCCAGCAGCAGAGGGACAACAAGAATCAGGTAGCTGAGTCCAGCTCAAATTCCCAACCCGCACAACTGCCAGCTAGTAATTGCCTGGGTTTTAAGTCACTTAGCTCTAGAATGTTTATGACTTAGTCAAAGCTGACACAGGGGCCTTGTGCCTACCCAGGGTTTGCACAGGAGGGTGACAGAGTGGCTGGTACTTGTAGAAAGAAATCCCACCCAGCCCCAGGCTCAGGAGAAACCCGCCCCTCCTTCCTGGGCTCCCAAATTCCCTCTCAGCCTCGGCTGCCTTCAGCAAATGACAGCCTGTGAGGTGGCATCTTTCTTCTAGGCACCACGTGACTGTTGTTGTTCCCAGAACATGAACGCTAGTCACAGCTCCCTGGGGAGGGGGCCCCTTGGTCAGAACACACCCCCCCTCTGGGGATGAGGGGGTGTCGTACCACTCTGGTTCTCTGCAGCCCCTGTAGCCAGGAAAACAAAGGACCATCTTCCCAGACGAAATGGGGAGGGCGTCTGCGGGACCTGATGGGTGACAGCGACCCTGAGGGTGCTGTGGAATGCTGGGGGAGGGGCCGTTGCCATGCCCCTGGCGCTCTGTCCACCCCCGCCTGGGCCCGCCCTGGCTGCAGCTTCAGAGCTGGGCAGGAAACTCTCTCCAGGGCAAAGAGCGAGCTGGGGCCAGGCACTCCTTGCTCCCAGCTCAAAGGGCGGCCCAAACCCACTTCCTTCAGGAGGGGCCCCAAATTCTTCAGGGCCAGCCCTCGCCTAAGCAGCTGGCACGTGTGCTCAAAATGTTTATTGCCCCCCTGCAAACTACTCTCCCACTTGTCCTGTCAGGGGGGAGTCTGGGGGGCCGCGTGGGTCTTGCTGTCTCCCAGCCCAAGCCCATCAGCTGTCGTGGGGTCCTGGGCGACTTTGGCCCCGCTGATCTTTCTTGTGAGGCACAGCCTGCACTAAGTGACAGCCTGGGCCGTCCTCCCAGGGCCTCTGTTGGTCCTGGTGCCCTGGCACCGGGAGGGACTCATGGAGCAGAGTTGGAGCAGCCGCTTAGGACGGCTGTGGGCCCCCCGCAGGGGGTGGTTCCCTCTCCAGTCCCCAGAACTTGACGTGCCTGTGTGTGCGCTGGGGAGGTCAGGCCATGTGCTCCTGGGCAGCAGGCCGTGGCGCCTTGTTCCAAGGATGTTTCCGATGCCCCCAGGGGAGGTTCGGTTTCTGGTCCTGTCTGACTCCCCGCCTTTTGGGGCCTCTGCGGCACAGTGATGAATTTCATATTTCTTTGGAAGTGGATATCATGTCTGAGCCTCAACATTGGCACATAAATGTTTTGTTTTTCCCAAGTAAGTCAGCTGGGGTGCAAATGTCAGTTTCTTTGAAGAGACTTGTCAATGATCTCAGAGTACGCTGGCCGGTTCGAGGAATGGCAGTGCTGCCCTTAGCACTCGCTGCGGGCCTGGAGCGGCCCACTCCCTGGGCTGTGATCAGCTCATCTGCGCAATGAGGATCCCAAACGTCCTTCCAGCTCTGACCCCCCAAGGTTGTAAAATGAGGTGAAAACTTGCTGAGCCGGGAAAGGATCCGTTTTCAAGGACGCGGACCTCCTCCCCCTCCTCTCCCAGTCCTTGCCGGGGTCCCTGAAAGCCTCCCTAAGGGCTGGAGACCTGAGGGTGTGCAACTCTCAGCCAGGAAAAACACCTTCTTGTCCATTCTTCTCAGGCCACAGAATGGTGTCCTACGAACGAGCTGGAATTTATACCCATAGTGCCGGCCGCGGCTTGGCACTTGCTTGGATTTTGAGCTATAAATTACACTTGCGAGGGTGTCCTGCTCCAGGCTAAGGTTATTTATTATCTGAGCTGAGACATGTGAAATATCAGATGGAGGAGACCCGGCGAGGCTGACCGGGGACAGTTTACAGGGCGCCGTGTTCTGTATCCACTCACATTGGTTCTGGTTACTTTGAAAATGAACAGTGGCTGGTTAGTGTGACTGCACGGCCTGGATGACTGCCCGTGGCCCTGCTGTCCTCCCTGGCACCGGTTTGTGCCTTCTCTTCTGGAGCACACAAGCGTGGCAGGCTGGGGTAGGGGACTTTGGCAATGGGATAGTATTGAGACTGATCTTGGCCTCCCTAGGTCTGATGGCAACATCGCCAAGCTCTCTAGACAGGCTGATGGCTCCCAGCACCTCTGTTTCTACGGAAAGAACCAGAGAGACAGTTACAAATCCGTGAGTTTCCTTTGGCAATGCCTTCGGTTGCTGCACAAGCTGGTGCGCAGTACAGAAACGGTGTAAATGAGAAATGCAGAAGGCGACGAGGGCATGACATGGGCACAGACGCAGGGTGCGGTCCGACAGCGTTTCACTGCGATCGCATAAAAGGGAGGCAAGGCCTGCTCCACGCCCATCAGCAAGGCTGCGACCAGAGAGGTGAGAACCAACAAGTGTGGTGAGCGTGCGGAGGAGTCAGGGCCCCGTGTGCTGCGGTGAGGATGGACAGCCGGGCAGTCACTGGGGAGAGCAGAGTGGCTTTTCCTCCGGAAGCTACACGGGTCACTGAACTGAGCCGGTGCAGACAGACAGATGCCCACGCTCTCACTCACGTGAGGGCACTGGAGCAATTCGTCTTATGAAGGCAAAGGACAGGGCCATAGAGATGGGGAAGCGTGGGCGGGCGGGGTGAGGAGGGCTTACTAACGGGCACGAGGATACAATTCGACAGGAGGAGTAAGTTCCAGTGCTCAGCAGCACAGTAGGGTGATGGCAGTTAACTGTAATTTATTGCATATTTCAAAATAGCTCGAAGAGAAGATCTGGAACATTCCCAACACAAAGAAATGACCCATGTTTGAGGCGATGGAGATCCCGACTACCCAGATTTGATCACGTTGCATGCTCACACGTGCCCCATAGGTACGTACAGCTACTGTGTATCCTTAAAAATTAAATAAAATTTAAAACAGCTGACCGTAAGAATTACCCTGCAACCTAGCAATTCCTCTTCTCAGGAAAGCTCAGTGAAATGCGCCAGACATCCAGGGACAAACAGGGCATGGTTACCCGTGTATGGCAACCTCGGACAGGCAGGTTCATAGAGACAAAAGGAAAACTGCGGCCACCAGGAACCGGGGCGGGGAGAATGCGGGGCTGTTGTTTACTGGGGACAGGGCGTCCGCTCGGGGAGACGGAAGACAGCTGGAGGGAGACGGCGGTGTGGTCGCACGGCACTGTGGATGTGCCTAATGCCACTAAACGTGGCTGGAATGGTAAATTTTAGTTATGTACATTTTATTATAATAAAGAAAGAGACTGACTTATTTAATTGGAAAGAGTTATCTTCAATCTCTGAGATTCTTTCCTCTATTTGATCTACCCTACTCTTGAGACTTTCCACAGTGTTTTGTAGCTCTCTGAATAAATTCTTCATTTCTAGAAGTTCAGTTTGGTTTTTCTTCAATATTTCAATTTCTTTAGTGAATTTTTCTTCCAAATCCTGTATTTTTTTTTTTTTTTTTGTGGTTTCTTTGTGTTGGTTATCCATCTATTTAGAACTCAGGAAAATCAGCAAGAAAAAATCAAACAACCCTATCAAAAAGTGGGCAAACGACATGAATAGAAATTTCTCAAAAGAAGATATGAGAATGGCTAACAAACATATGAAAAAATGCTCAACATCCCTAATCATCAGAGAAATGCAAATCAAAACCACAATGAGATATCACTTAACCCCAGTGAGAACGGCCTTTATCAAAAAGTCCCAAAACAACACATGTTGGCGTGGGTGTGGAGAGACAGGAACACTCATACACTGCTGGTGGGACTGCAAACTAGTGCAGCCCCTGTGGAAAGCATTATGGAGGTATCTTAAACAGATTCAAGTAGACCTACCATTCGATCCAGCAATCCCATTACTGGGCATATACCCAAAAGAACAAAGATCATTCTATAACAAAGACACATGTACCCGAATGTTTATAGCAGCACAATTCACAATTGCAAAGATGTGGAAACAACCCAAATGCCCATCAATTCATGAATGGATTAGTAAACTGTGGTATATGTATACCATGGAGTATTACTCAGCTATAAGAAATAACGGAGATACGACATTTCTATGGTTCTCCTGGAGAGAGTTGGAACCCATTATATTAAGTGAAGTATCCCAAGAATGGAAAAACAAGCATCACATGTTCTCACCAGAAAATTGGTTTCCCTGATCATCACCTAAATTCTCATCTGGGAACGATACCAATCGGATATCAGACTGAGGTGGGGGGTGGGGGAGGGGACGGGTGTATGCCTACATGATGAATGCATTGCGCACCGTTTGGGAAATGGTCACGCTTGAAGGTGCTGACTCAGGGAGGGGGGGGATGCGAGGAGGGGATGGGTATATACCTACATGATGAGTGCAATGCTCACTGTCTGGGGATCAGACATGCCTGGAGCTCTGACTTGGGGGGACAGGCAGTACATGGGCAACGTATGTAACCTGAACTTTTGTATCCCCCAAAATAAGCTGAAATAAAAAAAAAAAAGAAAGGGAGCCGAGGCCCCGGTGGTTGACATCCACTCGTTTATCCTGCCTCTCAGTGAACTCCAGCAGGTCCCCTCACTGCTGTCCCCTGGTCCTGTCGGGTGGGCAGGGCAGGTGGTGTCGCTGGTCCCATTTAACAGATGAGCAACAAGCGCACAGGGACTCTGTCTCGGGTCTGTCACTCTCCCTCGTTCTCTTCACACACATGCACACACACACACACACACACACACGCATGCACACACACGCACACACACATGCACATGCGCACGCACACACACACATGCACACACACGCATGCATCGCCCTGCGCGTTCCTGATGCTTGTCTGTCTCCCTCCACCCGGCTATGTGTTCTCGGGGCAGGGACTTTGCCGGCCACTCACCCCCGGATTCCCAGGGCCTGGCATAGAGAAGGTTTTTGTGCTGAGAGAAGAAGCAAATGACGCTCTCCGTCCGAGGCTGGCCCTGGGCCGGCAAGCAGCAGGCGCAGAGCACTGCCTTGTCCGCTTTCTCCGGCCCTTGCTCTCCAACAGCTCAGGCTGCCTGGTAGGCGAGTGGGGACCCCGTATGCGCGAAGGCCCTTCCTGCTCCACACCAGGGTAAATGGACTCTGAATAGCTGCCCTTGGAGCAACAGTCCCCCCTTTGGGGTCACCCCATTTTCTTGGCTAGAACTCCTTCCAGCTCCCACCCAGTCCCACCTCGACCCCGTCCCAACCAGAGCAGGTGTACCTGCCCAGGCGTGCCCCCTTCTCTGACTTGGTCCTCCCTGGCCCAGTTCCTTTTAATCCGGTAATCTACTCCCAACTGTGTTTGTGATATATTTACCACAGCCGGTGCAAGCCCTGCCATGGGCCTATGCGGGGGCCCTCCATGGGGTTCAGCGTTGCCTGACCACCAATTTCATCTGCAGCATCATTCTTGCAGAGCTGGAAGGTGGAAGCTCCGTTCTGTGTGCAGTGTGGTGGCCTGGACAGCCTGTGGCCGGGGCCCTGTGACTCACAGCTCTTTTGCTGCACTATATGCATGTCGTTTGACTTCGCTTGACTGCATGCTAGAAGAAATTAGGGGCTCTAGACTTCTTCCTACAAGATGACAGTGTATGAAAAACCCAACCAATCAAAAGAAGCTCTGAGTGTGCACATCAGGGTATATTGTCTTCTGGGAATGCAGGAAGTTGGAAAAGGCCAGGGAGATGAATGAGTGGAAGAGAAGGAAGAGGGAGGGAGAGGCCTGTCGCCTATTGCACCCATCCTCTTAGGAAGTCAGTCTCTTGCAGGACAGCTACGCTTGATTCTACAGTCAGCATAGGCCCCAGGGACCTTCATCCCTGCATAGGGACCCTCTGAATAGAGATCACATCCTTTTCTCACAAGGAGGGGCTTCAGCACACTTGGGGAAGCTGCACTCAGATTTGGATCCAGACCAATCTGGATTACAGAGACTGAGAACCTAAGAACAGACCATCCTGAAACATCAGGATGGAGACAACTTTCCATGGAAATGAAATGCAAACACCACACACTCAACGTTCAGTCTTTAATTCATGCTTCCTTTTCATTTACGGAAACCAGAGTGCAGATGGCTTTGGGAAGCCCCTGGAATCTGATAAAATGCCATTTTAAATTGTTCTGTGGTTTTTCATTATGAGAAGTCCAAGGAATTGGTAAGATTTATGATAGACATTGTACAGTGCAGAAGCAATTTTCTTTGCAATCAAGAGACCTTTATTTCTGCTATTCACATCAAATACATGAGGTGGACATGGGAAGGGGCCCTTGCTGGGGGGAAAACAACAACCACATCGCTTTTCTTGAAGATCACTCATAGCAGTGGTGCCAGTGCAAGCGTCAATGTGAACTGACCTGATTCTAAGTCCTTGGCCTTGATCCTTGGTCCCCTTCATCCTCCAGAAGGGCCTCAGAACCGCCAGGAGACCTCGTAGGCCCTTTGCAGTTGGCCCAGGTACTTTCCTGGTCCTCTGCATCTTGTCTCTTTGTTTGCCCACCTGTGAGCCCTTCCCTGACCACCCTATAGAAGTGGTCACTCATCGTCTATCTTCTGTGCTGCCAGGGAATCTCATCTGTCCCCCAATGGTTGCCCTTATCTCACTGTAAACAACATCATCGTCATCGTCGTCATCATTGTCACAGCCACTCATGTTTCTGATACTTACAAGGTGCTAAGCACAGGGCTGAGCAGCTTGAGTGTTTACCGGTCTGGAGCCCCATCCCTTGTTCTATGAGCTCCTGGGAGGCAGGACAATGTTTAATACAACTCAGTCCCCTTTGTCCAGTGCCTACCACAGTGCTTGATTTATAGCAGGTATCCTATAAGTATTTGTTAAAAGAACCTACATGAATTGATATGTAACAATGTCTTTTACAAAATCGATCTCATTTCTATTTAATATTCTAACAACTTTAGTTGTTTGTCTTTTGCAAGAAGGTCTTTCTCTCACTGGGGAGCTCACACGTGTAACAGATCTGATACATCCACAGGATGCTTACTCAGGTCCGCAAGCTCAGCCCAGCTCCTCTGCCCTTCTGCTGGGCTGGCTGGAGGAGTCCACGGCTGGGGCCAGAAGCTGTTTCCTGTGAAGCGGCAGCAACGTGTCTTGCTGATCTTGTTCCTGTTGCCGTGGGCTGTGCCTATCACTGGGTGTTTCTGTGGCCCCTGGGGCCTCCCTCAAGTGGTGAGGGGATTAAAGTCACATAATCGAAGTTCAACATATGTACCCCAGGATAGGTGGGTGTCTTAGTCCGTTTCTGCTGCTATGACAAAATACCACAGACTGGGTAATTTATGAAGAACAGAGACTAATTTCTCACAGTTCTGGAGGCTGGGAAGTCCAAGGTCAAGGCATCTGCAGATTAGGGCCCCATCTCATTGCTTCCCAGGTGGCACCTTGCATGCTATGTCCCCCCACGGCAGAAGAGCAGAAGAGAGAGAAATCCTTTTTAGCAGCAGAACCCTCACGACCCGAACACCCTCCCAAAGGCCCCACTTCCCAACACTGCTGCATTGGCGAGTAAGTGTCCAACAAGTGAATTTTGGAGGGGACACATTCAAACCATAGCAAGATGTTTCCATGGTGATACTAAAAATCATGCAGACACCGTCAGCTCTAACCTACCTAAGAGACACGTCAGGCCAGCTGAATGGGGGTCTGACTTGGGGCCAGTGGGTCTGAAGCAGGAGTTATAAACCTCCTGCCGTCTCCTCCCTGTACTTCGTTGCGAAAGAAAGTTGGTGAAAGCAGAAGTTAGTTGGATGAGAGAGAAAGACTTCATATGGCTTTTTTTCTCCCTAATAAATCATTTCACAAAATACACACATTATTGGAATTTCTTGCAGCAGAGAAGGAGGGTGGGGGAAAGAGACTGAGAGAGAACTGGAGCATCACCCTGCAGCCGCCATCCCACTTCTCCGCTGCCCTGACAACAGGACCCCTGAGAGAGTGGTCTGCGTGTACTGTCTCTTTGGTGGGTGGCATGAGGGGACATCTATCCCTCCCTCACCACCTTTGGGGTGTAGAAATCATATAATTATGTGGTTAGTATATTCAATGTGTGTTGGCTACCTGGATACTTGGCATATAAGATTGGAATTTTTGAGTCATCCGTAGCTACGGACCTTGGTATTTAGAACAATTCCATATTTATAGAACACCTCTGCCCTGCCTGCCCCGCTGGGCATGGGGGCACAGAGATGAGATAAATGACTGGATTCACTGTGTTCGAGGAATTTCTGGTTTAGGAGCTCGGAACTGGGGTAGGCTGGCTCTGCACAGAGATCCGGAGAAGGCATTGCTTAGATGCCGCCTTTGTAGGATCCAGGGAGAGTCAGGCTGGACCCGTGTCCCAGCAAAGCCCTTCCTTAGCAAGTTACTGGCAACTGATTCAACTCTGGATTTCAAAGTCGGCCCCAGAGGATTGGAACATGGGCCTCATTTTGTCCTTCACCACCCAGGGTGTCCCCCTCTCTCCCGGAGACAGAACTCCATGCAGTTCCTAGACCCGATCCTCACGGAGACGGCTTTTACTCTTTTGTCCTTAAATTTGAGGCACATCCAACACACAATTGTTAAACAAAAATTATAGGAGGCCATTGTTTTGGACTGAACTCCTGCACTGGGCCCCAGCAGACCAGACTAAAGACCAAGCGGAATCAGCTAGGCTCGCCAAACCCACACTGGTTGTTACCTGGCCTCCTGAGAAATCAGGTGAGGTGACAGCCGAACTTCTCAGACAGGCCCCTTTAGTCTTCATGGCAGGATTATAAAGTTCCCTGTGCTTTAATCCCACGACAGAGTAACCTGATGTGACCTGATGTGAACCAAGGGGTTACCTTTCCACCATTCTCGCTCCTTGTCCCGCCTCTCGAGGAAAGTCACCTGAAACGACAGTCTGCTTTGTGTCACTTGTTTCTGCCTCTTGGGCTCTGTTTGTCTACAGAGCCAAGCTCCTCCGCCAGACACATTGGAAGGCTTACTCTAGTCCACGCAGTGAAGTGTCGCCCAATTCTAGAATTGCAAATAAAGCCAACTGAAATCTTTAAACTAAACTAAATTTGTTGTAATTTTGTCTTTTGACACATTAAAATGAACAATTTAAGCTTTCAGCTTTCTGTTAATCACCTACACCTGTGCCACCACCACTCAAGTGTCTTCATACAGGACACTTTCAGCCACCTCTTCCCGATCAGCCACCCAACAACCACGTTCTCATTTCTGTCTCTATAGATTTGTTTTGACTCTTCCAGATTTCATAGAAATGAATCGCAAAATATGTATCCTTTTGTATCTGGCTTTTTAAAATTTTAAGATTCCTCCGTTTGAGTTTTTACATCAGTAGTTCATTACTGTTTATTATACACAATTCATTTATCCATTCACCCGTTGTTTCCAGGGTTTTTGGTTATTATGAAGAAAACGGCTATGAACATCCAAGTATTTAATATAATTCTCTTTTGTAGACAAGTGTTTATTTCTTTGGGGGTAAATACCTACAAGTGGAACTGCCGAGTCATGGCGTCGCCGTCCGTTTTGCTTGGGAGACACTGACCGCGGGCTCTGCGTGGGGTGGGTGTGCCCTTCGCGCTCCCGCGCTGGGAAGGGCAGCTGCAGCTGGCTGCGATTCCAGCAGCGCTGGCGCTGGCGGGCGAGCAGGCTCACCCTGGAGAGCGTCTGTCCAACCACCGGTTTTAGCTCACACTTGTCTGGCAGCCCACAGTGTACACGTGCCTTCCACATGGTCTTCCTGGGTGCACAGCCTTCCTCTCGGGTAGGTTTGGGATGTTTATTTAACAAATCAGGAAACTGACCTTACTGAAACTGACCGTCCAGAGTCAGCCAGGTGAAGCTGGCTCTGCCACTGTAGTATAATAAAATATATACATCTGGTCTTTGTCCCTAGCTCCTGGCACAGAGCTCCTGAAACCATTGTTATTTCCTGAGTGACGGGGTGTCTACTGTTATTCATAATGAGCCCGTCTGCCTACACCTGAGTTTGTGCTAATGAGGTGGCTCTTGGCAGGCCCCTAGATACTTCAGGATGGGCCTGGTCCAACCACAGGAGCAGAGGGTTGGAACCTCCAGCCCCATCCTGTGACCTTCAGGAAAGGGGAAGGGACTGGCGATGGAGGTCAGTGGGCAGGGGCCCATGATTTGATCAATTGTGCCTGCATAACAAAGCTTCAGTAAAACTCTGCAACCAGGAGGCTGACGGAGCTCTGGGTTGGTGAATATGTGGCTGTGCGGGGAGGGTGCTGTGCCTGGAGAGGGCAGAGAGGCCTCGGGTGGCCACCTGCCCCTCGGCCCTGGCCCTCTGCATCTCGTCCAGTTGGCCATTCACTGTGTCCTTTGTAATAAACTGTAACTAAGTAGAGCCGTTCCCTGAGTTTGCGAGTCATTCTAGTGAGTTATTGAGCCTGAGGGTGAGATATGGGAACCCCTCAATTTATAGCTGGCCGGACAGAAGTGCAAGGAGCCTGGGGACTCCTTGTGGGGGCGTCTGAAGCAGGGGCATCCCATGGGCTGAGCCCTGGACCTGTGGGTCTGAGCTAACTCCGGGCAGTGCCCGAATGGAATCCAATTGTTGGACACCCAGCTGGGGTCAGAGAATCAGAGACCTGGTGTTGGAATGATGACTTGTGTCAGGAAAGACCACACATGCAGGCTGGCTCTTAGCGACTGCCTCCCTCTGCCCCTGTGTTTTGTAGGCACAAAATGCTGAGTTGTCCTTTAAATGATGGGACCGAGAGAGGCCTCCTCTGAGGCCTGTAAAATGTGCTGATGCTCGTGTTAGAACAGCAGTCTCAGGATGTGAGCGGGACGTCGCCTTGGATTTGCCAGACGCTATTTATCAATCTTCTCACGACAGACCCTTAAAGAGACCGAATTCCAGAATGTGTCCCAGAGCCGAGGCAGGGAGTGGGGGGCAGAAAACATAAACTGGCAACTGCGAGCAGAGGGGCATGCCAGGGAGAAGTCTTGTGGGAAGGCTTTAATGCACATGTGAATGTCAGCAATGAGTGAGACTAAATGCAATGGGTGACATTTAGGGACCTTTTATGAGTTTTATTATGTTTTGTGCATTTTAAAACACTAACCACAGGAAAAGAGGGACACTTAACAATTTTGGTCTCTCATTATTATTTGCACACAATAAACACATTCATTATCGTTATTTGGACTATTTGCGAGTCCGAATTTTTCCAGAAATGATGTCTCTGCAGAATATGCAGGACGTCCTCTCTCACACCGCGTTGTGGGGCTGGAGTCTGCTGCAGCTCAGGGGCTGAAGCTGACCCTGTCACGAGGATGTCCAGGCCAGAGCGCTAAGCTGCTCCGGCAACCCTTCCTGTCGCCTGCCCACGAGAGCAGCTGGGGACTCCCGGGGCATTGGGGCCACACAGGAACTGGAGCATCTCCTGCAGAGAACCCCGCAATGTGGGGCATTCGGTTCCCTAGATTTTTGCAAGAGGTGTGTCTACACCTCACCTGTCTCTCCACTCACTGCAGAGGGCGGGGAGAACCCGTCTCTCGGGGCATTTGCTGCCCTAAGATTAACAGTTGAAGCCTGTGAAGAAGCCTCTAGAAAGAGGAAAGGAAGAGAGTGGCAATGGCTTGGGAAAATAAAACCACATTTGCTGAGTGCCGACCACGTGCAGCACTTTGTCAGTGTTTTGCCACATGCACGGCCCTGAGGGAGAAGCACGTGGAGCTGCTTCTCCGAGGTGGAGATGGGCGAGCGGATCTGCCAGGGAGCCGGGGCTCCGCTGTGGGGCACCCACATGGTGAGTGCTGCCTCCCCTGGTCCAGGTGGTCTGGTTTGTTCTTGCTGTCTGATGTGGGGTCTTTTCCAGCCTCAGTATTCCAGAGCTTGTTGGCAGCTCCAGTTCAGGCTCCTCCCTGATCACCCAAAGGCCACTCCCCCTTTGCCCTTGTTGGGGGTGCAAAGGCTGGCTCTGACTTAGGCACTTCCATTCCCTCTGGCCTTTGCAGGAGCTCTGACAAGGGACGCCACCCTCCAAGTGCTGCCATTGGGGGTGGGAAGGTGGCTTTCTGTGCACCTGAAACGTTGGCAGTGTCATCTTGGTCTGGCCAACGGCACTGGTTTCCAGTGGCTGAAGGAACAGGTGACACTGTTTTATTGCGTGTTCTGTGCCCTCTGAAGTAGAGGCATCCCATGGGACTGAGCCCTGGACCTGTGGGTCTAAGCTAACTCTGGGCAGTGCAGAATGGAACCCAATTGTGGGATACCCAGCTGGGGTCAGAGAATCAGAGTCAGACTCCCTTGGCCACACTTGGACCTGGGAGCTGCGTCGTCACCCAGACACAGAAAGTCTCTCGGCCTCCGCTAGCCAGCCTTGGAGGGGAACGTCCCTGCGCCATCTATAGCCCCTGCAGCGACCTGTGTCCTCCCAGGTCCCAGTCCCAGGGACCAGAGCACCCCTGCCTTTAACAAGACTTTCCTCACCCGGGATTTAAATCTGCATTTCTGGAGAGGAAAACAGGGGCCCGCAAGGACTCGAGGCCAGAGTGGGTATCT
The DNA here is from genome assembly GCF_041146395.1 of Eulemur rufifrons. Lineage (NCBI taxonomy): Eukaryota > Metazoa > Chordata > Mammalia > Primates > Lemuridae > Eulemur > Eulemur rufifrons. Next base: position 4,280,618 of record NC_091010.1, on the reverse strand, counting down.
GGTGAAGCTTTCCCGTGTGACTAAGAAGAGACAGACGTGCGTCCCAGGTCTCAGGCTTCCGCCCTCTGGTTTCTCAAGGTCAGTTTCACAGAATGAGATGAAATGACAATGCCCTGTGTGGAGGAAACTCAGCTTCCTCCTCTTCATCCCGGGAACCCCAACCCTGGTCTGACATTGTCCCTTCTCTCCTGTGACCTGCCTTGCCCTCAGTACCGTGGTCTATGAGCCCGTCCTGTCCACTATCCCCCTGGTGGAGCTGTCAGGGCTGCTCTCTCCCCATCCCACAGACGGGCAGGCTGACCTCTGGGGACACGTGAGCGGGGTCTCCGCCCGCTCCAGGGTTCTGCCCATCTCATTCTCCCTCCTCATCCGTCCTCTTCCCCGAAGTTCCCCCTTGGACCCCTGCCCAGCACTAGGAGACCAGCCAGTACATCTCCTTAACATCTTTGGGACATAATCTGTATTTGGGGTACAATTGGGGTAATTTTCAGAGCTGCACAACTGCCTGCATCCCGGGTGTCCTCACCTGGGCATTGCACAGGTGTGTCACGCCCTCTCTCGCCCTCACCACCTGTTCCCTTTGCTCCAGCACCCAGCTGGGAGCCTGGCGGTGAGTGTATCCTCTGGTTCCTGGTGTCCTCACCTTCTTCATGGCTCTTTGCTCCCTCCCTTCTCTTCACACTTGCCACCGCCTAGGCACTAACTGTTTCTCGTGGTGACCAGCGACACAGTCTCGGACAGCATTCCCCTGCTGTGGGGTGTCTGCCCCATGCTGTCCTGGGCACCTTGCTCTCTCCCACTCACATACTTAGAGTTTTCCGGTTGGAAGCGACAGGAACCTGTTCTGGTGACTCAGGCAGACGGGGGTGCACTGGGGGGCTGTGAGTGTGCCTGCGGGACTGAGGGGGCTGGCGGGCCAGGCCTGGAGCCGGCAGATGGTGACGGGCTCCCCGCAGAGGATGAAGCCCCTGCCCCACTTCCCTGTTTCAAGCCAGGTGTCCACAGAATGGGCAACTGCGTGACAGTATCCAGGGGTGAGCAGGAGCCCGTCTGACGGCATGACTCCCCAGGACCCAGAGCGAAGGATCTGGGAGCAGAGAACGAGGCAACGGGCGGGGTCTTTGGGAGTAAGACGGAGTCACAGCCAGGAAGGCCGTGCTTACTGGGGAGTCACTAGCAAGGCAGAGAGGGGGAGAGAGAGAGGGAGGGGAGAGGGAGGAGAAAAAGGAGGAAGATAAAAAAGGAAGGAAAGGAAGGAAAGAGGGAGGGAGGGCAGAAGGGAGTAGAGTGGAGGAACGGGAACATTTTAGATGTGAGGCAGTGGGGGGAACCCAGGACACTCAGGCGGGCACCAGAAGGGTTGAAGTGGGTGGTGGGAGGTGGACAGAGCAGCCTCGGGAGCTCTGTGTGGGTATCTGAGGGCCCAGAAACAGACAGGAAGCCATTCTCCAGGGATGGCCACCCAGAGCCACACGGGCGCAAGGAGCAGGAGGACTGAGGCACAGAAATGTCTCTGGGGCTCCCAGGGTGGCAGGGCCTGGGACAGGCTCAGAGGTGCAAGAGCCACAGGGACAGGAGAGGAGGCAAACAGCTCAGCCTGCAGAGAGCCAGCCAGCCCCAGCAGCATCACTGCCTTCGTCTCTCAGATGGGACAGCCAGACTCAGAGATCTAAACAGGCTCCACCAAGACCATGCAGCTGGCAGGTGGTACGCTTGGGATTGCCTGACTGTACAAGGGAGGAAAAGATCCTTTCTTTCTACCTACCTTAGGTTCACTGGGACAGTGTAATCAGAGTAACAAAGAAAAACAACCAGGAGTTTGTTAACTTCGTATCCTGCAAACCCGCAGCAGGAACACCCAGGGCTGAGTGACTCCAAGGGGTGGTTAGAACTGGGGCTTAAGCCGCACCTTAGCAAAAGAACAGTATGTTTTTAGGGAAGTGACGAGATGGAGGAGAGGGCTTTAAGTGTCTGGGGAGGCCAGCGCTGGGCAGGCCACTCCATGGGGGGCTGGTGGAAGGTGAGGGCTGGCCTCCGCAAGATCTGTGGCAGGATCCCTCTGGTGCCCTCTGGGGCTGCTCAGGCTCCAGGGTTGTCTCTGGTGGTCAACTCCGTGCTTCCTGGTAGAGAGGGGAGCAGGGACACTGCGGCAAATGTGTGTCCTGCTTCTAGGCAAACAGGGGAGGACGGAGCTTTTCTTGTATCTGCTTCTTCTCAGTCGCCTTCAGCCCAGCAAAATCCTGATGCCAAAGTGGCGGATTCGGGGGCGGCCTGTTCTGCTGCCTTCACTTGCACCACACTTTGCTTTCTTCCGCGCTGTTATTGTACGTGCACGTCCTCTCTGAACACCAATCTGCAGCTCAGGGAGGCTGAGGGAGGCAGGTCCAATCCCAGCTCGGGGCTTCATGGGCAAGGTGCTGGATAGAGGGGCCTCTGTGTCAGGTGAAATATCCCACTTGAGTGCCTTGGACACCTCAGCTCTGCCACTGCGTGGGCAGCAAGGGGGACTCCCCTGCATCTCCAGGCTGCCCCTCCCCGGCTCCCACACCTTCCCGGCTGTTGGCTGCCCCGTGGCCTGCAGAGAAGCACAGTCACAGGCTGGCTTTGTTTTCTGCCAGTGCTACTAACCCAAACTGTGCCATGTGGCATCTAATTTTGGCTTTGTAGCACTGTCTCAATCTCCTTTCCAGGCCTGCCTCCATTTGCCACACCTTCACTATGCCACCTGGACATCTGGAACGTTCTGAAAGATAAGGCACTGGGGTCTGGAGCCACACGCTTTGGGGTCCTCTCCTCATCTCCTAATTTAGGAGCGATGGAGTCGGTTGATTGAATACAAATGAGCCATTAGATCAACTGAAAATGCCAAGTTCTGATAAATCTGAGTTTTGCTTTTGATATTTTCTGGGTCTTGGCCCAGCCCACAAATAAGTAAATATCTGGTAGTTACCTGGTTTGGTCGGATAAGATAATCTGGTCTCTTGCAAATGAAAGTTTGCTCTCAGATTCTCTGATTCCACTAACGCTTTGATTAATAAGAGAATTGCTAGCTTTCCTCTCCCTCTGGAAGGAGCCTGGGACATGTAAACTTCCCACCTGCCTTTGGGTGCAGAAAGGAGCCAGGCCTTGGCAGCTGCCACGCTGATGCGGAGCGTTTCTCCCGTGGTCCCTGCTCCACGCAGGGCTGCTGCCGCTCTGGGGACTGCGGCCAGGAGCAGCGGCCCTGGTGGTCTCACACCTGCCAGCCACGAGGGCGACTGGGACAGAAGTCCTTCCCCTGGGAAGGGGACTGCGCCGTGGGTGAAGCTGAGGTGCTGAGCTCTCGGATACTGCGCTGCCCCGGGTGGGGGACGCAGAGGGAGCAGAAGGAAACAGCCCCCTCGGCGGACTGAGGAGCCCAGTAGGCGGCTCGCTCTGCTTGCCCATGTTGTAGCAGGGGCTCGGCGTACCCGGGGGTTCCGTTGCTTCTGTTTTTATTCTCATTATGTTTCATCCACGGTCCTGCCCAGTGTGTGCTGTTAGTTCTGCCCCGCTGATTCTCTTGTTCTAGTTTCACAATCCACTTACTTTAAGGCGAATGGCCAGAAGTGGCCCCACGGTGGACATCTTTCAGGCACCACCCTGGCCAGGAGGACAGACCATGTTAGCACTGGTAGGCTTTTAGGTTCCTCTGCCACGCCCGGCCGTGGGCCACCGCCCACTGCTTCCACCCGCTTCCTGACCTCTGGGCCCACAGACCCCGCGTGGTGCTCCTGCGAGGCACAGTGAGAAACACAGGGTGACGTGTAGACAAACTGCGCTGGTGTGGGGGGGGTGATGCCAAGAGCTGCTATGTAGACGCGTCAGACGTGCACGTGTGTGGGGAGGTAAGGACAGGACCTTCATTCGCAGGGGAGCAGGGCGGGGGAGTGGGGCGGGGGAGTGGGGCGGGAGGTGCTGGCGAGAGCCCGTCACAGAGCCTGGACTGGGTGCAGCCACGCAACAGCCCTGTCTTCCAAGGCACCCATCCCTCCAGCTCACACGGTCACAAAGGTGCAGCTCATCTGATGCTGGGTTTTGTTTTCATCTCACTGTCCAGGGACTCAGATGGGGCCACCATCGTCCTTGGTGCCATTCTCCTCATTCACCAACACTTAAGGGTCACCCCGGACACTGGAAGAGCTGACATCATAAAGACAAGACCACTCTGCTAACAAGACGGGGCTGTATCTAGTTGAGTGAAATTTATGTGTGTGTGTATATATATCTGTAAAGATAAAGGTATTTATTTGTCTATATGGGACCCTGTCACGGCGTAAACGTGGCCACTGTGCAGGCTCTGCAGTGAGAGTTCTTCCTTATCTCACAGGCAGGAGGAGCCAGCATTGCATTTTCCAATTAATAAAACATCTCACAACTTTCTTTACTCTGCTCTAATTGGACAAGGAATCCTTAGGGTTACTGTGCCTAAGAAAGGTGACCTCTGCCTTCAGTAACCAGCTCTGAGTGGGGAGTAGAGTCTCTGCTTTGCTTAACACAGAATGAAATTGTACTGAACACGCAAAAACATTTTGGAAATGATAGAATATGTAGAAATGTTCAGAATTGTTTTTATTACGATTACTGTATGTGCATGTGTATATAAATCTCCTAGCTTTCATCCTAAAATGTGCTGATTCTTAATTAAGTATATGCAACCAAAAATTATCTAGACCTTCCTGCCTTGGCCTTAAGGTCTAGTCTTGGCACTCTGATGTATCAGGAGAAATATAATTTCAACTCCAAAAGTGTCACAAGGGTAATGTAAGTCTTGATTAAGTCTTTCAGGGGGCTGGCACACGGGGACACAGCACACAACAGAAGATCTCAGAAAACACTTTTACCTGTTCATTGCAGTCCTTGTCCACACAGCCTTCCCTGCACCCCTTCCATGGGCCACGGCCCCTCTTCTGGTCCCCCTAAAAGCTCCGGAGAGCCCCGTGTCCACAAGCACTTCCCACCTCTTGCAACTCTCCTCTTGGTCTCTTCAAGTAACGCCAGAGCCCAGTGCGAGCCTCCTTGTCGTCCTAGAACGTAACAAACAACTCAGGATCAGGCTTCCACTGCAGGTGAGGGAGGGGAAGGTTATGAATAATCTATGCCATACTTTTGTCTTTGTGACATACACTATAAAACCCATTCAAGTTGGGTCTAAATTTTTCTCTGGATGGCACGTGCTATAGATATTGAACAGTGGGAGAAGTTGCACCATACAACCCCTGGTGACGGGTCCCCTGTGGGGTTCACAGGAACAGGAATTTCAGCCTCATTTACTGTTGAGGAGATGAAGGTGCCGATGGGCAATTTGAGCTCCAGAGCAGGAACAGAGTCTCGGCCTTTGGGACTTGGATTGGGTGGCCCTCATCTCCCTGGTGCTGCCTGAGCCCACCCAGGGGAACACGCCCATACGGCTACCCCAGTCGGGGCTGCACTGGGGCCACTGGTCCCCAGCACCCAAAGCTGCTTTTCTCCATGGAATGCAAACCATCCCTGTCTGGGGCTCTGCCAAGCCTTGGCAGGATTCAACGTGACATTCAGTTCCAGATTAATTCAAGTTGGAACAGTTTTGCTAAAGGTGGCGAGACTCGATTTATTTATTTATTGATTTTCTTGTTTATTTTCTGAAGCACGAAATGGCTTTCACAACATGGTTTTGGATTTCTGCAATTAAGGTGTCTGAGCAGGATGAGTTATTTTTACGACACATGTCCATAATAATTATTATAACAATGGTGACTTCCCATATTCCTTTAAGGTGTGTTTCTTCCCATTAAGCTTTGGTCCAGGAATTTCGACTGTGGTTCAGGGACTCGCAGAACTTCACAGGGCAGTGTGAGTGGAGTGGACGTGTCCTATTTACTCTCTGAATCCTCCCCATGAAATTTCCACCAAGCGTCCTCCAGCTGGGACTCCTCCACCCACGGGGAGCGTCCTACCTTGCAGAGCAGAGCAGCTCCTCTCCGACAGCGCTGATTGTCTGAGTGTTCTGTACTGAACCAATCAAGATATGTAAGAGTGTGGAAGGAACCTGAGTCAATGCTCCCATTTTATGGATACGAACACGGAGGCCTGAGGGAGGGAAGTACTGGGAATCAGGCAGTCTGGCTCTGATCAATTGTACAGACTCTGAGAGTTGTGACCTTGCCCAATCCAGGTGGCCTAACTCCAAGCTCCCTTTAGTGCACTTCAGCCACATTCTGGCAGATTAGCGTGACATGTCTCTGTTGCTTTGGAATATTAACTAAAGGTAAGTGGTTACAACTTTTTAATGTAATCTTTTAAGGGGCTTAGGGCTGGTTGAACATTTTTCTGGGTTAAAAAGAAAGTCCTTCTTATTGAAAACTTAGATGTGGAAAACATTTTCAAATTGATTCATTACATAGAGAATATAGATCACAGAGACATACATGTCTGTGATGATTGCTTGTGATGCTTCAGTGTCATCAATGAGAGCAAAGTCGGGATGTCACTATGCAGCAGGGCTCCTAAAGCGTGGCCCCTGGTGCAGAACCATCAGCATCACACGAACGCAGAACTCGTACGAAGGTAGCCCTGCTCAGCCGAAAGCCAAGCCCTGGGGGTGGGGCCCAGAAATCTGTACTTTAACAAGCCTTTGATGTGGGGGGCTTTGACAAGCATGGAGGGGTCCCATACATGCCAAAGTTTGAGACCCACTGTTACCAAATATTGTCTTCGTGGTCCTGATAGTGCGATGGTGTGACATGTGTCACCACGGCTAGGCTATGGTGCCCAGCTGATTGGTCAAACACCGGTCTCGAGGTTGCTGTCAAAGTATGTTTTTAGATTTCAATCAGTAGACTCTGAGGGAAGCAGATTAGCTGTCATAACATGGATAGGCCTCATCCAATCAGTTGAAACCTCAAGAGAAATGACTGAGGTTCTCTGGGGAGGAAGGAGTTCTGCTTCCAGGCTGTCCTGGAACTCAAGACTGCAACGTCGGCACCTGCCAGAACTTCCAGCCACTGACCTGCCCTGAAAATCGCTGGCCCGCAATCGCATGGGCCCATTCCTTAATCTCATCCCTTCCATGCACGTGTGTCTCCAGTGCTCACTGGCTCTGTTTCTCTGGAGAACTCATGAGTGCCAGCAGCTTTAGAGCCCAAACCCTGCAGTCTTTCTCAGTAGCCCAGAGGCGGCGGCACCGCCCTCCTCAGCGTGGGTTTCCAGACAGCCGCTTTCAGCAGGCAGGAGTCCGCAAAGAACGCAACTTGATAGCTACCTAGGACTTAAAAGATTAACTAGGAGCTAAATTTTGTAGGTGTACCTGCTTCGGCAGAAACAATTTGAACTTAGGTCATTCCTTGGAAGCTTCTTTACTGAAAGAATTGAAGCTTTCAGTGGGCAGTTAAAAACCAGTTGGATCAGGATTTGAATCCTTGCTCTGTAACTTCCTCTCTGGTGACCTCAGGCAAGTCACTTAACCCATGCGAGCCATATTTTCCTCATCAATGAAGCAAAGTTACTAAGATTTTTCCTTTTGTGGCTTTGATAAAGCTTCTATGTAGCACATTTAAAGGGCCAATTTATGTCAGGCTTATAGTAGGCACTCAGTGAATGGTATCAATTATTATTTTAGCTTGTTACTTCTAAAAATAGAGGTATACCAGAAAGATATGACTGTTATCTGGAAGTTGTAGGTAACTGTTCTCCCTGGTTAATCTTTGATTTACTGTAATATAGTGGAGATAACATGTTCAACTGTAATCCCTATATCAACATTGTTATTTGAGCAGTGCACAGGGCTCTGACTGGGGAGGGGTGACTCGTAGTACCAGCTGTTGGTGACAGGCAACACCAAGACAACGAAGAAGAGTGTGAAGAATCTACTTACATTTTGTTGTAGAGAAAACCTAAGAAAGCCATAGGTTCTTGAACTTTCTATTAAAACAATACAGACTTTTTAAAATTTCAGCATATTGGGGGGGGGTTCAGATGTTTGGGTTACATATATTGCTTTTGCCCCACCTGAGTCAGAGCTTCAAGCGTGTCCATCCCCCACATGGTGCACACCGCACCCATTAGGTGTGACTATACCCATCCCCTCCTCCCCGCTCCCATCTGCCCGACACCTGATGAATGTTCTACTATATTTGTACTTAAGTGTTGATCAGTTAAGTCAGTTAATGCCAATTTGATGGTGAGTACATACGGTGCTTGTTTTTCCATTCTTGTGATACTTCACAATACAGACTTTTAAGGGAAGACATGGGGCACACAATCTGTTGGAAATGTTATTAGTTGTACATAATTCTAGGGATGTAAAGAAACATTATCAAGCAGTACTCTATTTTCAACTATTTTCAACAGAAGAATGCTGGCCTATTCAAATAAGCACACAGTGATGTGTGAACACAGCCAAAAGGACCAACACCTCCCTGGTGCTAGAACACTTACATTATTTTAAATTATATATTAGTTAATTTGAAAAGCTGAATGCAAATTTTTGGAAGACTAAATGCCAAAGCTTATTCATGAAGAAATTCAATAATGACTAAGAAAATTAAAGTCGTATTCAAAGACTTTCCTTCCTCAAAGCCCTAAGCCTGAGGTGTTATAGATGAATTTTACAAAACTTTCAAGGAACAGTTAGCTGCTAATCTTTATAAATGGTTCCATAAGATAGAAAAAGAGAAAATTGCTCAACTTACTTTATGAGTCTAATGTAATCTGTAATTCAATAGTCAGATAAGCACAATAAATATAAGAAAATAGTACTCCAAATTTTAAGTGTATCAGTGTAGAAGGAAAAAATCTAAATCTTAACTAAGGGAATCAAATAAGTTAAAAACCATATCATAATTAAGTAGGTGTAACCGGGGAATACAAGGGTAGCTCATCACAGGAAAAGTTATAAAAACTTTGGTTAACAATTTTATCTCATTGCAGGCTACTGAAGAAAAATCATGCAATTTAAATTAACACAAAAAAAGTATTTTCTAAAATTCAATAACTTTTGTGATTAAAAAGCATAGAAAACTAGGAATAGGAGGAAATTTTCTTAACTTGGCAAAAGTTATATTCAAAAAGCCTACAGCAAACCTAATTATTTAATGGAGAAACATTAGACCTATCTTCTTTAAAATTAGGAACAAGTAAGGATGTCTGAATGTTTGTCTCTCCTCAAAATTCGTACGTTGGAATTTTCTAGGTGATGGTATTATGAGATGGGGCCTTTGAGAGATGATTAGGTCACGGGGGCAGAGCTCTCTTGAAAGGGCTTAGTGTCGTCATTAAGGAGGCCTGAGAGAGACCCCTTGCCCCTTCCACCATGTGAGGATGCAGTGAGAAGCCGTGTCCAGAAAGTGTGCCCACACCAGACACCGAATCTGCTGCTGCCTTGATCTTGGACTTCCCAGGCTCCGGGACTATGACAATTAAATTTCTGCTATTTATAAGCCACCCAGTTTATGCTATTTTATTGCAGCCCAAATGGAGTAAGACACCCACTATCACTGTTTCTGTTTGACATAGTGTTTGAGGTTCTGGCCAGTGCTGTAAGAAAAGGAAAAAAGAGACGTAAGAGTTAGTGTGGAAGAGAGATTCCAGTTGCTCCATTGAGAGTCCAGGTAGCAGCAGGGGTGGAAGCAGAGAGATTGGATCAGACACCAAATAATCCCGGTGTAGGCCAGGGCTGTACCTACAGGTGGTGAGAAGTGGTGGATTTTGGATTAGTTTTGAAGGTAGAGTTGACAAATTTGTTAAAGGATTTGGAAGTAGGGGTGAGGAAAAGAGAAGACTCAAGGTCAATTCCATGGTTTCTTTGGTTTTGTTTTGTCTGCGTGTGTGTGTGTTTTTAACCTGAGCAATGGGAATTACTAAGATGGGGGAGACAGCAGTAAAAGTAGTTTGCGGGGCCGAGCCAGAGTCAATGGTGAAAACGCTAAGTTTGAGATCTCTATTAGATATTCCAGTGGAGATGTCGGGAGCTAGAGAGGAGACAGGACTTAGGGTGCAGGGAGGATGTCTGAGCTAGAGAGGGACGTTTGAGAGCCATTTGTGTGATATTCAAACTGTGAAATCTGGTGAGCTTACCAAAGGAGTCGAGTTAGACAGAAAAGAAGACGTGAGAGGACTGAGTTTCAGGGTGCTGCAAGTTGAGAGGCTGGGATAATGTTGGGGTAATGAGAAAGAGCAGCCAGGAAAGTATGAAGAAAACTACAGAAATGCAGTGTCACAAAGCCAAGTAGAAAAAAGTTTTGTAAACGAGAATGCTCGATGATATTATTTACTGCTGGTCTGAACAGGTAACACAAGAGAGTGAATCCCTCCCCACTTCCTTCTCCTTCCTCCCTACTCCCTTCCTCCCCTTCTTCTTTCCTCATGTATTTTTACAGCTTCATTGAGGTATAAATAACATAAAATGAGTTTCACATACTTAAAGTGCACAAATTAAGTTCCAACATACATGCATATAGACCTATGAAATCACCACGACAATCAGTGCAGTAAACCTGTCCATCGCTGCAAACAGGTCTTCCTGTCCCCCTGCCATCCCTGTTCTGCCCCTCCTGCCTCTGCTCCCCACAGGGGCAATCCCTAAGGATTTCTGCTTCCCATCAGTATAGATTAGTCTGCTAGAATTTTATATAAAGAGAATATTACAGATTCTTACAAATCCTTTTTTGGCCTGGCTACTTTCACTTAGCATAATTAATTATTTTGAGTTTTATCCATGTTGTTGTTCATATGGATAGTTCATTCCTTTTTCCTGCTGAGAAGAATCCCATTGAATGGATATACCCCAGTTAGCTTATTTATCATAAAAAATTTGTCCTATGTTTTCCTCTAGAAGTTTTATAGTTTTTATTTCGGCAAATTGTAGTTAAAGTTTGGTAGATGTTGAAAAATATGCAATGGAATTCCTTTTTATTCACATGGATATCCACTTGTTTTGGCACCACTTATGGATAGACTGTTCTTCCCACATTGAGCCACCTTTGCACTTCTGCCAAATATCAGCTGTTCTTACGTGTATGTGTCTTATGTGTAGCTGTTTTTATTTAGGTGCTTCTGAATTTTAGAATCAATTTGTCAGTTTCTACAAAAGGTCCCCTTCTTATGAGTTCATATTGCAATTGAGATAACATTTAAATCTTTAGATCAGTTTGAGGGAGAATTGCCATCTTACTGGTATCATGTCTTCTGACCCATGACTATAGTGTATCTCTCCATTTTTTGAGGTCTTAACTTTTGTTTCTAAGCAATGCTTTGTGGTTTTTAATGTACAGTTATGGAATATCTCTTATTAGATTTATCTGTATTTCATATTTTTGATGCTGCTAAATGATATTTTAAAATTTTTAATTCCTGATTGTTATTGCTAGTATAAATATGAAACATGATTGATCTTTTAATATTGATCTTCTGTCTTGCAACCTTGTTAAACTCACTTATTAAGTCCAGTATATTGTTATGTAGAGCACACTGGATCTTCAGCATAGATAATCGTGTATCTATGAATAAAGACAGTTTTACTTCTTCCTTCTACTTTCAGTGCCTTTTATTTCTCCTTCTTGCCTTACTGCATTTGCTACAACATGTTGAAAATTGTTGAATAGAAGTTGTAAGAGGGGACACCCTTGTCTTATTCTTCATCTTAGTGGAAAAGCATTTAGTCTCATCATTAATTGTATTATAAACAGCAGCTTTTTTTTTTTTTATAGCAGTCTTTTGTTAACAGGTTGAGGAAGTTCTTTCTGTTAGATGTTTCCTGAGAGTTTATATCTAGAATGGATGTTGGAGTTTTGGAAATGCTTTTATTGTGTCTATTGTGATGCTTGTATGGTTTTTCTTTTTTAATTTAAAAATGTGGTGAATCACATTAATTGATTTTCAAATTATACATCAACCTTGCATTTCTGGCATATGTGCCCACCTTGGTCATGATGTACTATCTTTTATACTGTTGCATTTGGTTTGCTGAAATTTTGTTTAAAGTGTGTGTGTGCTTATGATTTGCATTCATGTTCATAGGGATAATGGTTTGTAGTTTTCTTCTGTTATAATGTCTTTGTCTGGTTGTGGTACCAGGGTAAAAATGGACTCTTAGAATGATTTGAGAAGTATTCTGTCTTTTACAATCTTTAGGAATAGTTTGTGTAGAGTTGGTATTAATCCTTTTAAAAATGGAAATGCTAGGCAATGAAGCCATCTGGGCCTGGAAGTTTCTTTGTGGGAAGATTTTAAGGTACAAATTCAACATAAAAGAGTAGACATGAAGCAAATGGGTTATCTGTTTCTTCTTGATAAGTGCTGATAGTGTCTTTCGAGGAATTTGTCTATCATATATAATTTGTCAAATATATTTGACAAATTTTATCATAATATTTATCATGAAGTTTATCATAATATTCTCTTATTTTCATTTTAACATCTGTAGCATCTACAGTGATATCTTAACTCCCATTCCTGATATGAGTTATTTGAGTCTTTTCTCTCTTTTTTGATGATCAATCTCACCAGGGGTTTGTTAATTTATTGATCTTCTAAAAACAAACACAAAAACTCCAGCTTTAAATTTCATTGATTTTTCTCTTTTGTTTTTCTATTGCCTATTCCATTGGTTTATGCTCTGATCTTTACCGTTTCCTTTCCTCTGCTTACTTTGGGTTTCATTTGCTCTTGGTTTTTTTTTTTTTTTTTTTTTTTTTTTAAGGTGGAAGTTGAGATCATAGATTTGAGATCTTTCTTTCTTTCTGAACTAGTGTAGTGCTATAATTTTACTTCCAAGTATTGCTGTAGCCACATCCCACCAATTTTGATCTGTTGTGTTTTGACAATCAACCCATTGATTGTATTTTCTTTTCCTTCTGGGTCATTTTTCCTGCCTCATTTCATGGTCATTTTTAAGAGGATGCCAGTTATTGTTACTTTTTTCTTGTGCGGATATTTTTGCTTTCCTGCATGTGTTTTTGAGCTTTGTTCCAGGATACAGTTAAGTTACTAAGAAACAGTTTGATCCTCTTAAGTCTTGCCTTTAATAGTTCTTAGGTAGAATCAGCTGTGTTTACTCTGGAACTAATCATGCTCACTCCTGAAGCAAGGCTCTGCCTAATGCCTCACGAGTGAGGCTGTCAGTCTGGCTGGTGGGAAGAGACACGATTTATGCCCTGTCAAGGGAACTTTTGGAGGTTTCTGGGTTTCTGGGGTCCTCTCTGTGCAGCTCCCTCTCCTTCAGACACTCTGCTCCCCCCTGGGGGCCCTCGGCTTTGTCTCCTCGACCCATGGAGGTGGCCCCGCTCTGCCAGCGTCTCTGCACCCTCTGTGCTGTGGCCTGGGAACTCTCTGGGCAGTTGGATGGGCTAATCATGGGGAACAGTGTCCTGAGCATCTGATGTGCTGTGCTTTGAAAACTGTCATTTCAACAATTTTGTAAGTTTTTCCCCCGGTTCTTTCAGGTGGGAGAACTCTGTTTCCTGTTGCTCTATTTTGGCCGTTTCAATATCATGACGATCTTACAGGTGGTATTTTCCCCACTTCACAAACGAGAAATGCTCTGCACAGCCACTTAACTTCTCAGGGTAACCCTCTAGAAAGTGACAGTGTCCGAAGTGGAACCAGCTTCACAGGTGTGCTCTTCACTTCTGGGCTCCGGCAGCAGAGGACTGCGACGGCTGATGCCTGCTAGAGGGCAGCAGAGGACTGCGACGCCGGGGTCTGCCAGGGACAGCAGCAGTCCAGCGTGGTCTGGATAAGCCCTGGCCTCTTTCTGGGGTTCCTTGTTTTTGGCTCCTGTCCTGTGACTGCTTTTGTCTCTACTCCTGGTGACTGCTTAGCTCTATGCTTGGCTGCCCCACAACTGTGCCCTTGGATGGTGGGCTGAGACGCTTCTCGACGCTTTGTGCTGTGAGGAAACAGAGAACAGAAGGCAAAATGGCCAAGTAATCAAGCGATGTGCAAAGCCAGGTTTCCGGCTTGATTTGTCTGGGACTCCATCTCCTCGGCTCCTGGCTCTGTCTCCTGCCTGATGTGGCTTTGTTCTCCAACTGGTGTCCCTTGTGGTCACTCAGATGGCTACCATGGTTGTAGCCCTCGTGAACAAGAGAGAGACTCTTTCCTAAACCCACAAGGGGAAACCCTGGGCTTCATGTGAGTGGACCAACGTGGGGCACACCTGGCAGACTCCCCGCAGCCGTCAGCCGCTGGTTGCTGCAGCAAGGGTGGGCTTCCTGAGTCCATGTCTGTGCTGAGGGGATGAGGTTCCACTGATTGGCTCAAGCTAGTGGGACTTACCCCTGGGGCTGGGTGGGGGCCAACCCCTCCAACCACACCCACTCCAGATTAGGGAAGGAGCTGGAGGGAGCATAGTGAGCCTTCCAATAGTTCCCAAGACGTTGCCAAAGACAGAAGAGCTCGGAGTCTGGGAAGTGCCCGGGCAGGAGGCTCAGGCCCAGGATACCAGCTGATGAGCACACCATGTGTGTCCAGGCAGCCAAATGCTTCCTGCACAGCCTCTGCCCCTTTGAAGCAGAGGCAGCCACTGGGCACAAGGGCTTTGCAGTCTCTGCTCTGCAAAGCAAGGATGGCGGGAGCTGGGTCTGACTCATTTGGAGACACTGCCTAGCTCATCTGCTCTGTCAAAATGAATTAATCATCTGCCAGGCATTGTGCTAGGGTTGAATAAGTGCCAAAAGGACTTCAAAGAATGTCCTGTTTACTAGAGAGAGAAACAATAAAACCAATAAATGCAATACAGTGTCAGACATTCTGTAAGAAAGAAGTATATATGGAACTGAGGCAGCACAAAGTGGGAACTTTTTCGTTAGCTTAAGGAGGCTAAGACACACTTTCAAGAGGAGGAAATTATTAAAATTTGAGGCATATGCAGGAGAAAGAGGTGGATGCGGGGGTGGGGAAAGAACTTTCTAGTGTTCTGGGAAAATAGGCACAAAGACACAGATAAATTAGAAAGCCTGTCACTTTTGGAGCAGCCTTTCTTTGTTTTTTAAAGCAACTCAGGATTTGTATGTTCATTGAAGTTGATAATTTTAAACCATGCAATGCTGAAATTATGCTTAAAAGAAATGAAAGGTCAAAGAAACGTCTGATAGGCTTCATTCAGTTGGTTACTTGTAACAGTTTTCTTTAGCCAAGAACTCTGCAGTTGCATCCACACACATCACAAGCCCCAGAAACCCTCCGGTGCAGGGAGCTGTGAGGCTGCTGCCTTGGGCCAACCACAGATGCGCAGGGTGGAAGCCCCGATCTCCTTTCGCTGTCTGTCCTAACTCGTATGGATCGTGTAGGGTCTGAAATACGTTGCAGACTTTCACAAGCTAAAACCTGGCGGAAGCTTCACTCTGGCTTTGCAGGCGAGTGGCTCTCCAGCTCCGCCCCCTCCACACTCACAGTGATGGCAAGGTGGGAGTTTCTCTGCTTTTGGGGGGAGAAATTGCTTTCCTAGACCTTGATGAAATGTACAAAAATGATTAAATGCCATAAACTTCTTCTCTAAGAAGGCTGCTCAAGGAACTGATATCAACTGGTTCTCTTGTAGAAAATTCCTGAACTAGAGCAAGCCATCCACTAAGTGCTGCCTTTCTGACATCTGGGCAGCCTCCTTCCTGCCACTGCCTTTTCTCTAGGCACAAGTGCAGAGCCTGGAGGGACAAAGCGCGGCAGCCGTCCTCAGAAGACGTGGTTGGTGGGCTGCTGCTGCACCGAGATCCATGCTCTTCACACCCCTCGACTCTGGGCTCCTGGTGGGCTCTCCCTGGACCCCATGGAGCCCAGCCTGCCATGGGCCAGTGCCAATATGCATCTTAAATCAAACTTAGTGGATCGGAGCTGCGTGCATCCTCTTTCCCTCCACCCATGACATCAGGATCTCAAAGCCTTTTCACTTATTCATTCATGGATGCAAAAAGTATTAATATTTTTAGACACTGTGCTGGGTACAATGGTGTACAAGACAGACATTATCTCTGTGTTCATACAGCTTGACATCAAGAAGGAAGATGAATACACAGGGTGCAGGGGGCACAAAGCCAGAGGTTACAAAAGCCTTCTTGGAGAAATGGGCTCTAAGCCTGAGGGCAGGAAGGGCAGGCCTCTGGCTGGAGGCGGGGGAAGCCGGGGGTGAGCAGATGTCTGCAGAGGTTGTGTGGAGAGAGCTAGGACGACCTTGAGAGCCTGTGGTGCTGGTAAGCGTGGGAGCTGTAGCTGGGGCTGGGGGGAGGGCTGGTCACAGGAAGCAGAAGCACAAGGGAAATGGTCACCACCGATCCTGGCAGTCCACAGCACCAGAGCAGGTGATTCTCAAGGGACACCTGGAGCTCTGAGAGAGCTGTGTGACCACCAAGACCACCTGCCTGCAGTGCCTAGAGGGGAGTTCCCAGGGAGGCCAGGGAGAGTGGTGCCCCCGGCTGCAGCTGCAGGACCGAGAACACGCCGTTTCTCCCTGACGCTCTCCACATCCTGGTGCAGGCCACTCTTGGGCAGATTCTAACCTGTTCACTGGGCAGGACAGTGATTCTATGGCTCCATTTGTGTCCTTGAGGAGCAGAGGACAGTGTAGCAGGGACCAGAAGACACTGATGATCACAGACGAACCAGCAAAATAGTTTGTGGAGAAGGAACTGGGTTCTTGTCTTGCCTCTACTGCCTACTGGCCGCGTGACTGTCTCCAGGCCTCAGTTTCCTCCTCTGTAAAGTGGGGATGATGGCACTACCCACTTGATGTGTCTTGGAAAACATTAGACAAGGTAACATAAATAAAGTTCTTAGCACAGTGCTTTGCATGTACGTCTCAATGGAGTCAGGTTATTACTATTCATAGTGATATTTCGTTATTATATATTGAAAAAAAGTAAAAAAACCATTAAAGGATTGAAAAAACAGAAAGGAAATGTGGTCATCTTTTTAAGAAGACACAGTAGCTTTGGGAGGTCATGAGGAACAACAGCCACATGGCTCCAAGCTGACCGGCTCTGTGGCCAAGACCACCAGGGTGGGGTCAAAGTCAGGCTCAGAGAACATCCTATGGGGCCTTTCAACTCCCACATCCTTATCAAGTCATCGTGAGGGTCTACACGTCACAGTGGGCCACGTGCATGCTGCCTGTGGAGTGGGTGGGAAGATTCCCCCCATTTTGGCCCAAGGAGCATTTGCCTTTCCCAAGACTCTGTCCAGTGGAGTTCAAATGGTGTAATTTGCTTAGTCTCTGAACTGTTTCCAGGAGGTTGCTGGGCCTTCTTCTTCCTAGTTTCCTTCCTTCTCCACTTGGGGGGTGGCATGTGGCCCCAGGAGCCCTTGGGCAAGGTTTGCACTCCTAGTCCAGGGATGGTAGCAATGAAATTCCAAGAGGGTCTGTCTGGTAGGAGCAACTCCCAAGCAAGGGTCGGAGGGGATAGAACCCCTTGGCAGGTGTGGAGTTGGGGTGAGCCAAATGAGCCGGGGTCCAAGGGCAAGGTCCAACAAAGAACTTTCACTTGGAAACCTAAAAAAGGAACCAGAGCCCAGGTGTCTCACTACACAGAAACTAAATGCTCAGACAACAGACTCAGCCTGGGGCACAACTGCTGGTGGGCATGGAGCTCCGAACACTGCCTGGGCTCGCAGGTCTTGGGGTCTGAACATGCAGGACTGAGGTCTGGAACCCTTGCCATCCTGTGCCAAAGGCGCTGTTCTAAATGCTGTTCAGTTTTAAGTATTTAATCCCCACACCAGCTCTAGGAGGTAGGTACTATTATTATGACGTCCAGTTACAAATGAAGAAACTGAGTTTCAGAAAGGATAAGGCACCTGCCGGAGCTGGCACAGCTAATGAATTGGAGGGCAGGGACCCGGCAGCCTGGCTCCAGAGGATGCGTCAGGCACCGTAGTCCCCTGCAGGTGCTTCTGTGCACTTTCTTATTCACACGCTCTTCCTGAAGTCATCTGGGAGACTATCTGGCCCTCTTCAAAGCCCATCTGCAGAATCTGTGGGCCTTTGAACCATTCATTAATCATGGAAGATAATCAGCCCAGACACAGGGGGCAATGGTTCTGTAGGAAAAACTGTGAGTGAGACAGTCAGAAGAGCCTAATATGGTACCCTGACTCTGCGTGTGTGTGTGTGTGTGTGTGCGCGCGCGCAAGCACACACACACACCCACTCAAGAAAAGGCAAGTTCCCACTACAGCAAGAACTAGAAGTTAAAAGGGCAAGCATAGTGAGTATCTCCCTGACAAAACTAGTTCTATTTATTCATTTTTCTTTCTGTACCATTTTAGTGGAGGTAACATTGACCCTCGGGGAACAAGTTTGGATATTAAACCTCTGTGTTTTGGGATTTTCCTGGCATATTATAATCAGGAAAGTACTATTCACTTCAACGTCCTCCGACACACACACACACACACACACACTCACACACACACACAGGCAAACACACATACAGAGTGCCAGAGACAACAGACAAATGGAATCACAGAATCTCAGACTTGCAAAGGACCTGGATGACTTTCCTCTTAATGAGGATGATGGTTCATTTTATGTGTCAGCTTGGCTAGGCTAAGGATGCCCAGATAGTTGGCACGACATTATTTCCTAGTGTACGTGCGAAAGTGTTTCCAGAAGAGTAAGCAGGTCGGCCCTCAGTGTGGGCGGGCCCCATTCAATCTGCTGAGGGCTGGGATAGGGAGAACGGTGGAGGAAGGGTGAATGCGCGCTCTCTTCTGGAGCTGGGACAGCCACCTTCTCCTGCCCTTGGGCCTCAGAGCTCCTGGTTCTGGGGACTGCGGACTCAGACTGAATTACACCAGCAGCTCCCTCATTCTGCGGCTCGCAGGCGGCAGAGGGTGAGGCTTCTTGGCCTCCATAATTGCATGAGCCAGTTTCCCTAATAAATCTATCCTGCCTCTCTCTCTCTCTATATGGGTAGATAGGTAGGTAGGTCGACCTATGTATCTATCTACCTACCTACCTACCTACCTACCTGCCTGCCTGTCTCCCATTAGCTCTGTTTCTCTGGAGAAGCCTGACTAACACAGTAGGCTAAAAGGTGTCTTGCTGAAACGTCCACCTGCCGGGCCCCTCCAACCCTCGCTCCGTGCCTGCGCACTGACCTCTCGCGACATTCTGAGGGATGATGAGGGCGCACACCTGGAGTGCTGGACCGGCCTTGGCATGTCCTCCTCGGAAGCCGCAGACCTGGTTCTCTTTGCCCCTCCGGTTTCCGTGCACAGAGCTGACAGCGTGCGCGGGTCACTCCGGGCTGCAGGCCGCCCGAGCAGGGCCGGCGCCCGTCACGTGGGGCGCTGTTCTTGCCTAGCTGGCGTGCTCCCCAAGGCGTTAGAGGGACTCGGCTTGCCCACATGGCCCTTTCTGATGTCCTTTTCTTGGCCGTCTCTGCAGAGGGCCTGCCGCTCAAGGTGGCCACTTGGCTTGGGGAGGTGTCTGCTCCCTTCCTGCTTTCCCATTGACCCCAGGCTCCCGCCGGGGTCCGCGCACCGGCCCAGGAGGGGGCCCCACGAGTGGGAAAGCCAGCGCAGGTCGGCCTGTGGGTCCAGCGTGAGGGGCTGCCCGGGGGGGGGGGGGGGGGGGTCCCTGGGAGGGCTTGCCCTCCTCTGGCTCCCCCGCGTCTCCTCCCTGTTCTCTCAGGTGCCCACGCTGCTTTTATTTATTTTTTCCTGTTCCAAGGCTGGCCCAGACCTAGGATGTGCTGGCCCCTAGGTGTTCTGTTTGCCTCCCGTTAAGAGCGGTTCATACCTCTGCTATCTTTTATCAGCAGAGCTCCTCCTCAGAGGAAAGATCTCTTTGGCCTGAATTTATAAACTTTATTCCAGAATGTTACCAGGTCATCCTGGAAAGACGAGGAATAAACACAGGGAATACAGGGCAGCGTCCCTTCCTCCCCACCCCCGCAGCAGGGGGACAGCTCAGGGCCTTGCAGAGGCCTTGTCATCTGACCTCCTTCTGCTGCCTGAAGTTGAGCCGACACTCAACTGGGACAGGGACATGAGTTCCTGTGACTTGGAACAGGGCCAAGGACCCTTAGAAGAGCTATGGACAGGGCAAGGGCGGCTGTCCTTGGAGTGTCCATGTGGCAGGTACCGGATGACTCAAGCTGAATATGACGGAAGGTCTTAGAAATCTTTCAGTGCTGACCCTTCTCTCTGTGAGGCCCCACGCCCCACTCTCCTTCCTTCTCCCAGTCCCCACAACTGATCTCTTTTCCCCAGCCCAGGTCCTCCTCTTCTCTCTTTCTAATTTGTTGTTTTTTGGGGGAAAAAGTTGTCCCTGTTACCCTGGGGGCCTTCCTTTTAGAAACTTGCCTTTAGAATTGTCTTACCACAATTTGGCTCTTGCAAACAACAAGCTTTGACTTTTCTCATTATTGTTTAATATGTGAGTTTCAAGAGCTAGTTTGGGAGTTGAAAACCTGAATTTTGAGGATTTTACTCCCTCACGTTCCTGCTGCATTGCTCCTGATCCTCCCTCCAGTGAGACAGACCAGCGGAAGTCCTCCCGGTCTGCTCAGGCTGCCACAACAAATACACCCCAGACTGGGGCTTGCCGCAGACACTTACTGCTCACAGTTCTGGAGGCTGGAAGTCTGAGAACAAGGTGCCAGCACATCTGGTGTCTGGTGAGGGTCCTTTTCCTGGTTTGCAGGTGGCCACCTTCTTGCCACGTCGCGCAGTGGAGAGGAAGCAAGCGCTCTCTCATCTCTCCCCACAAGGGCACTATTCTCCTCAGGAGGGCTCCGCGCGCATGGCCTCAGCACCCGCAAGGCCTCACCTCCAGGTACCATCACACTGGGGACTGGGCTTCAACACATGAACTCAGTCCACGGCAGTTGTGTGCCAGGAATCATGAGAAACAAATGCACGAAAATAACACTTCTATCTATCATATTCTTCCTCCTTTTAGACTGAAGATGCCAGTATCCATTAGCTGTGCTGGCCAACACCCCCCCCCACAGGAAACAGAGGCCCAGCAGGCCTGTCTCCCTTCATCTCTTACTCCCCTGGCCCCTTTGGCCTTCACTGTGAGCTCAGATCAGTTGCCAGGACCCCACAGACCCTTAGCTCTCCCCACCCTTCCCAGGGATGTTTACCAGCTAACTTAGACCAATGATAACTTTCTCTAAACCACATGAAGCATTCCCATGATCTGGTCATAGTCCCTACCTCAGAGTTAACACACCCCCAGGCTCCCCACCCCAGCCATGCAAATCCCTAGTGTCTTTATGTGCAAAGCAATAGAGGAAAATCTTGCCCTGCTGCATTCAGGATAGTTTTAAGAATCCAGTGATTGCAGATGGAAGGTTCTTTGTGAACTGAACCGTGCTTAGGACCACTTGCCCTTTTATTCATCTCCCGAGTCTTCCTGGCTGGGAGCTGAGAGGTGGGGGCAGCCCCATCCATACCCTCTGCCGTCCCCCACAGCTCACTGTCCTGCCCCTGGCTGGCAGGAGCCCCTTGGGTCCACCTAGGTCCTGGCCCCCCCCCCCCCCCCCCCCCGTGGGGGAGGCCTGCTCTGGTTGGAGGCTGAGGTCAGGATGCAGCCTAATTAGCTGAACAATTTCCAGCCCTGCTCAGCAAAGAAGCCCTTGGGGGAGCCGCAGTGTGACTCACATTCAAATTTCCTGATAAAAGAGAGTGTTTTGAGAGTCATTGTAGTGCTGCAGCCTGGGGTCACCCCTCCAGACACTTGGCTTCAGCAGTCAAGACTTTCTTTCTATCCCTCTCTGTCCTGCCTCCAACGCACCAGTGGGCTCAGTCAGAGTGAGGGATCAAGAGTCTGCCCGCATAAAGGCTCCTCTGTGCCCACTGTCACCTCCCTTCCACACCCGGTCTGGCCAGACCCGGGGTCCTTATAGACTCGTGACAGGCCAGCATCGAAAGGGCCTGAGCAGAGAATCTAGTCTACTGGGCTGTTCGTACAGGGTAAACTGTGTCCTGAGAACTGAAGAGAGGCAGGGAGGGAAAGAGCGTTTCCTGAGCACCTGCTGTGAGCAAGCCCTGCAGGAGACATTTGGTTTGCCTGCTCACTGCTCCCAGAACACCCCCCGGGAAGGGCATTACTCCCTGCACAGGGGAGGGAAACAGGTTTCTCACCGAAAAATGGTTGCCCAAGACCACACTGTTGGCTTCAAGATGAGAGCAGATCAACTTGTCCATGGATGTACTCTTTCTGCAGATGTTTGCCACAGACCAGGTAAGCAGCAAAAATGAGGACTGCTGGGCTGCAGAGACTGCCCGTCACTCTGTGCCCCTCCTCAGCAAGGTGGGAGAATCAGCCTGCTCCCTAGGCTGTGAAGAGGAGGTGATGGATTTGTACATATAAAATACATGTAAAGTATCTGCCTGCCACATACAAGGTGCTCAGGGGATGTGTCGTCACTGTCTGGTCTGTGTCAGTACCCAGCCCTGGGCGGCATCACAGCTGGCCCCTGAAGGGCGGAGGGCTCTGGCTCAGGCTCACTGTCACGGCCCTGGGTCCAGCCGCGCACTTGGCTCCATAATGCCTCCCAGGGCACCTGTGACGTCTCTATCGTTCCTCACCTCTGGCACATGCTGGCTCCTGATTCTGACCTCGGTTCTGCAGTCTCAGCCCAAATCCTCCTGCCCAGAGCTGACACTGACAGAGTCCCCATGGCCTTGTCTTGGACAATAGGACAACAGCTGCGAAATTTTGGCCACCAAATTGCTCTCTCACTGGGCCACAAAAGGACTTGTGGCTTTCTGGTAATGCCAAAGTCTGGAGCAGGCTCTGGGAAGGGGGTCGCTATAGGGACTCCGACCCTATAGATCCTGCAGCACCATGACCCCTGTGGCATGTACATGCTGCTGACTGTCCCTTTCGCTTGAGAAACTTCACCAGCCATCTTTCCCGCGGGAACTGTGTCTTCTTGTACTTTGGTTTATCTCCAGATAGAAAGACATCACTCCAGTTTTTCTCAGGGAGCTCCTGGCTCCTTGCAGGTCGCTGCAATAACTAGGTTGCACAGGGGCGTCACCTCGTTCCACGCATCTGAACCAGAGCACAGCCCTGTCCAGGCTCTCCGCCCCAAACGTAAAGTGCTGTCCGCGCTCCCTCAGTGGAGGGAAGCCGTCTCATGCAGCCAGCGTGAGCGGGTTGCATGAATCCCGTAAAAGTATGTAGGATCTCTTGAAACAAAGACTGCAGAGTTGGAAGGGACCTGGGAGGGATCTATTCTGGCTTCTGACGGCGGGATGTCAGGCATCAATCAATAAGGGGACTGTGGGCAAGGGAGGTTGTCCCCTTTCCCTCCCAGAGAGTCAACTGGTTCCCTTGGTCATGTGTTCATCATTCATTGTTCACTTAATCCCATTGGATCAGCCCCGGAGGATGCTATAAGCGAAGATAGTCTGTCCAGCAAAACCAGACATGGCCCCGACCTGGGCATTTTATTGTCTGGTGGGAGAGCAGGGAAGTAAGGAGGGCCTGGGAGACTGAGAGATGAGGCTGGACCAGGCAAGGCCTTCTGGGCCACTGAAGGATTTGGGTCTTTAGATAAAGAGCAGAGGCAGTTTTTGTAGAGATTTTAGGGGGTGAGTGAGACAATCAGGTTTGTATTTCTTTTTTTAAGTGAATGAATTGGAGGGGTCTCCAGGTGCAGGCAAGCATGGTGGTGGATAGGATTAGGGTGGCGAGGGTGGAGGTGGAAGGTATGAACAGATCCCGGGGATGTTTCGGTGCAAACCTGCCCCTGCCAGAGCATCTGTTCAACCAGCTGCAAATAATCCACTCAATGGAGGGAATGCTGCCCTGGGACCATGTGCGCTGACCTCCTCCTTGTACAAGAGAAGTGCCTGCAGGTCCGAGGGCCAAGGGACCTGATGCGGCACACAGCAAGTCGGATGCGGGGCTGGGATTGAGACTGTGACACTCCCAGAATCACACTGGGGCCTCACAACCAAGCCTGCCTGGACGAGGCCCTGGCTCCGGGGTGACGGGCTTGCCCCAGGGAGAGGGGGGCAGAGGACCTGGTCTCTAGCATCCCGTGGCAGGGAAGACCTGACGCTTTGCTCATGAGTGGTCTGGGGAGGTGAGGAAGAGCAGAGGAGGCAGGCGGGGCGGGGGTCTCCGTGCAGGCCCTGCCCCTCTTTCACTGAGCCCGCAACACACGTTTCAGCACAGGGTGCGCCGGGCGGCAGGGCCGGAATCTGAGAACAACCAGCGTTTGATACCGCTGGGGGCAGGGCGGATAATGAGATGCAGACATGGGCCCAGGGCGCTGTCTGCAGTGCGGCCTGTGCCCTTCCTGGCACCCAGGGCAGACTGAAAGGTCAGGAGGACGTCAGACCCTCTCATCGGGGGCTCTCCTGGAGGCGCCCCCTCTGCTCCTCTTCCCTGCCCTGCACGCTTCTGCCACGGCAGCCTCAATGCCTGCATTGTGGTGGCAGCTGCAGCTTGGGGGTGGCGGGGGCCCTGGTGGCCACTGGCTCCCCCTCGTCTCCCCTTCTGTGGGCCCCCATGGGTGAAGGGTTGGCTAGCTCCTTCCTGTCCTCTGTACCCCCAGGCCCAGATTGCCTGGTTTCTTGTTCCTCCTCCCCATGCTGGCAGGTGGCTGCCCGTGACCCTGTTCCCTCTCTTGCCTTTTCCAGGAGGATGCTGTGGGGAGCCAGGGTAGCTCATCCGCAGGCGGGCGGGCACATGGGGCCCCCAGGACCCCCCAAGAGAAGATCCTTGTCTGTGCAGAGCCTGGCTTTCTTGCAGGGTCCACAGTGGAGGGGAGCAGGAGACCCTGAGGAAGAGTTCTGTGCTTTGGCTGCAGTGTTAGGAATGAGAGGGAGGGAGGGAAGGGAGGAGAAAGAGCAAACCAAAAGCAAAGAAACCACCTTTATTCTTTTACTCTCCAGGTGGTAGCACCAATCCTGATAAAATCCACCTCGGGGTCCTGTGATTTGAATGGCTAAGTTGTTTACTTTGGCACGGCACTGAAACAAGTCTCAAACCTTTTCCTTATCTCTTAGCGGGTCTCATGCCTCTGACATCTCTGTGGGTCACCGAGGATCTCAGGAGACAGTGAGCAAACCCTGGGATGAATGACACTCCACCAGCCCCCTGCCTGTCATTATAGTGCCATTAGTTTTAAGTGACGCAACAAGGATTTAAAGAAAAGACAGCAACCGCATGAAGAATTGGGCATTTGAGCTGGGTGGGAGCTTGCCAGCTGGCCACCCAGATGCACTGAGCCAAGTGCAGGGCTGAACAGGCTGAAGAGATGGGCTGCTCCTGTCCCCTGCCCTGAGCTGATAGCGAGCCCCTGTGGAGGCAGTGGGCATGTGGAGGCAGGGTGGGGGGCCTTACGTCGGGGTGCAGAGCAGTAGGTGTGGCGCACACCTGAACAGAGCTGGGCTCCCCACCAGCTCTTCCTGGCGGCCCTGGGGATGAGCACTTCCCAATAGCCAGTACAGCCAGCCTATGTTGGTCAAGTCCAGCCTGGGACACCCCCCATGCGGCCACCCCCTCACAACTTGGTGACTATGGACTTCCTTATAGTACCCTGGGAAGCCACCACCTTCATTTCTACCCAAAGGCCTTAGGGATGCCAGCATCCCCGGAGAGCCAGGGGGAACCCCCACTGCCGATGGAGAGCTGGGTACTCTGAACAGTGGAGAGCTGGGTGCTCAGGGACCCCATTGACCCTGAGGGAAGCCCTGCAGCCACGAGGAGGCAGAGAGCCAGTCCAGTCCTATGAATCGGAAACCCCAGCCGAGGAAGGGACTGGGGAAGGCATTATTCAGCCTCCTCCCAGCCCACCTTGTCCCCCAGGCAGAGTCTGCAGAAACTCCTCGTACTGCCAAGGAGGAGGAGGCGTCTCCCAGAGGCCTCCGGGGCCCTTCCGTCCTTACTCTTTACCATCTCCAGGGATAAGAGCAGGTGACCGAGGCCAGTGTAAGGAGTGTGTAGATGGTGGGGACGGGGAATGGGGGGCCTATCCTGCTCACTGGGCCCCTCAGGTCCCCACCCCACCCCATCCCCTGGCTCTGGGGCAGGTGCCAAGACAGGGTGCAGGGCTGGGGAAAGGGGTTAAATGTGTGCTTGGTAAGCT
The DNA here is from genome assembly GCF_041146395.1 of Eulemur rufifrons. Taxonomy (NCBI): domain Eukaryota; kingdom Metazoa; phylum Chordata; class Mammalia; order Primates; family Lemuridae; genus Eulemur; species Eulemur rufifrons. Next base: position 4,254,570 of record NC_091010.1, on the reverse strand, counting down.
GTGTGTGCACTCGCAAAAGCAGGGTGGTCTGCACTGTGAGCTGGACACGCCCGGCTTTGGCAACTGCTGTGCAGGGCAGGCTCCCCCACCGCAGGCTCCCTGTGCGCAGGGGGAAGGCAGGAGCAGGGAAGTCCTGTGGGCCTGGGCAAAGGTGCCTGGCAAGGAAGCAGTGGCCAAACACATGGTGCTATTTCAGAATCACCAGGAAGGCCTGGGACCACAAACCAGTCCCCTCCAGGTCCCCAGATGTCTGTAATTTCACTATAGCAGTTGCTTTTCTTTGACTTAAGCTACTACCTCTTATCTTAGCCAAGGCCATTCCTGCCTCCTGTCTTGCTAACTGAGCTATATATATGGATGTGTGTGCATATACATATGTATTTTTTCCCCCAGGCATAGGGTACTCCGGCTACCATATGCATGGGGGATGCTGGGCCCTCCAAGGCTCAAGGCGCATGGGCTGAGCCTTGATTAATAATTATGGTGATCCCATTTTCATGGCTAGCGATTGCTTTACTAATGGGCAGGGATATGACCCTGGTTATTGAGGCTTGAAGGGAAGTTTACTTGGACTGTTCTCAAAAGGGTGGGAATTCTCATTTCTGTTTTGGCTGAATCTTGTCATGTCTGCATGTGATGTCTGGGACCGTGGCCGCAGTTTTATGATCATGAGGGAACCAGTTAAGGACTAAGTCAATAGTCTGGGAATGCCAGAGTGGAAAGGTAGGAAGAACTTGAATTGTCCAAGACTATGCCAACCTCGCAGACACCATAGTTCAGACTTCTTGTTATGGAAAATAACGAAGGCTCCTGTGGTTTAAACCACTGTGGTGGGTTCTCTTTCCATGCTGCTGAAAGCACCCCACAGTTACAGCCTCTCTGTGAGTGTGTCCCAGATCGCCTTGGTGCCCAGCCTAGAGCCCCTCTCATCTCTTGTTATCACTTCTCTCCACCCACCTCCACTCCCACCTGAGTGTGATTCCAGTACCCGGGGACCGGGGCTCTTCCTTGGAGGATCTTGGGCTATCAGAGCTGTTTTACCACCAGTGGAAGAAGTGCCTGGGAGACGCTGCACCCCCTCCCGTGTCCGTGTCTGTGGGGGAAGGACTGCTGCTCTGACCACACCCAGCTGTCTTCCTCTCCTCCTGGCCCAGTCCCCCCGCCCCACTGTCCCTGGAGCACACCCTTAGTGATTCCCATGTGTGTGGCTCCCCATCTCAGACAAGGTGTGGGTGGTTGGGGTCAGCCTCCCCAACGCTGGCCATCATAGCACAGGTGGGGGTGCAGGGCCGGGCCCAGGGACACGCTCTCCCATGCTCACCCATTGTGCCAAGTGCTCGAGGGCACCCTCAGAGGGACACTGGCAGACTCCTGCATCCGTGCCTTGCGTGTGTCCCAGGCAGGGCCAGCTGCCTGGCTGTGTCCTCCCCTCTCTGGAGGACGGCTCCTCTCCAGCCCACGGGGCCCCCCGGCCCGCCGTCGGGCACGATGGCAGCACGGGTGTGTGCTGAGCTGCATCTCCCCGACATTCGTATGTTGAAGCCCCAACTTCCAGTGCCTCGGAATATGAGCAGCTGGAGACAGGCCCTTTCACACATTGACTGCCACACTAGAAAAAAAGTTTTTCTTGGGCCATGGTGTTTTATTACGAAATAGAATAAAAACTTCGAAAACAAAATGATCTTTTCTAATTTAATGAAAAATTTGTTATTTTTATTGTTTTCTGTGAGTGAGTTATATACAACTTGAAAAACAGTTCATGCAGCAACCAAGGTGAAGAGATGTGTGAGTTACGCACGCTTCACAAGGCCCCGGGCTCAAAACTAGGATGAGTTAAATACAACTCATGTGGCAGTTAATATGTTAAGGAAGTAAATAAGTTAAAATGAGGTTATTAGGGCGAGTCCTAATCCAATATGGCTGGTGTCCGTATAAGAAGAGGAGATTAGGACACAGATTAGCACAGAAGAAAGACAATGTGAAGATAAAAGGAAAAGACAGTCACCTGCAAGCCAAGGAGGGAGGCCTTGTGAGAAACCAACCCTGCCCACACCTCAATCTTGGACTTCCAGCTCCAGAAGTGTGAGCAAATACAGCTCTGTTGTTTAAGCCACCCAGTGTGTGGTACGTGGCTGTGGCAGCCCTCGCCAGCTGGTGCAAACGAGAGTCCTCTTCCCACCCCGGCAGTGGAGGGCGGGGGGCAGGCCCTTCCCTGGTTGGGTCTCTCATCCGTGAGTCTTTCTTAGAACTGCTTTGCCGAGGTCTGCAGCCTCCCTCCTATCTGCATTTCTCATCAAGTGAGGGCGCTGGAGAGGTGCACCTAGGATGGGTGGGCGCCGGGGTGGGGCTGCGGGTGTGCAGGGGAGGGAGGCCTGCGCCATCCTGAGCTGCAGGCACACCGGTGGCCCAGCAGGGCTCAGAGGGTGGGGGCTGTAGAGAGGGTGGGTCAGGTCCCGGGGTCTATTCAGGGGAAGAGCATTGGGTCTGTGGGAGAACAGTGGGTCCAGACCAGGGCTATGTGCACAGAGGATGCTCAGTAACTTCCCTCTGCGCTCCTGAGGCCCACCTTGGGGCCACGCCTCCTCCCCACCCTGTCATTTCCCTGCCTCGTGTACACGGTGTCCACTCCGCTCCCATTGCACAAGGTGTTCATGGTTATTTTCCCTTTGGTGAGTGCTGCAGGGAAAGGGTCTCTGCTGCCCAAGGACAGGGTCCTCCCTCATCCCTCCTGGTACTCCAGAGTGTCCACGGCGACTGTTGCTGACTGGCAGCTGATGCCAGGACTGCCAGCCATTAAGAGGAAAGTTAAAGCATTAAGAGAGCCATCCCTGGGACTGGGGGCCTTGCTTCTGGCTCTTAGCGACCCCACCTGTGGGCTCTGTGATGCTGCACCCCACAGAGACTACCCCATACCTCTGAGCAGTGAGTCCCCCAGAATCCACCAGGAGCACAGCCCTTTCTTCTGACAAAAGCTCTCTCCAAGACAACTGTTCTTTCTTTGTGGGGAACAGGATGCTACCCTCATGCCTGGGAAGACAGCATGTGAATAAGGCTGCTGGGATGTCGCTCCCCTACTGTCCCCTGGCTCTGGGCTTCCCCCACCTCCACGAGGCCCGTGGTATGTCCAGGTAGCCATGCCAAGGCTGGAGACAGCTTCGCCCTGCCCACCTTTGCGTGGGGCTGCAGCCCAGTGTGCAGAGACCTGCACAGGGCCTTGCCATTGCCTTCCTACACCCTGATGGGTACCCAGGGTCCTTCATACAGACAGGATCAGGTGGCATGCCAGAGGTCCCACTCCTCCAAGCCTGGGTGGTGGGGTTCCAGGCCCAGCCCTGGGGCTGACATCCGCAGAAGGTAAAGATTGCTTAGGTGAGGCCACCTGGTGAGACTGAGCTGCTTCCTCTTCCCCGTCTCCCGGGAGCGAGCAGGTGGTAAGCACAGGCCGCATAGCCACCTGTGGGGCAGAGCCGGTGGCACTGGCTGGTGATTTAGCCAGGCTTCTCCAGAGAGACTGAGCTGATAGGAGATATATATAGAGAGAGGTGCATATGAGAAGGAATGTATTAGGGGAATCAGCTCACACCGTTGTGGAGGCCGGGAAGCCCCGTGCCGGGCATTTGCAAGCTGGAGAGCCAGGGAAGCCAGCACCTGGCGCGGTCCATGTCTGGGGGTCAGACCCGGGAGCCGACAGTGTAACTGTTAGTCTGAAGGCCCAAGAGCCCAGAGGAGCAGGGTCAGCTGGTGGGAGTCCCAGAGTCCAACGGCCAGAGAACCTGGAGTTCTGATGTCCAAGGGCAGGAGAAGGGCATCGGGCTCTGGCAGAGAGAGAGCAAGAATTCACCCTTCCTCCACCTCTTTGCTCCATCTGGGCCCCCAGCCAACTGGAAGGTGCCCACCCACTGAGGGCCGATCTTTCCCACCCAGTCCATCCGCTCACAGGCCAACCGCCTCCAGAAACACCTCACAGACGCACCTGGGTCAGCCCAATCATTCTAATCGAGTGCCAAACCACCTGGCAGAAGAGGGACGGGCTCAGTGCCTACGGAAGCACTGAGACCAATGCAGTGATTGGGAATAAACAACACTCTACCAGCTATCTGGGCATCCCTTAATCCAGTCACGTGGACACCCCAGGTCAACCACCACAGCAGGGGAAGCCCAAAGCCAGAGTCTGTGCCGCAGCTCCACCCATCTCAGAGCAGCCTCGCCCACCTGTCCCACCTCCTCCACCCCATCTGGGGCCCAGTTTCCAAATACAAAATTGAGAAGTTTGAATGAGAGGCTTTCGGGTTGGGTAATCTACTGATATGTACCAGAACACCCCCAAAACTTAGTAGCTGAAATCAACGACATTTAATTTGCATGTGAATCTGCAACTTGGGCAGGGACAGCTCATCTCTGTCCCACTTGGTCCCATCTGTGGCAGCTCCACAGTGGGGGCTGCAGTTGTCTGAAGGTTCACCCCTCACCCCTCACCCCTACGTGCGGCTGTGCAGCTGCTGCGGGGGCTGCCTGGTTCCTCACAAGATGGGGGCAAGGTTCCGGGGGCCCGCGTCCTGACGGAGAGGGAGAGAGACAGAGGGAGAGAAGAGGGAGAGTGAGAACAAGGGCGGAAGGTGCATCATCTGCCCCTTTTGCCATCAGGCCTTGCGAAGCACTTGCGGTGCATGCTATTGGGAGCGAGTCACCGAGACTGGCTGCTATTCGAAGTGAGGGGAAATAGACTCCACCTCTGGACAGGAGGAGTGTCAGCGGAGTTTTGTGAACATGCTTTGATATCACCACTTTCAAGCCCTTTCCACTTCTAAGGAGGCCACGGGCCCAGGCCATGGTGTGTGGCAGCCCCGTGAGGCCCAGGCTTCCTGGGTAGCCCTGCTCTGCCAGTCCCTGAATTCCACTGTCCTTCCCAATCAAGTCTGCACTGTAGGTGGAACAGAACATGGAACAGGAAATCATAACCATCTAACAAGGACAGCACAGTCTAACTTTACTTTTTTGGGTAACTTTAGCATGAAACTAGTTCTGGACATAAAGATATGAATTGGAGAATATCTGAAAGGCCCATTTCTGGAAATCTCCAGTTGGCAAAATGCAGCTACCCTACTTCTTAGTTTTCCTTGAAGACTCCATAGAGTGGCTGTAGCCCAAACACAAGGCAGTTGTCACCAAACCCCCCTCTCCAACTCAGCCAGGAGTTGCCATGGCTGGAGAGCTCTTGCCCCCCTGGCTCTGGGACCGGCCTCCCCATGCTGTCCACAGGCCTCTTGTCCTTTTCATCTGCTTCTCCGCCAAGAAGGTTTTCACAGCTTTCCACAGGTCTGACACTCTCAAGTTCCTGCTTTTTAAGAAAAGTGCATTTTTCAAGATGATTCTTCAGTCAACTGTTGCACGATTTTGACAGATGCCACCTGGGTGTGGAGTCTGCTTTCCAGGGTGGCTGCCACCCAGAAGGGGTCTCATTCAGCCCATGCTGCTTTGTTGACAAGAACACATTTTCTGCCATCAGCTCACATCCTGGGACGTCTCCTTCCTGCCCTTGTCTGGTCCCGTGGCCTCTCGAAGGCAGTAGCAGAGAATCCGAGGTGGGATTGAGAAGTGGTTGTTAGAACAAGAAGGGCGACAGAGTCATCTCTGATTCCTGTCCCAGCTGAGCTCATGCTTGTTGCTGGAGAAGGCCCTGTGCTCTTCCCTGACACCGGCACTTTCAGCCCCAAGGCGGGAGTGCTCTCCTGCCATTTCCTGCCATGTCTCCACATCATCCTGAACTCCCTCGTGGCAGGCACGCATGCCCGAGAAACTGCTGCAAGCCAAGGGCTGCTGTCTGCCGCCCTTGGCGTGGGGTAATGCAGCGAGCCCAAGCCCGGAGGGCACCTGCATCTCACAACTGAGGGCACCTGCATCTCACAACTGAGGGCACCTGGGGACCCGTCCCCAGAGATTGCAAGGTGAACTCTGCCCTCTTGCAGCTCTGCAGAGCAGCCGTAGCCCTCCAGCACGGGGTTCGCCATCAGGAGGCCCAGATGCAGGTTCCAGCTCCACCCCTTTCTGCTTGACAAGTGACAGGTCACTTCCTGTCTCTGGCCTGGAGTTTCCTCATCTGCAAAAGGACGATTTTAGACCGAGTTATTACTAAGCCACCTTCAGTTTGAATGTTCTGTCATGCTAGCTGTGATCGAGGATAATGAATGTTAAATTAATGGCAGAGTATGTGAGACACTCTTTTGGTTGTGGTTCTGGGGTAGCTTCTGAACGGGAGACAGAGGGTCAGAGTGGGCCACACAAACATGTTGCAAGGTACCAGGGCTGTTTGCAAACAGAAAGGAGGGAGCAGCAACAGTCCAAACCTCAGAGCACTGCGGGATCCAGAGGCAAATCTGCTGGGCCCCTGTCGAGCTTTCACTCCGGCCCCCAACACCCGCACATGCTGCGCTTCACTGGATCCTTTATGCCCCTTCCTCACCTGGTTACCTCCAACTCACAGGTCAAGACTCAGTTTACCCACCAGCTTCTCCGTTAAGACTTCACTGGACTCCACATCTATGTCTGGCGCCCTCCTCTGTGTTTCTTCTGTACCCTGCGCTTATCTCCGTAGAGGGAGTTTTAATCTTTTCAGCACACACACACACACACACACATCCCCCAATTACAGAGCTTTATTTTTATAAAATCAATTATAACCAGCTTTGAGCCCCACTTCTTCTGGGGCTGGTGGAAAAACCCATCATCTCTGCGCTGCCGTTTGTTCCACTCCCCCCAGAGTCTGTGGAGGCTTTGCGGGCTGTCGGTTGAACAGGGCAGCTGGGAGGACTCTCTATTCATGGCCTGCCTGGCTTGCTCGACTCGGTCCTTGTCTGTAGTTCCTTCTGTATGGGGGGCACACAGGGCTAGGTTCCCATCCCAGGCTTGGATGAGGGGCTCTTCGCTGGGGCACGGATGCGGTCCCCTGAGTCTCACTGCCAGGGAGTTCCCTCGGAGGTCCTGCCACGGCCCCGGGTGTCGCAAGTGGGCTCGTGCAGGTGCCTGCGACATACACAACCCGTCTGATAGGTCCTTGTCAGTGCTGGGGACGCTCTTCTCCCTTCTTGGCTCTTGCTGTGCACTTGCCTTGAGCCCTTCTCTGGGAGGACCCAGGCACTACTCTCAATGAGCCGCAGATTCATATCTTATTAAATCATCCAGCCATATTAAGTACAAAATTAAATTAACAGCTGTGTTTATATGCATGTTTTCTCAATCAGCAGCAAGCTTGGGGCAGGCAGGGGCTGTGTGGTATCAGTCCAGACACAGGCAGGAACTCAAGACGTTTTTGGTGAACGGAATTGAACTGCATATCCTCATTGTCCGGAGTTGTCTGAGATGAGTTTGATTCAGGATCATTCTCCTTCACTTTCTCTCTCTCTTTTTCTCTGTTTTTGGGTGGGTCTGATTATTTGAGTGCAAAAAGAATCAACAAGAGTTCCTGTCTCATGGCATCCTGGAAACGTGATTTTTTTTTTTCTTTTTCATTTCAGCATATTACGGGGGTACAAATGTTTAGGTTACGTACATTGCCCTTGCCCCACCCGAGTCAGAGCGAGAACCGGCAACACTCAGAGTCAGGTGAGTGATACCATGTTGAGTTGTCGGTGGCTGGGAGGTAAAGGACTCAGGTTCCAGCCGTGAAGAAGGGGAGGCCGGACAGGCCAGGAAAATGGGGTGGCAGCCAAGCGGGAGCTAGAATGCAAAGTTAGAGTGTCTCTCCTGGTTCACAATAGTCTTGTCACCGGCAGAGGGTGGGCAGGCGGTCCTCTTCCTGTTTGCCGAAACGCCGCCTTGGAGATTGGGCCTGCGCAGTAGTGGCTGGGAGAAGGCAGGGGCTGGGAGCTGCAGGGGGGTGTGGGGGCCACAGGGCAGCGGCCTTTCCCCTGCAGGGCGGCACCCTGAGACTCCCCACGCCTAGCTCTCATCGGCTGGGACACTGCAGCCTGCCCGTTCATGTTTCCACTGTCACTGGGCTAACCTTCTGTTGCGGAAGTGCGGAAGCTCGGCGGATTCATCTCTAAATGCAGCGCTGTCCCCGCCCCCGTGCCGTGGGGCGGCCAGGCGGATTAGAGACGGCTCCTGGAACAGAACTTGGAAGTTTTAACTCACGTGACCCCCCCAGTCCTGGGCTGGGAGCCCAGGTTGTCGATCCACAAAAGCTGTGATACCATCTGGACTTGGAAGCTTCGGCTTCAGCTGCTGGCTGTCCCTTGTAGGGTTTCTGATTTTTGTCTCCCGCTGGGGCCGACAGGTTATGTAGACGGCGTAGCTATCGTGGGGTCCGCGGATCCGGGGACCAGTTTTTTGCAGTCTGCCAAGGCAGCAGCGACGCTTCCGTCAGGTTGATGCTTTGCTCTTCCCTCTGCGGCTGTTTCCGGAGGTCTCCCCTGGTTCACAGCAGTTCCTCTCGTCACTGGCAGAGCGCGGGGCAGGGGTCCCCCCTCCTGCTTGCCGTGCCACGCGGGCGCACACACAGTTTGTCTACAGCCCGAATCAGGTATTAGACGTAAGTGAAAGTGAAGGGGCCTATCGTTGACTTTAGGTTTGGACACTGAGCTGTTGAGAGGCTGTTCCTTCCCGCTGTCCTCTGGGCGGTGTTGCTGTAGAGGGTCTCAACAAACATTACCAAGCAGTAAGTCTTGTTTCCAACTAAGTTTTCATGGAGCTTAATTAGATTATTTTCGTGATCAATAATGAAATAATCATGTCAAAAGCCATGTTGCCTCGGGCCACAGGCTGGTGTAGTTTTTGAGATAACACATGGGTTGATCCTTGGCCTAAGCGGAGGGGATTTTGAGGAAATGTGAGGTTTATTGGGATGGTGGTACCTCCACCTTGATTCCATCTTCAGGATGAAAAGTAGATTATTTGGCTAGGGTTGGAATTCTCCATTCAGGATGGACTCTGAAGAGTCTATGAAAGACAATTTGTAGTGAAAAGAATTAACAGAGTATTCATTTATTTATTAATTCATTTTTTTTCTGTTTTCATCTGCCTGTAAGATTAAGAACACAGATTAAAAAATGTTTTTCCTTTTTTAAATTAAATTTTGTATTTTGAGGTTATTGTAGACTCAGTTGTTAGAATAATACAGAAAGGTCCCGTGTACCCTTCACCCAGTTTCCGCCAGTGGTTAAACAAGTTCGGGTACCTCGTGACACCAGGAATTACGGTACAGTATCGCCACTGGGATGCGACTCCCGCAGCCACGATGCCGGGCACCCACGTCACGAGGCTCCCTCACGTCGCCCTTTTAAAGTCACACCCACTTTCCCCCTGCCCTCCCCCCCCCACCCCAGACAGCACTACTGTGGGTCATTTTGAGAATATTATGTAAATAGAATCATCCGGTGAGTCACCTTTCGGGACTGGCTTTCCTCACTGCCTGAATTCTCTGGAGAGTCGTCCAGGTTGAAGCCTGTATCTACTATGAATAAACTGCTATACATGTATTTGAACAAGTTTTTATGTGAATGTAAGTCTTCATTGCTCCAGGATAAATGCCCAGGAGTGTAATCACTGGCTTGTGTTTGTTTTAAGTTTAGTATTTTTAAAAGGTTGCCAAATTGTTTTCCAGAAGGGCTGAATGATTTTACATTTCTACTAGTAAGGTGCGAGTGATCCAGTTTACCTGCGTCCCACGCCAGCATTTGGGGGTGTTACTATTTTTTATTTTAGCTATTCTGATAGATGTATAGTGAAATCTCATTGCGTTTTTAATTTGCGTCTTCCTGTAAAGGCTAACGATGTTGAATGTACTTTCACGTGATTATTTGCCGTCTGTATAGCCTCTTTGCTGTAATGCTTCTTTGCGTCTTTTGTGGATTTCCTAATTAGATTTTTTATTTTACTCTTGGTTTCAAAGCTTCTTTATATATTCTATATATTAGTCCTTTGTTGGATATATATTTGCAAATGTTTTTTTTTCACGTTCTGCAGCTTGTCTTATTCTCTTAACAAAAGTCTCTAATTTTAATAAAGTATTTTTCTGGAAAACATGGGTAGAATTGGTGTTATTAATAATTCTTTTTTAAACATTTGGTAGAATTCTCCGGTGGAAATATCTGGGCCTGAATATTTCTTTGTTGGGGTTTTTAAATTATAAATTCAATTTCCTTAATAGTTACGGTCTATTCAAGCTATTTATTTATTCTGGATGAGCTGCAATAATTTGTCCTTTTCAAGGAATTGGTTGGTCTATTAAATCTAAGTTTTCATATTTATGTGTGCTGCATTGTTCTTGGCATTTTCCTACCCATTTGCTGCCTTGAGGGTCTACACTGGCATCCCCTGTTTCCTTTCTCTCTTCGCCCTTGACCTCTTACTAGATGGTGTCAGTTTCCTTGATCTTTCCAGAGCTCTTTGTTTCCTCGATCTTTCCTATTGTTCTGCTGTTTTGAATTTTGTTGATTTCTGCTCTTATCTTTATTATTTACAGAAGTTTGCTTTGGACTTACATGCTTTTCTCTTTCTAGGTTCTTGATGGAGGAGGTTAAATGATTGATTTGAAACTTTTATTTTCTAATGTATGCATTTACTGCCATAAATTTCCTTCTCAGCACTGCTTTTAACCATGTCCCATAAATTTTAATGTTACAGTTTCATTTTCATTTACGTCAATGTATTTTTTGATTTTTGTTGAGATGTCCTCTTTGATTCATAGATTATTTAGAAGTGCGTTCCTTAGTTTACAAGTGCCTGTAAATATTCCTGTTATCTTTCTGTTATTGGTTTCTAGTTGATTTTACTGTGATCAGAAGACACTCTCTATGACTTCAATTTTAAAAAATTTGTTGGGGCTAGTTTTATAGCCTAGGATAGTGTCTGTCTTAGTCTGTATTCTATTCCTTATAATAGAACACCTAAAACTGGGTAATTTATAAAGAAAAGGAACTTATTTACTGCAATTATGGAGGCTGAGAAGTCCAGGGTCATGGGCTGCATCTGGTGAGGACCTTCCTGCTGGTGGAGCCTCTCTGCTGCGTCCCGAGGCAGTTCGGGGCATCACATGGAGGGGGCTGAGTGTGCTGGCTCAGGTCTCTCTTCCTCTTCTTATAAAGCCACCAGTCCCACTCCCATGAAGACCCATTAATCTATCAATTGACTACTCCATTCATGAATGCAGAGCCTCCAGAACCCAATCACCTCTTAAAGGCCTTAGCTCTCAATACTGCCACTTTGGGGACATGAGTTTCAGAGGGGACAAAAGTTCAAACCATAGAGCTGTCAATCTTGGTAGCTATTCTGTGGGCACTTGAAAAGAATGTGTACTCTGCTGTTGAGTGGAGTGTTCTATAAATGTCAATGAGTTCCTGTTGGTTGATGGTATCCTTGCCCATCCTCTGTCTAGTTGCTTTTACCAATTGTTGAGAGAGGGGTGTTAAAGTTTCCAATGATAACTGCTGATTTGTCTATTTCTCCTTTAAGTTCTACCTATTTTTGTGACATGTTTTATAGCTTTGTTTGGTGCATACACACTTAACATTACTATGCCTTCTTAGTAGACCGACTCTTTTATCATTAAATAATGTCTCTGTTTCTGGTAATTATTTTTTCTCTGATGTGTACTTTATCTGACATTAACATAATTACTACTGCTTTTTATACTTTTACTTTCTATATTGTTGTATTTGAAGTGAGTTTCTTATAGACAATACAAATTTGGTTCATCTTTTAAAATGCACTCCGCCAATCTCTGTCTTTTAATTGGTGTTTTTAGACCATTTGTGGACCACCTAATTCTGTTTCAAATTAAAAACTTGTGAATGCTCATCTGATTGACAGAATCCTAGCTGCAAGAGTTCAGGAAAGCTAGTTTAATTTTCTAAACTCTGCTTTCCAGCCAGACACATGAGAAGCTAAAACAGAAGCTGAAAGAAGTGTCTACTTAGCTCTTAGGGACGGTCTACCTACTGCTGAGGGACTCCTGGTTCACCCCAGTTCCTGGCACTGCTATTCTCATTGTCATGTGCAAGTCACAACCCATCTCTTGGGAATCAGCTGGAGTGTGCCGAATCCAGGATGAGCTGCCTTTTTAGAAGCGACTTTCCCTGCAGTGGTCTCCTTATGTGGACTTTTCTATTGGTTAAACCAGGAACTATTCTGGTAAGTATCCCAGACATGGGTTAGGGGGCTGATAGTTTAGGGACCTTCAAGTTCTCAAATTGTTAAGGGCATCTTCTCTGTCTGAGGCAAAGGAAAAGAAGCACGGGGAACATCTACCAGGTCATATTTAATGCTGAAAGTTCTGAGGGAGTTTGACTTCATGGCTCTAATGACAGAATTAAATGGCACTGATGCACATGGACCTGAAGTGCCAGTCATCTCTGTCTGTAGAAGACAGCAGTGTCAACATGCGTCTGCAGAGGCATTGTCTGTCCTCACAACCAGGAAGACCTGGATGAGCTATCTAAAGCCAGGGTATAACTCAATGGGATAACTCAATGTGATAACCAGGGAAACCACAGGGGGGCTAGAGAAGTGGCTGGTGGGGTTCAAAGCCACATCAACTGGCCAGAGTGAAGTAGAAGAAACACAATTAGAATTCAGTTACCAATGCATAATCTCTTGGACAAGAGATGTCCAAGTCTAGGAAAACAAATGCCAGAGTGGAGCCCACACACCCATCTGGGTAAAGCCAATGGGACCTGCAGACGGGAAAGAGGTAGCTGCATGCCTTTATGCACAAGGAAGATGAGCTCAAGGCTTTTATGCCAGTCAAGTGGCCCAGAGGTCTGGGTGTCACCCTGAGGGAAGGAGGAGAGTGTGGAAAAGACAAGGGAGAAACTCAAGGTCTCTTGGCCTACGGTGGAGGGTAATGAAAAGAAGAAAGGGCGTGTGCGCTAGCGCAGTCTCAGTCCCTCCTGGAATGCCCCTCCCCTGAGGCGAGGAAACTCCTTGCTCTGCACGCAGAGCTCAGTGTCCTCTGTACAGGACCCAAGCTGGTGCCTTCACACCACAATAGTCATCGGCTCCCTTCTTTCCCATCTCCACATTTTCTTGTATGCCACTGTCAAAAACTGTTCCGTTCTTTAAAGAGCAATTTCAGCAATTCTTCCTACAAGATTTTTGTGTTCCCTCACTGTCTTCAGAGAATGTTGCTTGAATGTTGCTAGAGTTCTTAATGGTTTCTTATTTTATGGATATAATAACACAACGTGTTACAGGAGGGCAATAAAAGACTCAGGACCTGGGGAGTGACCCAGAAATGAGAAAACTCTGAAAGGGAATTAAAAAAGAAAAGCTCCCAAATTTAATGAAAAATGTACATCTTTATCAATGAAGCAATTACATTTACTGAAGGACATACAACAAGGTATGAATAAATGGAAAGACCAATCATGTTCCTGAATGGGAAGGTTCAATACTAAAGATGACAATTCTATTCAAATCAGGGCACGCTACTTTGTCTCAGGGCTAATCCAGCTCTTCTCCTGGTTTCTTTCTATAAGTCAGCATTTGTATTAAAAGTTACTCAAGTGCTGTATCTTTTATATATTTATTGGCCATTAGTAACTTTTGCTATGGATCTAATAATGTTCATACACTTTGCTTACATTACATGTTTATATTGTTTGCTGTGTTTCTTATTATTTTGTAGGAGTTCCATATATATTCTGGGACGTATTACTGTACATTGTTTGTTAATAATATTGCAAATATTTTCCCTGTCTATAACTCTGTCACTTGTCATTTTACTTTGTTTATAGTGTCATCTGTGATACAGAAGTTTTAAATTTTGTGTAACAGAATCTTTCATTCTTTTTCTTTATGATTCCTCAATTATATGCCATGCTCAAGAAGGATTAAAATTTATACAAAATAATCTCCTATACATACTTTTATTCCACCAGCAGTTTTACGTTTATCTTTTTATCCTTTTGTTTAAGCTAGAAGTCACATTTGAATATAGTGTCAAAGAGGGAGCTGACTTTATTTTTTTCTTCAAATTGGATTACTGGCTATATAGAAGTTTATTTATTATTTATTTCTTTATCAGTCATAATCCTTTCCCTGCTGTTTTGATATACTATTTTGATAATACATTATACATGGATCTATTTCTACTCTTTTTCTGCTCCATTGGTTAATTAACAACTCCTCCATCACTATTGTTCCAAAATTTATTTTGATACCTGAAACTACAAGCCACTCTTCATAATTCTTTCAAAAATTTTGTTGGTTATACTTATATGTCTTCTATTCTAGAAGAAGTTTAGAATTAGCTTGCTATAGTTTATAAAACATCCTCTGAAAATCTTAATTTCAGTGTATTAGAATTGCAGTTAGCAATTCTAACTGCTTTGGTAGACTTGGTAATTTTATAGCATAAGAATCTCAGCCAGAAATATGGTTTGTCTCTCATTGATTCAGGCCTTTTATATCTTTCAATAATGTATGATTTTATATATATATGTGCCACATACATTTCTTGTTAGTAATTTTTAGGAATCTTATGGGTTTATGATTTTTTTAAAAGATTTTTTTCTATTATATCTTTTATTAAAAGGATATTGATTTCTGTGTGGTGTTCTTATTATCAATCTCCTCTCACTGAATTCTATTATGGTTTTAATATCTGGACAGTTATTTCTCTTGGTATGCTCGGTACATGATTCTTCCAATTTGAAAATACAGAGTTTTCTCTTTTGTTTTCAAAATTATAGCTTTGTTTATTTTTCTTCACTTATTCCATTTGCTGAGACCTCTATGCAACGCCACATGGTAGCATTGATTATAGAATTGTCTTAATCATGACTCTGTTGCATTTCTGACCCCTACAAACTGAACCAATATTCAAGATTCCTAGTTCTATTTTCATCTCAATTGCACCCCTTGCAGGTTTCAGCCTATTTATAAAATTAGGGGCTTGAATTCATTGAGCTTCTAGTTTAAATATTCTTTTATTATGCAACCTGGTGGGCTTGAGAACAAAGATTAGCTTTTGAAAACAAAAACAGAAACAAAATGGAGTTTAATTTATAATGAAATGGAGCCTAATCTATAGCCAGGCTGCAATTTTCCTAACAAATTTGAGGGGTCAAGGGAGTCTGCCAGTTGGAGACGTTAACTCCCAGAGAGGTGTTCACCCTTCTCGAAGGCTCAGGCGATGACTGGAACAAGACAGTTTTTTCCCCTGATATTTAGTTGTGCTACATTAGCTAAAATTGGTGCATAATTACATGCCACAAGTGTCCATATGCAACCTACCTTCTTTGACTTTTTCCTTGTAAAATCTTTTATAATAATGAACAAAGTAAGAAGAGACATGGGAGAGAATTTGACTGTTGTGTTAACCAAACATGGGGTATTGAGGGCCGCGGCACAAGTTCAGCCTCAGTCCAGGCCTTCTGAAACTCAGCCCTAATTAATTCTCTGGCCAAATTGTCTGAACAAGGATCCGAAGGGGTGTCAGAGAAAATGGAGTAGATCAGAGAGTTATGGGGCCTCCCTCCACTTAGGAGAAAGCTAAGGGGCCTTGTGGGAGACAGTGATGGATTTGAGCCATATGGAAAAGCACACATCAGGTACCTCAGCCTCATCCCTATCTTTGGAGGGCGTGTGTAAATTATAGCATGTTTAAATTAGACAAATGGCCCAATCGATTTAGAATAAGGGACAGGAAAC
Source organism: Eulemur rufifrons (assembly GCF_041146395.1). Lineage (NCBI taxonomy): Eukaryota > Metazoa > Chordata > Mammalia > Primates > Lemuridae > Eulemur > Eulemur rufifrons. The sequence goes on along the minus strand of NC_091010.1, from coordinate 4,238,922 downwards.
ACATGTTTCTCTTGCATGACACTGAGCTTCACCAGAGTAGCAGCGCTTGTGATCTCCTGAGTTATGGCGCCTGGGTTCTCCATCAGAGTGCGCCTAATTACCGCAGCGCCCTGCACAAAGCCATCCGTTACGGAGCAGGCCGTCTCCGTGAGGGCCACGGGCACACTAAGCAGCTCATGCTAAGTGGTAATTTATACCATTGTTTATAGGAAGAAAGAGCAAGAGCGAGCAGAGCGAGCAGGAGGGCGAGGTGACAGCAAGAGAATGAGAGAGAGAACCTGAGGAAAGGAAGTTTTAGTGAAGATGGAAAAGGCTTGAAACATACCATGGAGAATTACCTCCGGCTTCAGTTCAGAGGATTTGAGCTTTGAGGTAAGGAAGGACAGGAACTTTGGGGAGTTAAGTTCAGATTTCGTTAAATTTCTAACACCTGGATAGATACCTAGAGTGGACACTCCAGAAGCCACACTGTAAACCTCAGCTTAGGGCCTGTGTCTGGGAAGCAGATCCATTCACTAACAAATAACTTGCCAATGGCTAGTTCATTAGGAACTAGTGACCAAAATTCCGAATCACTGAGGGACCTGCTAACTGATGTATTGAAGATCTTACGCTAAGGCCTAGTTCCCTCTGCGTTTGCATGTGCCATTCTGTACGTGAATGGGTGGCTTTTCCTTAAAGACATTTTACTGCTGTGCCCGCTTTGCAGATCTCCGTCCTGGCCTGTACTTGGTGCTTTGCCTCTGCGGGCCAAGCAGCTGCAGCAACCCGCCCACCCTGCTGAAGACAGTCATCTGACGCATGTTGCGAATTGGCTTTTAGCACATTGATTCCTGTGAGTGACCTAGAGCCCTGCTGTGGGTTTATCAGAGTCCTTCTACACCTGGGCCAACAGTCCCTGCCATATTCCACCTGCTGTTCCCTGCCACCCACCTGAGCCCAGCTGAGAGTCAGCAGGGAAGTCGAGGAACCATGTCAAAATGGTGCTTGCCACCCCAGTCACCCTGTTACCAGACATCTGTCAGACCCAGGATGCAGTCTCCCAGATGTAAAGGCAAATGCAAAGGTGACACTGCTCTTCCCTGGCCCAAGTCCACACTTGCTGGCCTACATTGGAGGACACACATAGCCTGGCATCAGTCTCCTTTACAGTCCCGTCATCGTGGTGCCCTCCAATTCTTCTTTGTTCTGGGAACAAACTGTGCTCTCTGCAGTCATTGCCCATGTGGAAATGCCCCAGCCTTTCTTCACTGTTTGCCAGGGCCTCCTTACCGACCTACCAGTCTAAATGCTTCCTCCTGAACACCTGCAGGCAGATGCATGTTCCCTGCTCCAGTCTTTCTCTTTCCATAGCTCCCTGGAGATTTCCTCTATTACAGAGCATGGCACCACTTTGCAGGGAACCTCCCAGTGGGTAGTGAGGTCCATGGAACAAAAGGCTGAGCCTTACTTTCCCTGGTGTCTGCTCTGGGCCTGGGCTGAGGGAGGCTCTGTGTGGGCGCTCAGTGATGAATGCACACAAGGCCAAGCAGTGATGGGCCTGAGAGCAGAGCACCCAGGCTGCAGGCGGTGCCTTGTCACCCTGAGTGACAAGAAGGCCAGGGAACTCGAGGGAGGATGGGAGGGAGGCAGAGGGTCTCCAGGAGGTTTGAGTCTCTTCCAACCTGGTGTATCCAAAGTGGAGAGTGAATCTTCAAGTGCCAAGAGCCCTCTGTTTGCACCACCCAATCAGGTAAACTCCAGGAGCAGCTCACAGTTGGTGAACCCCTTAGTGAATTCAGGCAAGGACCTCAGTTTATTTTCAGGTGGTAGATGTCATGGTCAATAGCACATGTTCTACATCAGCACTGTCCAGTCACACCTTCTGCAGTGACGGAAACGTCCTATATTCACTTCCTGGTATGGTAGCCTTTAGCTACACTGAGCACTTCAAAGGTGACTAGTCCAACTGAGAAACTGAGCTTTTCATTTTTAAAAAATGTTAATGAGTTTTAGTTACCATCTTGGATAGTGCAGCAAGACACAGACCATGCAGATGCAAAACCTGGCTGAGCCAAATGTACACGGGCTGTGTGCCCCTATTTTTTCATGTATTAAATAAAGATAATAGTATACGCACTCCTTGTTTTTTGTGATAATTAAATTGGTTATTAATGTGCATTGGTTATCTATTGCTACATAACAGATCACGCCAAATTTAGTGGCTTTAAAATATCAAGGGCAATGTATGACCTCTCACGGTTTCTGCTGGTCAGAGATTGGGCGAGGCTCAGCTGTGCCGTTCTTGCTTGGGATGTCTCAGGCAGTTGCAGCCATCTGGCCTTCTCTCCCACGGTGGCTCATTCACATGGCTGGCAAGTTGCCCAGGGACCCCTCCACAGGCTGCCTGAGTGTCTTCCCAGCACCGGAGCCAGCCTTCCCAGAGCCGGCAGCCTACAGAGCAAGGGGCAGCTGCAATGCCTTTCACAGTGTAGTCTCAGAAGCCACGCGTCATCATACACAGTGAGAACCAGTGGGGCCAGCTCGGACGCAGCAGCCACTATCTCTTGTTAAAGAAGATTAAAGTGGAGTCCAGGCCTGAGGAATCCCTGAGCAGACAAAGTCAGTTAAGCCTCATAGTGATTTTAACCTTGCTTGCTTTGCAAACATTAACAAAACTTAACTTGAGCTATTTCTTGTAAATTTTAAAGAAAGACAGAATGTAACTCAAACAATCAGAACAGCCAACTAAGTTATAATTGCAGGCAGACTTCATTTTATTATGCTTTGCTATATTGAGCTTCACAGATGCTGTGTTTTTTAGAAATTGAAGGTATGTGGCAACCTTGGTTTGAGCAAGTCTGTTGGCATTTTTCCAACAGCATGTAGTCAGTTTGTGTCTCTGTGTCATATTTTGGTATTTCTCACAGTATTTCAGATTTTTCATTATTACTATATCTGTTACGGTGATCCGTGATTAGTGATCTTTTATGTTACTATTGTAATTGTTTTGGGGCACCACAAACTATGCCCGTATAAGATGGTGAACGTACTGGATAAATGTGGTGTGTGTTGTGACTGTCCCCTGACCAGCCATTCACCATCTCCTCAGGCTTCCCTATTCCTGAGACACAACAATATTGAAATTATGCCAATTAATAATTCTTCAATGGCCTCCAAGTGTTCAAGTGAAAGGTCTCTCACTTTAAATTAAAAACTATAAATGATTAGGCTTAGTGAGGAAGGCATGTCAAAAGCCAAGATAGGCCGAGAGCTAGGCCTCTTTGTGCCAAACAGCTGAGATGTGCATGCAATGGAAAAGTTCTCGAGGGAATTAATTTCTGAAAGAAAATCGTCATTTGTGCATTCAATGATCACACAAATGACAAGAAAGCAAAACAGCTGTATTGCTTATATGGATAAAGTTTTAATGGTCTAAATGGAATACCAAACCAGCCACAACATTCCCTTAAGCCAAAGCCTGATCCAGAGCAAGGAGCTAGCCCTCTTCAATTCTATGAAGGCTGAGAGAGGTGAGGAAGCTGCAGAAGAAAAGTTGGAAGCCAGCAGAGGTTGGTTTATGAGATTTCAGGAGAGAAGCCATCTCCATAGCATAAAAGTGCAAGGCGAAGCAGCAAGTGCTGATGGCAAGTTATCTGGAGGATCTGGCCAAGATCATTGATCAATGTTGCTACACTAAACAAAAGATTTTTAATGTAGGTGAAATAGTCTCTGTTGAGAGAAGATGCCATCTAGGACTTTTCATAGCTAGAGAAAAGTCGATTCTTGGCTTCAAGGCTCCAAAGGACAGGCTGTCTCTTGTTAGGAGCTAATGCAGTTGAAGCCAATGCTCATTTACCATTCTGAAAATCCCAGAGCCCTTAAGAATTATGTTAAATCTACTCTGCCTGTGCTCTATAAATGAGACAACAAAGCCTGGATGACAGCACATCTGTTTATAGCACGGTTTACTGAACAATTTTAAGCCCACTGTTGAGCCCTACTGCTTAGAAAAAAAAGATTTCTTTCAAAGTATTGCTACTCATTGACAAGGCACCTGGTCACCCAAGAGCTCTGATGGAGACGTTCAAGGAGATTAATGTTGCTTTCATGCCTGCTAAGACCACAACCACTCTGCAGACCATGGATCAAAGAGTAATTTTGTCTTTCAAGTCTTATTATTTGAGAAATGCATTGCATAAGGCTACAGCTGCCATAGTGATTCCTCTGATGGATCTGGGCAAAGTAAATTGAAAGCCTTCTGGAAAGGATTCACTATTCTAGATGCAGTAAGAACATTAGTGATTCATGGGAGGAGGTCAAAATATCAATATTAATTGGAGTTTGGAAGAAGTTGATTTCAATTCTCATGGATGACTTTGAGGGGTTGAAGACTTCAGTGGAGGAAGCAGCTGCGGATGTGGTGGGAATAGCAAGAGAACTGGAATTAGAAGTGTGGCCTGAAGATGTGACTGAATTGTTGCAATCTCATGATACAATTTGAATGAATGAGGAGTTGCTTCTTATGAACAAAGAAAGCGGTTTCTTGAGATGGAATCTACTCCAGGGGCAATGCAGTGAACATTGCTGAAATGAGAACAAAGGATTTAGAATGTTGTATAAACTTAGTTGACTGAGCAGTGGAAAGTTTAAGAGGACTGACTCCAGTTTTGAAAGTAGTTTCACTGTGAGCAAAATGCTATCAAATACCATCACATGCGATAGAGAAATCTTCCACGAAAGGAAGAGTCACCTGAACTGATGTGGCAAACTCCATGTTGTTTTATTTAAAAGAATTGTCACAGCCACCAGCCTCAGCAACCACCACCCTGACCAACAAGAGGCAGGACCCTCCACCGGCACAGAGACTGACTCACTCAAGGCTCATATAATCAGCATTTTTGGCAATGAAGTATTTTAAAATTAAGGTATGTGCATTGTTTTTTCAGACATAATGCTATTACACACTTAATAAACTATAGCACAGTGTAAACACAACCTTTATATGTACTGGGAAACCAAAAAATTCATGTGAGCCACTTTATTGCCTTACTCGCTTTACCGTGGGCTCTGACACTGAACCCGCAGTATCTCTGAGGTGTGCCTGTTTACAACTGGGATTTTCCAATGGGATGGAGCGAATAAGGCAGCTGTGTGACTGTGACCAATCGACTATTTTCTTCGCTTTACTTCCATGTTTGTGTTAGAGACGTCTCCCCTTGATTCCCTTGATGGAACTCTCAAACCAGTTCTGGTTTGGAGCTGCCTGCTTCCTGAATCGCTGTTTGCTCAAACTCTTTTAAATTTTTATCATGCCTCAGTTTACATTTTTAACACTTTATAGTGCATTGAAGGATGCTTGGTGCATAGTGAATGAAGATATTAATGGCTCTTATCGGATGCTTTCCAAGTTCAGCGAAGCCTCGTGGCTCTCAGCCTATGGTCACAAGTGTGGGAAGCCCTCTGCTCTGGGCTTCAGAAAGCTGCCTCCTCTGGAGTGCTCTAGCCGACACCGACTCCCTTCCGGTGCTGCACTGGAACACACCTTCATGGGGAACTTTTGGTGTGGGCCAATCGAAAAGGACCAAGGCAGTCCTACCCAATTTAGGATCTGCTTTGAGCACGTAGTGGTGAAGGAAATTTAGAGTCAGAGGCTCTGGGACCAACTCCCAGTTTTTACACTTATGATTAGAAAATAAAAAAATTAGAGCCTCAGTTTCTTTGTCTAAAAATGGGGATGCTATTCTTGTCCTATATAGTGACTGTATAGATTAATCCCTCCAACCAGCGTTCACTGGGGCCTCCGTGTTCCAGGCCCTGTGCTAGTGAAGACTGCAGGTGGGTCCCCCCCTGCAGGTGGGTCCCCGCCTCCACGCAGGGGACGGGCTGGAGGGTGGCGTGAAGTCACCACGGGGTGAAGGGCACAGGCTGTGCTGAGGATGGGGAGCTCACCAGGTGTGGGGACTCCATGTGGGGAAAAGGCCAGCTCCCCAGGGCGGCTGAAAGACGGCCACCGCGCTGGGGCGTGGGGACCCGGGCAGGAGTGTCGGGGCAGCTGCACATGTGAACAGGACCCATAAACCGATCTTGCTGCTTCAGCCCACACATCCTCAGGTGCACCTTGCGCCCGAGGCTCCCCTCTGACTTCTGCCTCGTTTCCTGACACCTCCACACCAGGGGTGCCACCAGGACGCTGGGGCAGTGCCGTGGGCGGTGCCTTTGGTTTCTGTTGGTGCTCAGGGAGCCTGGCGGTTTCCTCCTTCCTGACACCGTCCAGCCCAGCCTCTGGACAGAACAGTACGAGAACGTGGGTTGGAACTTGTTACTTTTTAATGGTGCTTGTCTCACCACATGTCCCCATAATACAAAAGTCTTAAGTGACAATGACATAGGCTTCTGACAAAGCCATCTGGCCATCACTTTTTATCCAGATGATGTCAATGCTTCCCCTCACGAGTCCCTTCCCTCTCCAGACAGCCAGGAGCCAGGGCAGGGACACTGTGCTGCCGCCTTCGCGGAGCCGTGTTCTCCCCTCCCCCCCGAGACGCCTGTCTGCCCCGTGGCCCGTGTGAACAACAGAGCCAGCCTTTGGCCTTCCTGCGGCCTCTCCTCAGAGCCTCCTAGGGTCTCCAACTGGGTCCTCTGCCTCCCCCTCTGTCGTTTTCCAGGGTCCAGACAGCAAATGTTTGGCCCCTGCAAATGAGAACCCCCAGCCCCCGGGGTCTAGCACAGCGAGGCCTGGCGATTTGGGATACGACACAGGGCTGATGGTCCTTTGTCCTCACGGCCCCTCCTCCCCCAGATCCTGAAACATGAGGAGGCCCCTCAGCTGCGGCGTGGCCGTCCATCTATGGGAAACTTCTCCTGGCCACGGGAGCAGGCAGGGGTCTCCGCCGCAGGGACTTGGTTTATTTACCTAGCTGGACTCCATCTCTTAATATGCAGCTCATGGAGGAAGAGGCTCTAACGGCCAAATGTAGCCCTGGCCCTCCTGTGGAGACAGTGAACAGAAAAGGAGCAGATACTGTCTGAGGCCCGCACCCCCTCTTGGTGCCGTCTGCAAGGCTGCTGTGCAGGTGGGGCTAGGAGAGCACAGTCAGGGACCACAGGACCTGCACTGCGGGCCCCAAAGGGCAGGGCGGCCAGCTCTCTCCCCTTCCAGAGGGACTGGGCCCTTGCATGGTCTGATCATGGGCCCCAAGCTCTAATTCCTTCCATCCTCCCAATCTGACTTCCCTCTGCAGAAATAAACACCATGAACAATTTACAGTGTGTGTTTCCAGATCTTGCAATATTAACACTCACCCGTTTAATTGAGATATTTTTACATACATGTAAAGAGTGCTGCTATTGCAAAGGAACCATGTGTGCTTCATATTGTGTAATCTGTATGTTCCGCAAGACCTGCCGTCAGATAATCGCTCAATCACACGTCTGCTGAATGAAATGTGAAATGCGGAGTAGACAGATGAAGGACCTGCCCAGGCTGGCAAGGGGTGAGACTGGAAATGCATCCAGCCACCCCTCAAAGGCTTTACTCACTGTGTGACAGTCATTCAGCCAGTGACGATGAGGCTGGGCACCTGGGCTCGGTGGGGGATGGCACTGTGCCCCCCTGTACCCCCTGCCCAGGGTGGAGTTGACGCCGTCCACAGGCTGCTCTCGTGCTGAAGGGCCGAGTTCTGGGTAGCGTTCCGGGCCCCACCAGCCCCTGGCCAGAGAGCCATACGCTGTCAGGCACGTGGACGGCAGGAGGCTGGGGTGATGTCGCTGCTCTCAGAAGCACAGACCCTGGAGGATGTCTACACGGACTCCGGGCATTCTGTCCCCACACGCCGTGGGAGGACACGGCTCTGCCTGGAAAGAGAGTTGCATGTTGAGAACCGGCAGCTCCCTGCACAAGCTGGGATCGGACGGAGCCCGCCGCTCAGCTGTGTGGCGTCACCTTGGGTCAGCTCCTTCCTCTCTCTCAGGCCTGAGGTGTCAAATGGAGGGGTGCGCTGGCCACCTGTACCACCGTGAACTCGCTGAGCTCGAAAGTAAAAAAGTCAACATTTATATTTCTGTTTTCACTGGCTTTGAGAGGGGATTCACCCACTAAGCTTCTTTTTTTTTAACATACAGTATGTAAAAAGAAAAATCTTACATATTCCAATGGAGGGAGTTTGCTCTGCTCTTTTCTCTTTTCTTTTCTTGTCTGTTTTCCCTTTTGTTTTCCCTTCCTTCCTTCCCTCCTTCCTTTCCTTCTTTTCTTTCCTTTCTCCCTCCCTGTATTAGTCTGTTCAGGCTGCCATAACAAAGTATCACAGACGAGGTGGCTTAAACAACAGAAATTTGTTTCCTCACAGTTCTGAAGTCCCAGACAAAAGTGCTGGCAGGGCTGGTTTCTGGTGAGGCCTCTCTGCTTGGCTCGCGGATTCTGTGTCTGTATTTCTGGCATCACTTCCTCTTCTTACGGGACAGCAGTGCTGTTGGACCAGCGCCTCCCCTATGACCCCATTCAATCTTATTTACCTCTTTGATGACCCCGATCCCAAATATGGTCACATTGAGGAGTAGGGATTCAACGTATGAATTTGGGGGACACACAATTCAGCCCATGACACTGCCCAGTGGTCAAAGCGCGGCTACTTTCCTTGTCTGTGCTGCTTCTTCCCGTGGAGGGCTGGTCTCCTGAGAGGCAGGCCCTGGTCCTCACCTGGTCCTGGTTGTCCCCTTCCTCCCTCCTCCCAGGGGAGGAGGCCAGGCCTTTTCCCTGAACGCAGTGCTCAGCGAGGTGCTTCCTCCAGAAGGTGCGGCAGGGGGAGTGCAGTGTCAGCAGCTCAGCCTGGAGGTCACTGTCACTGACCTGTGCTGGGGGAGCAGGTCAGGCACTCAGAATCCCTGAGGGCAGCTGCTCCGGCTCGGCCTCCTCTCTTCTGATCTCCCTGCAGTGGGCGCAGTCTGAGGGCCCTGGTGGCACATGCTCACCAGGAAGAGAGGGACCAGTTCTGCTTGACACATACATCTTCTCTCTGCAGTTGTCTAGGCCTCAGAGAGCCAGAGTGGGAGTCATTTAGGGGAAAGACAGGGTGAGCTGCTTTGAGGCGGTGAGCTCACCACCACTGCGGTGGCACGGAATGCCACCGAAGGCAGCACTGTGATGCACCTGGCAGGGCTGAACGCCCAGCGCTAGAGACAGCTCCTGCCGGGCACTAGGTGGGGCTGAGACCCCAGCTCAGAGAGGACTCTTGCGATTCTCTTATTTTATTTCATTCTTATTTCATAGCATTCTTATTTCATTAACTTATGTTTTAGCTTCATAAATTCCTTCTTTTGTTTAAAAAATTTGGGGGGGTTTACTTTGGATTTCTTCTGAAATTGAATGTTATTTCTCTACAGCACTTTCACTTATTTTCAGTATTTTTGTTAAAGCCAAAGCATTTAAAGCTATAAATAGTCCTTAGAGTATATCTTTAGCCATATCTTATAGGTGTTGATAGATAATGTTCTGAATTACATTTACTTTTAAAGAAACTTTAATTTTACCTTTGATTTCTTTTTTAATCTAAACATTATTTTGAAGTTGTTTTGTATTTTTAATTGTTAGCTTTAATTTAAGGAGAGAGGCTATTCATTTATTTTTAGTTTCTGGGTTATTCTACATATGGACTTATAATTTGTATTCTTTTTTTTTGTTTTTTTTGACAGAATCTCACTCTGTTGCCCTGGCTAGAGTGCCGTGGCGTCAAGCTCACAGCAACCTCAAACTCCCGGGCTTAAGCAATCCTTCTGCCTCAGTCTCCCGAGTAGCTGGGACTATAGGCATGTGCCACCATGCCCGGCTAATTTTTTCCTATATATATTTTTAGCTGTCCAAATCATTTCTTTCTATTTTTAGTAGAGACGGGGTCTCGTTCTTGCTCAGGCTGGTCTCAAACTCCTGACCTCCAGCGATCCACCCGCCTCGGCCTCCCAGAGTGCTAGGATTACAGGCGTGAGCCACCGCGCCCGGCCCTATAATTTGTATTCTTTTAAAACTAACATTTTGTTGGGAACAAAGTACGGACACCCCGCTCCCCCGCCCCCAATACATGATTATGCTTTCCGTGGTTTCAGTTACCTGCAGTCAACAGCCGCCCAAAAATTTCAGAAATAAGCAACTCAGTTTTAAACTGCACGTCATTCTGGGTAGCGTGAAGTCATCTCATGCCATGCTGCTCTGTCCTGCCTGGGATGTGAGTCGCCCCCTTGTGCAGTGCACCCGTGCTGTGTGTGCAACCTGCCCGTGCGGTGCTCAGCCGCTGTCTCCTTTATCACATCAGCGGATCACAGGACGCAGGATGAGCGCAGTGCAATAAGATATTTTGAGAGACCACACTCGTGTAACTTTTATTATGTATATTGTTATAATTATTCTATTTTATAACTAGTTGTTAATCTCTTACTGTCCTTTTATAGATTAAACTTTATAACAGGTGTGTATAGGAAAAGAAAGTATGTAAAGGGTTCAGTAGTCTCTGAGGTTTCAGGCGTCCACTGGGGGTCTTGGAACAAATCTCCCATGGGTGAGGGAGAGTAGATTTTTATAAAATTTTTATTCACTTTTGAAAACGATACTGTTTTTGGTAGAAACAAAATTTCCTTATCTTTGTCTATTTTGTATCTTTAGCTAAACAATATAGTTTGTTAATTTTATTGTTTAAATCCTTGGTCTTTTATGTTCTTGATCTCTCAATTTCTGAAATAAGTTTTAAAAGCCCCACCCTGTTTTTGGCACTTAGAGGGAGGTGAATGCTTGCATGTCTTGTCCTCTAGGTTCCTAATCAGCGGAGAACAGAGCTGGATGAGGCCCAGGAACAACAGTGGCTTCGTTATGGAGAACTGGTCTTGTGCCTAAAAACAAAATGAAATTTCCTTTTCCTTTTCCTCTGAAGTGGAGAATCTTGGTCCTGCAAATTGGGATGACCAAGCTACCTAACCAGCCAAAGACTGGGAAGCTAGGAACACAAGAGTAGGACGCCAGCTTGGCCTCCCAGAAGTAGAAATGTGCCAAGACGAGTCCTGGAAGCTATTAGGGAAAGTGGAACACGCCCTCTCTGCTTACATCGTAACGTGGGGAACTCATTAATGTCACAGGAGTCCATTAGAAGTCACCTTCCGGGCATTCCACAGGTCAGGTAGTTCCCCCTTGGGTAGAGATCTACACGTGAGGGAGTGGGCACTAACCAGAGCCTGGAGCTACTGCCTCACCTCTCCAGAATGTGGGAAGCAAGGAGTCGGCAAGCCTCCATGACAATTGATACTGCTGTTCATCTTAACTTTCCTCTTGTGTTTGTATGTGGGAGGCTTTTGTATGAAGTAAACAATACATTTGATGCGACATAATTTGAGAGTCTTTGCTTTTCAAAAAAGAAATTTAACCCAGTAATAGTCATTATAATCATTGATATATTTGGTCTTATTTATACAATATAATTTCTATGACTTCTACTTAATAGACTTTATATCAAGGGAGAAACAGTAGAGTATAGTCGCTGTGGGCTCTGGGTTCAAATTCTAGTTCTTAAAGCTACTAGAAAGGCCACCATAAGAAAGCCACTTAATCTTTCTGCGTCCAAGGTTTCTCATCTTTAAAATGCATAACTCACAGATGTATGAAAACATTAAATGCTTTGATATTTATGGTTTTTAAAATAATACTTGGCACAAAGTGAATCCTCCACCAGCTATTATTATTTACTTTCTTTCCAAATTTTGCAAACTTTCTTAAATTGTTGATTTTTTTTCCTGAGTAGTTTGGTTTAAAAGTTCTATCTTCTATTAAGGCTGTCCTCAGAGTTTTAATTAATATGAATTTCTTTTATATTAAATATGTTATGAGTTTTCTTCTTAATTTAAAATAATTTCAAATCACTGAGATTTATGATTAAAGATGCATCGAATACTGCTGAAAACAACCATCAAACCTAACAGAGAAAGGAGAGGGAGAAAATGAACATCTTAAATGACAAATTTCAAACAACAGATTTCCACAACTTCAAAGCAGAAATGACATAAAACATCTGCGAAACACCATGTCTCTGGCCCAACATGAGATGAATGAGTATCACACATGCCAAGAGGCGACAGACACTTCTTCAGACCACATGTCATACCCAAACCTCCCAACTGTTGTTGTTACCACCCAGAAGTTGCATTTGATGAACCTTAGACTAGACATGGTCTAATCCATGAATGGTTTAACTCTGGAACCATGTGGCCACCCATGACCCAACTCATCTGTCCAGATACTTCGAAATCTATGAAACCCCACATGAGGTCAAGGTTGCCTTGTGTCCATTGCTGCCGACGTATTTGCTAGTAAAATCCTAGGGCTCCACTTCATTGAGTTTCTTTATGTAATGAAAGAAAAGCAAACACATTGCCTTCCTTTTTGACAGTTCGCTGAGGCAGAAATACCCTCAGTGGAGGTATGTTTGTAAAGGATAAATTTAATGCATTCTGTGTCTTTTCAGGAAGCATTTTCTGGGTGCCACTCTCCTAAGTGGGGTTTCTTTTTGCAGGCTGTGGCTTGCAGTTCCAGAGCAGAGGAGATGATATGTCTACTGCAGAAGTGAACTGATGTCCCTCTGGGAGTCTGGGTAGCATCGAGATGAAAAGGTTCAGCATCTATATCAGGAGCAGTAAATAGATGCACACCTTCGTGAGGTGTGCATCCAATCTCCTTTCCTGTCGTTCTTCCAGAAGTGCCTCACCAAAGTGATGCCATTGTTTTAACCCCTATGGGGGTGGGGAAGGATGGCTGAGCTGCCGGGGCCCCTCCTCCAGGTGCTTGGACCTGCTGGTCCCTGACTGGCTTCCAAACGCCCACACTCCAGGAGTCCCTCACGTCCCTTCACATCCTCTCTGGAGCAGACACAGCCTCCGCAGTGCCTCACCCCTATGTCCCAAGGCTTTGGGGTCTTCTCTGCTCCATTTTCACCAGGAATAAGTGAGTCCTTATTCAACAGGCTGGGCCCCACTGATGCTTTGCCTTCTTTTGGGTCCTCCCGTCTCAGGCAGTGTGCTTGGCTGCACCGTGGCACTCCACCAGGAGGGCAGGAATAGTAACTAAATTGTGTGCTAGCTGCAGAGACAAAATTAATAGCCAAAGATTAGCAGTGATTAACAGAGCATATTTATTTTACCTTCAAAAGGTAATTGCGTATCAGAGAGTGAAGGTTTTGGAGTCTGGGTGTCACCCTTTGCTAACAAGGCCATCCTGGGCTCATGAATGGAGAGATGGGGTGTGGATCAGAGGAGGCGATAGTCCTGCCGTCCTCTGTCCTGGTTACTTTGTCTGGAACTTTGAACCCTCACTGTCTACTGCATGATAGAAAGAACCATGAAAAGGAGTATATGAGACAGCTGATTAACATCTTGAGGGATCTAGAAACCATGCTGTTTGAAGTCAAGTGAAAGAACTGTCTAATCCGAAAGGGCTGTCTAATCTGGAAAAAAATAAAAATAAAAATAAAAGACTTGAGGAAAAGGTTGCTGTCTCCAGATGTTTAAAGGACTACAACAAGGTAGAGAAAACAAACCGATTCTGTGTAATCACCGCAGGGTGGAACTTTGATCTGTAGGCGGGAGTTGCAGGGGCAGATTTTATTTCATTCTAAAGAATGGCTTTTTAACAACCCCAGGGCAGCGCGTGGGAAAGGATCACCCTGTTATGCGGAGTGCCCAAGCCAAGGCTGGTTCTCCTCCCGGAGCTTGGGTGGGGCAGCTCATGGGGTCCTACAGTTGTAGAAGCAAGAGGCGGTGGCACCTCTGCCGTGGCTGCCGAGGCATGGAAGGGAAGGGCAGCCACGGACCAGCTGTGCTCCGGGGGGCGTGGGCCTGCCAGCCGCCTGCAGGGGATGTTTGTTCAGCTTGGGGGCTCGAGCTGATGAACTAGGCCTGGAGTGTCACCTGCAGTCCCTCCTGCACTCCTGACATCTGAAGAGAAGGCTCCAACCCCGAGACTCAGACAGTCCCATCCGCACCCTGAGGACCAGGCAGGGGATGCGGCGTTTTGGCCCAGGGATCAAAGGCAGAGGGTGGAGTTCAGGCTGCAGACATTCGAGCCAGGTTTTCCCCTTTCTGGGGTTCTCCTCTGTTTGCGAAACCCATTCCCACGCACGTCCAGGCGCCGTCCTCCTTGTCCTCCTCGGAGGGTTAAAAGCTGAGCTGGCCCATAGGACGCTGCTCCAGTGTTTACCCAAATCATTTGCCTGCCCCGTCCAGCTGGAGGCACTTGGGCCGTGGGACCCTGCGGGCACCTGTCCACCTTGGCGCAGGTGACCCTCGTGTCTACCTGTCTACCCATAGATAGATTCCCGCGATGGTGCCCGGCAGGGTGCCCGAGTCCAAGCCTCACGTCCCAGCTCTGGAAGTACTTACCCCCCTGGTATCCAAGCTCTCAGCAGTGAGTCCCTTCCCACACCCTGACGCACCATCCTGTTTCTTAAAGGAAAAGGAGAAGCAGAAGGAAAAGAAAACTGGTAATAAATTTACTACTAAAATGAAGTTCCAAGGAAATCCTGAAGTTAGTTTTCATTCGTTTCAATTAATCTACACCTTTATTTTGTTTACATTTTTAAACTTATATTTTATATAATTTCATACTTAGCCAAAAGGTGCAAAAATAGCACCAAAAATTCCTTTATACCTTTTGCTCGTATTTCCAAGATGCTTAGGTCACCTGAGTACAGGGAGCAAAATCAAGACATTAATGCTGATACACTAGTCTCATCTATAGTGTTGTCCCACGAACGTCCCTCTTCTGGTCCAGGATCCAAACTAGGCTCATATGCTGGATTTAGTGGTCATATCTCCTTGGCCTTTAATCTGGAACAGTCTTACCTACACCTTTGGCAAATTCATTTCTAGAGAAGGAGAGCTTATGCTTTCAAGAAATTCTGCGTGTCTGCTCACCCAGGCTGCACCCTGCTAGGAACGAGGGAACATCACACTGAAAAGGACAGACACCATCCCTGCCCTGGAGGGCACTTGGTCCAGCGATGACCACAGACAAGAAAACTAGCGGTGTCCATAAAGGATGACAACGGCTCTAGGAGGGAGCGAAGGGAGTATGTAGGTTGGGAGGGTGAACACTCAATCTGAGTTGGGAAGAGGCAAGAAAGGATTCTTGGAAGACACGATATTGGAGTTGGGGCCTTTGGGATGAGTAAGAGTTATTCAGGTTAGGAGAAGGACATTGCTGGCATGAGATTGTGCAGATGGTGGCAATTGCATTGGGGAAGCCCAGTGGCATGAGACCTCTTCTCTGATCCTGAACTGAAATTCTAGAATCTGGACATGAGACATGAGACAGAGGAAGCAGAAGCCACAGGATGTGAAGATTGGTTAGAGGAAGAGGGTGGGAGAGGGGGTGACGGGGAGGGTGGGAGAGAGGTTGGGGGAGGGGGTGATGGAGAGGGCGGGGGAAGGGGGGGTAAAGGGTGAGGGAGGAGGTGATGGGGAGGGTGGGGGAGAGGTGATGGAGGAAGGGTGGGGGAGGGGTGATGGAGGAAGAGTGGGGGAAGGGGGAGGAAAAGGGTGAGGGAGGGGGTGATGGGGAGAGTGGGGAGGGGTGATGGAGAGAGGATGGGGAGAGGGTGGGGGAGGGGTGATGGGGAGGGTGGTGGACAGGGTCAGGGAGAGGCACAGTGGAAGGTGAAGCCCAGCCTTTGGCACCAAGGAGAAGCTGGTGCCATTCTCTCAGGTAGAAGACACCATGGAAGAGCAGTTTTGAGGACATTTGCATGCTGGAGTGTTTGGGTAATTTGCGTAAAGTTGGAATGTGAAACTGACATTGTCTTGATGTCTAATCTGGAGCTGTTGACATTATGTCATGCTCCCAGCTCTTTGCAATCCAGCAAGTCTTTGTGGAGCAGCCACCGCGTACAGCACACAGGCAGGCGCTCCTGAGAAGCAGGCTGTGTGCCTAGGTGTCTGCCCAGGGAGCCCACAGCCGGCTTCCCTCACCCCTGGTATATTGTGCAGACACTGAAATAAAGGTGGTCCAAGGAGGCCCAAGCCTGGAAAGTGATTTCTATTGAGATCATATCCAGCTGGGAGACCAAGAGAGGGTGGGTGGGTCAGGAGGGCACCAGGCCGAGAACAGGTGGAGCAGAGGGCCAAGCCAGAACCAGCAAAACCGGGATGGCAAAAGCCAGGGAGTGGCGGAGCCGCATCCTTCCTCCAGCCTGTCAGAGGAGAGCTGGGAGGAGTCAGAGGAGAGCTGGGAGGAGTCAGAGGAGAGCTGGGAGGAGTCAGAGGAGAGCTGGGAGGAGGTCCTGCCCGCAGCTCCATTCTCCCATCTCACAGTGGAGCAGGGAGGGGATGGGGGTTCTGAGAGGTTAAGTGACTTGCTCACAGTCACATAGGTACTAAGCGCAGAGCCAGGACTTGGACAAGGTCTGACTCTCAAGCCCCCTTCCTCTGCTCTATGGTCCCAATGTCAAGTGGAGACTCAGATCCAGTCTGGGCAACTGTCAGCATCCAGGAGTGGGAGGTGAGGGGAGCAAGGGGGAAAGTTACAGTTGCAATCCTGAGGTGCTCACGGGCACCAGAAAAAGCCCTTCCCTGCAAGCCCTCCAAGGGGGAATAGGAAGATAAGGCCCAATTCCAGGGAACGGGGTTGAGGCCAGGCAGTGCGGGCAGTCACAGCAGCACCGGAATGGGAACAGGGCTGGTCCCCGGCAGGCAGAATTCAGCCGGGGCAGTCGTGGGCTCCAGGGAAGTCAGACCCCACCCAGTGTGAGGCTCAGCCTGGATGCTCCTCCCTCGTCCCCAGCTCAGGGTCTTGTTTTTGATTGACTGGGAGGCTGGTGGCAGGGCTCCAGCTCAGCCCCGGCTGCAGGGGATCTTGTTGATGTTTATAGAGGCTGTCTCTTCCCTTCCAACCCGAATTCACCCTGTTTGCAGACCTGCCCTGCCCTAACTGGCTGGGCTGGAAGCACTTAAGAAGCCGGGTTCTCAGCTGGACACATCCTCCCCTTCCAGCACTCGGAGTCGGAAGTCTGCTCCTCCAGCCCCACAGTGGGGGCAATGTGGCTCCGCTGAATCTTCCAAGGTGGGGTGGTAGGGACGGGGAGAGAGGACTCGGAATGCGAGGCCTGGGGGAAACGACTGGCCCGGCCCCATTGCTCCTCTGCTAGGGTCTCCGCTGAGGAGTTGGCAGCCATCAGGGAACTCTAATTGGCCTTCAAGGTCACATGCCAGCTCGTCAGCACCGCATCCCCTCTCCACCTCTCTGCAGACCCAGAGGTCCCAGCATGGGCACACGCGCTGCCCACAGATGGTACCGAGTCTGCACTCACAGGCTGATTTGAGACCTGAGAGGTGGGAATGATGGCCAGTCTCGGGGGGGACACAGCCCGGCCTGGGCGAGGGAGTGTGCCCTCCTGCCCTCGGGGGAGCCGCGACCCAGGCCAGCAAGCTTGCAGCCCCAGGAAGGCGCACAAAGGAGCAGACAACTTCCCAGGCACTGACAGACCAACTCGGCCCACCGCCACGTCGGGCAGCACCTCTGAAGGACGAGTCTGGGGTCTCCCTGCTCACAACCCGAGGGTGGAAGTGAGCCACGTGAAGAAGTTGTTTGTGCTAAAATTGCTTTATGTCTTGGGAAAGAACCTCGAGCTTCTCCGATCCCATCCTGTCACGTGGCCTTGGCGGCTCTGGGAGATGGTTTCCCTGTTAAGCACCCGACAGCTGCTGATTTTGGCCAACGTTTGCCTTTCTCAGTTCTTGGGAGGAAGGAAGACGCTCAGCTGTCTTGAGGAGCGTCCTGTGGAAATCAAACGCCCAAACGCAGGACAGAGGGGCAGGATGGAACCCCCCAGGGCACACACCCAGCGGTTACAGCCTCATGCTCTCCTCCCGCCTCGGCCGGCCGGGCCTGCTCCTCTCCACACTGTGCGGCTGCGCGTGCCTGTCGGGGCTCCCCCACGCGACGTTGCAGAACAGCAGACGCAGATGGAGTCGTGGGTTTCTGGGAGGGGCAGTGCGCCAGCCCCAGGGAAGTTTCCTGGATCAAAGTATTTAGCCCATCATCATGCTGCCAGTTCTGCCTCGAGGGACTCGTTCCTTCAGTGTCGATTTCTCCGTGTGAGTTCTGACCTGAGACAGCTAAAACAGAAAAGTTGACATTCGCATGACTGCTACGTGCCAGGCGCCAGTGCACAGATGCACAAGGTCAAGGTCACACTCAATCCTGCCGTTGCTCTTGTGCTGATCCATTTCACGGATTGGAAAGTTGAGGCTCAGAGAAACCAAATAATTTATCCAAAGTCGGAGAGTTTGTAAATGGCAATTGCTGATTTGTCCACCACCAAAAATTACTTAAATACTAGGACAGACTGCCTTCCTGGGCAGACTGAAGCCATAGGTTATAACCAATCTGTGAAGACAGAGGCTCATTTTTCATGAATTCAATACATACAAATATAAGTAGAAGCACATATGTATATTTGTTTACATATATTTGTGTGTGTGTATATATACACGTATACATACATATATATGGCAAACCTTACCCAGCAGAAATATATGTCCATTTCCCCTCCCAGTCAGGGAAACAAAAGCAGAGATAGCTACAACCCAGAGTCTCCAAAGAATGGGTGAAATCAGCACCATCATGTGTCAAATACTCTAAAATTACAAATCACATGAAGAAGATATCACTGTGGTAAACAAAGTATAGAATATCAGGAAATTCTTTAGAATAAGTGTAAACATATAATATCATAAAAATAAATGAGAATATTTGATATATAAATTAAAACAAAACCCTTAGAGATATGGAGAAAGAAAGATAAATGAAATAAAAATAGTGGGTTAAGGAGCAGAATAAAGGTAGCTGAAAACCGAATTTGTAAGCTGGAAGATGGCAACAAAGAATTCAATCACAGGGAAATGGAAAATGTTGAAGCACCATTGTGAGATGAAGTAGATTTATCAAAGAGTTCTAAATTCTGTGTAATAGGACTTGAAAAGGAAAAACACAAAACCCAGAAGATTGAAGGGGGGGAATAACAGAGGGTATTTTTTTCAGAAATGAAGACATTAAATGTAAATAGCCCAATGGGTGTTAAGTAGAAGGAATGTAACAGGCGAACACTCAGCACACAGTGTGGTGACATCTCGGGAAACTAATAATGAAAAAAGTGCCCTAAAAGCTAACAAAGCAAACAAAAGAGAGTGTAGGTTGGCTATAAAGGAATGCACATCAGATGGGAATCAGATTTCTCAAAAGCAAGAAATTTCTGAAAGCAATAGAGCAATATCTTTAAAGCTTTGTGGTATGTGATTTTAAACTAGAATTCTAATTCAAACCAAAAAAATAAACGAAAAACCCAGTTAAATACAAAGCAAAAAATATTAATAGTGTGTTAGAACTCAGAAAGTTTACCAATCAAAAGCCTGATCAGAAATTTCTGGCGTATTTTATTCCAGAAAAATAAAGCAAAAATATTGATAACTAAATTAATGAAGACTTGGGACATAGGAAGTAGTGGTTGGCTAAAGAAATAGTTAATTATAGATTCTAAATAAGTATTGATTTTTAAAATAATTATAATAAAACATAGAAGCCATAATCCCTAATAAATTTAGAATAATAGGGAGTCTCAAATATTCTTCTCCATGAGCATTTAGTTTTTTTGGTGACCAAAAAAAAAAAAAAAAAAAAAAATTTTCTGGTGACCTGTTTTCTTTAAGCTGTTTGGTGTAATAGACGGGTCAGTTCTGGATCAGAAACTCACAGAAGGCTGCTTCCCCTTGGTCTGGCTCTCACCTTTCATCCCAACTGAGATGCTAAAAATAAAATAAAGTAAAATAAAATAAAATAAATGAGAAAACAAGAAATACCTCTCAGAAATTAAAAAGGTAGACCTTGATTTAAAAAAAAAACATTTAAAAATCTATAACGGGGTGGTAGGTAAAGATGTAGAAAAATACAGAATGCAGGACAAAAAGGCATAGTAGTGATTAATAGCAAATAAAAGATGAGAAATTAGAGGATCAACCCTGAAGAACAATATCTAGCTGCGAGAGTCCCCGAAATGGAGAACAGAGGAAAAAATTGGGAGGAAATTATCGGAAAAATAACACTGGGCAGATCCCCAGAACCAATGGGCCTGAGATTTCAGATTGAAAAATCTCTGTGTACACAATATCGTGAATTCAAACAAGCAAAATAAGTAGGCCAGTGACATCACTGTGAAATTTTAGTAATGCAAAAATGAGCCTGAAACTGAGCGAGAGGGAGAGAGGGAAAGTAAATACGGCTAACGTGTTTGTGAAGGGCTGTGGCCGGGCAACTGACTCGGGAGCAATCTCGGAAGTTGGAGGGCAATGGACAGTAATGCCTCCCCGAGTTTGGGAAAGTTATTTCCAGACAATTAAAGACTCAGACCTCATGCCGATAAATTTCTGCACGACAGAGGGCAAATCCTTTCACCTTAAGGACAAACTGTCCCATTCACTTCATAGGCATTTTCGGATTGAGTGACTCCATACCAGCTGTCAGTGCAGCACAGGTCCCATATTTGCTTTGTGGGAACCTCGTGAAGCCACCAGTTCCAAAGGGTGGAAGAGAGCAGTGTCTGGGCTCTTGTTCAACAAGAGAAAATGCACCTAGGAAACCATTTTCTAAGCACTTCCTTTGTGATTTCATTAACATTATGAGTTTTCTGTCTTTAAGGAACTCAGTTTACTTAAGAAGATAGATTTTGGTTGGAATATGGCACAGACTGTGCCTGTCACCTGATCTGTCTTTTCAGTAGGTGAAGCTGTTCTGTGGAGAGGAAACTCCAATTCATGTAATTCTCAGGTGCCGAGCCAGAGGGTGTGCCTATACCGAGACGCAGTGCAACGTGAGAATGATCCGCCCCACGTAAAGATTGGGTAAGACATTTTTGGGTAAGACATTCATCTCTACGGGATTTGAATAATTCAGCCACTTTATGGGATTAGAGAAGAGACCAGAAATACAATCCCAAGAGTGTGGGGCTGGCCACACTCAGTGGAACGAGGCCGGGAAGAGCTGGGCTGGCCGAGTGCAAGGAGGGCACGAGTCAGGACAGCAAACCTCCGCATGGGGCGCTGCTGTGACCCTGGGGTGCCCGTGTTGGAGGGGACACTGCACAGAGCCCCATAAGGTGACCTGAGTGAGGGGAGAATATGAAGCCATCGGGTAGGCTCTAGAGAGCGCCACAGTAAGGGCTTCAGGGATGGGAAATTGGATCAGGAAGAAAATAAACAGATTCCTAGAGTCGTGCGGCCTGGAGAAAAATACGGCTAAGCGACAGTTTGTTACAGACGCCGAGACACTCGGATTCCAGGCCGGAGGGCCATCGCCTTCCACAGCGAGAGACAAGCCTACATTGCAGCAGGATGGAACTAAATTATGTATTGTTAAGAGGAAAACTTTAGACAAAATAAATTTAGCAGAGTTCATTTGAGCAGAAAGTGATTCATGAATTGGGCAGTACCGAGAACAGAAAAGGTTCAGAGAGCTCCGCCCTGCACGGTAGGCAGTGGGCATTTACAGCCGAAACACAGAAGTAAAGCACAAAACCAGCTTGACTGGTGACAGCTGGGCACCGCCTCACTGGGCAGGGTTCTGTCAGTCGGCAGCCAGCGACTGGCTGGGACTCAGCTATTTGTTACAAGAAGAACACTTCTAGGTTAGGCTCTCGGTTTGTCTCCATACTAAATGAGATTGCTGTTTGCTATGTAGAAACTCAAAATATAGAGACAGCCTCAGGCCAAATTTAATTTAACACTATATCTGTGTAAAATGTTATATATATGTTACATGTTATATATAAAACATAACATATGCTATATATGATATATACTATGTGTTTATATTTCAGATAGAAGACTTTATGAAGTCTACATCGAATATAAATAGATATGTGGTACAAAATATAAATTTGTAGTTTCCAGTGGGTAAGTTTGTATATGATTATGAAGGGTGATCTCAGCTATATGAGCAGATAAACAGTTTATTGTCCATTTGTTTTTATTGAGGTGAAATTCAGGTTACATAAAATTAGCCATTTTACATGCACTGTTGCTGGCAATGTAAATTAGCACAACCTCTATGGAGATCCGCATGGAGATTTCTCAAAGAACTGAAAGTAGATCTACCATTCGATTCAGCAGTCCCACTGAGGGGTATCTACCCAGAGGAAAAGAAATCACTGTATCAGAAATATCCCTGCATTCATATGTTTATAGCAGCATAATTCACAATCTCAAAGATACGGAATGAACCTAAGTGCCCATCAACTGATGAGAGGATAAAGAAAATGTGGTATATATATATATTTGTACCTTGAGCACTACAGGGTTAAGAAAGAATGAACTAATGTCTTCTGCAGCAACTTGGATGGAACCGGAGGCCATTACCCAAAAATAAATGCCACATGCTCTCATTTGCCAGTGGGAGCTAAGACGCGGCTACGCAGGGCACACAGAGTGGTACAATGCATGCTGGAGGCTCACAAGGGGGAAGGGTGGGAAGGAGTGAGCGATGGAAATCACCCATGGGGACAATGTGCACTACTTGGGTGACGGCCACACTGAAAGCCCAGACTTCACCACGGTACAGTGTATACATGTAATGGAATTCGACTTGTACCCCCCAAATCTGTTAAAATAAAACAAGTAAAGAGAAAAAAATAAAGTTAGCCAATTTAAAGTGAACAATTAAGTGACATTTAGCGCATTCACGGTGTCGTGCAACTGTCACTTCTGTCCAGTGCTAAAACATTTCGTCACTCCGAAAGGAGAGCCTGTCTCCATCAAGCAGCCACTCCCATTTCCCCTCATGCCTTTTGATTTGGGAATCGTATCCATTTGCATTTAATATAATTATTAACGTTATATGTTCTGTCTCAGGCTCTATCGGTTTGCTTCACGACACTTACCATAACATGTAGTTACTTTACTGTCATTGATTTATTAAAGGGGTTTATGCCTGTGTCACCACTAGGCTGTAAGCCCCCTGGGGACAGGAGCCTTGCCTGTCTTGTTCCCCATTAGGTCCCCCAACCTTACGTCATGCTTTCCCCCCAAAATTGATTTGAGTGAGCAAATGTGAAAAGACTCAGTAGACTGTATGTCATGCGAACGAAAAGACAGATTCTTACTGGAACAGGTAGGGGTACTGGAACGGGTGGGGAACAGGTTCCAAGGAGGCTGGTGATGGTATGATGCCGATTCCAAGGCAGTGTGAATGGAATATGTGCTACCTGGGTCCCCACTGCCCCCAGTGAGGGTCCTGGGAAAGGTGAGGAGGCAGGCAGGGCGGGCGCTGTGTGGTTTCGCAGCTGGAGCAAAGGTGGAAACAGCCTCTTTTCTCTTCTCCCCTCCCCCACCCAAGCACAAATCTGAATTTTGAGACTTTTCCTTCTCTGTTTCATCCCCAGATGCTATTTATATTTCTGATGCCAGCCCTGAGAATAAATCTCTCCGTCACACACTTTAATCAGGTTCTCCCGGAGAAAGGGCCAGGCTGCAGGGGCGACAGGAACCAGATTTCAAGTGGGTTTCCAAGAGCAGAGGGAAGGAAGAGATTTTCCTATGGTTTCTCCAGCCACAGATTAAGGGATTAAGGAAAGGCTGTGGGTTGTGGAGCAACAGCAGCAGAAGGTGGACTTCCAAGACTTTCTCTGGGACTCCATGGAAGGCCAGTCTCTCTTCCCGCACACCTGTTGGCCTTTTCCCTGGCCACCATTAAGAATGAAGGCCCAGGAAGCAGGAACGCGCTCCCCAAGTCACAGCCTGCCTCCACGTGATGACATTTGATTGTAGCACCCTGCTCTCACAGGAGGGAAGTGGCACGGCTCTCCGGAAGCAGGGAAGGTGTGGATGCTGGTCATGCCTAGAATCAGCTACACGGAGCTTGAGAGGGAGACTCCAGGTCCTGCAGCAGTGCTCACAGTTCAGATCGGTATTCAAGATAAGACTGAGAACAGAAAACCACGGGAGACCTCCGCTCTCCGGCAGACGCAGCCCTCCCCACAAACTTCGGCCACTGCCTGCCTCTGCCGGACGCTGCCCAGAGACTTGCCTCTGCAGAGCAGCCTGTGCCACCACGCCGGGATTTCAGAGTGAGCTGTGGATGCAGGACTTCCCACGTCTCCTCCTCCACACGTGGCATCGCAGGTCGGCAGCTGAATGGAGCCTCCCCCTGGGTCTCTTTCTTGCCACTTTTACTCTCTTCTTCATATTCTAGTGCTTTAATTTTACGACTTTTTTTTTTGCAGTTGTGTTATCTGCTGGAAACTTTCACATATGTTATTAATGTCCTTCCAGACAGACCCCCATGGGATTTTTTATTATAGCTTGGCTATGTTTAGACAAAGATTAGCTTTTAGGAAACATAAATATGCATAAACGAGAGGCTCGGCACACTAAAGTTCTCTGTCCAGCTCCATATATGACTGCACCAGGCCACCAAATTCCTTTATGTGAGGAGAAATGGTGACACTGGAGGACGTTATCAGACTCTTCTGGATGTCCTCAAACAGATTTAGGTCATTAAGTATGAAATGTCCAATTTCAAATCAAAAGTGTAGTCTTATGTATCAAACAGGAAGCAGTACAATTAGTCAAAGTATGCACCTAAACTATCAGCACAGTTTTGCCATCTTAACGGTAGCTGGTTTCTGCCAGCAGCAAAGAAGCCTGGAAAGCAAATGGCAATGAAATTGTGAAAGGCGTTCCCCACAGCTTTTTCAGACTTGAATATTTTTCTTGCCAGAAGTGGTCCAAAGCCTGGAAGAAGTGGTCGTCAGCTGGTGCAAGTTCTGCTGAATATGGTGGATGACAGTTTCCAAGTCCAGCTTCTATAGTTTGAGCAGCGTTTGTGTGACATGTGGTCGAGTGTTGTCTTGCAAGAGGATTGGCTAGTCTTTATTGACCAATCTCGGCTGCTTAATTGCAAGCATCCTCATCATTTCATCCAACTGGCTGCAGGAGACATCCACTGTAATTGATTGACCAGGTTTCATGCAGCTGTAGTGGATAGTACCAGCACTGGACCACCAAATAGACAACATTAGATTTTTTTGATGAATATTCAGTTTTGGACTGTGTTCTGGCACTTCGTCTTTATCCAACCATTGTGCTGAACACTTGCAATTGTCAAAAAGAGTCCATTTTTCATAACATAACATAACAATACAGTGTAGAAATGGTTCGCCTTTATGTTGTGACAGCAAAGAAAGGCGAGCTTCGAGAAGATTTCTCTTCTGACCCTCATTTAATTCATGTGGAATCCATCTATCCAGCTTCTTTACCTTGCCAATTCTTTTCAAATGGTCCAATATTGTTGGAATAGTAATATCAAACCTTGCTGCTAATTTATGGGTAGGCTGAGATGGATTCACTTCCACGACAGCTTTTAGCTCATCATTATCCACCTTGGTCTCATGTTGCCCACGTGGCTCATTTTCAAGATTAAAATCACCACAATGGAACTTCTAAATCATTGTTATACTGTGTGTTCATTAGCCACATCCTTCCCAAACACTTCGTTGATATTTCGAGCTATCTGCACTGCATTGGTTCCAGGACAGAACTCATATTTGAAAATAACATGAATTTTTGACTTATCCATGGTTTCACAAAAATTGCGCTAAAAAATCTGAAAGATAATCACAAGCCAAAACTTGAATTTGAAAGACTGAGGATGTACCTTCACAATATAAATAAAACAAGAAGTGCCAAAGTGAAATATCAGAGATATCAACTGTCAAACTTAGTACTTAAGAAAATCGGACATTTCATACTTAATAACCTGAATCTTCATTTAAAAATACAGTAATGGAACTTTAAGAACTCCCTGAAGAAGTGTATTAGAAAGCAATTCAGTTTTCCATAAAATTACTGATTGAGTTTATGCTAAACAACTTAATGAGTAAAAAAGTCAAGAGAAAGAAACAAATATTCATTCTAAAGTTACAGAAACAAATTTTGTTCACTTTGTTTTGCATTGGCTTATTTTGGGTTACAGTCTAATGGGTGACATTTATTTGTTTTAATTTAAAATGCCCTTATTCATTTGTATGGCAAATACCGTTCTCTACTGAATAACAATATTTGTCTTTCAGTCTGTCAAACTTACCTAAGAAATTCATGTATCTGTTTTCTATAGTATGTGTGGAAGGAAGTTAACTTAATGGTCATTAACAAATAATTTCACAAATGTGCAAAAGCTTGGGTAGAGGGGGAGAGTCATAGACGAGCACTGAGTGTGGGGACAGGGGTATTCAGGGTGCCCTCCTGGGTCTGAGCCCAATGTGTTTCCACTGATTTATGCTAACGACCCACTCCCTGTGAAATTTTCAGTAACGAACTCCAAATCCAGCTCCTGGAGGTCGGAGATATCTTTAAATTCTCTCCGATGCACTGTTTATCTAACTGTGCTGCGGTTGCTGCTGCTTCTTTCCAGGTTCAGCTGCTGTTAGCTTTTCAGGCTCTTGAATTTTTAGTGAACCTTATCATCTCCAGAAGGAAAATGAGACACAGTATTTCAGGGCGTACTCTGTGGGGCGGGAGTAGGTGCCAGATTTCGGCTCTTGTCACTTCTTCCTGCTTTGCAGCTTTCCTAGCTTCATACTTCCGTTGATTTCTAAGGGCTGATTTTGATAATGCTTGTTGTTTCCTGGTTGTGATTTCTTACTCTGGAGTGGTTTCTCCACATGCAGCTTGGAATTGGTGATTGGTTTATTTCCTAAAGTTGGGAGTGTATCAACCATTGGAAGTTCAGGTTCCTCACTGGGTACTTCACTTGGAACTGCTTGGCAGGTTAGTGCTTTTGTTGGGACTAATCCATCCAAAAAGGCTGCAAAGAAACCCGCCATGTTTCTGAATTTGATTGCACGGCTGACTCCTGCAGGATAGGGCTGGCATAATGCCAAGGCTTGTATCCATCATTAGCATGCAACCTGCAAAGATTCGTGACAGTTAAAATGTGCTCCCCACCTAGGTACCAAGCACAGTATGTAGGATTGGAGGCTACTCATTTGGAAGTAAGTTTGTACCTTTTAACATCCTCCACTTAGGTTTGTCCCTTAGATTTCCAAATCTGGCTTATACAAGGGCCAAATAGTCTGCCTTAGAACGCCAGTTCCAAAGTCAAACACAGGATCACATTTCAAGTTGAAAATCATGGCTTTGGCAGCCATAAAACCATAAATAGCATAAAACTCAGTAGAATCAGAATTCCAAATTACATCATAAATGGAGCTACATTTTGGTATTTGAACAGAATTTTCTCTATTTATTGCAATGTAATGCAGCCTTTGTTCCCCATGCCAGGAAGGTCCTGTCTTGTCAGCATCTGTTCTAGCTATTCCAACCCAGCGGTAGCTTTTTCATTCCATTGCTTGGTAACCTTACCAGGCTTAAGGAAACTGTTGTTGGCTAAAGTTGCATGAGGGACACCAAAGTTGGGGTACAGACAAAACCTAACAAATGAAGGGTGCACCCTCACTCCCTGGAACACAGACAGCCCCTTTGTGTGACTAGAGTCCAAGTGATAACACACAATTTTTTGCAAATGCAATTTTATTAAAATTGTTGTTAACAAAGAACAACAAAGAAGTGAACTTCATTGTTAACATTTTGGACACAAATAGTTTTATCATATGACCAGGATGGGCACTAATTTTGCATTTTTTTTGGATGAAAGACTCCAAGCATGTCCCATTTTCGCATCATGGACTTGAAGGGTGGCTCTCCCAGCAGTGCCCTGGGTAGAGGAGTGTACGGCTGCTTGCTGTGTTGTTAGGGCGAGTTTTTGTGAGAACTCAAGGCAAACTGCTTTTGGAGGTGGAAGGGGTGTGTTAATCCTGTGTAAGCGACACTGATGATATTTATGATTTTTTTCCTTTGCTTCAGTGAACAAGGTCCCACCCTTCCTAAAGTTACAGGCTTTGTAATTTTCCTGAGATTCCCCAGGAAATATTATAGTTTCTGCAAAGTATGATGGTGTGTTCACCATAGAGAGTCCTTCTGATGGTCAGATGGGTTCACATGCCAACGGTGGGGACTCAGAAACGTCACCCCTCTGAATGAATCTGTACCCGAATCTTCCATGAGTGGCATGGACAGCCCCATCTTCTCCTGGAAAACAGTCACATCCATTTCCAGTGTCCCTTCAGATCATTAATTATTCTACTGCTACTGGCTCTGTTATCGAACTAACTCAGAAGAGGTCAGAACGTGGGTCTTCAACTCACTGCTGGAAAGCAAGGGAGGATGCAGCATTCCTCAAGGCAACAGGCTTTGTGCTGCAGCTTCTCTCCAGCCATGCTAATAAGACTGTGAGCACTACCTGAGCCGCAGGGTTGTAGAGCCCTGTTGCAGCCCTCTGTCGCCGCTTTATGGATGGATGGCCGCAGAAAGCTCTACTCTGTCTTCAGTGGGCTCCAAATGAACTGGAGTGAAAAAAGGAATCTGATCTATCTCCCTTGTTCAAGGCCCTAAAACGCCGTCCACGACCCCTACGGGAGCCCACACACCTGCCCCTCCTGCCGTCCAACGTCAGGCTGGGCACCTCTCACCAGCTGAGTCTCCCGGCCAGACCCCTCCAGTGAACATGTCGAAGCCTTCCCCACCTCGGGGCTCTGCACCGTCCTCTAGGCTTGGAATGCTTAGCCTGTCTCTTGTGTGATGGCTTCCTTCTTACCCGGCAGAGTTTTGTGGAGACACTGTCTTTTCCAGAGCAGCCTCTCCCAGGTAACCTCACTGCCCTGCCACTTCCTGACCGGTCCCTGCCTTGCCTGGCTGTGTGCCCACCTGCCATGGCTCCTCATCTCCCGCAGAATGGTGGCTCCGCGAGGGAAGGGGCCTTGGTCCCACTCACCCCTGACCCCCAGCCCCTAGCATGGGGCCTGGCACACAGTAGGCACTCAGTGTGCTCAGAAAACAGCTAGTGAGTGAAGAATGACAGACGGATGGATCAGTAAATGTGCAGTTCTGCTGTAAACCCTGCTGCAAATGCCCTTGACCTGGAGAGGCGGCGCCCGGGCCCGAAGACGCCTCTTCCCCTCCTTCCTCCCGGCCGTGGGGTGCAGCAGCGTTGGCCACGACCAGATTTCCTCTGATCTTGTTCAGGATGAGAATTCATCTTGAGTGGGTGGAAGAGATCATGACTGTGGAATCCTGAAATACCTCCCAGATTGACTTTTTCCCTGGAAAAGAAGGGCCTGAATGAGAGAGAAAGTCCTGATTTCTACGGTTTGAACTGAAACAAATGCGCACCTCTGGCCTTCTGGCCTCCCGTCTGCCCAGGGCTCCTGTTTCTGTGCGTTTTCCCGGGGCCAAGGGCACAGCTGAGGGGGCACTCTGTGAATCTGGGGGTCTCGAGCACGGCCGGCGTCTGGGGCCAGGCCCACCTGAAAGCTCACGTGGTCTGCCAGTGGCAGCGCGAGTGCAGTGGGAATGGCCTGAAGGCAGAGCAAAGGGACTGGGCACAACGGCCGTCGGGACCTGCCTCTGGGTCTGCTTCTGTCCCTCCGTCCACGGGCCTCTGTCCTTAAACCTGGCGCCTCACCCTCCGCTGAAGGACGCTACTGCCAGGACTGACTGGGAAGCAGGGCGTGTCCCTGCAGGTCCCGAGAACCAGCCTCGGTGAGAAACAAAGGATGCTCCCCCGGCTTTCCAAGGTCCCCTCCCACTGCGGCTGGAACTGACTGCTGGTGACACCTCAGCGCAGCGCACTCTCCATCTGAGAAACTCGCTGACTGTAGGCCTTGGAACCATCTGAAAATACAAGACAGCGTTAAAGTATGTGTGCGTTTGACATCACAGACGGGGAAAACCCGTTCCCTTGGCTATTTATAACCCTTCCCAGGCACTGCAAACAGCAGCCATAACTCTCACCCATCCAAAAAGTGCCGGGCTCAGCGCTTTCTTATTTTATGCACCTCCTTGCTCCTAAGTGCTCACTGTTTGGATTTCCGATCTGATAACTGTATTTAAAAATTGAGTTTTACTGGAATTTCACACTTGTCTGAGCTCTTTCTTCTGCCGAGCACTTTGCCTCTGGCTGCTGGGCCAGGCTGGGGCCTGCTCCCCGAGGTGCTGCAGCCGGTCAGGGGCACCGATGGTCCCGTGGCTGGGGCCACTGGAAAGCCGTTCCAGAAGACCCGACTCCCACAGAAGAAATGCCTTGTGGGCCAAGTCCTGCACCTTCTGGTGCCTACCTGTCCCCTCACTCTGTCTCCTGCCACTTGGCAGAGGCCTGGTGTTAAGCAGGTGCTCCGTGAACACGCACTAAACCAGCACTCCCACCTGCAGCCTCTGCTCCTTGTGCTACCCAAGTTTTAAGATTCTCAGGTTACATTGTGCCCTTTCCTTGCTTTGAATCTTTGAACAAACTCCTCTGTTCACCCATCTTGCTCTAAGAATGCACATTTTCCAGTTTCCCAATGTTAAGTTGGCTCCACGTGTTTACTTTTGAAATGAAAAAATTGAAGATAATTGGCAGAGGGGTTGGAAGTTCCAAAATGGTGCCATAAATAGTCTGAGTCATAAAGGAAATTTTGGAGGAAAGAGGCCCAAAGGTATTGGAACCAGCGATTTCCAGGATTCAGCACTGGGGAGAGGAGAAGGATGGGCTTCCGCAGGGAGCAGGGGCACCACCCCATCTGGGAGCTGCAGGGCTGGCAGTGCTGGGGCCAGGGCAGGAAGCAGGGTGGGAGGACAATCTCGGGAGACCAGACCACACTGATGGCCCACTTCAGCTTCACGTGGCTCCGCCCGAGTACCGAGGAGAAAGGAGATGTGCCGCAGGCTCCCAGCAGCGTGGACAGAGGCACGGCGCACTCAGCTGACTTTGGGCTGCCCCATAAACCCAGGAAAACACCAACACCAACAACCCTACTGTTCCTGGAAGCTGAGGTAGGGTAAGCTGAGTCTGCATGGACAAGGGAGGATGGTCAAAATCTACTGTCAAGTGAAAACGTGAGCCACAAAATTAATTTATGTGTGTACACATAGAGAAACGTAGACACACGCAGAATCTCTCTCACACAGACACATCCCTGAAGGATAACCACCAACAAGCTAATAAAGGATTCAGACTCTTTCCTGGACTTTCTCCTACAGGTGCTGACTTTTGCTCCTTCCATGTGGTGGTCTAGTTCTGATTACTGAGGGACTGGCCAATTCCTATTTCCTGATGGTCATGCTTTGGGGACCCGACCTCCAGTCCCCTGCCTGTGCACATCATACCCCCATTTCTCTTCCAGGGCAGTTCCATTTCTGCTCCTGCAGCCAATCTGCTTGCCGGGTTGACTACAGCCTCCTCGAAGAGTCAATGGATTATTTGTGGGATGTTCTACTCCATTGAGCATGGTTTGACATATAAATGTTTGATTGACAGCCAACGTTTAAGTAATGCCCTGAATGAGTCATTGGAGGCCTCTGGGTGGGAGATAGACCTGCAGGAAGACACTGGGATTTTCCTTCTAAGGTTAAAGGGGACTGGATCTCAGCTGCCATGGCCCTAGCCTCCTTCCTGCATCCTCTGCATGAGCCCTGAGTTGTACTGGTACGGGGGTGGGAAGGTCATCGTGCCTCCCTCTTTGGGGGCTGCACTGTATACCAGCCTCTGAGCACTCAGCCAGAGGCCCCAAAAATGCCCCAGGGAGACTGGCACCCAGCCGGCCCTTTCCTAACTGGGCTGCAGCCCCAGCCTGTCTTCAGGGCATTTATAAAGTGCAGCATAAATGCCTCTGGCATGGCCTCAGCTGAGGGAAAATAAAATGCGTAATTTCCCAGGGACAAGTTCTCAGTGTTAAGTTCAGTGTCACTCAAGTGGCCTCCACAGGAGTGTGCCTCTTGTCCATAGAATGTCCCCCTCTACCCATAGGACAACTTGAGGAGTCTGCAGGGGCCTCACTTCTCAGGAGCCTGAGGAGAACCAGGGCACCACAGTCCCACGGATGCAGGGACAATCAGAGAAGGACCCTGGTTCTGGTTTTCTATAAAGAAAATTCATCACTTGAGTCCCCATCATCCTAAGACAATCACCACTGTTAAACCGTAAACTTTGAGGCATTACAATTTAAAGGAATTTATTTGAGCAGACAATGATTAATGAATTGGGCAGCTCCAAACTGGAGTGGTTTGCAACTCCACTCGAGCTGGCGTAAGGGAAAGCTCTTATAGGGTGAGCATGGAAACAGAGCAAAGTAATTATTTGATTGGTTACAGTTTGAATAATCGCCTAATTTGGACTATCCAGGCGGGAAGTTCAAAACAATATAAGGAATATCTAGTTGGCTGCCTGTGACTGACTGGGCGTAAGTTTCATTTTCTTTCAAATTAGCCATTTACAGGAAATGAGTCCGGGTTAGGTTTCAGTAGTTTGTTGAGGTAGAAACCTAAGGCATTAGAGCCACCTCAGCAGAATAGCCTCCCATTTAAGTATTTTAATACCATTAGTATTCTAGAATGAATCTCTCATCTATATTTTTAAGCACATGTAGAACAGTCTCTCCCTGTCACACACACATATACTTGTGCGTATGTGTGTGCAAATACATACCCTTAGATCGAATATTAATGGCCACACTTCATCTTCACAACACCCTGTGAGGTGTTCTTATTCTTATCCTAATTTTAAAGCACAGCAAATTGAAACTCAGAGAGTTTAAGTGACTTATCCAAGGCCACAAACTGCTAAGCAGTGGAGCTGGGATTTAAAACCAGGCAGAATGATTCAAATTCAGCCGCTGTTCCTATGGTGCCGCAGCTATACCTTGTTTGACTGCAAGAGTCCATGGGTTACTGGAATCAAGGAAAACCTGCCAACATGGGCAAGTGACCAAGGAGACAGGCAGGGTCTATTGCCACCACGATCAACTTGATTGTGACTGATTTCATCTATACTTGATATTCTCTTGTGATTGTTTTAATACCACCCTGGCTTTGTTTTGTATTATTTCTAAGTCTTTGTGTTTATTTAATCTTTTATTTTTTATTTTCCATAATTAGGCATGCAATATATTTTGATCTCCTTTTTATTTTTTTTTTAAACTATGTATCTGTTGCATAAATAATGAGTATACTCTGGGAAAAACTACCAGCATCATCTATTAATTAAAGTCTTCCTCGGCTATCAGCTTCAATACCAGCTTCCTCCACAAATGTAGTTATTCGTTTTGTGTGTTCGTGTGTTCCCTTCCAGATCTTTTCATATGGATACACAATGTTATTTTGTTGTTGGTTCAATGATTTTTAGTCTGTCTTTTAAAACTAAAAGTATTTAAAGCCAAACATTGTCCTTGAATATAGTGTTAGTTGTAGAACATAGATCTTGATGTGAAAGAGTCTCTTTTTCATTGAATTATAGAAAATTTTCTATTCTATACGTAATTTCTTTGATCCAGGAGATAGTTTATAGAGTATTTTTGAATTTTCAAATGGGTATTTTCATCATCTTTTGATGTGTTTTTTGATATTATTGAATAATGATTATAAACACAACTTGTGTAACCCTTCTGGAAATTCATTGAGATTTTCTTTTGAACCAAACACATCTTTTGTTTTTGTAAATATTTTATAGAATAAGAGAAAAAAACACACTCTGTAGGGCTGGAGCAGACACCTTTTTATAAATTAGTAAAACCAGTTCACTGATTGTGTTATTAAAATCTTCTATACCTGAACAGAAAGAAATGTATTAAGATCTTCAGCTGTGATTATGCTGCTACTTACGGTTTTAGAAGTATTTCTATAAAGTTGTATTTATTTATGTAACACCTGGGTTGTTTGATACAAACAGGTTAATGATTATGTTTTTATGAGTCTATTGGTGCTATTGTCATTGTCTCAATTTAAGGGTTTTGCCTTTTAATTCGACTTTATCTGATTTTAGTATTGAATTTTTCTTTTTTATTATAATCTACTTATTATATTTTTATTGATCACTTCATTTTCAACCTATTGCCATTTTTTGTTGTTGTTGCATTTTTTTAAATATTTCATTTTGAAATAATTATAAATTCACTGGAAGTTGCAAAGATAGTATGGAAAGTTTCCTGGTACCCAGTTTCCCATAATGGTTACATCTTATCTAATCAGGATTAGGAAAGAAATTGACATTGGTATAACGTGTGTCTGTGCCATTTTATCGCATGTATAGGTTCATACACATAATCCTCAGATCATTGAAGGTGCATGGCCAGTTCATCCCCGCAAACGCAACTGTCAGGCTGAGCTGTGATTTCTCTCTGCCCCGCTGTTCCTAGCCCTGGAAACCATTAATCTTTTTTTAATTTCTATGATTTTGTAATGTCAAGAATGTTATGTAAATGAAATAATACAGCATATGAACTTTTTGGATTGGTTTTCTCGTGATGTCCTTGAGATCCAGCTGAGGTGTGTGTTTATCAATGGTTTTTTTTTTTTTTTTGCTGAGTAGGAGTCCATGGTGTGGCTGCTCCACAGCTTATTTAGCCTTTCACCCACTGAAGGACATATGGGGTGTTTCCAGTTTTTGACTATTACAAATAAAGCTGCCATTAACATTCATGTATAGATTTTTGCATGTACATAAGTTTCATTTCACTGGGATAAATGCCCATGATTAAAATTTCTGGGTTGTATGGCAAGAGTATGTTTAATTTTTAAAGAAACTGCCAAACAATTTTCGAGAGTGGCTGAACCATTTTACATTTCTGCTAGCAATGTAGGCGGTAGCAAGTTTCTCCACATCCACATCAGCAGTTGATATTGTTATTATTTTTAAATTTTAGCTGTTCTCATAGGTGTTTGGTGTATTTCATTATGGCCTTAATTTGCTTTTCTTCAATGGCAAAAGATGTTGAGTATCTTTTCATGTGTTTGTTTGCCAACCACATATTTTCTTTGATGGAATAACTTGTCGTATCTTTTGCCTATTTTCCAATCAGAATGTTTGTTTTTTTAATCACTAAGCTTTAAGAGTTCTTTATAAATTCTAGATATGACACCTTCGTCAGATATGTGGTTTGAAAATACTTTTCCAAGTCTGTAGCTTGTCTTTTCATCCTCTTAATAGGATCTTTTACAGAGCAAAAGTACAGTCATGTGCTGCATAATGACCTTTCAGACAACAGACCACACGTACCACAGTGGTCCCGTAAGATTATAATACTGTATCTTTACTGTACCTTTACTATGTTTAGATATACAAATACTTATTTTGTGTCACAATTGCCTACAGCATTCAGTACAACAGCATGCTGTGCAGTTTTGTATAATAGCCCAGGAGCAATAGGCCAAACCATATAGCCTAGGTGTGCAGTAGTCTATACCATCTAGTATGGTGTAAGTACACTCAATTTTGTTCAAGGATGAAATTGCCTTGAATGATGTATTTCTCAGAATATATTAAAATCATTAAGGGATGCATGACTTATTTCATTTTGATGAAATTCAATTTATCAATTTTTTTTCTTTTATAGATTGTACTTTTGGTGTCATGTCTAAGAACTATTCACTAAGCTCTAAGCCTTAATGTTGCTCCTATGTTACCTTTTAAAAGTTTATAATTTTACATTCAAATCTATGATGCATTTTGAGTTACTTTTGTATAAGATGTGAGGTTTAAGTTGGGGTTAATATTTTTTCCTATGGATGCCAAATGTCTCCAGCACATTTGTTGCAAAGACCATCCTTCCTCCACTGGGCTGACTTTCTGTTGTGTCTCTTGTGAGACTATTTTTTGGCTCTTTATCCTGTTTCTTTGGTCTATGTGTCTGTCCCTCTGACAATACAACATATTTTTGAATAACAAAGCTATATTATATGTAATTTTCCCCCACTTTATTCTTCTTTTTCAAAATTGTTTTAGTTATTTTAGTTCCTTTGCTTTTCATGTAAACTTCTGGATAAGCTTGTCTCTATCTATAAAAAAATCTTGCTGGGATTTTGAAAGGAATTGAGTTAAACCTGTATATCAGTCTGGAGAAGAATTAACATCTTTACTATGCTGAGTTTTCCAATTGGTGAACACAGTGTGTCTCTCCATTTATGTGGATCATCTTTTATTTCTTTCGTTAGCATTTTGTAGTTTTTAGCACGTAAGTCGTGCACATGGCTTGTTAGATTTGCACCCAAATATTTTATTTTGGGGGAATTATTGTAAATTGTATTGTATTTGTAATTTTGGTCCCACATGTTCATTGCTAGCATATACAAATACAATGTATTTGTATGTGTTGATCATTCATCCCGGGACCTTGTTGAACTTTCTTATTCTAGGTCATTTTTTTTTTTTGGTAAATTCCTTGAGAT
Source organism: Eulemur rufifrons (assembly GCF_041146395.1). Classification (NCBI taxonomy): domain Eukaryota; kingdom Metazoa; phylum Chordata; class Mammalia; order Primates; family Lemuridae; genus Eulemur; species Eulemur rufifrons. The sequence goes on along the minus strand of NC_091010.1, from coordinate 4,202,622 downwards.
TTTCTATGTAAACTATTATGTCATCTCCCAGTATGGATAGTTTTAGTTCTTCCTGTCTAGCCTATGTGCCTTTTATTTTCTTTTCATTCCTTACTGCGCTGGCTAGAATTTCTAGTACTGCGCTGAATGACAGTGGTGAGAGTGGCCATCCTTGCCTTGTTCCAGATCTTAGGTGTAAGCATTTGATATTTCACTGTTATGTACAATAGCTACAGATAATTTGTAGGTCTCCTTTATCAAGTTATCTATTCCTATTTCTCTGAGAATTTTTATGCTAAATGGTAGTTGAATTTTTTCAGCTTTTTCTGCGTTAGTAAATACAACCATGAGATGTTTTTCTCCTTTGGCCTGTTAATATGGGGAATACATTGATCAATTTTTGAATATTGAAGCAAACTTGCATTCTGAATAAGGCTTTCTGCTTAGTTATGGTGCATAATTCTTCATGTATTTGTGAATTCTATTTGCTCACATTTCACTAAGAGTTTTTATATCTATATCCATGATGGATAGTGGTCTGTAGTTTTCCTTTTTTACTGTCTTTATCTGTTTTTGTGTCAGGGTGATACTGGATTCGTAGAATAAGTCTGAAAGTGTTCCATTTCCTTCTGTTTTTTGGGAAGAGATTGTGAAACACTGGTGTTAATTGTTCTTTAACCTTTGGAAAATTCTCCAGTGAAACCATCCAGGCCTTGAGATTTCTTTTTTGGGAGGTTTGACATTACCAACTCAATTTATTTAATAGTTATAAGGTTATTTAAATGACCTATCTGATACTGGGAGTTTTGTAGTTTGTACTTTTTGAAGAATTGGCCGATTTCATGTAAGTTGTCAGATTTATATGTGCAGAGATGTCCACAGTATTCCCTTATTGTCCTTTTGATGTCTGCAGAATCTGTAGTAATATCTCCTGCTTCATTAATGATATTGGTCGTTTTGTATCTTCTCTCTTTTTTCTTTGTCAGTCTCGCTACAGGTTTGTCAATTTTATTAAGCTTTTAATATAACCGTTTTTGTCACATTAATTTTATCTTTTTTGTTTTCAATTTTATTGGTTTTTGCTCTTATCATTATCTTTTTCCTTCTGCTTGCTTTTCTATTCTCTTCCTTTCCTCGATAAAGACTCTAGATACAGACTTAGATTGTTGGTTCAAGACTCTTCTTTCCTTTACGCTCCGCCGCAGTGAAGCGTGGCGCCCTGCACTGCCATGGTAGCTTCCTCTTACAGCTGTAACGCCACAGCTTTCCCGCTCAGCATTCCCTTGGCTATCGCCCTCAAATTCTGGTATGTTGTATCAGTATTTTCACTCAGTTCAATGTATTTCTTATCTCCCCAGAGGCATCTTAATTGACCCACAAGTGATTGGAAATGTGTTATTTAACTTCCAAGGGTTTGGAGATGTTCCTATTATCTTTCCTTTGTTGATTTATATTTTGACTCCATTGGAGTCAGAGAATAATTGCATAATTTTAGTTCTTTTACATTTGTTAAGTTTGTTTCATGGGCTAGGCTATAATCTATCTTGTATATGTTCTATAGATTCTTGAAAATAACGTGTATTCTGCTGTTGTGGAGTGTTCTATAAATATCATTTAGATCCTGCTGATTGATTATGTTGTTGAGTTCTTCTATATTCTTGCTGATTTTTGTGTAACTGTTCTATTGTTGAGAGACAGATGTTGAAATCTGCAACTATAATTGTAGTTTTATTTATTTCTCCTTCCAGTTCTGTCAGCTTTTTCTCCATATATTTTGAAGCTCTCTTGTTTGGAATATACACTTTAGGATTACTATGTCTTTTATCATCATGTAATGTATCTCTTTGTCCCTGGTAATTTTCTTTCTCTGAGGTTTACTTTGATATTAATATAGTCATTCTTGATTTCTTTTGATTAATATTTTCATGGTGCATTTTTTTCATCCTTTTACTTTCAACCTAACTATGTAACTGTGTTAAATTCAACTAAATTTGGCCTGAAAATGCCTCTATACCCTGAGTCTCCAGGTAACAAACTGCAATCTAACTTAGCATGTAAACAAACTGAGAGCCTAATCTAGGAGTGTACATTTTTGTAATACATATCTGATTCACAGCAAATCATGGTAGCTGAGCTTCTGCCAATCATAGGCTGCCAACTGATCAGACCATGTTTAAATAAGGCAAAGGCTGAGCTGTATGCAACCAAGCTGTTTCCGTACTGCTCTTGGTTTAAATGCTGCCTGTCCATCTTGTGGAATGGATCTACCTAAACCTCTTCCTGTTCCAGGTGTTGCCCAATTCGTGAATCATTTCTTGCTTAATTAAACTCTATTAAGTTTAATTTATTTAAGGTTTTTCTTTTAAAAGTTATATCTGGAGTTTTCTTTGTAGACAGTGTATTGTTGGGTTATACTTTTTGTTTCGTCCACCCTACCAATCCATTTTTTATTTAGTGTATTTAGACCATCTACATTTATAATAATTATCTGGTACATTATTAATATAACATTGGCATCTGCCATTTATTTTTGTTTTCTTATTTTTCTGGGTTTTTTGTTTGTTTTTATGTTTTCTTTTTATTTATTTCCTGTAGGGACTTGAACATTTTTAGATTTCCATTTTGACTTATCTTTAGTGTTTTTCAGTGTGTTTCCTTATATATAACTTCTTTAACTGATTGCTATGTACACTATATGTATATAACTTAAAATAGTCTACAAGTGTTGACATTTTAGCAGTTTGAGTGAAGTAGAGAAATTTTACCTCCTTTTAGGTCCCTTTACTCTCCTTCATTCATAATATAATCATCTTAAATATTTCCGCTACATACATTGAGAACTACATTAGATACTGTTACACATTTTACTTCAATTGTCAAACATACATTAGGAAAGTCAAGCTAAGAAGTAAAATGTATTTACCCATATTTTTGTTCTTTCTGCTGTCCTTTCTTCCTTCCTTCCGGATGCTCCAATATTCCTTCTTTTATAATTTCCTTTCTGTTTAATGAACTTCCTTTAGCCATTCTTTTATGGTAGGTCTGCTGGTGACATATTCTCTTGGTTTTACTTTATCTGAGAATGCTTTGATTTCCATTTATCTTCTAAAAGATAGTTTCCCTGGGTATAAAATTCTGAGTTGACAGTGCTTTTCTTTCAGTGCTTGAAAAATGTGCCCTTTTCTTCTTTCTTTCCTGGTTTCTGAAGAGATATATGCTGTCATGTGAATTGTTTTCCCCTACAGTTAAGTTATTCTTTCTCTCTGGCTGCTTTCAAGACATTTTCTTTGTCTTAAGTTTTCTGAAATTTGACTATGGTTTATCTTGGTACAGATTTCTTTGGTTTTATTCTGTTTGGGGTTTGCTTAACATCTTGAATATGTAAGTTTATATATAATTTTTTCAAATTTGGAAAATTTTCTGCAATTTTTTTTAAACTTTTTATTTTATTTTATTTTATTTTTGTGCCCACTACCTTTATACCTTTATTCTCTCCTTCTGGGACTCTAGGTGATATAAATGGTAGATACTTAGGTATAGTTCCATGTGTCACTGAGTCTCTCTCTCTCTCTCTCTCTCTCTATATATATATATTTCATATAAATATACCTTCATTTAATATAGTCATATTCATATATATTTAATGTACTTTCTTTCTGTTGTTCAGACTGAGTAATCTCTATTTGATTTTCAAGTTCACTGATTCTTTCCTCTGTCTTCTCCAATCTGTCGCTGAGCCCATCCATTGAGTTTTTCTTTCTGCTTTTGCATTAAGTTCTAAAATTTCCATTTTGTTCTTCTTGATATCTTTTATTTCTTTGGTGACACTTTTTATTTTTTCATTTGTTTCAGCATCTTCATAATTACTCTTTGAATCATTTTTATGATGGCTGCTTTGAAATCCTTATCAGAATATTCCAACATCTGCATCATCTTAATGTTGTCATTTGTTGATTGTTTTTTCTCATTCAAATTGAGATCTTCTTGCATCTTGATATACTAAATTGAGTTCTAGACACTTTATTATGTTGTGAGACTCTGGATATTAATGAAATTTTGTGTTTTAGAGGTCTCTTCTGACAACAACCCAATCATGAGTGGAAAGGGTTCCTTATTACTGCTGAGTGGGTGTTGAAGTTCAGGTTCCTGACAAGATGCTCACTGACACTGTGGGGTGTGGGGAGGAATTCAACATTGCATGTCAAAGACAAAATTTCGGACTCCCCACCTAGTCATCTTTAGTAACATCTTGGGCAGGTGTGGGGCAGCCTCATCACTCCGCAGTGAGAGGGGCTGTGTAGGCTCCCCACTCAGCCTTTGCTGGTGTGAAAAAGGTAGACTGTAGTTATTTCCCAGGACATTCTGCTGGAGTGGAATGGCTATGGTCTAAAACTTTCCTTTTTTTGAATCTGCCGAAATTTTATCGCTTGGCCAGATAAAACAGATTTATCTTGTGGGGGGTGCTATTTTTGTCTGTATCTGTTGGCATTTCCAGGTTGCTAGCTTCTCTAGTCTGGGATGTATGAGGCCAAAGAAAACTCAGAGAGCTCACTGCCACAGCATTTGTTGGGGTTCTGAGGTCCCTAGCCAGCCTGCCTTTTCCTCTCTACTTTTCAGTCTTCTAATGTTTGTTTTGTAATGTCTGGGTTTTTATTCTGTTCTCAGCAGCCGAAATAAGAATATGTACCTCTACTCTGTCTTTATGGAGCCTCTGTCATTTTGTTTTTAACATGTTTCCATTAAATACTTTACTGGTCCATTTTACTTTTACCATATCTGAATGTCCTTACATTTTAGTGAGGAAATTTAGCTCGTTCATATTGATTTCAAATACTGATACAGAGTAGTTAGTTAATTTCTCCCTTTTTTTTTTTTTTTTTTTTGTATTTTACCTTGTAGTGATTTTTTCTTTCCTTAGTTATCTGACTTAATCAGGTAAAATTTTATTTTTCTTCCTTGTGTCTCAATCTCTTTAACTTGGATTTTCTATTATGCATCTCCATTGAACTTGGAGTGGCGTCTTACAGCTAAGCATAGAGCTCCATTGATCCTATGTCAGTACTTTGAGGGTTTGGGGCAGTTTTGAGTAGGAGCACAGAAGCTCTGACTTCTCAGTCTGTTTTCTGCAGCAAGATTACGTGCTCATGCTTTCCTGAAAGAACGTCAGAAGACTACGTTGTAGGGGCAGGAAGTAGAGGAGGTGAACCGCATTGACTCTAGGGATATCTGAACGCAGCCGTCTTCTCTGGGAAAGATGACAATCCCTGAAACTTAAGGTAGTAACAGCACTAAAACCTCACACGTGTCATCATCAACTGATTGTGTTCCAAGTTAAATGAACCCACTGGTCACAGCCCAAAGGGAGCTTGCAGAGTCCCCTTTGGGTAGGGAAAACAATTTCAAAGAAGCTCCTCTTGCCTTAAGCTGGTTCTTCTTAAAAGGTGACGTGAGGGCATGACCTAGAATCTCAAATTTCTGTCTTTTGGGGACAGGCCTTCCTGATCCATCATAATGGTTTGGTGAATGAAGATGGAGTGCCTGGGCCTGGAGCCACCTGACTGACAGGACATTGGGTTAATTGTCTCCACCTGGTTCTTGTCCCTCGTTACTGTTTTGTTCTGAAGGCCCCACAGTTGGTGAAGAAAGGCAAGAACTGTGGCAATTTTTATTTCTTTCTTTCTGAAGGAGAACCAGCGCCTAAAAGGCTATGCCTCACACGTCCAGGAAGTCACTCAAATGAGGTCAGGACACAGGAGGATGAGTATTAACTTGTGTGTGTCCCATCTGACTCTGAGCACTTGCTTAGTTCCCCTTTCTTTGCCTCAACGTCCCCCTGGAGAATTAGCTGTCAGCAATCCAGGATTAACTAAGAAATCGCATGGAAATGTATCCCGTCATCAACAAGGGATTGGTGACTCTGTCCTGCTTGCCCAGTGTGGGGATCATGTTCCTATTGTGTGTTGAGACACACGGAGTGTCACCAAAGTGTGTCTCAAATGCAGTGAATTTGCTCTGTCTCCATGGGCTCCACTCTTCAAATAGAAATGTCTCACCCGTCCATATAAAATTCAGTTTCTGATGAATTTTAGCATGTCTTTCTCCTGTAGGACCAGAGCTCAAGGGACTTGAGAGAGGTGTCCCTCTTATTTTACAGCAGGAAAATCCTGGGCCCAAAGCATGGCTGTGACTGATCCAGGGTCATCCAGCTGTATTTCCAGCCCACAGAAACTATTAATAAAAAATAATTGTGGAAAGAAGGAAAAGAGGAGAATATAAATGAGCAAACATTCAACAAAGACGTTCCCCAGTGCTGAACTCCCTCCTCTGCAGCCAGGAGAGCCCCGGCCTTTTTGTGCCACCTGGATGATGGCAAAGCTGAGAGGGGGACACACACACAGTCATGCAATCAAGGAATTTCACATCAAGGAAGATGCCATTTTCCCTTTGCCTGATCCTTCTCCCCCGAGCTTGCTGTTAGACTCCGCCTTGTCCCTGACCAGAGTTTTATCCTCGGAACCGTCTTAGGGGTTCTCACTCAGTGATTCCGCTCACCTTTGCAGGATATTTATTTTCTCATTTATCCTCCACCCTTTCTTCCTTTAGCAATTATTTTTTCAGGTCCTGTGGGCTGGAAGTACATCCGTGAACATCACAGACCAAACTCCTTTCTTCACGAAGCCTTGTGTTCTCATTTTGATAGACACAGTATGAAGAAATAAATGAGGAAAATGTAAAGTATGTGGGTGGTATAAGGGTTATGTAGAAAAGCAAGTCAGAGAAAGGAGACAAGGAAGGCTGGGGAGGGTGGGAGGGCTGCGACTTTAAATGCTTTGCTCAGAGAAGTCCATGCTGAGAAGAAGGAATCTGAGCAAAGTGCTGAGGGAACTGAGGGAGCTGAAGGAGGAAGTCCTGTGCATGGCTGAGCCCAGGGTAGCCCTGGCAGGGGAGCAGCAAACGCCCACTCCCTGAGCTGGAGCATCCCTGGGGCATGGGCCGTCCAGCAAGGAAAGCAGGGTGGGGAGGCCAGTGAACACGGCGCAGAGAGGCAAGAAAGCGTGAGGGGTGGGCGGGGCGGGCAGGGCATGGAGACCCTAGAGAGGCTGTGAGGCCTTCGGCTTTGACTCTGCATCTGATGAGGGGCCATTGAAGGCTTTCGAGTCAGGAGGGACATGACCCAATTTTTGCATTAACAAGCTCATTCTGGTGCCCTGTGGAGTGCAGAATTTAAGAGAGTAGGTGACTGCAGGAATCCTAGGAGAGGTGACAGGGGCTGGGCCGGGGCTCAGGAGTCAGATTCTGGGGGTATTTGGAAGTAGAGACGGGGGGGCTGTGCTGATGGAGTGTGTGGAGTGTGAGAGAGGGTAAAAGATGAGCAAGCAGAAACTCACATTGGAAACTGATTAAATTCAGAGTACAGGTGGCCACGGACACATTGTTATTTGAAAAACCTGGATTTCTGGTTTTTCTTGAACTGGAAGACCTGACCTCAATGGGCCCAAATTACTGCATAACCGCAGTTGGTCAGAGGCGGACCCATACTTTCATTCCGAGTGGGGCAAGTGCCCCCAGTGGGCCACAACACCCGCCAGCCTCTATTGCTGGACCCCCTCCTTCACTTGTCATATTGCCTGGTCCCTGTAGGCATTTGAATTTGTAGTTATTATGTTCCAGATGCCGTACTAGATGTTTCCACAGGTCCTGATACATAGACTTATTGTTAAGAACTCTCTTACTTGTGTTTCTAGAGCCACACCAGCAGGGGTGGCCATAAGTTATGAAAAGAGACAAAAAACTGTGTGCCCAAGGTTCTGCTCCTTCCCACTGTGCAGGAGCCCCACCCCCTCCACCGCTTCCCTACAGTCCGGGAGACCCAGGGTGGGACCCATGCATCACTGGGCCCCGGGCAGTGTCTGCCTTTCCCTGTCTGTCCTGAGGCCCGTGATCTGGTCCAGCCTCCTGCTCACAGCGCCTCACCCCATTCAGTCAGGACACAGCTTTATTGCAGTCTTTGTCCTAGAATTTAGGTGGATTCTGTGAACTAGAGGACAATCCTGGTGACAGACACCATGGTGTCTTCTGAATCACCCTAAGCCTGTAAATTGCTCTGGCCTTTTCCACAGGACAAGGCTCATCCAAGGACGTTCCACGATTCCTCATGAAGCTAGTCCCTGACAGTCCATTTCTGTCATCCTCTGGATGCACCAAGGCTGGATCATGGAGCAAACACGGCACAGGGGCGAGCCGGGACCCTGCCATGTGACCTTCTGGTCCTACAAAATACCCTTGAACAGTGCAAAAATAACAAACCTTTACTAAAAATAATTTAGTTGTATAATACATACATTTTATAGGAGTATCTCAGTAAATGAACCTTTTTCCATAGTGTTTAGCAGAGTTCTAGTTCCACAAGATGTTCCTAGAAAAAGGATCCCTCCCTTGGCCAGATAATTTGGAAAACGCTGCATAACATATCTGACTCTTGGAGACAGAAGAAACACATTCGTGTGTTCAGAGCTGGAGTAGCCCTGCAGTAAAGCAGTCTGCTTATCTCAACTTAGTCCAGATTGTCCCAAAATTATGGAGTGCTTTTATCACTGAATACTTGCGGAACACATTTTGGGAACATTGTTTTATGCATTCATGACAACCCTGGAGAAAAAAACTTAGGTTATGCGAGGCGAAGCTCCCCCTCCCAGGAGCCATAATTCATGTGAAAGTGTGGAAACAGCCCTGTCTTCCACCCCTAGCCTGGAGCTCTTGCCAGGATACCACACTGTCGGTTCTCTCCGAACCGCTCACGCCCCTGCGTGCTCTCTCCTCAGTAACGACGCCTCACTTCAGCAGGGCTTCTCAGGAGGCTGCAGGAGCCATCTGCAAAGCGCCCTGACCCTGCTCTGAATGTCAGGATAGGTACGTTTACAGCTCGTCTCGCCTCACAGCCGCTTTGTTATTATTACTGCTTATGTGTATTGTGTGCAGCATAAATATTAATCACACTTTTAACCAATAACTTTAACTTACTTTTTATTGGGAGAATGATGTTGCTTTTCGAAGAGAAGTTGGGGAAAGGTTGAGAAAGAATGCAAAGGAGAAAAACTCACTTCAACCCAGAAATAATCCAGTTAATTGGCGTCCAGTGCATACACATGCATGCGTGTTTGTGTTTCTGGAATGATGCATGGCCTCGTTATTTATCACGATCTCCCTATTGTGTCTACCACCATAGGCGGTGAGACGTCCACAGCTCACCGAACGCTCTTTGGGAGCACGCTCTCTACGGCGGCCACTGCTGCCGGGTGTGAACGTTCGACATCTCACTTAGCCGCTGGCCGTAGAGGCAATGCCGCGGGGTCTCCACGCTGTTTTCTCTCTCTGAGCCTTGCTGAGTCTGCCATTGCCACATGTCCCTTGCAGTCTGAGTCCTGCGCAAGTGTTGTCGGCTGAAGTTGTGGATGCCACTTCTGTGCCTGGCTCATCTGCCCCCTTGTCAGCTACCGCAGAGCCACAGGTTGGCAGCAGCCTGGATCCAAGGATCACTGCTTGAAAGAAAGCTGCCTGGGGTGCCCAGCTTACATCAGATTTTAAGTGAGAAATAAATCTGCGTTGAGTCAAGCCACTGAACTTCCAACGTGTATGTGTTACTCCTGCAGAGCTTCGTACATACCAATATATCATCACACTCATTGCACCTCTGAGTTTGTTTCCAATGTCTTGTTTTTAAAACAGGGTGTAAGTGAATGTATTAAAGCATGTATCTTTGTTCATATCTCTGACCACTTTCTTTGAAACTATTCGGTGTTTTGGAAAATGTACACCAATATATTTACCCTCCTCTCTGCCACATGCAAAGTAGTGTATGACAGTAGCCATCAGATCTTGGCCTTATCAAAATTGTTTCTTATTCTTTAAAAAAGTCCTCATTTTATAGAGGAAAGTAGCACCTTATTGTGTTACTTTGCATGTCCTTGATTTCTAATATGGTTGAAAGCACCGTTTCCCAAGGCCTGTCGGGGAGGCGAGTAGGGGCTGTGGCAGGGTGGACGGCGTTCACCCGGAGCATCTTCTTACCTCGGGCTTCCACGCTCTGTCTCCCTGAGGCTGGGGCTTCTCTGATTAAGTCCTGTCCGTGAAGAAGGGTTCCCTTTGGGTCTGTCTTACAATTAGTTGCCTGTCAATCACCTGGATGAGGACTGCTATGTCCAGGCAGAAATGGAGATACTGAATCTTTCAGTTTCATGGCTCTCTAAAAGAAAGAGCCGCCTCCTAGATTTGCAGGGAGAAGCCTGTAGCTATTCAGAGAAGGTTTCGTGGATTTCCACTGGAGATGCAAGAACTATGGCCTGTGACAGACACATACATCACAACAGACCCCACGCTGCAAAAGGGGCCACCAGGGGATTGCAGAAGTACAGAGAACAGGACACCACTTCTGCCAGGGGGGCTGGAATGGTCAAGCTGGATCTTGAAGGTAACATTCAAGGTGACGCTGGAGCTTGATCTCTGGTCCTGGGTCCCGGGCTGGGCCTTGTCTTCCGTAGACGAGCCTCATGGCAGCCCCTCTAATGGGATATACAAGCCAGATTTTCCTGTGCTGAAAGGTGATCAAATCAGACAAATTGTAAATCTGTAGCTCTTGTTGTGTCAGCATGTATATTTTTATAGAAAGGAGCAAATCTCTGCCGAGCTGGCTAGATAATCATCTCTGCTTTTTCTTACTTACCCGAAGCTGTGAAAGAACGCCCTGGGCAGGGACCTGGTTTTAATCACCTTTGATTAACACAGAAGCTTTTGAAAGCAAAGGTGCTTTCTGTAAACTGTGGCAGAGTCCCGAGGCATTAACATATCCGACCTTTCCCTATATATGAAAAGTCTAAAGCAGAGCCAAGGTATCCAGCCCATGGAGACCAAATCCACTGCGTGGGGAGTTACTTTAGTGCCTCTGACTCATTTCTCAAAGAAGGTTTTTGGCTTTTTATAATTTTTTTTTTCCATTCTTGAAAAATTGCAGGCCATACAATGCCAGAGCCTTTTGGGTCCAGGGAATGTTTTAGCGTGCCTTTTATTTAGTGCAGAAGAGGGCTTTTAGGAGAGATTGAGAGAAGCCAGAGGAAGTCTTGGTAAAGGCCCCAGAAATGATTAAGAGGCTGGAAAGGTCCAGCCCAGAAGAAAAGGCAAGAGGGCTTGGGGGCCTTTGCTGGGGACAGTAAGGAAAGTCACTTTCTGCCATTAAGAAAACTCAAAATTAACCTTTTGCAACAATCTGGATGGAACTGGAGACCATTCTCCTAAGTGAAATATCACAAAAATGGAAAAACAAACCCCACATGTACTCGCTATTAAATGGAAACTAACTGGTCAGCACTCATGTGCACAGACGGAAGTAAAACTCCACGGAAATCATGCAAGTGGGAGGGGTTTGGAGAGGATGAGTGAAATAAACCTAATGGGTACAACGTACACTATCTGGGTGACGGGCACACTTACAACTTTGACTCAAGCAGCATAAAAGCAATCCACGTAACCAAAACATTGGTACCTGCATAATATTCTGAAATAATAAAAAACAAGGAATTAAGACTCTCATCCCAGAGAAGTCCTACCCCATACCTAGGAGAAAGAAATGCTGCACAAAGAGGCCAAGAAGAGTCTGAACAGACAGGCCTGGCTGGGTTTCCCCACTCAGTCTGTCACCACTGGATGACAGCTTTCTTGTCCAATGACAGTTCTGCACCGATGTCCACTCTTCATCAAACCTAAGTGTAAAAATGGGCAGTTTTCCCTCTATCTTTGGGTCTTCATTCTAAAGACTCTAGTGTCTCATAAACAGTGATCAAATAAATTTGTTATGCTTTAAAAAAAAAAAAAACGAAAACTCACAGTTAAAATATAAACAGTGTTCCCCTGCGCAGAGATTTTGTCAAGAGCTGTGCAGCTTGGTTGGGGATGTGGGGCTTCTGGGACGCGCAGGCAAGACGTAAGGCTGGATCTTGCACCTCTCTAGAACCAGGGCTGAAACCCATCCTTTGGCCTGGACTGAGTGCCAACCTGCTTTCACGTCTGTGTTGCTAAGCAGCGCCCGCTCCTGTGCTTGCGGCATTTCGCTTTCAGAGCCCTAGCAAGGAGCATAAGCCTCTGGTTACCAGGGCTCTGAGTGGATGTTGACTAAAACAGGCTCACGAGGCTGGAATGAAGAAGAAAGTCATGGCGAATCTGTTCTCTCCAGTCCTCCTCAAGGTCAGGTGGGACCAGGCACATCTCCATGCAGTGAGCTTCCAACTCAATCTTCCCTCATTCCAGAGGAAGGGGCTCCCACTGGGAAATGCAGCCGCTGCTACGAGTTCATCTGTGACTTGGCTTCCCAGACCTCCCCACGTGCCGATGCTCCTGTGGGGCCCTGCCTGGGGACCCTGGCTCTATAATTTGCCTGTACACTGCTTAATTCTGCCGGGCCCAGGGCGGTGCCAGCACCCAGCTCACTCAGCATTGCTGGGACGGCCCACCCACAGCTCCCAGTTCCGAACAGAACAGGGAACAGCACAGCGCAGAGCCTCCCTTTCCGCCAGACCACAGCGGAGGCCGCTCCCCTGGGGAGGAGGGGGATGGGCTGTGCCAAGGGAGGAGTCATGGCGTCAGAGGGGGCCATGGTCTCAAGTACCCCAGTGAGGGGGAGAAAGGAGACCCTGGCCGGGAGCTTCCTCTGCGGACCTGGCTCTGAGGGCTGCGACTGCTGGCTGGTCTCCCTCTGTGACGTCACGCTCCCAGACAATGCTGCCTGTTGGGTCATATTTCTTATGAGTAAGAAATAGGAGAGGGAGAGACGGGGAGACCAAAAGGACAGAGGGACACTGTAAGAAGTCTGGCGTGGGAACGTGGAAACAGAGTTGAGGGGGCTCGATGGAGGGGCTCTGGCTGCAGTTTAGGGCTAGACCTGCGAGTACTAGAAAGTCGATGAGTTGGAATGATTCAGTTGACAGGAAGAGGTTGGGATTAGGAAAGGGAGACACGTGTCTGAGAAGATGTGGGGGAGGGGTTTCAAAGCTGGAGGGGAGGCCTGGGCCAGGTGGGAGGGCACGGGAGGGACACAGAGGTTGACAAGTCCATTGTCACAGGTAAGGAAGACAACGGGGCTCCCTTCCAATGGCTCCCTGCTCGCTACAGAGCAGGAGAAGTGATCGGTGCTCCAGAGCAGGGGTGAGGGAGTGCCCAGGCCGAGGCGCGTGGCTTGCACAGTGGCAGAGGGGAGTGGAGCCACCGCCAGGCAGCGTTCTCAGACAGGCTGCCCTTCCACATGCACCCGTGGCCCTGGGCCCTTGAGGTTTCGCAAAAGATGAAGAGGCAATAGATCGGGGGTCTTCCCTCCACGTGATAGAAAACACTCAGCATGGTGCAGTACACACGAATCTGTGCTGTTGTGTTTCGCAGCACACGGGCGTAGAACGGCCCACGTGCTGCAGCGAGACCTCTGTGTTTCCTGGCTGCCAGTCACATCTTCTGACGCACCGAGCCCGTCTCTGGCCACACCACGCGTCTGGCAAGCTCAGTGTCCCGAGGATCCTTCCAGTTTGGTCCCTGTGGTTTGACCCTTGGCATTTGCCAAGGACTTGCCCCTGGGCTTCCTTCCCCAACACATGGAGTGTGGGGACCCGGACCAGAGCCCAAATCCCCGTGCTGCTCTGCCCTGCACCGAAGACTGACTAGGCTATTTTGAAAATTAAGAAGTTTGATTAGGAGAGAGTTTGAAGAAATAGTAAAGGGCTGGGAGTTGGGAAGGGGCTAAAGGTCAGGACGATGCGGGGATGAAGAGACGATGGGGCAGTGTAAGCTTTTCCAGTGGGCGGGTGGTGCTGTGAGCTGAACTGTGTGCTCCTCAGCCCCAGTCCCTCAGAACGTGGCCTTCTTTTAAAATAGGGTCTTTACAGAGGCATCAAGTTAAAATGAGGTCATTGGGGTGGACCCTAACCCAAATAACTGGTGTCCTTATGAAAACGGGAAGTTCGGCATGGAGGCAGTCATGAAGGGAGGACAACGGGAGAACGCGGAGAAGACAGCGGTCTGCGCGCCAATGCCCCCCGCCAGCCCCTGCTCGTGGCCTTGCAGCCTCCAGAACCCAAGACGGTCAGCTTCCGTTGCATCTGCCCCATCTGGTACTTGGTTACTGGAGAGGGGTGAGGACTAGGGGGAAGGTGACCAGGGACACAGTGAACAATTGGTAACGAGAATGGAGGCTCCTGTTCTGCCATTTCTCAGGGGATTTGTGGGCAGAGTTTAAAAAGATGGGCAGGATCCAAATATTCTGCATTGTCTCGGATGCCACCACTGGGAGTCTCCTTTCCAGCCACCTTAGAAATATCCTTTTCTGTGTCCCCAAACATGAAAGTCACAAGTGTCAATACTGGGCTGAGGGTGGATTGGGGAGAACCAAACCAGAGCAAAGGTGACCCAGGTGGGGCAAAATGTCATGATTCCAGCCAGACAGGGGTGAGGAGGCCTGCCCTGAGGTCGGAGAGCTGGTCCTCGGTTCGCTGGGAAGTGACCTGGGTAGCGAAGCGAATTCCAAGGATCCGGAAGGTTCTGACACGGTTCAACACTACAGGGACTTGCCTTGTCTGTGAGAAGTAGAGCAGCCACAGTTCTGGTGTGTAAATGCCTTCTAGTGACACGGGAGGTGAAGCACAGGTCACGATGAGCACAGAACAAGGGACGGACCACGCTCCATACGTGTGAAAGCACCAGGATCCAGTGGGGTTCGTTTCATTTAATCCTTGTCAACACTCCTTTAAGATAAATAAGTTGCCTTCATGTTAAGTTAAAATTGGGCCAGAGGACCAAGAAGTCCCTCAAGGTCTCTCACACACCTTGCAGTGAGACGTGACTGGGAGGCAGGCTTGTCCGCGCTTGGGACTGGCACGCAGTGCTGGGGCGGTCAGGGCCCAGGTGTCAGCCGGGGACGAGGGAACACGGCAGGAGTAACCTGAGAGAAAGCGGCCTCGGTGGGCGAGGTTTGCATGTGATGCCGGATGAACTAGTGGGAGCTCCCTCTGGGCAGCCGGTGTCCCCGTCACAATACACAGAGGATGGATCTACAGAGCGTGCACACGTGTGTGTGTGTGTGTGTGCGTGTGCGTGTGTGGTGGCAGGGCGGAGAGCACAGGTGAGGTCCCGCACAGAGCACTGTGCTGAGCTGGGAGGACCAGGGACTGGGCGTCTGGACGAGAAGCACAGCGCCAGCCAGGGAGGCTTGGGATGCAAGGCTGCGGCGTGGGCGACAGTGGAGCTTCTGAGCCGCCCTTCCACGCAGGGCGGACCACGGGGAGGCGGGTGTGCTGCGAACTGTCATCTGCCAGAACCCGTCAGCAGCATTGGACCTCTGATAGTCTGAGGCTGTGACCATGCTAAGGATGTCAAAAAGTGCTCACCATTTTTTTCTAAAGTGACATTTTACAGAAGAATTTCAAGGAAGCTATTTCAGTCAGCCTGTTGCCGCAGGTTCCCAGGGCGATTGCAATGGACAACAGACAGAAAGCACAACGCCTGACCACCTGGAACGCTTCTCCCTTGTCAGGAGAAGTTAGGCGGACGAGGGCAGAGGACTATTCAGTGGGAGGTCAAGCTGGGTGGAACTTTCCTAAAAAGGGCTCACTGTTGTCCCGTGTGAACACTCGCTCCTGGGCCCAGAGGACGTCTTCCTGGACCTTCAAGGACTGGGGAACACAGGAGCCCACCAAGCCGCCCTGTTCCTGTGTTGCGGGCATGGAGGCAGGAGGGGGAGGGGGCATCGCCAGAGCCAGAGCGCGCCATGTCCACTGCCTCGCTGCGTCAAGGACCTCAGCTGCGTTCCCCTGCCGATCACCCGGCACTGCATAGTATTGAATAACCAGCAATCACAGCAAATCTTGAATAACCAGCAATCACAGCAAATCGCTGGCTTTTGTCTCAACTGCTCTTTCACCGTGAAAAGAACCAGGTGCCCAAGGCTATTTTTTTTTACCCTGGGTAATTAAGCAGTTGTAGAAGTCTCTGAATTTGACTAGTTTATTTTCCTTGAAGAATGATGAACCTGATCCGCTCCACCTGCACTCTCCCTCCAGCCTCGCGGGCTCTCACCTCTCACCGGCAAGGCTGCTGTGCCACAGGGCCGCCCTCACGGCAGGCTGGTTGGCTGACCACCGCTCAGGCCACTCAGCCTCCTCCAGCTTCCTGAGCGCTCGAGGTTCACTCCTTCCCTCCCCAATTCAATCACATGACTCTCTGCGCTGCGGGGGCTCCGTGAAGTATTTTATACCTGAGAACCCCAAAGTAGAAAGTGTGTTAATTTTTTGATCAAGGATCCTGAGTCTGAGCTTTGTCCTTATTAAACTTCTCACTTGGTGCGTTGCTAATCTCTAGATGAAGGGGGATGGTGAGAAGCTTGCCCCAGGGATTTTGTAAGAACAATAAATAAACAAGAATTAACTAAGATAATTCATGGGGAATTTGTAAAGAGTAAACCACTGTACCCATTGAGATATTTAAGGTACTATTGCATTTATTTATTTTTTTCCAAATAAAAAAATAATACCATGGAAGGGAAGCATGTTTGTTAAGAGCCCCAGAAACTGAAAGGTGTTGAATCACAGCCGTTTTGCATGGCCAGAATTGAAATCACGTATGAATTTGCAACAAGGTAGCGCCGGCTAAAGCAGATGTAGAGTGTCTGCTTTCTGCAAGACTCATGTCTGCCTGATGAGGTGATATGATTATTCTATGCTGATTAGAATTAAAAAACACATGCTATTTATTTGTAAGAAACTACCTTGTAAAAGAAGACATAAGAGGGGTCTTTGCGAGGAACATATGGTTAATGCCAGCCTTCAGTTGTGTGTGTTTGTTCCACGGCGACTTTAAGCCGAGAGAACAGAACTAAGCATCAGAAAAGCCACGTTCACAAACTTTACAATTTTCTTACGGTCCTGGCTCTGGGGACATTCCTTCTAATGCACCCAGAAACCAAATCAGATTGGCTTCACCACAACAGTTACAAATTTTATCCATCATGAAGAGTTAGAGGCAGGCAATTTGTTGTGTCCAATTCAAAGGTTATGAAAAAAATCCTTCAGATTTGAATGCCTTCCACACCTCTTAGGTAAGTTAAACACATCCTTTTGATTCTAAGGAAAACAGCTTGTAAAATATTTGGGAGCTCTTGGGACATCAAACAGCTCTTAGAGGAGTGCATTTTAATGGTTTACTTGTAAAAAAATCAGTAAAAGAAGCAGAAACATATGGTTTAAATTCCTCAGAATAATACAAGGTATTTTTGTAGGCATCTTTTTTTTTTTTTTTTTTTCCTGAGGTTCTCCACACATCTTTGAGTGCTTATCCTAAAAATATTCCAAATAATCGTTGTGTATACTGACACAGCAAATGAGACTGTCATACGGTAACATGGGTCTTCTGGTTGGTCCTGGGAGCCCGGGGTCCTGGCGGACAGTGGGTTCAGGGTTCATCGAGAAGTGTAGATGGCGGAAAGGAACAGGAATGTCAGTGGACTCTGAGCAGTTAGTGTGCGGAGGCAGCTACTCCAGGCGTTAAAGGCTCAAAAGCTTACAAACTCCAAGCAGGTGGCATTACGTCTTCCACTGGCTCCTGAGAATTAAAACTGGAGGTTGCATCGGGGAGCAGCTTGAAAGCTGTAGCTGCCTGCGGACCCCAGGGCGTTCTGATCCAACTGGAACAGCGCACTGGGCAAACAGGACTGTGGGCCTCGTCTGCCAGCAGCGCCCCCTTCAGTCTGACTAGCACGTGGGCTGGGAGAGACTTCCCAAAAGTCAATGGTGCAGAAAAGGGGTGGCAGTCTGGAGCCCCCGCATGTCATCACATCCGAGTGCACGGGCCGGCAGCAGGCTGCGGAACAAGCGTAGTGACAGACACACATCAAGTGCACATGACCTTGGGCTAAGGACATTGCCTTATGAGCATGAGACTTCTCAACTGTAAGACAGGGACAATAATCACTGAGTTGTGAGCATGGACTATTCAGACTATACTACGGTCATGCGAAACATGACGATGTTTCTATGCATGATGGACCGCATGTGTGACAGTGGTCCCGTAAGATCATCATACCACGTTTTTACTGTACATTATCTATGTTTAGATATGGTTACATACACAAATCCTTACCACTGTGTTACAACTGCCTGCAGTATTCAGTACAGTAACATGCTGTGCACGTGTGTAGTCTGGGAGCGACAGGCTGTACCACGTGCCCTAGGTGTGGGGTAGGCTCTACCATCCAGGTCTGTGTAAGCACTCTGCGAGGTGTGCATAATGAGTTCACTGACAGATTCATGTCTCAGAATGTATTCCTGGCCAGGATGCCAAGGGCCTCAGATGGCAGGGGGTTGACTAGTGCGGGCCAAGAGGAACCTCCCCGAGCAAGCCAGTGATGAGTGGGGTTGACCAGGAAAAGTTAGGCAGGAACAGCTTCCCTGCAGAGGGAAGGGTGTGAAAAGAGCTTCCCTGCATTCCACAGCTGCTGCCTCCCACCCGTCTCGTGTCTACCCCGGCTAAGACTTCAAGGACGCACAGAGAAGGGACAGAACCTGCCCGGTGTTCCAGGGGAGAGCACACACCAGCCGCCCACCTGCAGCAGCCAGGATGGCGCGTGCTGCAGACACAGAGGCAGGGCTCCAGGGAGGGGCCGGAGCGGGCTGTGTGGGAGACACTGGGGTGGAGGCTGGGGTTGATATCCGGGTCAGTGTCTCTCGTGTCATGCCATGCCTGGGGAGGGGTGAGATGGGGCAATCCTCCAGCCCTGAGCTGCTTCCTCCAGCCTCCCCATCCCAGAATCTTCATTTTTCCAGAACTGACACTCATTTAGACCTTTAGCACCAACTTCCAACATGCAACAGCTCCTCCTTTCAGCACTCACTGGTGACCCTGGGTGACACTGGAAAGACACCCATGGCAGCCACATGCTCACTGATGTGGCACATCCGTCACACCCACCTGGGCAAGACGGGGCTGTCCTCCTGCTCTCCTGCCATGCCAGGGACAGCCCTTGGCCACAGAGCTGGTGCCAGGGCTGGCCCGGACCCCAGCTTTCTGGCCTGGCACATGCTCTTTCAGCTTGGCACTGCACCCTGCAGAGTTTCGCCATTTGCGGAGAGACACAGATGTCGGATTCTTGGTGAACCGAAGGTGGACGATGAGGCTCACAGGCACCTGAGCAGGACTGACCGCCAGAGCTGCTGCCCGCTGGGGTGGGCACTTTCAGACCTCCAGGCCAGAGCCACCCTGCAGGTCGCAGCAGCCGTTCCTCTGCTGACGTCCCGTGGGTGTCCTTTCCGTGACTACACCCTCCTTCCTTCAGCACATATTCATGGAAGACCTGGGAGTGCCAGGTCCTGGGAACACGAAGAGATAACTCCAACCTTGGCTTTTGTGGAATTTACAGTGCAGTGGAGGGACAGTCAGGAAGTAAATAAAGTCAGGAGGTGAAAATATAAACGGAAAGAGGATTTCAGAAAGGGGGACGAGGGGGACTTGCCATAGTGATGAATGAAGAGTGAGGAAGCGACCTTACGCAGCTCGGGTAGGCAAAGAAGTTTCTGCACAAGGTAACGTTTGGCGGCAGGCGGGGCGTCCATGCAAGGACCTGGGCTGAGGGCTCCAGGCAGAGCCAAGAGCCCGAGACGGAAAGCTGGCAGCACCTTCCTGCCTGCTGTGTTTGTGGGCCCTAATGACAGGCTGTTCCAGCCCTGGGCTTGTGGTGAAATAGTTCAGTATTTATGTAATAGTATTTTCCTCCCGCGAACAGTCTGCCACATAGAGGTTCTTGTACAGAAAGAAGTTCCAGCGTCCTCGCGAGCACAGTTTCTCTCAGCCTTGGAAGCAGAGGTTCTGGCCACCGTGGTGTCTGGGGTCCAGAGTGGCCGTAGAAGGTGCAGGCAGCACCGTGGCTCGCGGGTCCCTCCACCGGCCTCCTCCCGACGTGCAGCCTGCGCCCTGTGCGACGGACGCGGCCAGGACGGTCAGTTCTCCCCACCACGTGCTCCGCAGGCGTCCCGGGAGCAGGCTGGAGGTTGCTGTCATTTCTTTGAACAACATCACTAGAATCCTTAAAAAATAAAACAAACAGCAATTTGACACATTCCCTCTACTATTTGTCTGAGATAGGGGAGAGAGAAGAGAACTCAGCTACTTTTCAGGAATAAACGACCTGGGGGAAGAGACGGGCAGCAGCCAGACGGGGGCGGGGAGGGGAGGTTGGGAGCCTGAATGTGGGCTGGGGGCTGGCCAGGCGCCTACAGCCCAGCTCGCCCAGGACAGGAGGGAAGCCCAGGCAAGATGTGCATCATTAAGCAAAGCATTGCCTGGGCACAAGGTCTGGAAGGAGGAGATGAAGCCTAGTGGGTCCTGGTGACCAGGGCCCAAAAGAAAGAGCAAGGCTGTGTGAGGAAGTTTAGAGGCTGGGAACTCACTGAGAACCGAGGACAAGGTGGGAGACCAGACGTGGAGGTGCTAGCGAAGTCACAGGGAGCTGGGGCTGTGGGGGGGTCCACTGGCTTCTGCGTGTCCAGCAGGGCCCCGTGGCTTCGACCCAGGTGCATCTGCAGGATGCTCTGGGCTGGCCAGCCTCTGGTCTCAGCATGTCAGCCCAGGGCCTCTGCCCTCCCACCCACTGCTCTTGTCCCCATCCGGGTCCACGCTGACTCCTGAGTTCCCAGACTAACCTCAGACCCTTCCTCTCCGCCTTGGCTGCGAGCTGCCCTCCCTGGGCAGGCTGCATTCCCTGCAGCTGCGCACTGCAGGCCTCTGCCTGGTCTGCCGCAGTCCCTGTCCCAGAGATGACATTGCAGGCGTCACCCACAATCTGCCCCTTCCCTTCTCCTCACCGGGAAACAATACCTGGAAGCTTCACTGACAGTGATTAAGGCCCCTGCTTGTAAGCAGCAGGAACTGGTGCTGGCTGATCCTGTCACAAGAAGCTGTTTGTTTAAAGGCTACCGGGCAATTCAGAGAACCCCTGGGGAGGACAGGGCTTGGCTAATAGACAGGCCAAGGGATGCTCAGTCAGGGCAACACTGCTGCCAAGATCACACCCAGAGCCCTCCTGGTGTGACCTGCGCCCAGCCCCCTCTACCTGGCGGCTGCACCTGCTGTGTACCTCAGCAGCTCTGGCCGTGCTCAGAGGGGCTGGACTCCACGATGCCTGTCCCCAAGGACCCAGCCCTGCGGGCACTGGGGCGAGTGGCAGAAGAGGGCTAGCTTGCTAAGCCCATGGGAAAGCGAGTCTCGGAGGTTTCTGCTTTAGAGGAGGAAGCAGATGCTGCCAGACCAGCGGAGTCCTAGCCAGAAAGGCTGGAGAGGACACAGCCCGGGGGCCTTTTCTGGCCGGGATCTGGCTCGTCCCAGGTGGGGTCTCAGGTCCCTGGTGTGGACAGGACTTAGAGATACCTAGATGTTGGAGAGTGAGCCAGAGGGGGATGAGAATGATGCCCAGCTTTTGGCCTGGATCACTGGGCGATGGTGATGACGGGGCACTACCTGAGATGGGACGCACGAGAGGAGAACCAGGCTCAAGGGAGTCATGGGCAAAATGGCTCTGAGATGCTTGTGGGATATCAAAACAAATTTTTGAATTTAGACTATGGTTGGCACATAGTAGATGCTCAGTAAATACTTGTCAAATGAATAAATTTGCCTGAAAGCCATTTGGAAGGCAGAAACTGCAGCACACGAATAGCTACAAGTTGATCAAGGAAAGAACACAGGACAGAAACAAGAGGTTTTCCTCCCTGCCGCCTCCCCAGCATAAGCAGTTCCCTTTCAGGCGGATGACACAACAGAGTCCATGCTAACTTGTCCCACAGGCACATTTGGGGCCCCTGGCCCTTCTCCAGAGCTGCCCTGGGGTCACAGCTTGGCGCTTCCTGCTAACTGTTGCCATTCCTCTGTACAGACAAGTGCCTGGGCCTCCATCAAGGTCTCTTTTCCCTATTAAACTTCTATTTGGTCATCGCTTTCTTGGTGGTGTTCTGTGCTGTCCAAGTTTTCCACGGGAGTCCTGCCAATGGCAGAAGACAGGGCGCTCATGTAGGGTTCTGCGAGCAGAGTAGTTTGGCAAGCACTACATTTGCTTAAGGTTCTCTTTCCTATTTTTACAAATCATGTGAATATGTTTTACTCTACTCCATAAGGTATTTGTTTTCATGTAAAAGCCCAAGGCTTTAAATGCTTTGCTGCTGAAGAAACTGACATTCCTGCCACATGTGTACTCCGTAGCTTCACACACTGCACATTCCTCCACGCCAGCCTCCGGACTGAGAAGGGGCTTCCAAGGCATTTCTCCTGTTACCTCCCCTGCACCCATTGCCCTGCAGCTCAGCCGTCCCGCTGTTTTCATGTCACACGACATCTAGGATGCAGAATAGTCCTCGTGGATTTACATTTATGAAGCTGTTCAATTTAGACAAGGCCAAAGGGGGAAATCTGCGTGGCCACAAATGTCACAGCTTAAAGGAATCTCCGTGGCTTCCTGATCTGAGGACTAGAGCAGCATGTCACACGTGCTACCACTCTGATCCTCCACGTACAGAGCAGACAGACTCTGTCACTGTCACAGACCCCTTCTCTTTGGGCCCTAGAGCCCTTCTCAACACAGCGTTTTTTTTTAAAAAATTGATAAAAGTTGTACATATTTTTGGTTTACATGTGATATTTCGACACATGTAATGATCAAGTCAGGGCACTTGGGAGATCCACCACCTCCAACACTTATTATTTCTTTGTGTCGAGAACATTACAGTTCTGCTTTCCTAGATATTTTGAAATATACAGTAAATTGTATGATTTAATTCCCCCACCAGACTATTGAATACTAGAACTTGCTCCACGTAATTGCATTTTTATACCCGTAACCAACTTGTCTTCACCCCCTTCACTTCCCAGCCTCTGGTAACCACCGTTCTGTTCGCTGCCTCCATGGGGTCCATCTTTTTAGCTTCCCAAGTACGAGTGAGAACATGCAAAATTTGTTTTTCTGTGCCTGACTTATTTCACCTAATATAAAGACCTCCAGTTCCATCCATGCTCCTGAAAATGACAGGATACCATTCTTTTTATAGCTAGACGGTGCTCCATTGTGTATACGTACCACATTTTCTGTATGCGTCCATCTGCTAATGGACAGTTAGGCTGATTCCATACCTTGGCTACTGTGGACAGCACTGCAACAGACATAAGAGCACAGACATCTCTTAGATGCACTGATTTCCTTTCTTTTGACTTTATGTCTAGCAGTGGAATTGATTGCTGGGTCATATGGTAGTTCTACTTTTAGTTTTTGAGGAACTTCCATACTGTTTTTCATAATGGCTGTGCTACTTCACATTCCCACCAACAGCGTGCAAGCTTTCTCTGTAGCACCCAGCATTTGTTATTGCCTGTCCTTTAATAGTAGCCATGCTGAATGGGTGAGATGACATCTCATTGTGGTTGTGATTTGCATTTCCCTGATAAGTAGTGATGTTGAACATTTTTTTTAATATGCCTTTTATCCATTTGTATGTCTTCTTTTGAGAAGTGCTTATTTAGGTCTTTTGCCTGTTTTTTAAAATCAAATTATTTGTTTTCTTGCTATTGAGTTGAGTTCCTTCTATATTGTGGTTATTAATCCCTCATTGGGTGGATAGTTTGAGAGTATTTTCTCCCATTTTATAGGCTGTCTCTTCACTTTGTTAACAGTTTCCTTTGCTGCACAGAAGCTTTTTAGCTTGATGTAATTCCATTTGTCTATTTTTGCTTTTATTGTCTGTGCTTTTGAGGTCTTACCACAAAGATCTTTGTCCAGACTAATGTCCTGTAGCATTTCCCCAAAGTTTTATTGTAGTAGTTTCCTACTTTCAGGTCTTACATTTAGGTCCCTAATCCATTTTGAATTGATTTTTTTATATGGTGAAAAGTGGAGATCTTGTTTCATTCTTCAGAATAGGGACGTCCAGTTTCCCCAGAAACATTTATTAAAGAGAGTGTCCTTTCCCCAAGATATGTTCTTGGTGTCTTTGTCCAAAGTGAGTTGAATGTCAGGCATGGATTTATTTCTGGGTTCTATATTCTGTTCCATTGGTCTATGTGTCTGTTTTTATGCCAGTACCAAGCTGTTTTGGTTTCTATAGATCTGTAGTATAATTTGAAATCAGGTAGTATGATGCCTGATGGTAGTGTTCTTTTCGCTCAGGATTGTCTTAGCTATTTGGGGTCTTTTGTGGTTCCATACAAATGTGACAATTGTTCTTTCTACTTCTGTGAATAATGTCATTGGTATTTTGATAGGGATTACATTGACTCTGTAGATTGCCTTTGGTAGCACAGACATTTTAACAATATTAATTCTTTCAATCCATGAACATAGGATGGATATCTTTCCTTTTTTTTTTTTTGCATACTCTTCAATTTCTTTCATGAATGTTTTATAGGTTTAGGGTTTTTTTCTTTTTTGTAGAGATCTTTCACTTCTTTGGTGAAATTTACTTCTAGATTTTTTTTTTTTTGTAGTTGTTCTAAATGGAGTGATTTCTTTTTCAGATTGATCACCGTTAGTGTATAAAAATGCTATAAATTTTTGTATGCTGATTTTGTATTCTGCAACTCTGCTGAATTTGTTTATCACTTAGAAGAGTTTTGGGTGATGTTTTTTGGCTTTTCTAAACATAAGCTCAAGTTGTCTGCAAATAAGGCTAATTTCAAAACAGCATTCTAGGAAGCTGTGGCCACATGCACAGACTAGTGTGGGGATTAAAACCGACTTGTCATCCTCTGGATGGCAATCCCTCTCCACTTTACAGAGAGGGCTATCGAGGCCCAGGGAGGCGGGATTTACAAAGACTTCTGGTGGCAGAGCCTGGACTGGGGCCTGGCCTCCGGGTGTCCAGTGCGACCCACTCTGCATCCATTGAACGACCTCTCGCAGGAATCATTCTTCCCTCCCTGCAGATCCCCCTTCAGTGGCTTTAACACAAGTCCTTTGTTTAAAATCCAAATTGAAGTGATTAAAATCTCTTGCTGAGCTCTGAAGACATGAAACAACCATTAATAGACTAACGAACTGACAGGATTATATGCTGTTCACTAAGGGAAAGGAGATGGGATTTCATGCTACCTTATAACAACAGAGAATGCTCAGCAAGCCCTTCCCTTCCTCCTCATCAGTAAAGTCTGCACAAGTTCCCATCGATGAGACTCAGGGAGGCAACGCAAAGTAGTAGGAAGAACCTCAGCTTTGGAGAAAGTCATAGCTGGTTTGCAACTCTGCTCCACCACTTACGAGCTGGATGACCTTGGACAAGTTACCTAAGCTCTCTGAACTCAGTGTTCATTGTCTGTGAAATGAGGACAATAGCCCCCTTGTAGAAAGAGTATGCTCATTAAGTGAAATAATCTTCTAAGTGTATGGACCATAGAGGGTACTTGTTTAAAAAAATTTTATGGCTGTCTTATTCCTTTTTCAAGAGAAACTATTTTCCTAGGACTCTGGAGCTTGGGTCTAAAATGCCTGGACATTCTAGACGACCTAGAGTGCGGCGTTCCTGGACACTCACACACTGTAATAAAGAGTCCAAACTTGCTAGAGCTAGTGGTGTAAGGCAACATGGGCTGAGTAGTTGTTTTTGTTGTTTTGAATTGGAAAAGGTCAGGAAGTGAAAAATAATATGAAACAAATGCACAAAGAATGTGGCGAATGGAGAAAAAGTCAACTTAGAAATAAACATGGAATGTGGCGCCACCACGGAGAGGTCCAGGCAGTCACAGGGCCGGCAGCTGCTGACTTCCTCCCATGGGACGTGCGGCCTCTGCTCTGTGCAGAGCCCAGCTGGTTCTCCAGGCTCTGCTAATGTGACCAGGACCCTCCCCACTGAGAGGCAGAGCAGGGAGGATAGGAACGTAGAGCCACGGACAGCAAGAAGAGGCCTGGCAGCCATGTGGCCCAGAGCCACGCAGAGGCTGAGACAGCAGACGTGGGCTGGGTCTCCAGGCCAGGGAGGCCCCTGCTAGGGTGCCAGGCCGCCTCACAAGGATGGGCGAGATCTGAGAACACAAATATCTTTTTTGGAAACATGCTGTTTTATGCTATTAATATTTCCTTTTCTGGTTTTCAAGTTCTCAGTGAAAACGCTAGTCAAATCTGTGGCATAAGCCAAACAAAAGCAAGGATCTGCTGTCAGAAAACTAAAGGGATGTCCCTTGTACAGAGGAGGGTGGGTGACCTGGGCCTGCACCAGGAGGCAGATGAAGATGAAGGAGAAGACAGATTCAGGGAGCAGAGGGGCTGATTCCTGGTGAGCGTCCCCAGCAAGACTCTCCCATACTCTGGAACAGGTCTCCCTTGCACCGTGTGGAGTACGGGGCTTGGGTTTTACAGAAGAGACTGTTTCCGTCCAGTTTCTGCTATAGGTTTGCATCTCACACCCCTATGGCCATGTCTTGTCATTCACTTTACGAGAAAATTTATTTCTTCTATTTATAAAATGATAGTTGGGATCACTACTTTGCCATTTGGAGAAAAAATAGGATCCTTACCTCACACCTTACACTTATATTCTACATGGATTAAAACAACTATTTCTAAAAACATGCATATATTAGAATCAATATGTATATGATAAAACATAGACTATTATCTGAACAGAAATTGCAAATGAAAAGAATGATAAATGCAATTGCACAAAAAAGCAAAATTACTGCAGGGTACAATACATTATCCATAAAGTTCAGAAACAAAGAACAAATCAAGAGAAAAGCAATACAACATACAAAAAAGGCAGAGTGATATCACTTTTGATCAACAGCGATCTTCCTTTATTGTCAACAAGAAAAATAGTATCTGTTTGATCCTAATAGAACAAAATGGACAAAGGGTATGTATAATTTGTCAATGGAGATATAAAATATATTTAGCCGATTTTATAATAAAATAAATATAAGTGAAAATAATGAAACATTGTTTTTACTTGTCAGGTCAGTGAAGATGACAAAGATGCTTGTCACCAGTGAGGGGAAGAGAAGTGGCAGGCGTTAGAGCAGAGAGGTCAGGGCCTCGATACAAGCCGATCCACCTGGGTTTGAAATCCAGTTCTGGTGCTTGCTAGCTGCCACTTCCCTTCCCTGTCCCTCAGTGTTGTCATCAGTAAAATGGGATTAATAATGCCTCCTATGGTTGTCAGGAAGATTAAAAGGGTCAACATGCAAGGTGCTTAGGATAGTGCCTGACATGTAGTAAGTGCTGCATAAACATTCACTAGTTGTTGTTATTCTCAGCATGTTACATATGGGAGCATAAACTGATGAAAAATTTCTCAAATATAATCTGGTAGTATATATATAAACTTAAATGTGAATATGCTTCAGCTTATCACTTTTTCCTATTATTTTATTCCAAAGAATTAGCCAGAGAGTACACAAGGAGTCTTGTGCAAAGATATTAATCATTGTTTTCCTAACAGCAAAACATTTGCAAACAAGTGAAATTTTTAACATTAGAAAATTCTTTGTATGAAAGTCACATTATGTCAATTTGATAAACTATTATATATAAATTAAAATTAAAAAGTCAAGAATGATATATATCCAAAAATGAATGTATATCTATGCCTCTAGCTCTACCTACATATATATTTACATTTATTTCTAATCCACCTAAATCTGGAATGAAACACGAGAAATACAACACAGGTGCTAATTTCTATTTTGGTGCTACAATGGTGACTTTAACTTTTGTATTTCTCATTTATTATCTGAATTTTCAACAATGAATTCATTCCAAATGAAAATAGCTATATTTTTTCTAATTGTAAGTGTAATAAATACTCAGAAATCTCAAAAGACTCAAAACACTCAAAATAAGTATAATCACCACAACTTCAGTAGGCACGTTAGTGGGATTTTATCTTTCCAGTGTGCTTTCATTGTACTTGTACGTATGAAGGGGATACGAATGCAAACTGGCACATGCACCATATATAAGGGGTGCAAAATTTGCAGGGTTTTTTATTGTTTTGTTTTTCACTGATCAAAATATCATAGACATCATTCTCTTTGACTAAATATAGAACTACTTATTGTTATAATGAGCTGGTTACTATGGCATCTTTTGTATACGCACTATTCATATGTATGGGCCCAAGTTTTTAAGTTCCTAGAAGTAGAATTAATGTGTTAAAAGGACTCAAGATTTTAAGGATCTTGATGGATATTTCAGATTACTTTCCAGAAGGGTTATACCTATCCATACTCCTGCTAGCAGTATTCAAGGACTATTCCAATGTACATTCATTAAAAATTTTAATTTAGCTATTGAAACCATTGCCTTTTTGGTCTTAGTTGGCACTTGGAAGAAACGTTTAGTCCAAAGCCGAACATGAAAAAGCAGTGGAGACTTTTCTGAAAAGTAAAAAGGGTTTTAATCTGAATGATAAGCATTTCGAGCCTTCATAGCTATAAACAATTCATTTTCAAAACAAAAAATAAAGATTCTAGATATCATAGGAGTGTATAAGAATCAGATTTTGTGGGGTTCATCCAATTCCAGTGGAGAGTAATGCTTTATCGTTAGTCTTTTTATTTGTGGCATCTTCTGCCCCTTGGAAGTGAGCTGCAAATATTCAATTAGGATAATTTTTGGCACTATTTTTCTTTTCATTATGAATGTTAGAATGCATACCTCGAGTATTTACTTTTACTACATTCTTACTTGGTAAAACATTTCCTTTAAGTGCACACACATGTTGATTTTGTAATCACAACTAGACATAATGTTGTATTTTTCACTCTTACAAAAATGCACTGGGCTAGTCTAATTTAATGCTCACTAAAGGGTTCTGCAGGTCAGTGTGTGTGTGTATGTGTGAGTAGTATGTGTGTGTGTTCGTGTGTGTGCACAGAGCTCAGCCTTCTGGCCATAGTTCCCCTTGCATCTCTCATCCACAAGGAGCTTGGAGGACTCTGGAGGTGCTCAGAGGATGCTCCAGGCCATTCTGGAGACAGGCTGTCCTCCCCGGAACTGTGCACCTCGCCCACCGCACGATCTGGTTTTCTTTGTCTCCCTGCAGTGAGTCTCCCGCCATGCTCACAGCTGTGGCTCATTAATTAGATCTAGGTGTGGAAGGAATTGCCCAAAGGCTCAGAAACATGAGCCTCAGACATGCTTGCAGACCCTGAACATAACTGGCTCTGCAGAGACAGGTCTGGTGGAAGATGCCAACCACAGCACAACGCTCCCTGGGGTCCAGCTCAGTGGCGTAGTACCCATTCAGGTCTCTCCCAGCCTTGCCCGAGGGGAAACTGGTTCCCGGCTTTCACGGCAGCAGTCGGCTGGGCACCATGAACCACTCTGACCAAGCAGGCAGGGTTGGCGTGTTTTCAGTGGGCCCTGAACTCCCACCCAAAAACCTTATCTCTGGCAAAATGAATCCTTAGATCGGTCCCAAATTCTTCTTTAGTTGGGGAAATAGCATTGTAGAAAGGAGTTTGACAGAAAGCAATGCAGCACATTTTATTTTGTTTGCAATGGGCATGTCAAAGCACCTCTAGGGGTACATTAGAGAAGGTTGTTCATTCAGATGCCTCAGTGCCCCTGACCCTGGAGTGAACTTTTCCTGAAGCCCACCAGCCCCTGGCACCATCCCCTGCTCACTCTGCTCCCCACCCTCAAACTCCCACCCCTGGTGGAGGAGGTCTGCTCAAGGGCCCCTGGCCTTGCCTGCCCTCTTAGTACACACCACAGGCTGGTCCAGGATCTGTGGCAGCTGGCTCCCTCTAAAGCTACCCTGCATACCCCCAAGAGCCTCCTCAGGACACCCCTCCTCCCTCACAAACAGGCACTGTAGAGCTTTTAAGGTCAGGGGTGGAAAAGAACCCCAGACAGAACACCTGCCACCCTGAGATTGACGTGGCCCTCAGGAATGTGCCGCTGCTGTTGGGGGGTTTGAGGAGGGGTCAACAGAAACGTGCAGATTCATTGTCCATCGGTGATCAACCCACCGGGATCATGCCATTGTGCTATTGGGTTTTGAAATAGGCTCAGGTCATAAATATAAGCCCTTCATTGTTGTGCAGGATTAAAGAGCAGCTTTTTGAGACGTTCCAAAGAGCGTTTCCACGAAGCGAGGGCCGTGTACGCCAGGCTAACAACTACCCCGTCATTCCACACCAATGTGGTCTTTTGCTTAAGGTGCATTGCAACCCAGCGCTACGTGAAGCCCTGGGCTGAAATCCAGTTTAGACAAACACACCAACAGTGATATTTTCGGGAATGAGGAAATCTGAGTTTGGTCTGGGTACTAGTCCTTAGGAAGGAATCATTATTCACTCTGTCCAGTGGGAAATGTAGATTTGACTCTGGATGAAAATGTTCTTGGTTTTTAGAGATTCACACTGAAGTCTTTAGGGAAGGAATATCAGGTTGCCCAAATTTATGTTAAAATGATCATCACCTAAGTGCACATTTGGGAATAACACCAATGGGGTATCGGACAGAGGTGGGGGCTGGGTGGAAGGGATGGGTGTATACCTACCTGATGAGTGTGATGCGCACTGCCTGGGGAATGGACACGCTTGAAGCTCAGACTCAGGGGGATGGGAGGGCATGGGCAATATATATAACCTGAACTTTTGTACCCCCATAATGAGCTGAAATAAAAAAAAAAGGAAACAAGGGAACAAATTTAACCACCAACAACAAAAAATTAAAAATAAAAATAAATTAGTGTGAAAAAAATTGTTCTAATCATGTCTGGAACATCATCTGGGGGCAAATAGACTGCTTTTCTCAAGAGAGAAACAAAAGTCACTGCTGGGCTGCTGGTGTTTGCCCAGATCTCAGGGAAGTGACAAAGTTCTCCTGCGTTGTGCACATACAGGGAGGCAGCCTGGCGCCTGGAGAGACGGCTGCGCCCGGTGGCTGGGCTGACAGCCTCCAGCCCAGCACCGGGTTGCAGGGATGCAGCGCTAGCGGCTCCGCACCAGCGGTCCTGCAGCGGTGTGTCCGGGTGTCCAAGCCCGGCGGCCACTCCCCTCCTGCCCTGGGCCCAGGGCACCGTCCGGGTCGGTGCTTCCCACTGGAAGCTGTGTTGCAGGGGACCCGGCAGAGCCCTCCGTAGACAGCTGGCGCCAGAGGACCTCCTACCGCTCAGAGGGCGTCGGCAGCTAGGTGCGAAGAAGTCAAGGCGCCCTAGTCATTTGTCTTTAAAATGTACTGATCTCACTTTTCTTTTCTTTTTTTTAATTTTGATAAAATGTTTTATTTAATCTCATATATCCCAAATAGTATCATAACCACATCAATATAAAATTATGCAGATATTTTGCATTCTTTTTTTCCTTCTAAACCTTTGCGATCTGACGTGTATTTGACACAGCACATCTCCAGTGTTCAACAGGCACATGTGCCTCATGTCTGCAGTACTGCGCAGCGCAGGCCTAGAAGACTAGCACGTCTGGTACTCAGCATTTGCTGAATAAATACGTGTGGGAAGGATTTGGTCGGGACCCAGGGCTTTCTACCTTTGTGTCAATTGCTCCAAACCACTTTTCATTCTCACCATCAAAGCCTCGCCGGCTCAGGCCGGCGAGGTGGTGGGCAGAAGAAAGCCCTCAAGACTTACACGCCCCAGTCCTCGAACTTGCGAATAGGTCGGGGACTTTGCAGATGTAATTAAGTCAAGGCTCTAGAGATAGAGAAACTACCCTGGATTACCTGGGTGGGCCCCATGTAACCACGTGAATCCTTAAAATTGAAGACTCTTTGTGGGCTGTGGGCAGAGAAAGAGATGTGGGGCCAGGAGCCCTGCTGCTCCTGAAGGTGTAGGAAGGGGCCCTGAGCCATGGGCAGCTTCTAGAAGCGGGAAAAGACAAGGGATCGGATCCTCCCCTAGAGCCTCCAGAAGGAATGAAGCCTTGCGGACACCTTAGCCCAGTGAGACCCAGGCCAGGCTTCCAATCTACAAAACTCTACAGCAGCCATGGAAATCTAATCTGGGTGAGCGGACCAGGTGTCTGTCTCCAGGTCCGGGCTGGTCTCCTATGTGCTAACTTGTATGTAAAAGCTCCTCTGTGGCGGAATTGAGCTCTTGCATTCCCACACTCCTGGCTTCAGTGCCTTTCAACTGCCCTTTGTCTCTAGGCAGGTGGGTGGCTTGTGAAACAGCCACCCTCCAATGAAGAGGGACTTGCCATCTCATTTTCTCAGCCACTTAGGCAGCAGCAGTGTGGTAAGGGTTAGGACTTCTGTATCTTACTCTCTCCAGAAGTAGAAAGTTCCTTTTATTTTGAAGGAACGGAGCAAGGTGGGACTACAATTTCAGAATTCTGTATCCAAGTAGCTGATTTACCTAGAATTGTTCAAGAGAGACATTAACTAATATCGAAGAAACTCAGCTTGCTCCTCACCCCCAGGGCACCATTTCCTCTGCTTCTGGCCTCTGGTTTGTCAGTCACCTGGGAGTGTCCTTGTACCTTGGTTTCTGACTGGGCTTTTAGAAATGGACCCAGTACCCCTCCAAGTGTATTTCAAGTGCCCCACCCAGCTTGCTGTTTGTAAATACCACCCGAGATACACCCTCCCATGTCAGAAAATCTGGCTGTTTTCCCAAGAGACTATTTGTAACAGGTGGGCAGAAAAATCAAGCATACAGATTCCCTGCTTGGCTTCTCTAGACAGAAAAGCTGCATTTAGTAAGTGGCAATGAATCAGCCTTCTGCAGGACCCGGGTCCGGAGAAGGTTTCTCGGTACCAGATGTGATCTGTGCTTTCTGATGGGGTTTTCCTTCTAATCCCCCACTCCTGGGAGTGGCTACAGAATGCCTTGTTTGCCCTGTAAAGTCAGCCAGTCCCCAACAGGGAGATCCGTGATTGTTTATTCTGCTGTGGCTCTTTCATTCTGCAAGTCTCTTAATTTCTCCCCCCAAAAATGCAATTAAAATAACTTAGCACAATGCTGACACATAACAAGTGTTCAATAAATGTTAGCTATTATTGTAATTATTATTATCAAACTATAATTGTAATTAGCTTAATTAGAGAACTTTTAGAAAACAGATTAGGTATAGAATGTTCTTATCAAATTTATGTAGAGGAAATCCCAATTTCTTTGTGAATCCTGTTACATTACAGAGATGCACTAACAATAGGAAATTCCCATGAAACATTTGAATTGACAGTGAATTTGAAGGACAAATGTTATAATCACATATTTTATATCCGCCAGGAGGCTCATTCATCATTTCCCACACTTACACTGAGTTATAAGACTTTCAAACCTATGCATAATATTTCATTTAACTATTTCACTATCTTCTTCCTTTATATATATAGTTCTCCGGAAGAGAAATCTAGGCCTCTTTAACCTCCTTTCACTTCACACCCCACCAAAAATTGACTTCAGCCATCCTTGAAACACTAAAACTACGTTAGTTTTCAGAGGCGCTCACTATCTCCTGACAGGAGAGATGGTCTGCTGGCCTAGCAGGTTCAGGAAAACCCTGCAGGGCAGGGTTCTCTCCTGCCCTTCCCCAGACACCTCCTTCCAAGCCTCAGGTCCCCAGACCTGCCCTGTCAGGCTGAGATTTTAGACCAGAAGACCCAGCTGGGGTGATAATCAACCTTCTCGGAAACTAGGCCTAAACCTGCACCTCTATTCTGTCTGCCCCTCTCAATTCAACAAGGCACACACTAGCTTCCATATTTTGCTTTGAATTGGTAAACAATCACCTTACAACATTTGAAACATTCCTTTTATATCTTGTCTAATAGCACATATAAATTTATTATCTCATTCTCTCATTTATTCAATTCTCTTGTCAACTCATTTTTACCACTACTTTTTAAAATTTTGAAATAATTTTAGACTTACAGAAGAGTTGCAAAAATAGTACACAGTTCCTGTTTACTTTCTACCCAACTTCCCCTTGTATTAACACCTTTCAAAACCATAGAACATTTATCAAAACTAAGAAATTAACCTTGGAGGAATATTATTAACTATAGTTCAGAACTCATTTGGATTTCATCACTTTTTCGGTGACCGTCTTTTCACTGTTTCGGGATCCTGGGTTGCATTCCCTCACTGGGACCCGCCCTTGACCCCAGGGAGCCTCCTGCCCTCTCGGAGCCCACCATGGCTACTGACCGGCCGTGTGGGGTTGGCAGGCCTGGCTGCCTTGCTTACATTTGGGACAACTCTGAAGGGCCCCTCATTGCAATTATGTTCAGGTTCAGCCTCACCCTTACTCCCACATTCCCCTTTGTTCATTTCATTACAGGTGTATCTCCTGAGAGCTGTCCAGTGAACACTTTGCATGCAGATCTCATCTCAGAGTTGGTTTCCTGGGGATCCAATCTAAGATTGGTGGTACTGTGAGTGGTCCTAGGAATAAGACTCTAGAAAATGATTTGAAAGCTGGATTACTCACTGGCTGGTTGGCAACAAGGACCCCATACCTGGTGGGAGGTGGGGTGTTGATGCCTGGGCACGCTGTAGTGGAGCAATTATTAAAGCTCTCACCGATGGTGAACTGGGTTGGGATGCCAGTGTAGGCAATGCACCAGCTAGTGCAGTATCTCTGGCATTTGAGAAATATGATGAAATGGTAACTTATCCCTAAGAAGTTGAGTAGCTGTTTCTGAGCACAATGGATTCATTTAATAAAGACAGCGTGTCCAATTCTCTGAGCCTGTGGATCCCTTTCTCCACTATTTTCCATGGTGTTTCTGGTGTTTATACTTCATTTAGTGGCCTATTGCTTTTTCCAAGTTTCCAAGATCCATTCTAGCAGTTTATAAACATTTCTTCCCAGGTTCTTGCCAGGACTTTAAGTCATGTATCACAGAACGGCGCTCTCATTTCAATAAACTCTCCCTTATCCAACTTCAGGTGCCAGTTCCCTTGGCCCAAGACATTCAGGATACAGTCTCCATGTCCCTGCTCCCAGCTCCTGCCCGTGTGTCTTGGCCAGGTCCTGGAGCTCCTCTGGCATGCACTCCCCTTCCCAGGGCCAGCACTCCCCACTGGGCTCTGATGAGATTTGTTCCTTGTTTTTAGTCTGGATTCCAGATGGGGAGGTACAGATAGACTCCGAGGGGATAAGTATTGTTTGGTAAAGCATCCACTACATGGAATGCCCTGCACAATCTTTTTTTTTTTTTTTTTTTGAGACAGAGTGTTACTTTGTTGCCCTGGCTAGAGTGAGTGCCGTGGCATCAGCCTAGCTCACAGCAACCTCAAACTCCTGGGCTCAAGCGATCCTCCTGCCTCAGCCTCCCGAGTAGCTGGGACTACAGGCATGCGCCACCATGCCCGGCTAATTTTTTCTATATATATTTTAGTTGGCCAGATAATTTCTTTCTATTTTTAGTAGAGACGGGGTCTCACTCTTGCTCAGGCTGGTCTTGAACTCCTGACCTCGAGCGATCCACCCGCCTCGGCCTCCCAGAGTGCTAGGATTACAGGCGTGAGCCACCGCGCCCAGCCCCCCTGCACAATCTTAAGCAAGGGGCACTAACCAATTTCTAACAGGAGAGATGGTCTGCTGTCCTAGCAGGTTCAGGAAAACCCTGCAGGGCAGAGTTCTATCCTGCCCTTCCTAAGACACCCTTCTTCCAAGCCTCAGGTCCCCAGGCCTGTCCTGTCAGGCTGTGATTTTAGAGTTGGAGACGCAGCTGGGGTGGTTCAGATAACCTTCTCTGAAACTAGGCTAGTTCCTAAACCTGGAACTCTATCTTGTCTGCCCCTCTTAATTTGACAAGGCACATACACTAGCTTCCATAGTTTGCTTTGAATTAGTGAACAATCACCCTGAGCTTGTCATTGTCTTTATTAAATAAATCAATAGGTAGGAATAGCCTTAGCAGGAAATGTCAGATCTTTATGCATAAAATACTTCATACATTAAAAAAATGCACTGAAGGGTATAAATAAGAGTTAAATAAATGAAAAGATAAACTGTTTTCATTCAAGGGAAAACTCAGTGCTGTAAATATATTATTACTTTCTAAAGGAATCTACAATGGCAATTCCATGCTCATTAGAATATTACAATGCAATTTGTGGAGTGTAAAATTCAAATTCTGAAATTCATTTGCCCAAGACAATTTAAAAAACGAGAATAAGGAACAGTTGTCCTTATTTCCTGTCAACATTTATTATAAAGGCAAGGAATGTAAACAATATGCAAGAATGGACAAATATATCAAAGAATAGAAGGTACAAGCATTTTCACATATATGTATGTGGATAGTATATGATAACAATAGCATTTAAAATCAGTAGGAAAAGTAGACTACCTAATATAATAGTGTAGAAAATTTTAGCTATATATATATATATATACTTGGAAAAAAATTTAAATATCTACTTCAAATACCATTAATAAAAATAAGTTCCAGATAAGTATAGAGTTCAATAACAATAATTAAAAAAAAAACTAAAAAAAAATTAGGAGGAAGAATGTTTATAACTTAGAAGTAGGAGAGGCCAAAAATAAGATGTGCATTCTAAACTCATAAAGATTGATAAATATGATGACAACAAAATTTAAAACTTTGTAAGATCAAGAACATTTTAAAAGGTTTAAAAATAGTTAATAGATTTATTACTTTAAAAAGTTAAAAATATGCAATAAGCAAATATTTATAACATGTGATAGATAAAAGACCAGCATTCTAAGTATATGAAGACCCCCTGTATTCAATCAAAGACAAACAACAAACAGAAAAATGGGCAAGATATTTGAGGAGGCTGTTTATGGTACAGAAAATACAAACTGCCAGTTACCATAAGACTGTTTCTCAACATACGACACGTTTAAATGTAAGACAGTCTCTCATTTGGTAAAGTCCATTTAAAACAGCAATGAAATGATTTTAAACCATAGGAATGGCAACATTTTCAAAGTTTGATGACCTTGGTGGCAGCAGGGTGGACGGTTGGTGGGACAGTACATCACCATAGCTGCTTCACAGGGAAACGTTATAACAACTGTCATAACCAAAAACGGTCATGCATTTTGGCTTAGAAATTCCACTTCTTGCTAACTTTCCTAGAAAAATCGCCACACAGGGTCGTGAAGGGGCTGATACAGGGATGTCAATGATAATGTTATCTGTAATAACGAACATAAAATCAAAATGGAAACACTCTAAACTCCATTTGCGTAGAACTGTAAATAGCTGCATGTGGCCAGTGGCTCCCTGATTGGAGAGCACAGCCTGAATACATGTCTACCCATGTTAAGTCATCATTGAAACGCATCATGTGGGACTATTCCGGTATTACCTGTGCCAAGAGAAAAGGAATATTTAAAAGGAAAAATACAAGAAATAGCGTCTCAAAAGATGTATAAGATCTGTTGAGAAAAAAAGCACAACTACCAGTGGAACACTTTCCTTAGTGCTAGGACGCCCTGGAAATACGTGCAAGCTGCCACCTGGCCAGCCCCTAATGGCACGGCCACAGGGGCTGGCGCCCCCTGAGCTCGCACACCATTCCGGGCGCCGGAGCATCAAGGGCAGAGGCCTCTGCCGACTCGGGACTGCTCTGGAAAGACCCACGTCCACTGCCAAGGGAGAGAGCAGGCGCAGGCCGAAAGCAGGGAATCAGCGTTGGGGCAGGGAGCATCGCCTGTGGGCATCAGGGGCCCCTCTTGTCTCCTAGGCCGTGGACATCCTCGTCTGAGGGTGGGCCTCGCTGACAGAAGCAGGCAGTCACGGGGACCGTCCCTCCAGGACTGCGTTTGCTTGGACCAACAGCGTCGGTTTGCCCCTCCTTTCCACCCGGAGACCACGTCCCCGCGACCGGACTACTGATGTGCATGCAGTAGGCACAGGTCGCACGGAATTAGGGCAGAGAAGAGGGGTTCCCCTCCAGAGCCCTACTGCGTCCGCAGACCAGCAGGAGGAATCGGGCGGTCGGTCCCACCGCTCCCCGAGTACTGCGCAGATTGCGTCGGCCTGTTTGCAGAGACCGGCCAGCTCTAAGTGGGAACAGACGTGTTTGTTTATTGGGTCTGCCTTCCTAAAGACAATAAAAAGATCAGATTTAATGGTCCCAAACTGGTAGATACCAACACCCTGGATTCATCATCTTTCTCACGAAAAGGAGCTGGCTTTGGGGAATAAACTTAAAAAGCTGAATATTTTGTACAAAGTGCTAAGTGCTCTTCATTGTGCTGCTGCTGTGTATGTGAGCACATGGCCAGATCAGCAGGCAGAATGCGCCCTGCGCGGGAGGGATCAAGTCTGCTGACGGAGGTGAGTGTGCGCCACCTGCTCTTCCGTGCAGCGCGGTGATTCCCCGCCAGGTGCGCAGCCCGAGAGGCCCCCCAGCACTGTGCCGGGGCTGCTTCGGGGCAGGCGGGGCTGCTGGGAACAGAACCTGCAAGAAGAGCAGCAGAAGCGGGGGGGTGGCCTGAGCAAGACATAGGCCACGTGGGCCCTGCAAAGTGCAGGCCAGGCCCAGCAGGCTGTGGAGTAAGAAGACAGGCACAGGCCACCTGGTCCCTCCGGAGCCAGACAGGGAGCAGGAAAAAAATAACGAATTGACCTTTTAAGGAAATTGATCATTAAGATATTAAAAGAGTCTCCAAAGACATAGTCAAGGAGCCGGACACCCCAAATTCATGGTACCAGGAAGCTTTTAGGGATTTGAGAAACTTCACTATCTTCCAGGCCGTTAGCTGCACGGCTGTTTGGCACAGCCAGGAAAATACATGGTGCCGGAGACACTTGCTAAGAACAAGGCTGGAATCTTACTGGAAAGTGAGATTGTCTGTCTGCTCTTCTCTGCTCTGTTTTTGTCTTGTTTGAAGAAGACGTAGACTCACAGGACGTAGGAACTCTCAAAATAGGGAGGCACAGTCAGGAAGTAGATTACCAAGTGGAAGGACAGAGTGGGTAAGAAAAGGAAAGCACACAGAATGTAAAGGATTTCATTGTTATCTTAAACTGGAAAGACACGAGGTCCGTCTGCACCATTTACTAGTCATCTGATCTCAACAGCTGATGACTAAAAAGTACATCTGGCCACGTGGGCACCTGACACCAAGGGGCAAATGACATCCCCCACTGGTGAACTCAGCCCCCACATGGCAGAAGGGAAGCTGACAGAGCCCTCCCTGTCCAACTCAGCGCATTGTGGCAAAGTCAATGAGGCAGTTACTGAGCCACAAAGTCGACATATAGGTGAGCTGTGAACATTATCTCCCAGAACTGGGACAGACCAGTCACGCTCAGCCAGCTGCAGCGAGGGCCCCTGAATGCTGCCTCCGAGCGCAGTAATTCAATATAACTAAGGAAATCGCATGTGAACCAAACACCCTGGGAATTTCTGGACCTCGACAGCACATAAGCCGGTGAGAATGCCTCACGTTTTACAGCCATTCCCTGTGCTAAAGAGGTCCATATGGACTCGCATTGTCTTGACCTTCGTTCACATACTGTTTCTCAAGTGGAGTTCTTGAAGAGTGTGGATCTGACCCTTCACATGGAATGTGCCCAGCAGCTCAGATTGCTCAGCAAAAATACGAAGGTAGCTGGGCTACCCTTGTCCAAACAACCACTCTGCTAACTTTAGAGTGTGCCGTGCGGAGTCTGCATCCAATTATCCTGGGAAATTGCCACTGTGCCCTTGGCCTTTGCTCAGGGTCCTGTTGGGCTGCCCTGGAGAGAGAGAGACGGAGACAGGTCACCATGAGAAGGCATTTCCATTTAAACTGATTATTAAGATATTAAAAGAGTCTCCATAGACACAGTCAATGAGCCCGACACCACAAATTCGTGGTACCCAGGAAGCTTTTAGGTATTTGAGAAACTTCACTGATCCTTCCAGGTTGGCTGCACGGCTGTTTGGTGCCATCAGCACCTTCACCAGCAGGGCCTGTGAATAATGGGGACAAGGAGAACAATACTCCTTCCACACAGATTACTGAGCACTTTGATGTTTTGGAAAGTATTCAAGACATTAGGGAAAGGAAGTGGGAAGAAGGTAAAATGTCTGTCCCTGTGAAGCTTACATTCTAGGAAGGCAAACACATATCTATATCCTGTGTGTCTATATCTCTACTCCTATGCCTGTGCCATCCATACCTACATCTGCACCTGTGTTATATATGCATTATGTATGTATTTTGTATACATATACATCTGCTCCATATCTATCTATATGTCTGCCCCACTGTATATCCCTATGTGTATATATGTCTGCACATGCACACACACATGCATGTAAGTGCGTGTGTGTGTACACACTTTACACAGAGCGGTAAGTCTTATGAGGACAAATAAAGTAGGAGAACAAATGAAATTAGTGCATGCGTGTGAGGTTGGTGGCAGGTTATTTTAGTTAAGTGGTCAGTGAGTGGCCCTTTGGAGAAGACGGTACTCAGAGCTCTGATTGGAGTGAGGCAGGTACACATTTGGGAAACAAGCCTTCCGGGTAAAGGGAACGGCGGGGTGCTCGTGTGTGTCGTTGGTGTGGGTGAGCGGGGGGAGAGCCTGGTGGCAGGGTCAGGGCCATGAGTCAGGCTCTGTGCTGACTTCAGGAAACTGCTGGAGCGGCCCCTGCCCTGTCACCCCCAGGAGGATGGTGAGCCACCCCTGGGAGGATGGTTAGCCACCCCAGCCTCTCCCGTGTCGCCTGAAAGAGGTGTGGTGCCTTCAGGTCTCAGGCAACACGCTGGGCCTCATCCTTGGTCCTTTCCGCTTCCTTCCATCTTTCCCCACTGCCCCCATCATATAGGCTGAATATTTTATTAATTCATTTTTAAACATCTTACTGAGGTATCATAAGCACCCAGAGAAGGCACAGAGATGTACGTCTGGATAATCTTCACAAGCAGCACACACCCAGGTGGAGACACTGCATGGGACAGGCCCCGGAAGCCCCTGCAATTTCTTGCTGTCCCCACCGTCTCCTGAGAGTAACTAACACCTTAGATTAATTTGGCCAATTTTTGTAATTTATGTAAATGAAATCATAAAACATGTGCTCCTTTCTGTCTGGCTCCTTTCATTGGGTCTAACACAAAGTTGGTGAGATTCCCCTGTACCACTGAGGCATTCTCATCCCGGATGGCATTCTGTGGATGGGGCACACCACAGTTAATTTATTCTGTTACTAGTGGACATTTGGGTAGCTTCCAGCTTTAGGGCACTATAAGTCACACGGCTCTGAGTGTTTTAGCACTTGGAATTTGGTGAGCATAGATTTGCATTTCTGTTGAGCCGACCCCCAGGAGCAGAACTGCTCATAGATGGGGCGTATGTTGAGAAGGACTGGATGCTGCCAAGGATTTCTCAGTGTTGACCATTTAAAAATAGTATTTATTTTTGTGATAGTAAAAGTAATGCATATTTATTGTTGGGAATTTGGAGAACAGGGTAAAGTAAAACAAAATAAAACTACTCACTGTATTAGACTTAATTTTCATAATTACAGAATTGAGATCATACCATGTACCTATCCTTCTGTTTCCATTTTACATTGTAGAATTTCCAATACTATAGAATAGTTTTCAAAAGCAGAAGTTTTAATGACAACATTTGGGTGTGCCAAAATAAATTTAATTAATTAATTATTTTTATTATTGTGAACGTTATTACATAAATTTTATGCACACTTCTGATTAGTTCCTCAGCATACATTTGAAAAACAGAGTTTCTGAGTCAAAGGACTTTAATACATTTGAATCTCTTGCTTTACAATGCCTAATTTCCCTCTGAAAATTGACAGCAGAAGTGGTTTGCAGTTCTACAGTATTTGGCTGATTCATTTCACTGACAACATAAGGATATAATGTTCTGTTTATTAGCATTGGCATAATAGCTATTAAGAGTAAGTATTTACACGTTAATTGGCCATTTGCATCTTTGGTAAATTCTCTGTTTATATATTTTGCTTATTTTCTGGGATATTTAACTTTTTATTGATTTGGCAATAACTTTATGTTTTCCCTACAGTTTGCATAATGTTCCCTGAAAGAAGGCTCCTGGCCCCCAGTGGCAGAAGAGGCTTGGGAGACTCAGTCTACCTTCCTTGAGAGGAAAGTGCACATAAGTTTTGGATACAGATCCCTCCCACTGATACAGTTTCTACCTCTGGTGATGTGTTACGTACAGTGACTTGTAGCTGGCATGGCAACTGGCAGTGTGACTCCTTCCCATTGTTCTTAAGTCTATGTAAATGACAGAACCAGATGAGACCGGAGGGACTTCC
Organism: Eulemur rufifrons; assembly: GCF_041146395.1. Lineage (NCBI taxonomy): Eukaryota > Metazoa > Chordata > Mammalia > Primates > Lemuridae > Eulemur > Eulemur rufifrons. Next base: position 4,160,398 of record NC_091010.1, on the reverse strand, counting down.
ACATCCAGTGTCCTCACTGCACAGAGGAGGAAACTGAGGCACGGAAGATGTAAAAGACTTGCTAAGGGTCACGCACCACAAATTGGTGTGGGGGAGTTAGAACTGCGGTTTCTTTCCAGCGATCACTCACTGGCTGTTGAGAGACAATCACGCCTCTTTCTGTGAATTTTTTGTGTGTCCTGTGCACATAGATGAGCACACGTTCTGTTTCTCGTTTTCTCTGGCAGTCGTGTTCAGTTTGTGGAGCACAGTGGCAGCTAGACACCTGGGAGCCAGCCCTCCTTGTGGTCCAGAACAGAGGCTCCCTGCTTTGGGTCTGCTTCCCAGGTGCCTGGGCCAGACACCACGGTCAGATACCACAGGCTTGTCCCTTTACGTCCCCTCCAGGTCCTTTCTCTGACTCTGGCGCCTGAGGCTGGTCTCCTCTATGATTCCTTTCTGGTGCGCAGACTCCTGTGTCCGTCGAGGCAGAGCCTAAATGAGCTCCTGGAGCCCTGCCAGAGCCTGTGGGAAAGCCGGGGCGGATCGGTGCCAAGTGGGCCTGTGTGCAGCTTGGACAGGATCCAGAGATCTAAAGATGTCTGAATTCCTCTGAGCGCATCCTTCCAGTGGACATTTCCCCAAGCAAGGCTGGCCCCTAAGGATGACATTTCATTAGAACTCAGTTTCTTGGCAATGTTCTCTGTAAATCTACAAGGAAGTTTACTTCAGAAACGAAACTCTGGGATATATCTCTCATCGTAACTTTGGACTTGCAGCAAATTTCAAAGTGGCATGAGAAGTGGAGACCTAGGGTCTATTAACGGTACTGGGCTACACTTCGTGGTTCCGCTGTTTGTGACAGATGGTGGAGTCACCTCTCTGCCCAGCCTGAAATTGTCTCCTCAAGGTGTGAATTAGGGACTGTCAGGTAATTCCAGAAGAAGTCTCGTAGGAATTTCTGAATTGTAATACATACATCATTCCTGACTAAACTAGTACCAAACAGTTCATATATTAATGCTTTTCAGATTGCAAAAATAAACACGTAAAGCTTTCATGATGCACAAATTTAAAAACATTTCGTGGTTAGAATGCATAATATATGACTCACATCAGTTTTACATGTCCTGCTTCAATAATCTTGAAATTGTAAGTAAACCAGAGAACACTGGCTAATGTCTAGATTAAAACAATCTGTAAATCACTAATTGTTTTTCCAATTATAATTCAGGTAAAACAGAGCGTTTCTTTTCTTAATAGTAAGTTTCTTGGTTTTAGATATTGCATCTGTTTATAAATAATTTCAAAACTATTTTAGAAATTATTCAAACTTCATGTCTTCTGTTTAATCAAGATGACAAAGCTAAACCAATCCTTTCAAATGGAAAATGACATCAATGAAAGGAAAAGTATGATTTAAGCCAACTGCCACTGGAATTGGGTGATTAAAAAGAAAATACACTCATGTGTTCCCATTCCTTGTTCTTCCCTATGGTGAAAATCGCCCACGCTTTATTTTAAGACTTCATCAAGGGAGATACAGAAAGTAAATCATAGCTAGAGGACGTCTTCCTTCCAGCTGTCTGCGTGGTCAGTATTGATCACCACTGACATAGGTGTGGCTACGCCTGTGCTTGCTGGAACAGTTCCCTTGATTTTTAGAACTTTTCCATGGGAACTTGGGAAGCGATCTTGGGCTGAGCACTCTGTGCGTTGTCCCCCCATGGCACCTACTGCCTGCTTACAGCAACAGCATCCCAGGCATCACTCTCATTAAAATGAGGATACTGAAGTCTCTGAATTGGTCAAATGATTGGAATGTATTTTGGATCAATGGGAAGCCAGTAATTAGACTGAGAATCGTGTCGTGCTGCTGTTCAAGCTCTCTGTAGCAAACACTGTCTGCAACTACGCATAGTTCAGTGTGCAAAGTTGACTGTGGGATGTTATCTTTGTCTCTTCTGTTCTAGCTTTTGATGTTGTGAGTTCATTATTAAAGGAAACCACAGCACCTGTCTCACCTTGACATGAAGGACTGATGGATCATGAGTGAGGACGCATTTGGAAATAGACCCATGGAACACAATAGAGAGCTCAGAAATAGGCCCACACAAATGTGCCCAACTGACTTTTGACAAAGTGAAAAAGCAGTTCAATAAAGGAAGGATATAAAACTATAAGTGGTGCAGGAGCAATTGGGAATCCATAGAAAAAAATTAACCTTGACCTAAACTTCACACCTTATACAAAAATTAACTCAAAATGTATCATGGACTTACCTCTAAAATGCTTTAATATAGCTTAGTGAGTAATAGAGACAACCCAAACATTCTTCTATGGGTGAATGGCTAGCTGAAGAATTCTTAGACAAAAGCATGATCCATAAGAGGAAAAATGATAAACTGAATCAAAACTAAAATAATTTGTTCCATGAAAGAACCTGTTAAGAGGATGAAAAGATAAGCTACAGACTGGGAGAGAATATTTGTAAACCATATATCTGACAAGACTTGTATTTAGAATATATAAAGAACCCCAAAACTCACCAGGAAAAGTTAAAACAATCAAATTGGATAATGGGCAAAAGACATAAATATTTCATTGCAAAAGATATAGAGATGGCAAATAAGCACATGAAAACGTGTTTACCATCATTAGCTATTAGGGAAATGTGTACCAAAACCTCCATAAGGTATCCCTGCACACCTATAAGAATGGCTAAAATTTAAAAAGTGGCAACACTAAAATCTGGTGACGATTCAGAGAAACTGGATCACTCAGACATTGGTGGAGGGAATATGAAATGGCATAGCCACTCTGGAAAGAGTATACAAAATTGTAACAAAAGTAGAAACACATTTGCCATATAACCCAGTAATTTTCTTTTAAGCGTTTATCTTAAAGAAATGGAAACTTATGTTCACACAAAAACCTGCCCATGAATATTCTTAGAAGCGTTGTTAGTAAGAACCCCAAATTTGAAACGACCAACATGTCCTTTGATCACTGCATGGTTAAACGAACTGTGGAACATCCATACCACAGAGTACTGCTCAGTAATAAAAAGGAACGAACCATTGACAGACATAACTTGGATGGAGAGTGAGTGGAAAAAGCCAATCACAAAGGTTGCATAAAATATGATCTCACTTACATAGCATTTTTTGAAACAGCAGAATTACAGTGATGGAAAGCAGATTAGTAGGTGCCAGGTACTAGGGAGAGAGCAGGAAGTGTCTGTGGCTATACAAGACGGCACCAAGGATCCTTGTGATGAAACCATTTTTAATCTTGACTGTGATGTTGCTCCCATAAATCAGCACAAGTATTAAATTGCATAAAAGTGATACATATGTGTAGCTATCAAACTGGTGAAATCCATATATATAACAGATTCCATCAGTGTCAATTTCCTGATTCTGATATTGTGCTATAATTATGCAAGATGTTAACACTGAGAGAAACTGGGTAAAAGGTCCATGGGATCTCATTGCATTATTGCTTACAACTGCGTATGAATCTACAATTATCTTAAAGTAAGAATTTTTTTAAAATGCAAAAGAAAAAGAAGGAATAAAAAAAAAAACAAACCAAAAAAAAAGATAGTATGAAACAAAATGTACAAGAAGGAAGAGCTGTCTGAACATAGTTATTTAATACATACAGAGAGAATTGAAGACTCACTTGGCAGCCAATGTAGCTTGAATATATACTCCAGTGAAATAAGTAGCCAAAAACAAAAAATAAAAATAAAGAAATGAAATCCTAAAAATATGGGTGCAAACCCAGAAAGGCTATAAATAAAGGTCTGAGGATGACGGATCTGCACTGTACCAAAAGAACAACCTTTGAGATTGTGTCAATAAATCAGAGAACCCCACGAAGGATGCCTTGGAGGGAAAATAGAATATTTCATGCCATCAACATTATGACTGTGGTTGAGGAAGCACTGGAGGATATGTTGAAGGCACATTATTCTTTTGACAAAAGCAACACGAAAGAAAATTAGAAACTCCAAGAAAAACAAGAAAGCTCTGAAAACAGTGGCTCAAATACAAAGCAAAGCCAAATGTGCCGTATTTCAAGCAATTGCACAGAATAAGAAAACAATATATTTTATCTCGATGCTATGAACATTTGCCGTGCAGGGATTATATCATGGGTCCATACGGAGATAGAATTCTAGCAGACTACTTTAACATGAAATGAATAATATTTTTAGTCATAACAATGTTAATATCATTGCTTAACTTTTAAACTTTTGAGTTCCAAAGTATGGAAGACATAATTATAATTACAAAACAGACTGAGACTCTTAAAACCTTAACAATATAAAAATAAGATTGACAGAAGGGAAACAGTGGAAATAAGAAAGAGAGAGAGAAATATTTAAGTACAAGCAATAGCAGTGCACGTATGTCACTTAGATTGACAGACGCAGCCCTGGCCCCGTGACAGGATGCCATGCAGGTGGGAGTGCAGCCCGTGCTCTGGGTGCAGCCCCTGCTCTGTCACCCTCTTGCTTCAATATCTTGAGCAAAGGAGTTAAACTGTGTGCACCTTTTCTTCCTCACCCCCAACATGCAATCAGCAACGGTGTCTACCTCAGGGTTGCTGCGAAGATGAAAGCGTGAACACTTGCGAAGTTCTCAGGCAGCGCCTGGCAGCAGTAAGCAGCACGTACATGTTTGAGAGCTCAGCCATGAAGTTTCAGAAAGGGCTCACATGGGGAAGGCGGGCACGGTGGCTAAGGGGGCCGAGTCATCACGTGCATTGTGAGCTCTCACCTAGGGGTGAGGAATAAGGAATGGAAATATTTTCGTGCTTTTAGCTTTGTGAAGTGATACACCAGGGACAGAGAAGGTTAAACATGATGGGGACAAGGAGTGGGCATAGCAAGGGATGTGGTGTGGGGCTATCTCCTTTTTGTTCAAAAAATACACACACACACACACACACACACACATTGTCAAGCACGAGGGAAAGGCAAGGGACAAGCCTGGCAGCTTTAACCCAGAAAGGACAACAAATGTTTTCCAAATACAGACAGCTCGTTACTTACATAAACAGCAGTGGGAAGAGCCCCAAAGGTGCCAGCTCCTCGTGGCTCTGACCCAGGGCCACCCTGAGACTAATGTGGCCGGATGGCAGCAGCGTGAGTGGCAGGGCAGCCAGTCCCAGACTGCAGCCTCGGGCCCCAGCGTCTGCAGCTGCCTCCTGCAGCGGTGAGGGCCAAGGCCTCGCACTTCATCACAACGTGGGAGGAGATGCGAAACGGTCCCGTGACCGCCTCCCCCGGGGACAGGGAGGACACAGCAGGGCAGAGGGAGGCAGTCTTGCAGCAGCTCCTCACAAGCCCCCCACACTCTGGGCCAGCTGGAGGTGTTCTGCCAAGACCTAGACCCGTGGTTCAAACCTCACCTGTGCACAAGGCCTACGTGGACACACACACCAGGCTGCCACGGCGTGATACACGTATGTGTATGCACACACACACACACACACACTGTTATGACTGAAAATAGTGTTCATTCCATGGTGGAGTAACCTTCTGCGTGTGTGTGTGTGTGTGTGTGTGTGTGTGGTACATGGCAATACCGTCTACAGCACAGGGCGTGTGGTGAAACAGTACACAGTGTGTAGAGCGGGAGGCCTTTGCACATTCGCTGAGTCACTCAGTGGGCAGGGGCCAGGCGGTGACCCCCACACAGGGAGGACTGGGGCTGACCAGTGTTCCAGACAGAGAAGCAGCCACCCTCACATCTTGACCAACTAGACAGCTGTCCTCAGAGTTAAAATATACAGCATAAGTTCAGAAAGTATACAGAGCTCTCAGAGGGCTTGAAAACAAATAATGGTAATGACTAAGCTAATCTGGTTCTTCCCAAAATGCACTTTCTCCCTCGAAAGGGCCACCGGGCGCGGCAGCAGTGGGTGCCGAGGCCAGGGAGGCAGCTGGGGCCGCCGGGTGGCTGATGCGTGTTCCGCACCTGAAGACAGAACTATTTCCCGCAGAACAAACACGGGCAGAGCGGACTCCCTTCAGGAGGGAGCGGGTGAGGACATACCAAGAGAGAACTCTCTGAGGTCCAGTTTTTCCATCTCTAAACAGAGAATTAAAGCTTGCAGCCTGCTCATGACGCAGGGCGTTGAGGAGAACCCATGGGAGTGGGAAAGAATCCAGTGCTCCCCGGGCCAGCATCACCTATTCACACCTTGCAGGTGTGGCTCGGAGTGTCCAAGGGAGAAGGGCCGAGGGCGCCATGTCACCCGAGAGGCCTTGTAAGGGCTTGATTAACCACAGGGACTGAGAAATTGGAGTGCACCATTAAGATTGTATTGAAAGCTCCTAAAAAGGGTCTGGTCCAAGAGTTTGGATGCTGTTCTTGCTCTTGGGCAAGTGTCCTCAATACGGAGATTGCGGTCAGCTTCAGCCGCTTCATGAAGACCGTGCTGGGGCTGGGGTGCAGATTCTGGTTGGCCGGGGGCCTCACGCGAGTGTTGCCTCCCTAGGTCTTAATCCCCTCAGAGGTAAAATGTGGCAGATGACATATTCTTTGTCGTACGGTGAGGATTAAATGAAATAATGTATTTAAATGCTTGGCACGGTGCTTAGCACAAGGCAGACAATAATAAATGGAACTATTAAAAGTATCATTATTATAGGAAGATAATCATTATTAAAATCATTTCTAGAAGATTATTAGATTATTACTAGAAGCGCTATTATTCTGTATAATTATCCCAGTAAAGTTGGGAACCAGGGCATGGGACCAGTACATGGGAAAGCCACCTTGGTGCTACAAGTCATAACACCTCACGCGCGTACGATGTTGTCTCCTCCACACAGCGTGTCTTCACTCATAATCCCCGTTGGTCCCTCACGTCAAGGTGCAGCAGGTGTTGGGGTTCCGGGTTCACTGACACAGTCACTAAGGCTAGCGGGTATCAGTGACGTGCCCCAGGCCATGTGGCCAGTGAGGGGCATTTCTGCTCCAGTCTGTGCTCATTCTGCAGCCCACAGATGCCTATTGTGCTCTGATACTTCACTAAATCCGCCACCATCTGAATCTTACTTCTCTCAGTCCTGCGGTAAAAGAAACTTGCTTTGGGGTTTTTTTTTCCCCCTATCATAGAATGTCAAATCAGATAATGGCTTAGAGGCCAACTCTTCAAACTTCCTAAGATATCATGTTGGAAACTAAGGCTTTTCCCTACAAGGGAAGTCACTCAAAGTCACATAGCAGAATTCAGATGGTGTATGTTTTAAGAAAAAGCCTTTTTAAATGTACCACGTGCCTTCTCAGACCCGTTGGCTTGTTTCTGTGTTTGTGTGTGTGGTAGCGTGTCTTGCATATCATAATTGTAAACGATGTGGCTTCAAACATGGCATTCGTCTGACTCTCCCCTCTGCACGGACAAGGGCCTTGTTATGGTGCACAGCTAGTACCTTCGGCATCCCTGGGAGAGTGGGTATTCGACATACTGTAGCACACCCACACACAGGCAAGCTCTTGTGATAAAATGCACTGTCTAGCCAGAGTCACTGGGACCATTTAGATTTCCAAGGTCATTAAAAAGGTGCAGCAGGAATTTTCTGCAGGCTCCTGCCAAATTGGCAGAGGACTAGAGGAGCTTGTCTGGTGCAGATACCCTAAACCCTGGTTGTTGCTTCTCTGGGGAGCTGGAGCCTATATTGGTGAAGTGAGAACTTTACTCCAATCATGTCAAGCAAGTAGTGGCAACATCAACCCATCAACAGAAGGCAGCAGGCTCATGAGGAATGAAATATTGTTCAATTCACCAATGTAAATAACCGTGGCCATGGTTGGGCAGATTATATATACAACTATTAAGACCTCTCTCCTCCATGAAATATTCACCTGTTGTTTGGTGCCAAAGCCAATAAACCACCTCCTTGGCTGAGTCATCCAAACAATTCCTTTGACAACAGCATCTTTCAACTCCAACTTCAAGGCCAAGTTGCATGAAAAATATACCACCAGCCCTGGATTTGGGTATGAGTGATGTTTTCTACCAGTCCATTAAAAACATACCCTGCTGGTGTGGATGAAATGCTGATAGTCCTTGGAAAGCGCATTGAAGAGAACAATGGATCATTTTTCTGTGGCTTCGAAACCGATAGATGGATTTTGCTAAAAAGACTTAGTGCTATAAAGCCATGAAACAGGCCTTTCTTCTCCTCTCCATGACGGCCCCTCCCACGTGTGTGCACATGCAGGCACATGCCATGTCATCTTTAAATTGTGTGCTGGAGACGGTGTTGAATTCTACAGGACCTGTCCCACAGGTGACTGTGAGGCCTCATGCCCCAACTTCTCATGGGGACCCGACACTGAAATGGTCTGTAATTTACAGAGTGAGAAGCATCTGTGGCTCTACACCAGTTTGACGGATTTCTACGTCTGCGGCAGGGGGCTGGCACGTCCACATTTCAGCACAGTCAGGCTTCCCTTGTGTCAGAACCAGGCAGAGAACATCAAGCGCAAACCCTCTGTTACCATGACGGAGACTGGCAGTCACAATACTCAGGACACAGGAGTCACAGAGATTCAACACATTAACCACAACCATTTTTCTTCAGCTTAAAGCAGGTGAATGAGACCAAGTTGTGCTTTATCACCGATTTTTGCATAAACCATATCTATAATAACCTGTGATTACTTAGAGCAGAACTTTTGCAAAGCAGTTTGAGTGTAGAATTTTGCTAGTATTTTGAATGAAAAATTTTCAGTATTTTACAGTAGTTTCTTCCATTCTTAATTTGAGAAGAATTTATTAATGACTTGACACTATGGAGTTCTTCCAAAATATTAAGCTTAATTTTATTATATTCAGCAGCTCTCTCTGCATTCTGGCGCATCAATTTAATCATATTCAACTGTCATGTAATAACAGTTATAAATGATACACACAGTTTTGGAAGGTGCAGAAATTTGTACACATGCTAATGAATAGTTTGCTAGTCCCAGGCTTTCTGCATTACCATGTGCATTGAAAGAGGGAGTGGGAAGCGTTGATTAATTCAGCAAGCTGAGCCAAGCATGAGTCAGGTGGCTCCTTGTTTTGCTTGGTGAGCGACAGAGAGGAAAAAAAAAACTGCATGGGCTGTGTTTCCCTCTATACTTTTAAAAAAATTAATAGGTTTTATGTTTTAGAGCAGTTTTAGGTTCACAGCAAGATTTAGTGGAAAGCACAGAGGTCCCGCATACATCCCCCTCTCTCCACCCCCCAATCTCCCTCACCAACAACACCCTTCTCCAGAGTGGTGCATTTTATTACAGTTGGTTCCAACATGGATACATCTTTATTAACCAAAGCCCACAGTTTGCATTAGGATTCACTCTTGTACATTGTGTGGGCTTTGACAACAGACAACGGCATGTATCCACCCTTATGATATGAATAGACCAGGGTACCTCTACTTCCCTAAACATCCTTGTGCTCCACCTGTTCTTCTCTCCTTCCCCCAACCCTGGCAGCCACTGATTTTTTTTCTTTTTCTTTTTCTTTTCTATTTTATTTCAGGATATTATGAGGGTACAAACATTTTGGTTACATGTTATGACTTTGCCTCTGATCTTTTTACTGTCTCCCTGGTTTTACTTTTTCCAGAATATCACAGAGTTGGAACCACGTGTGTGTAGCCTTTCAGATTGGTTTCTTTCACTCCATAGTATGCATTTAAGGTTTCTTCGTGTCTTTTGTGGCTCGGTAGCTCATTCCCTTACAGGGCTGAATCATATTCCATCACATAGGTGTACCACAGCTGACGTGTCTATCTGCCTAGAAGGATATCTTGGTTGCTTTACAGACTTTTTATTTAAAATTTTAGTTTGAGCTAACTGTAGCTTCACACCTAGTTGTTAGAAATGATACAGAGATTCTGTGTGCCTTTTACAGAATTTCCCTGGTGGTGACCACTTGCAAAATTGTAAGTAAAATACCACAACCAGGTCATTGACGTGGATACAATCGACTGATCTTGTTCAGAGTTCTCCAGTTTTACTTGTGCTCTTTGTGGGTGCATTTGGTTGTATCAGTTTTGTCATATGTGTAATGACAGTATCCACCACCTCAGCCAAGTCCTGCACGTTCCCAGCACCACAAAGACCCCTGTGGCCCTTTCATAGCCACGCCCACCTGCTCTCCCCTCCTCCCCCGTCCATCACACCTGGGACCACTCATTTGTCTTCCATTTCCATCATGTTATCATTTCAAAATATCACAGAAACGGAATCATACAGTATGTAAGCTTTTGTTAACAACACTTTTATTAAGAAATATTCACATAATGCAAAATGTAACCTTTTAAAATGTACAATTCAGTGGTTTTTAGCATATTCACAAGGATGTGCAACCATCACCACTATCTAATTACAAAATATGGGGATGCCCATATCCATTAGCTGTCACTCTCCGTTCCCACCCCCGACGGGGACTAGCGAACAGCAGTAATGTTATCACTTGTGGGAGGCAGAAATCTGAAGTATTCTGTTAGCTGTACTACATATGAAGCTGTATGGCATGATTTGAAGGTAAACTTAGATTAGCTAAAGACAAGTATGGGAAAGTCTATGGCAATCACTGTAAAATAAAAAAACAGAAGCAAAATACATACACTAAAAGAGATGTAAAGTGGAATTGTATAAAATGCCAAGTTAAAACCAGAGAAATGAAAGCTGTAGTGGAAGCAAATCCATCTCAACCTATGTGTGAATTAGCAGCAAGGTTTGACATTACTGTTCCAACAATATTGGACCATTTGAAACAAATCAGCAAGGTAAAGAAGCTGGATAGATGGGCACCTCATAATTTAAATGACTGTCAGAAGAGAAATTGTGTTGAAACTTACCTTTCTTTGCTGTCATGGCATAAAGGTGAACCATTTTTATACTGTATTGTTATACGTGATGGAAAATGGATTCTTTCTGACAGTTGCAAGCATTCGGCACAATGGTTGGATAAAGATGAAGTGACAAAACATAGCCCAAAATCAAATATTCATCCTAAAGAGCTAATGGTGTCTGTTTGATGGTCCAGCGCTGGTATTATCCACTACCGCTTCATGAAACCTGGTCAATTGATTACAACAGATGTCTGCTGCAACCAGTTGGATAAAGTGATGAGGATGCTTGCAATTAAGCAGCCAAGATTGGTCAATAGAGACAGGCCAATCCTTTTGCAAGACGAGATGTTGCAAAAAAAAAAAAAAAAAAATGCTCCTCAAACTACAGAGGCTGGCCGTGAAAACTCTCTGTCATCCACTGTATTCACCAGACCTTGCACCAACTGACTGCACTTCTTCCAGACTTTGGACCACTTCTTGCAAGAAAAAAATATTCAATTCTCAACAAGCTGTGGGAAACGCCTTTTGCAATTTCATTGCCACTTGCTCTCCAGGCTTCTTCGCTGTTGGCAGAAATAAGCTACCGTTAAGATGGCAACGCCGTGTCGATGGTTTAGGCTCATACTTTGATTAATGGCACTGCTTCTTGTTTGGGATAAAATAGACTAAACTTTTGATTCAGATGGGACGTTTCATATTTGATGACATAATAGCTGGTTGGAGGCTCCTCCTCAGGCTTTCACAACTGCACACCGTGCTGTTTAGTGATACATAGGTAGCGACACGGTACAGAAAAGTGAGGAAATGACGCGTGCACAAGCCCAGACAGTGCTTGGCCTGGTGGGGGAAAGGGTACCATTGGCAGCCTGGGGCTTCTGAGACGCCAATAAATAGCCTTCTCTTTCTCAGCCTGAGTGGTGGCTTCACGTCTCATATGCTGCTGCTTCCTAAAACTACATCCCCTGAGTGAATGAAATGTTTCACTCACTGACTGAGTGAAAGTAATTTATTAATAATTAAAAACACTATATCTGGGCATGTAACTCAGGTATCAGCTACCGGACAAAAACCAAGTCTTCCAACTACCAAAGTAACTCCACCCTTCATCCTGAAGTAAAGTTCTCTGTGCCCTGGCCCCACACACCTTCCCGATAGCTCAAGGGCTCCTGGGCTGCTCTACTCCCCCTCACAGCCGGCCCTGCCTTCCAGCCTTGGATCTCCCTTTGCCAGGTCCTGTCACCTCACTGGACAACACGCCGATGCCTTTATTGCCCTTGGTGCCACCACCTCCAGGCTGTGGGTGACGTCGACTTTACCGAGGGGTGGGGAGACAGAAAGTTACAGCAGAGAGTTCACCGAACAACTCAAACTTGAACGTTAGACTGCGCTGCTGTTAGAAGTGCTGCAGACATTTCTGTCACTGAGAAACGTTCGTGGTTGTCTCTTCCCCCAGGCCTGCTTCCCCCGCGTGAGGGCCCTGAGCTCCACGCCCGGCCTGCTGACGCCTCCATCTTGTGTCCCTTGTCTGGTTGCCTTTGACCCTGAAGAGACCTGTTCATTATCTGGAACAATCTGTCTAATCTCTCTGCCGTGAGCCATATTCGGACGAAGCCAGCAGGGATTTCATGGACTTCACCACAGGCAGTCTCTGTTTCCTGGTTTGGTGCTTGTCTCTGACCGTGAGCGTCACGGAAACTGGGCTTGTATTGACTCTGTCTGCTGCTTTCTAACCAGGGCCTTGCTCAGCACCAGCACAAAGTGCAGTGCCATGAATGTTTGTGGAATAAATGAATAAGTGACTCGTTTTCATAACCAGACACACCTAAAATGTACTCCTGCATAATCCAATCCGTCCCCAATTCTGTAATTGGTATTAAAAGATAATTCTCTTCCCATATATATTTGTGGTTGAGGAATGTAGCACACTGATTTCGACAGTGGTAGATTGTGCAAAGCAGCAGTCTGAGGCTTTCTTAATGGTTCTACAGCTCTGATGGAGAGCGGTCACCAGTTCACGGTTCCTCATGCACCTGGCGGGTTGTAATCAGAAGGACAATTGGTCTACCAGAGGAGGGGACCTGGGGACACACTGAAATCAGATGCTCCGTGGGGTCTCCCTAACTTAGTGGTTTGCTAATATTTTAAAGAAAGTAAATGGTTAATGCCAGGATCATGATATCTTTTTGTGTGTATATAATATGTGTTTTATTGTAATTTTTGGAACATATTTATGCTTAAGATACGGTACCTAGTTCATCCCAAAACATGTTATTTTCTTCTTTGTTGTGAGCTTTTTGGTTCTGATCATAAAATTAATAAATTCTTGGTTTGGAAAATGTGGAAAATAGTAAAGAAGAATATACAAATCTCCTGCAATCATATTACCCAGCAAAATAAATTGTCTTTGTGTGTTTTGTTGGTGCCATATTCTTTATGCTATTTTATGCCTTACTGTTTTTTACATTTAATTTTTTATTGAGAATATGATGTTTAAGGGCTGCTTAATATTTTATCATATAATTTCATATACTATTCCATCATCGATTTCATTACTTACTCCATCACTGTTTAAAATTTAATTTCTTTCACCATTATAAATACTATGATAAAGAGTATCCTTACAGATATACCTGTGTCTGTAATAATCTTTCTTAAGACAAATTCCTAAAAATAGAATTACTGAGTTAAAAGTTGAACACTTTTAAAACTCATAATATATGATGACAATTTGCACTGCAAAAAAGGTTACATCAATTAAAATTTCCAATGCTAACTTTTATATAAAATCCCAGACAATTTGACCTGGAAAATGGCATCACATTGCAGTTTTAATTTGCACCTCTTGGTTTATTATGGTTTTTTTTTGTGTATGTGTGCGTGAATTGCTGTCTGCTGTTCATGCTCTTCGCTCACTTATCTACTGGCATCTATCATTTCATTAAATTTTTTAATTCCTTTCTATGTCAAGAATAATAACACTTTATGTATCATTGTTTTTTGATATACTGTTTGCCTTTTAATATTGTAGATTTTTAGTTCATCGGTCAAATTCCATCTTTATTTCCTTATAATTTTTAATTTCATATTTACAAAGTTTTTCTTATTCTGAGATAAGATCAATCGTTAACATATTCTTCTATTATTTTAATACTTAAGTCAGCCAAAAAGATTCTTTTGGTAGATAGGGTTGGGTAATGATACAGATACGCAATTGTTAAAAAATCAAATATAAATGGTTTAATGAAAAGCAATAAATCTCTACTTGATCCCTCTCCACTCCTGATAATACTCACAACTTTTAAGTGTTTATGTTTTTAAATCTTCTAAAAGTTTTTTTATCTTTCTCAATAATATGCTTCATATGTTGATTTAATAAATTTAAACAATATTAATTTCCTGCTATAATAAATGAGGACTTTGCTCATTCGAACCGTGTCCAACTACTCAAACTTTCTCTTGCAAGTCTGCTAATATTTCCAAGACCCATTCCAATGCCAGTCACTTCCATAATTACAAGTGATATAAATATCAAAAACTACAACTTTCCCCTTTAACAGTGGAGAGCATTTTGTGACTCCTCACCCTCCAAGGTGCGAGCCTTCAAGTTCCTCACTTTGCTCTATCTCACTTCTTCTTCTACCCCAGCTTCTTCGACCCACTCTAAGACTTGTGGAGTCTGGGGCAAGAATACAAATGGAGCCTCAGCTACCCTAAGTCTAAATATTTAAAATTTATATATCAAGCCAATAAAATGCTAAATAAAATACATTCTGTTCTTTTATGTTGACAAACATATAGTTTTGCATTCTTAGAAAACTTTCTCAACTTATTTATTTACTTAAAATCACCTGTTTCTTAAGTGAAAATTCTGAGTTTTGCTCCTTTGCATGTTGCAAGTTATTAGAGATCCTGTTTTCCCCCACAGTGTTCCATTACCTTCTTCAGGGAGGGCGGGACTGCTCTAATTTGTGAGGCAAATTATAAGTAGACTACAGATAATTTTTCCATCTAACCTCAACCTTCTTCTGTTTAGAGTTAGTTCCTCCCAGATTCTGACCATCAGTTGTCAGTTTCAGTGTTTGATGGTTGTGTTAGGAGTTTCCACTTTCTTCTCCCGCCTGCGTCTTGACAGGTATACGAAGCTGAAAAACCTACAACTTGTATATTATAAATCATAGCCCTTGCTACACTTGCTCTTTTTTTAGGTGAAATCCATACAACATAAAAATAACCTTTTTAAAGTAAACATTTCACCAACATTTAATACATTTACATGTTGTGCAACTATCACCTCTATCTAGTTCCAAAACATTTTCATCACTCCAAAATAAAACCCCATATGCATTAGGAAGTTACTCCATATTGCCCTGGAAACCACCAGTCTGCTTTCCGTCAGTACAGAATTACATGTTCTGGATATGGCGTTAAATATAAATGGAATTATAAAATATGTGACCTTTTCGTCTTACTTCTTTCATTTAGGTTTTGAGGTTAATCCATGCTGTAGCATATATAAGTACTTCATTCCTTTTTATGGTTGAGTAATATCCATATATATATATATATATATATATATCTCATAGTTTTTAAAAATCCATTCATTTGTTAATGTACATTTGGGTTGTTTCTACTTTCTACTTTTAGCTATTGTGAATAGTGCTAGTATGAACATTCATGTACAATTATTTGTACTGGTTTTCAATTTTTTTGAGTATATACCTAGGAGTGGAACTGCTGGGTCTTATGGTAATTCTATGTGTAAAATTTGGAGGAATTGCCACACTGTTTTCCACAGCAGCTGAACATTTGATATTCTTACCACCAAGGTACAAAAGTTCGTTTCTCCACATCCTCACCAATACTTACCTTCATTTTTTTTTTAAATTATAGCCATCCTAGTGGGTGTGAAGTGGTATCTCACTGTGGTTTCAATTTGTATTTCTCTAATGCCTAGTGACGTTGAACATCTTTGCATGTGCTTGTTGGCCATTTGTATTTCTTTGAAGAAATATCTATTCAAGACCTTTTGCCATTTTTTAAATTGGGTTGTTTGTCTTTTTGTTGTTCAGTTGCTGAGGATTTATTGCATCTATTTCCATGAGCAATATTGGTCTGTAATTTTCTTTCTTGTAATATTTTTGCCTGTTTTTGTATTAGCACAATGCTGGTCTCACAGAATAAGTTAGAATGCATTCTCTCTGATGGTATATTATGGAAGAGAGTTAAGAAAAATGGCATACTTTACTTTTTAAATATTTAGTAGAATTTACCAATGAACCCATCTGTGCCCATTGCTTTTTATTTAATGATTAATTATAACTTCAAATTTCTTTGATATATATAGGCCTATTCAGATTGTCTATTTCTTCTGTGAGTTTTCCAGATCATATTATTCAAGGAATTAGTTCATTTCATCTAGATTATTGAATTTGTGGGCATAGAGTTTTTCATAGTATTCCTTTATGAGCCTTTTTTTTTTTTTTTTTTTTTTTTTGTTGTTGAGACAGAGTCTCACTTTGTTGCCCAGGCTAGAGTGAGTGCCGTGGCGTCAGCTTAGCTCACAGCAACCTCAGACTCCTCGGCTTAAGCGATCCTACTGCCTCAGCCTCCCGAGTAGCTGGGACTACAGGCATGCGCCACTATGCCCGGCTAATTTTTTCTATATAGATTTTTAGTTGTCCATATAATGTCTTTCTATTTTTAGTAGAGACGGGGTCTCGCTCAGGCTGGTCTCGAACTCCTGACCTTGAGCAATCCACCCGCCTCGGCCTCCCAGAGTGCTAGGATTACAGGCGTGAGCCACCGCGCCCGGCCCTTTATGAGCCTTTTAATGCCCATGGGATCTATAGTGATGCTCCCTGTTTCATTTCTGCTATTAATAATTTGTGACTTCTCTTTTTCTCTCTCTCTTTTTGTTCTTAGTTGGCCTGGAAAGAGGTTTATTAATTCTTGCTTTGTCTTTACAAAAAACTAACCTTTGGTTTCATTGATTTTCTCTAATGATTTCCTGTTTTCAATTTCATTTATTTCTGCTTTAATTTTTATTTTTTCTTTTCTGATGCTTATTTTGGATTTTGTTTGCTTTGTTTTCTAAAGTGAAAGCTTTGATTATTGAATTGAAATCTTCTTTTCTAATATATGCATTCAATGTATTGCTTTTGCTGCATCCCACACATTTTGATAAATTGTATTTTCATTTTCATTAGTACAAAATATTAATATTATAAAATTTCTCCTGAGATTCATTCTTTGACCCAGATGTAATTTAGAAATGTGTTGTTTAATCTCCAGTTATTTTGAGATTTTTCCAGCTATCTCTCTAATGTCCAGTTGTAAGTGGTCTTTATATGTTCTGGATACTAGACCCTTATTGGAAGTATAATTTGCAATATTTTATCCTATTCTGTAGATTGTCTTTTCACTTTTTTAATAATGTCCTTTGATGCACAAGTGTTTTTAATTTTGATGGAATCATTAATCTATTTTTTTCTTTTGTTGTTTGTGCTTTTGGTGTTACATCAAGGAATTAATTGCCAAATCCAAAGTTAGAATATAAAGACTCACTCCTATGGTATCTTACAAGAGTTTTATGGTTTTAATTCTTATATTCAGGTCCTTGATGCATTTGGAATTCGTTTTTGTATATAGTGTGAGGTAGGGGACCAACTGCATTATTTTGTATATAAATATCCAGTTTTCCCAGCACCTCAGTTGAAGAAACTATTCTTTTCCCAATGAATGGACTTTGTACTATTGTTAAAAATCAATTGACCATAGATGTATAGGTTTCCTTCTGGACTTTCACATCATTTCTATTGGTCTGTATGTCTATCATTAGGCCATTATCACACTGCTTAGTTTACTGTAGCTTTGTGGTAAGTTTTAAAATCAGGAAATGTGAGTCCTCAAACTTTGTTCTTCCTTTTTTGACTATTAGGGGCTTCTTATAATTTCATGTGAATTTGAAGATTGGATCTTCTATTTCTATAAGAAAAAAGCCATTGAAATTTATACAGAAATTGCATTGACTCTATAGGTCACTTTGTGCAGTATTGTCATCTTAAAGATATTGTCTTCCATTCCATGAAACATGGGAGTCTTTCCATTTACTTAAGTCTTCTTTAATTTCTTTCAGCATTTTTTCATAAGTTTCAGAGTATAAGTTTTGGGCTTCTTTTATTAAATTTATTCATAATAATATAATTTTTAATACTATTATAAATGGTACTGTTTTCTTAATTTCTTTTTTGGATAGTTCATTGCTGGGGTGTAGGAACACAACTGATTTTTGGGTGTTGATCTTGTAACTTGCAACTTTGCTGAATGTTTTTATTAGCTTTAGTAAATTTTTGTGGATTCTTTGGGATTTTCTATATATGGAAATATGTTATATTCAAGAAGAGAAAGTATTACTTCTTCTTTTCCAGTGTAGATGCCTTGTATTTCTTTTTCTTGCTTAAATACTTTGACTAGAACTTTGAATACAATGTTGAAAAGCAGCAGTGAAAGCAGATATTCTTCTTTTGTTCCTAGTCTTACGGGGAAACTTTCAGTCTTTCACTATTGATTATGATGTTAGATGTGGATTTTTCATAAATACCTTTTACCTAGTCAAGGAAGTTCCCTGTATACCTAGTTTTTTTTGAGTGATCTTATCATGGAAAACATTGGATTTTGTCAATTTTTTTTCTATGTCAGTTGAGATTATCATGTGATTTTTTTGTTTGTTTTTATCTATTAGTGTAGTTATTACATTTTTTAAATGTCAATCAATCTTGCATTCCTGGGATAAATCCCATTTGGTCATGGTGCATTATCCTTTTCATGCACTTGTATTGCTTTGCTAGTATTTTGTTGAGGTCTTTTTCATCTATATTTATAGGGGATATTGATCTGTAGTTTTCTTTTCTTGTGCTATCTTTGCTTGGCATTGATATCCGGGTAATTTTTGCCTCACAGATGAATTAGGAATATTCCTTCCTCTTCAGTACTTTTGGAACAGTTTGAGAAAAACTGGTGTTAATTCTTCTTTAAATGTTTTGTAGAATTCACCAGTTAAGCCATCTACTCCTAGACTTTTCTTTGTTGGAAGTTTTTGATTATTGATTAAATCTCTTATTTATTATAGATATGTTCAGATTTTTCTATTTCTTCTTGAATCTCTTTTGATAATTGTGTGTTTCTAGCAATTTTCCAATTCACCTAGGTTACCTAATTTGTCAATGTACATTTGTTTATGGTATTCTCTTATAATCCTTTTTATTTCTATAAGTTCAATAGTAATGTTTCCACTTTCTTTTCTAATTTTAGTATGTGCATTTTCTCTCTTTTCTGTGGTCAGTCTAGCTAAACTTTTGTCAGTTTCATTAATTACATGTGCTCTTAATTTATTGTTTCCTCACCTCAATGAAATTTCAAGCTAAAAAGAGCTTTTTAGTTACCTATAGTGAGAAGGATATTAATCTGTTGTATATAATTATTATTTGAAATTACCCTTTGGTATCAGATTCATTAAATTTTTCAAGATTCAAGCATAAATAGGAAGTATTTCTGTTTGCTTCCTAAAATACTACAGGGATATTTTTCTATTGGACATATTCTGATAATATTATCTTGTTTATGAAGTCACATAGCTAAATATTTTTTCTTGGTTATAACCTGCTATGATAAAGAATAAGGAAAAAACAAACAAAGAAAATGCCAATTTTCTGGCCGGGCGTGGTGTCTCATGCCTGTAATCCTAGCACTCTGGGAGGCCAAGGCGGGTGGATTGTTTGAGCTCAGGAATTCAAGACCAGCCTGAGCAAGAGCAAGACCTTGTCTCTACTAAAAATAGAAAGAAATTAGCTGAACAACTAAAAATATATAGAAAAAATTAGTCGGGCATTGTGGTGCATGCCTGTAGTCCCAGCTACTCAGGAGGCTGAGGCAGGTGGATCGCTTGAGCCCAAGAGTTTGAGGTTGCTGTGAGCTAGGCTGACACCATAGCACTCTAGCCCAGGCAACAGAGTGAGACTCTGTCTCAAAAAAGAAAAGGAAAAAAAAAAAGAAAATACCAATTTTCTCTGTCTTCTTATAACATCCAGGCCCAGATTTGTTAAAGGATTACTCTTCAGTGCCAGTCACCATGCTACATAGCGATAGAGTCAGAGAGACTAAGGTGGTTGCACAAGCTCTACCATGCAGCAGCTATTTTATTTGTCTAATTAATTACAGCATGTATTTGTGGTATTATGGTTAAATGACTCAGTCTTTGGAAAGGACTGTTTGCATTCAAATCTTGATCTTCCCATGACTGGCTGTGTATTATAGGGTCAGTTAATTAATATCTTTCAGCATCAATTACCTCTTATGTAAAATATGATCCTTAAAATTACTTACTTTATAGAGCTTCATGTGCATTAAATGAGACCATCTATATAAAATCTCTGACACATAGAAGGGCTCCAAAATGTTTTTGGCCATAATTATTTTCATTAACCATTAAAAAAACCTCAATTTACTTGTCTCTAAATTAAGAGTAAGAATAGTATCTACCTCATAGCACTGTGAGAGTTTTGGTTATCTATTGCTGTGTAACAAACCCACCCCCAACCTTAGTAGCATACAATGTATAGCATTTCTAATACTCTCAGGAGATGTGGGTCAGGAATTCTGAAAAGGTACAGTAGACAAGACTCTAGCTAGGGAGACTCAAATGTCTGAGGCTGGAAAATTTTAAAAGTATCATTGGTCACAGAACTGGCACCTACAATTGGATTATTCAAAGAGTGGGAAACAGTTTAAGCAAAGATTTTATGGTCAAAACTTCAAAAGCACTGACAAAAACAATGAAAAAAAGACAAATGGGCCTATATTAATCTAAAACTCTTATGCACAGTGAAGAAAACAATCAACAGAGTGAAGAGACAACCTGTCAAATAGGAGAAAATATCTGCAAACTATTTATTCAACAAGGGTCTAATATCCAGCATATACAAGGAACTCAAACAATTCAACATTAATAACAAAAAACAACCCCATTAAAAAGGGGGAAAACATTATGAATAGACATTTCTCAAAAGAAGACACACAAATGGCCAAAAAATATTAATATTTGAAAAAATGCTCAACATCACTAGTCATCTGAGAAATGCAGATCAAAAATGCAATGAGATATCATCTCACCCCAGTTAGAATGGCCATTATTAAAAAGACAAAAAATAACAGATGTTGGTGATGATGCAGAAAAAAGGGAACTCTTATACACTATTGGCAGAAATGTAAATTAGGATAGTCACTGAAAAACAGCATAGAGATTTCTCAAAAAGCTAAAAATATAACTATCATATGACCCAGCAATCCCATTACTGGGTATTTACCCAAGGGAAAAGAAATCAATATATCAAAAAGATACCTGCAATTTATAGAACACTTTTTCTGCATCTATTGAGATGATCATATGGTTTTTGTATTTAATTCTGTTTATGTGGCAAATTACATTTATTGATTTGCATATGTTGAACCATCCTTGCATCCCGAGGATGAAACCCACTTGAACATGGTGAATTATCTTGTTGATGTACTGTTGGATTCTGTTTGCTAGTATTTTGCTGAGGATTTTTGCATCAATGTTCATGAGGGCTATTGGTCTGTAGTTTTCTTTATTTGTTGTGTCCTTTCCTGGCTTTGGTATCAGGGTGATACTGGCTTCACAGAATGAGTTAGGGAGGATTTTCTCCTTCTTGATCTTATGGAACAATTTTAGTAGGATAGGTATCAGCTCTTCTTTGTAGGTCTGGTAGAACTCGGCCATAAATCCACCTGGTGCTGGGCTTTCTGTTTCATTCTTGGGAGATTTTTTTATTACTGTTTCAATTTCTCTACTCATTATTGGCCTGTTCAGGATTTCTAGTTCTTCCTGATTCAAGCTTAAAAGGTTGTGTGTTTATATAATTTTTTCCATTTCCTTTAGATTTTCTAGTTTGTATGCATAGAGGTGTTCACAGTACTCTTGGATGATCTTTTGTATTCATATTTCTGTGATATCAATTGTGATGTTTCCTTTTTCATTTCTGATTGTGCTTACTTGAATCCTCTCTCCTCTTTTCTTGGTTAATCTAGCTAGTGGTCTATTTATTTTGTTTATCTTTTGAAAGAACCAACTTTTCATTTTATCCTATTCAATAAATGGTGCTGGGAAAATAGGATAGCCATATGCAGAAGAATGAAACTGGATCCCTATCTTTCACCATATACCAAAATTAAGGACAAGATAAATTAATGACTTAAATGTAAGACCTGAAACCATAAAAATTATAGATGAAAATTTAGGAAAAAGTCTTCTGAGTATTGAATTATGCAAAGAATTTATGACTAAGACCTGAAAACACATACAACAAAAATAAATAAATGGGATTTAATTAAACTGAAAAAAGTTTCTGCACAGCAAAACAAATAATCAAGACAGTAAAAAGACAACTTGCAGAATGGAAAAAAAAATTTGCAACCTATATTCTGACAAAAGACTAATATCAAGAATCTACAAGAAACTCAAAAATTCCACAAGAAAAATAATCATTAAAAAGTGGGCAAAAGACATAAACAGACATTTTTCAAAAGAAGGTAGACATATGGCCAACAAACTACAAAAAAATATTCAATATCACTAATCATCAGAGAAATCCAAATTAAAACCACAATGAGATACCATCTTTCCCTTGCCAGAATGGTCATTACTAAAAAGTCAAAAAGCAATAGATGTTGACATGAACATGGTGAAAAGGAAAGCTTATAAACTGTTGGTGGGAATGTAAATTAGTACAACCTCTGTAGAAAACAGTATGGAGATTTCTTAAAGTACTAAAAGTAGACCTACCATTTGATCCAGTATATATATCATATAATATTACTCAGAAATAAAAAAGAATGAAATCATTTCTTTTGCAGCAATTTGGATGGAACTGGAAACCATTATCCTAAGTGAAGTATCTCAGAAATGGAAAAACCAATACATCATGTTCTAACTTATAAGTAGGAGCTAGGTGGTGGGTATACACAGTCCTACAGAGTGAAAGACATTGGAGACTCAGAAGTGGGGAGGCTGGGAGGGGAGTCAGGAATGAAAAATTGCCTACCAGGTAAATGTACTATTAATATTTGGGTGATGGGTACAGTAAAAGCCCTGACTTCACCACTATAAAATTCATCCATGTGACAAAAATAACGTGTACTCCCTAAATCTACTGAAATAAAAACAGATCAAAAACTACCTATCAGGTACAATATACACTATTCAGATGATGGGTACACTAAAATCCCTGACTTTACCACTATATAATTCATCTGTGTAACAAAAAACCCTTGTACTCCCTAAATTTATTGAAATAATAAAAAAAAAATTAAAATTAAAAAAAGATACCAGCACTTGCATGTTTACTGCTGCACTATTCATGATAGCAAAGATATGAAATTAGCCTATGTGTCCATCAATGGATGAATGTTTAAAGAAGATGTGGGGTGTGTACACACAATGGAATACTATTTGGCTATAAAAGTAATGAAATCATGTCATTTGCAGCAACATAGATTGAACTGGAGGTCATTATGTTAAGGGAAATAAACTAGACAAAAAAGACAAATTTCACATGTTCTCACTCATATGTGGGAGCTGAAAAGGTTGATTCCATGGCAGTAGAGAATAGAATGACTGATACCAGAGGCTGAGAAGTGTAGGGGCAGGGGAATGAAGAGAGGTTCACTAACAGGTACAAACATACAGTTAGATAAAAGGAATACGTTCTAATGTTGGATAGCACAGTAGAGTGACTGTGTCTATCTCAGAGTGACTGAAATAGACAACAATGCATTGTCTATTTCAAAGTAGCTGCAAGAGAGAACTTGAAATGTTTCTGACAGGTAGAAATGATAAATACTCAAGGTGACAGATACCACAAATACCCTAACTTGATCATTACATATTCTATATATGCAACAAAATATCATATGTACCCCATAAACATGTAAAATATTATGTATCAATAAAAAAGTGGGCTCAGGTGCAGTTGTCTACCAGAATGTCTAAATGTAGCATTTCCATGTGGCTTGGGCTTTCCACAGCATGGGCCTTAGATTCCAAGAGGGGAAGTCCCAATAGGGAGTATTCAAAGGGCCCCAGATAAGTTGTAAATCTTCAGAGCCAACCTCAGAAGAAGCGCAGAATCCACGCTGCCACAACTGATTGGTCACAAGTCAGTCACTAAGGCCAGTTCAGATTAAAGGGGAAGGAAATTAGGTCATACCCCTTGGATGGGGTAATGGAAATAGTGCACTTAAAGTGTATGTAGGATGCATGGAAATTTTGTGAACATCTTTGGAAATTACAATGTATGTAATTCACTTAACACAGTACAGATACATGGTAAGAACTCAACCAATATAAGCTGTTGTTATTTCTTCATTATTATACTGATATGAATAAGACACAAATACCTATTTTAATGGATTTATAATATAGTGGATGAAAAATTATATAAGGCAATGCATAGAATAGTATGTTATGAATCCCATAATGGTTAGGATGGGTCCTCAGAGGAAGAGATTGTTACTTCTCCCTGTGACAGTAAGCAGTAAGCAGAGCCTTACACTTAAGCGGTGTGGCTTCATCAAAGGCAATCAAAGAAAGTTTTTTACACAAGGTCTTGGTGGGCCAGAAATTTCCAGAGTAATTCTGGTTCTTGTTCTCAAAACCCAGGTCTTTCTCACCATTTAGAGGAGTTAAGCTGAGACTCGTTGGTTAGAGCAAGGCTCACAAAGTTCTTTGATTGATCCATATGCAATGAGATTTATAAGTTGGAAATTCTTGCTTTTCTGGCCAGTGACAAAGCCTCTTTTAAGTCCAAGGAGACAACTCAAAATATTTTCCCTCATTTATCCAGAAATAAAGAATCAAGGTAAAAAGGCTCACTTTAACTGGTAAAGCCTCCCTTGGGAGGGAGGAAGGTCCACCTGCTGGTCTGGGAAGATGACCAAGAGGAAGATGCTAGGGGCCAGGCTTTGAGTAGATTGTGGCAAAAAGAAGAACAATGAATCTGACAGACCTCTCCATGTTCTGTACCTTTCTTAGGGCCTTGAAATTGTTGGTCTTTGGTTACAATTAACCGGATGTTTAACAGATGATCCTTCCATGACCTTGTACGGCCAACAAAATAACAAGCCCTTAGAGGGCAGACACTGTGTTATTGTAAATTCACATTGCCAGATTTATACTTGACCCTCAATAAATGTTTAACAAATAGAGAAATATCCTTTATTTCTTGTCCAAAGACATGCCTCAGCTTCTGTTTTATATTTTATTATTTCATAAGAACTTGCCATACCAGTTTCCCAATCCCTATATCACATCACACAGTTTTTGGGAAAAATAACCAATACACCAAATGTCACGTATAGTTGGTATGTGTACGTGTGTATGTGAATGCATATTTTTGTATGTGTACGTGTACGAATATGTGTGTGTGCGTATTAGAGAAGGGAGTTTGTCGGGAGATTTATGGAAACAGCTTCATCTAGATTTTCTTAATGGAATAGATGTCTGGCAGCATTTTTCATAAAGTTAAATTTTCCAGGAGTGATTTGGAGAGAAGACACCCAATCTCTATGTGCTCCTTTCTTGTCCTTGGACACAATAATTGTTCTGTTCTTTCCTCTTTTACGCTACAAGCAATCCCCGTGGGAGTCTCAGATGACCAAGGTGATGGTAAAATATTTACAAATGTTTTCCTTTTGCCCCTAAAGAGGTATTCTGGGATATTTTCATATTCCTTCAAATGAATTTGGCTGGAGAAGAAGAGGGAAGGATTTTCATCCACAAGCTGGAGTAGTATGTTAAATTGTCTGTAGGAGGTTAAAATGAGTATTGGTATCATCTTTAAAGTAGTCCTCAACAACTCCAGGACAGCCACTCAGTAGTTTTGACATGACGTTTTTGAATATCCTCTTTCCAAAAACCTTAAATTAAAGTTTGCTAATGCACAGAATTTACTATACCTTCTGGAGTTCATTAAAGGTATAAATTGCTTTCTGCATAATTTCATTTTTATACTGCCTGCATGCACACCAATGCCTAATTTGAAGTCAATCTGTTTCAGAAAGTGCCTTCTTCACTGTAAACTTCAATTGCCATTAGTTGTTCATGAGGGATTTAGAAATGGAAAGTGTGTGCAGTGCCAGGGCAGATGTGCCCCGTAAGTGTGTGCCATTTTTGGAGTCAAGGCAGAAATGCCAAAATACGATTTTACTATATTCTATTTTCTGAAGGAGCATAACATAACAGTTAGGGGTATTTATGTTTCATGTCTGTGTTTTATGAGGCATTAACAGAGTAAGAGTTGGTCAGGAGAAAGATCAAATTTTCCTTGCAGAGACAGTCATAAAACAGTCATGTACAGCTATTGACTTGTGTATATAACTTTTTAGGCTCCTCCAAAAGTCTATTTTCCTGGATATCTTACTCTCCATAACTAAATATAACTTCAAATATTGATAACATTTAGTAGCTAATCAAAAAGGAAATTATCCTGAATTTGAAAATCCTATTTTGGCAAAATCTCTTTCCTGTATTTAATCTAAGATTGTTAATAGAGTTATTTTCCTTACCTTTGTTGTGACATGGATTCTACTTTCTAAAATTTTTATTTAAATAATTCTTATTATATTATAGGTGGCTTTTAATTAGTTAATTAATTTAAAAAGTCAAATTTATATTGTAGGCCCAAAATGTCTCTTTTTAAAAAAGTAGATTGAAGTCTTAACATTCTGAAAAGCGGAAAGAGGATCTATGTGAACTCATTCTGCCTCTAAAATGATAAAAATACAGGTAAAACGTGGAAAATCAACCATTTCACAACTGAAGCAGTTAAACAAAACCAAAGATGAGTCTCTAAGTTGTGTTTCCAACAGAAACTACTGTGCATTGGTAAGACAGTGAGGTCACAATGGAGCCTGGGTAAACAGTAGGGTTTGTGGCACGTAAGTTGAGTTATTCCCATCTGGCCTCACTACTCTGCTCAGTAGCACGGGAACCCATATCTGTCGGCTCCGCAGGCAATGGAGAGATCCGACAGCATCTGGAGGTTCACTGAATGTATTATCCACCAAGAACAGAGCAGATTTTGCCCAGAGTTGCAGTTCCCTGAGAAACCTGTGCTTCAGAGTGTGAGGGCTGGGCAATCTGACTCAGCGCTCCGCTCAGGGAGAGGTGGGGGGACCCACCCTGAGGATATTAGCTGAATAAGAGCAAACCGCTGGGGACATGTCTGCTGTCTAAGGCTGTGACTTCAGCTATGATGAAAACCAAAAGGAAATGCTGGGGAATACGGCAACCCCAGGGAACTTTGAAAAGCTCCAGCGTGTTTCTGGGGATTAAAACAACTGTGCATATACATAAGGCTGTGTGCATGACCAGGAAAAGGACCAATGAGAGGAGAAAGCAGGAGTCACTCACCTCTGACTGATGTTGATGCCTTGCTCAAATGGAAGTGAAAGCTAAGGCTGCCTGGTAAACTGCCTGAAGTTTTAAGGCATACCTGCCCACACAGACAATTTGGGCCATGAGTGGAAGACATTCAAGCAAACCACTAAAAAAAAAAACAAAAAACCTTCTGACCAATTATTGGTTGACCACTAAATTATATCATACTGACCGAGGTGTGACCTCTAAGAAGCCTGGCTAAAAAATAAAAATAAGAACTTAATTTAAAAAGTTGCAAATTCAGAGGCTACACACTGCAAGATATGTAGAATTAGTCCAGGAAAGTCAAAAAATAAATAATCAACAAGAAAAAGGACAATAGCAATAAAGACCATCAATAAATGAGCCACGACAAAAAATACTGAGGGAGGAGGTGGAAGAATCTGGAACCATAGATTAATTAATGTTCAATTTTCAAACAAAACAAAACAAAAAATTGTATAAGACATATAAAGAAAGGTGTATGTCACATCCACAGTAAAATAGGAAAGGCAACACACAGAAAACATCCCCAGTAGACTTAATAGACAAAGACTTTAAACTGGCTTTTAGAAATCTTTTAAAAAATTACAGGAAATCATGGCTAAAGAATTTAACAAAAGTATGACAACAATGTCTCACCAAATAGAAAATATTAATAAAGATAGAAATTATAATAAAGAACTTAATAGAAATTCTGGAGATCAAAATTACTATAACTGAAAAGAAAAATTCACTAGAGGATCTTGACAACAATTTGAGCTGACAAAAGAAACAAAATTAATAAACTTGAAGACAGGTTAATAGAAATTATCCAGTTTCTGTCATGGAAAGAAAAAGAGTTAAGAAAAATGAGCAGAGCCTCAGAGGCTGGCAGGACACCATCAAGAATAACAGTAAATACATAATGGGAGGCTAAGAAGAAGAGATAGAAAAAGAGGCATAAAAAACGATTACTGAAACTTTCCAGATTTGATGAAAAATATTAATCTACACAAAAATAGTTTGGTTCTCCCCGAAGCACCTGCATATTAAATAATCCCTCCCCCAACGTGTGTCCGCTTCCCCCCACTGTTCCCTCCACTCTCTCCAGTAGAAATAATCTCAAGGGGCTAGAGCTGCCATACCCGATTCCCTTTATTTAACTCCTATTGTGTTTAACAGAAGAAATAAAAGAAATATCAGCAGAAAAAAAAAAAAAAGAATCTCAATGAACTCCAGTAGAATAAAATAAAAAAGATCCTCACATAGATAAGTCATAGTCAAACTGACAAAAAGTTAAAGGCAAAAAGAAAATTTCAAAAGCAGCAAGAGAAGCAACTTATCATAAACAAATGATTAGCAAAAAGTTTAGCAGCTGATTATCATAAAAAACAGAGATGATAGAAGGCAGTGGAGTGATATCTTCAATATATTAAAAGAGAAAGGCTACCAAGAAAGGATGTATATCCATCTCAACAATTCTTCAACAATAAGGAAAATGTAGGACATTTTCATATAAATAAAAATTGAAATTGTCACTACCAGACCTACCCTATAAGAAATCTAAACACAACAATGCTATATCACCTAACTCCAGTGAGAATGACCTTTATTAAAAAGTCCCAAAACAACAAATGCTGACATGCATGTGGAGAGATTGGAACACTCTTACACTGCTGGTGGGACTGCAAATTAGTACAACCCCTGTGGAAGATAATTTGGAGATATCTCAAAGAGCTAAAAATAGAAATACCATTTGATCCAGCAATCCCATTACTGGGCATCTACCCAAAGGAAAAAAAAAAGACATTCTATAATAAAAACATCTGCACTTGAATGTTTATGGCACAAGTCACAATTGCAAAGATGTAGAAACAACCCAAGTGCCCATCGATACATGAGTGGATTAATAAAATGTGGTATATGTATACCATGGAATGCTACTCAACGACAAAAAACAATGGTGAACTAGCACCTCTTATATTATCCTGGATAGAGATTGAGCCCATCCTTCAAAGTGAGGTATCACAGAATAGAAAAACAGGCATCACATGTACTCACCATCAAATTGGTACTGACTGATCAACAATAAGGTGCTCACACGGTAGTAATATTCATTGGGTGCTGGTCAGGTGGGAGAGGAGTGGTGGGAATGGGTAGACTCACAACTAATGGAAGTGGAGCATACTGTATGGGGGATGGGCACACTTACAGCCCTGGCTTGGGGGAGGCAGGCTAGGGCATTATATGTAACCAAACTGTTTGTACCCACATAATATTCCGAAAAAAAATTTTTAAAAAGAAAAAAAAGAAATCTAAAGACAGTCTTTTAGGTTGAAATTAAAGGAAATTAAACACTAACTTGAATCCATACTAAGAAATAAAGAGTACTGGTAATGTTAGAAACATATATATTACAAAAACAATATAGTTCCATGTATAACACTTTTCTTCACCTATCAGTTTTAAAAAACAACTATTCAGAGTAATAATTTAGAAAACTGTGTTTTTGGCTTATAATGCATAAAGACATAATTTCTATAACAGTAGTAGAAAGAGAGGAGACAGAAGTTTATTGAATCAGTTTTTGTATATTATTAGAACAAAGTTATTACTAATCAAAATGAAATTTAAATAAAACAAGATGCTAATTGTAATCCCCAGAGCAATAGCTAAGAATATACTAAAAATATATATTAAAAAATCATAGGAATGTAAAAGGGCCACTACAAATTTTAATTTAATAAAAAGACCACAGTCAAGAAATAAAGAAACAAACAAAAACAACCCATGACATATAGAAAACAAATATTAAAATGACAGACATAAATTCTACTTTGTCAGTAATCATATGAAATATAAATAATTTAAACACCTAAATCAAAATGCAGAGCTTGACAGAATGGATAAATAACATGATACAGTTATATGCTATTTTCAAGAGACACACTCTAGAATAAAAAACATAGATATGCTGAAAATAAAAGGATAGAAAAAGATATACCATACAAAGAGTAAGCAAAAGAGAAATAGAGCGTCTATATTAATACTATATCCCCAAATAGAATTTAAGGCAAAATTGATAGTAGAAACAAAGAAGGTACAGTGATTATAAACACATGTGTACCTAACAACAGAGCCCTAAATTACATGAAGAAAAAACTAACAGAAATGAATGGAGACACAGATAATTCACTGATAATACTTAAAGATTCCAGTAACCCACTTTCCATAGTAAATAGAACAATTGGTCAGAAGATTAAGAAAAAAATAGAACACTTAAACAGTGCTATAAACCAAACAGACCTAAAAGATATCTGTAGAACACACCATTCCAAAACAGTAAAATACATATTTTTCTCAAGTGCATATGAAACTGTCAATGGACAAGAAGACAAACTCTGTAAAATAATTTAAGGAAATTTATTCTGAGCCAAATTTGAGGACCATGGCCAAGAGCCACACCCAAGAAGCCTTGAGCGAGTTGACTCGCTGTGGCTGGGTTACAGTTTGGTTTTATACATTTCAGAGAGACAGGGATTACAGGTAAAGTCATAAATCAATACATGGAAGGCATACATTGGTTTCTCCTGAAAAGGTGGGCCATCTCAAAGGAGGGGCTTACAGGTCATAGGTGGGTTTAGAGATTCTTTAGTTGACAATTGTCTGAAAGAGTTAGGCTTTGTCCAAAAACTGGGGATCAGTGGAAAGGAATGCTTGAGTTAAGATAAGGGTCCTCCACGACTCATGTGATGCTATACTAGAATCAGGTTAGGAAGTAAGCCACATCATAAAAACCTATTTACTAAGATTTTATCCTTTGTAGGCATGACTCACCAGACCCTCTTAGAAAGGAACTTTTTAGGCAAAGAAAAAGATCAGAGTTCAGTCCTCAAAACATTACCTAGAATAGGCTACAAAACAAGTCTCAATACATTTACAAAGACTGAAATCATACAGAGTATCTTCTGTAGCCAAAATGGAATAAAATCAGAAACTAATAACAGTAAGAAAATTTGGAAATTCACTAATATGTGGAAATTAAATGAACACTCTTCTAAATAACCAGTAGTTCAAAGGAGAAATAACAAGGGAAAATAGAATATGCTCTGTATTGAACTAAAATAAAAACAAATCTTACAGGATACAGTTAAAGTACTGTTTAAAGAAAAAGTATAGCTATTGATGTCTACTTCAAAGAAAAAGAATAGTCACAAATTAATAATCTAACTTTCCATCTAAAGAAACTAGAAAAAGAACAAACAAAACCCAAAGCAAGGGTCTAAGGAAATAATAAAGATTATAATAAAAATAAATTAAATAGATAAAATAAAAATGATGTAGAAAATAAATGATAAAAGAAATTGACAAAGTTTTAGATAGGCTTACCAAGAGAAAAGAAAGAAGACTTAAATTGCTAAGAAGGAGAATGAAAGATGGTTATCACTACTGACCTTATAGAAATAAAAAATATAATATTGGGATACTATGAACAAATATATGATAAATTAGATAATTTAGATGAAAGGATAAATTTCTAGAAAGACAGAAGCAACTGAAACTAACTCAAGAAGAAACAGAAAGTCTGAATAGACCCATAATAAGAAAAGGGTTTGAATTATTAATAGTAACCTAAAAACTTCCAAGAAGGAAAAGTTTGGCCCCAGATGCCTTCACTGATATTACAAGAATTTAAAGAAGAATTAATCAATCCTTCACAAATTCCTTCAAAAAAGGGAAGACAGATAACATATCCCAACTCATTCTATAGTGCTCAAACCAGATAAGATATCACAAGCGAACTATAGACCAACAGCCTCATGAATTTAGATGCAAAATCTTCAGGAAAATACCAGCAAAGCAAATCCACCAACATATAAAAAAAAAGGATCACACAACATGACCACTTGGAATTATCTCAGGAATGTAATGGTGGGTCAACCAATGTAACACACTACATTAATAGAATAAATTAAATCATCTCAATAGATTTAAAAACAGCATTTGACAAAATCCAACACCCATTTACAATAAAAACACTCAACAAACCAGTAACTGGAAGGAATATCCTTAGTGTGATAAAGGACATCTATGAAAAATCCACTGCTAACATCACACTTAATGTTGAAGGACTGGATAGTTTCCTCTTCTTAAGAGGAACAAATCAAGTATGTACACTCTCCTTACACTATTAATTATTTTACTGGATGTTCTATCTAGGGAAATTAGACAAGTGGAAAAATCACCCAGTTTGGAAAGGAAGAAATAAAACTCTCTGTATTTCCAGAGGACAAACTTAGAACTAATAAACAAATTCAGCAATGTGTCAGGATAAATGCTCAATATGCAAGACCAATTGCATTCCTATAAATTAACAATAAACAGTTAAAGATGATACTAAGAAAACAATCTCAAATAGCAAGAAAAAAATAATATATTTAGGAATAAATTTCAAGAGCCATGAAATTTCTTCCAATTTCTATTGTTTGAAGAAGTCACAAGCTCAATCAAACTCCAGGACACAGGAAAAGGACAAAGACAAAGATCATCTCATCTTGATGAGGCATTTTTAAAGAATTTGTAGCCATATTTTAAAACTACTACAGTTTTCTTTCTTTTTTCTTGTGTTTTTTGTATTTTTTAAATGTCAATAGATTCAGGGGCTACAAGTAGAATTTTGCTACATGGATATGTTGTATAGCGGTAAAATCTGGGCTTTAGGTGGACCCATCACCTGAATAGTGTACATTGCATCC
Source organism: Eulemur rufifrons (assembly GCF_041146395.1). NCBI lineage: Eukaryota > Metazoa > Chordata > Mammalia > Primates > Lemuridae > Eulemur > Eulemur rufifrons. The sequence continues at coordinate 4,127,319 of NC_091010.1, read as the reverse complement.
AATAGGTAAGTTTTTATCACTGAATCCCTCCCACACTTCCCTTTCTGAGTCTCCAATGTGTATTACGTCACTCTGTATGATCACGCATACCCATTGCTTAGCTTCCACTTCTAAGTGAGAACCTGTGGTATTTGCTTTTTTGTTCCTGAGATACTTAACTTAGGATAATGGCCTCCAGTTCCATCCAAATTGCTGCAAAAAAAGATGATTTCATTCTTTTTTATGGCTCAGTAATATTGAATGGTGTATAGATATATGTGTACACACACACATATATATATACACATACACACACATACACCATTTATATATGCCACATATATACCATACATATTGCATTTGCTTCATCCAGTCCTCAGTTGATGGGCACTTAGGTTGGTTCCATATCTTTAATAACGTGAACTGTGCTGTGATAAACATACAAGTATATGATGTAGTGACTTCTTTTCCTTTGAGTAGATACCCAGTAGTGGGATTGCTGGATGGAATGGTAGATCTACTTTTAGTTCTTTGAGAAATCTCCATATTAATTTCCAAAGATATATACTAATTTACATTCCTACCAACAGTACATAAACATTCCCTTTTCACATCATCCATGCCAACATCTACTGTTTTTTGATGTTTTACTGATGATCATTCTGTTTGGGGGAAGATGGTATCTCACTGTGGTTTTAATTTGCATTTCTCTGAAGATTAGTGATGTTGAGCATTTTTTTCATGTTTTTGTATATCTTCTGAAAAATGTTGGATCATGTCTTTTGCCCACTTTTTAATGGGGTTATGTGTTTTTTTCCTACTGTTTTGTTTGAATTCCTTGTAGATTCTGGATGTTAGTCCTTTGTTATATGCATAATTTTCCAATATTTTCTCCCATTCTTAAGTTGTGTATTTATTCTGTTGGTTATTTCTTTTGCCATGCAGAAACTTTTTAGTTTAATTAAGTCTCATTTATTTATTTTGGTTTTGTAGCATTAAAATTGCTACATTTTTTGAAGGAGACAGTCATTCAATCAAAAAGATTCAGTGACTACACACATGGCTGCTTGTTTGGGACAGAAATGATTGGACCTCACTAAGAACTGTATTAAACACCACTCAAAACTCTTTCACATTTATATTATATTTGTGCATCAGGTCCTCTGTTAAGAAATATCCACCTCCATAAATTAATAAGTTGGCATCTTATAGAGAAGTCAGTCTCATCTGAGTTTGCTTACATGAATTGATTCCCTGAGTCAGAGCTCTAAGGCCCTGATGCAAATGCAGTAATTGAGGTTCTTTGTCTGGGGTCACTGCAGCCTTGTACAGCATGGTTCAAACCAAATTCTGCTTGTTTTAAAAAGATTATTATTAGAAAAGTTAAAGTGGAACTATCCTACATTTTTAATACCTTTGGAATCACACAAGTAGCCCAGAGAACGTCCCTCAAACTGCCTGTGTTTGTCCTTTCCCACCCTCCCTCACCACCCCAGGGCTTTCTCAGGAGAGAACTTCCAGCCCAAGAACTGACTTTGGCAGCTATTGAGTCCTAAACCCTTTTTCAAGAAGGACACAGTGACTGATTTCTGGCCCAAAGAGTTCAGTTTGAAATAGATGAGGTGTCTGGGGAAAGCTTCAGGGAAAAGAGAAATGAGCAAGTGGGCTCCGGACTGTACCCCCTGACACCCTTCACTCGACCTCCCGGCTTGTGGTGGGCCGGAAGATTTTGCTCCAGTGGTTCCACATTGGATTTAGCATTTTCCAATTGTCCATGGATTTGGAACATTTTTTGATATATGTTGACTACTCTTTACATTTCAATACCAAAAATTCACTTCTACAGCACTTCTCTCCTTTGAAAAATGTTGCCCCAAGTGGTGGGAAAACATTATTTAAATTGAACTAAAAAAACTTCACTAGAGCTGCAAGCCAAGGTCTTCACAAGTCAAAAAAAAAAAAAAAAAAAAAGTACTCTTACTACTAAGATGCAAAATGAAATGGTAGGAAAATCTGAGATGTTTCATCGTATGGTATTTGAAGGAAAGTCCAACATTTTGAAGCCACAAAAAACTAGTAACATGACTGATCTGTGGTAGAAAAAGAGAGTTAAGTAAGAGAGACGTATGTGCAAATCACAAATAAAGGGTTTTAGATCCTGGAACCCCTAATGAAGTGCTTGCTCTGGGAAACTTGATTTTCCTTTCTAAATATCAATTATTAAAACGGATTTTCCCATCACAAGGCCACAGCTAAAGGAGAGAGAGAATTTTATTGGGTAATTGCACTAAAAAAGGTCACAAGTGGGCGAGGTGACTGGGAGGAGAGGCAGCTGAGTTGAAGATAAAATAGGAAAAAATTAGAAGGAAAAGAGGAAGGTCCAACAAGGAGAGCATCAGGCAGAGTGTGAATTAGAATCCTGAACAAGAAAGGGACTAAAGGCTCTGGCATTTGCCAGGTAAGGGTGCAGGCTTGGTATAATCTTGAGAAATGTATCTAACCTCTCTGTGTCTGTTTCCTTATCCATAAAGTGATGATTTCACCCTACCACACGGGGCTGTCATGAGGACAGCGTTAGATTATGCGTGTTACATGAATACATACATAACGCTTGGCATCGTGCATGACACATAATCAAAAGCAGAATAAGTGATAGTTACCATCATCATCATTGTCACCATTGCCATCATTTCTGAAAGTAAAATTTATTACTTCAAGGGTGGCATTGATACTGTAGAGAGTAACAACAGGTTGCAAAAAGAGGTCGTGCTACTAAAAAAGAAAAAAGCAAAAGAGACTGTGTAGGACACAAAATTAATTTTGGAAAACATCGCCTTGCTACAGAAGAAAGTACAAGGAATCTAAGTAAAACTAGCAGATAAAACTCTCAGATAGGTATCTGTGGTAGGCAGAATAATGCCCTCCCCCAAGCATGCCCACCCCCTAATCCCCAAACCCGTGTCTGTGTTACCTTACATGGCCAAAGGGACTCTGTGGACATGATGAGGTGAAGAATCTTGTGATGGGCAAATTATTTGCGATTATCTGGTTGGGCTCAATCCAATTACACGATTCTTTGAAAATGGAAAGGGAGGCGGAGGAGTGGGACGGAAAGATGGAACATGAGAAAGACTCAACCTGCCCGCGCCGCTGGCTTTGGAGATGAAGGAAAGGGCCACGGCCACGGAATGCGGTGGCTCCACAAGGCGGGAAAGCTCTCAGCTTAGAGCCCGCAGGAAAACAGGGACCTCAGTCTCATAACCACCAGGAACTGAGCTCTTCCAACAACCCGGATAAGCAGAGAAGAAACTCTCCCACCAGAAAGGAATGCAGCCTGTTGACACCTTGATTATAGTTTGGTTACACCTATACCAGACTGTGATTTGCACACAACTGTAAAATATATTATTTAAGTTACTGAATCTGTGGTAATTTGTTATGGCTGCAACAGAAAACTAATACCATATCCAAAAATAGGAGATGTTCCCTTAGACAGCAGAGAGTTCTGAGGAAGGAATTAACATTTGAGACATCTCTTACGATGCATACACTCTATTTTCTTTTATAAAACTCAGCATAACCCAGTGAGCCATGCATTATTGTTTTCGTTTTATGAAAGACGAAATAGGCTCAGAGTGGAAAATTAGGAAACGACACCGCATAGAACCAGGTGTCCCTGGCTGTGCAGTTCTTGGTGTGACCAGTTTATTGCTCTATGTCCCCTGTGCTCGAGACACTGAGGGGGGATTTGGTTGTGAAGATTAAAGCAGTAAGGGATGGGTTGACCTCACAAGTTTCTTCTGGCTCTCAGACCTTTCATTCATTAGCCTGAGAGGTTTTTTTTACTTGACTTTCCACAGAGAACGTACTTCTTTATAAATGAACATATAAAATATTACGTTTCACCCAAGGCCAGAAGCTGACCTTCTTTCCCTCTATCCCCACACGTTGCTGCCACACTTATTTCTATCTTAATATTCCAGAGTATCACAGCCAAATGTAGGAATAGGCACACTGAGGACAGCTAGAAAGCCCCGCTTAATAGTCTAACTCAGAACCTTTGAGGCTTGCTGTACAAAGGAAGATTTCCAGGTGGGAGGGATTGCATAGCACCAGCTATACCTCTTGGCCTCATCTGATCGCTGGGACCCCTACTTACTCCTACAGCTGGTCCATGTACCTTTTTAGAACCTGTGAGTGAGCCTTGGACTCTCTAAGAGTAGCTGAGGCAGGCTGGTCCACTCAAAAGTCTTTCCAAAACATGAAGGGCAAAGCCAATGGGATAAACACGGACCACAGGAGGAACACACGGCTCCTCTCGGAAAGCCCAAGATTTGGGGTCTCCTAGGTACTGGTCATACCTGCACAGTCTCTGTCACGAGACAGACTTGCCCTCCACTCCCAGTGACTGGCTATAAGGCCCTGTGTCTTGGTTTTTGTCCTAGTACCTGGTCTAACTCATAAAATAAAAATAGGAAACAGCTGCCCTTGACAATAAGCGAGAACAGGTCCTGTCTCTCACCTCTCGGTTCTTGGTCTTAAGACAATTTTCTTTCCAAGTGAAAGACTCCAGGGATCATCTCCTTTGATTTAGAACCTGTTACTATGCAAAGTGCAGCCCTTGTTTCCATACACATCCACTAAAAGCATCTTATACGAAGTTTCTCAAAGTATGATATTTACGTCCTTAGTAAGCCTCAAGCTGATTTTAAATGGTAAACAAATCCATCCTTTTATTTTAATAATTATGTCATTATTTTAATATGTATAATAACATTTTAACAGGCATATCAAAATGAAATTTAACTTTGCTTAGAGTAAGTTTTAAAGGGGGTTTGATTTAAAGAAAATCACTTTTGTATTCACCCATGAGTGAGTGACTCTTACGAGGGTAAGGTTAAAATCACAACAATTTGGCAAAATAGAGGCAACATCTGCTTTCAGACATCAGGCAGCAGGCAGCACAGGCGACACTGCATGAGCAAAGGGAACAAGGAGACAAGCCTGGTGATCACCCTGGTCCTCTACCTAGAAATAAGTCCTGGACCCCAACACAGGAGGAGAGACTGGGACAGAGCCTGGAGGCCTCTCCACCTTGATGAGTCAAAGTCCAAGACTCAGCAAAGTTCAAGCAGGCTGAGGCGGGTGGCGTTTGCGGGACAAAGTGAGGGGTTACTTTCACAGTGAAGGAGCTCCAGGAAGCTGAATTGAGTCTTTGGCCGAATACCAGTGTAAATGTGCACGTGGCCACACTTTGCAAGGCCAGCAAAGAACACTGCAGGATGGAAACAGTGAACAATTCCTAGGTCCTGCACGGGGCTCGCAGTCATTTGATTCTCACCGTCCACAATGGAAGGATCTTGCTGGATACCTGGGGCATTGGGTAGTGATCCCAGAAACATCACCCCATAGTAGTGGGACGAAAGCAGCCCCTGATTAAGTTCTTTAAGACCTCCTCTGGAAAAGCTTAAAAATAAGAGCTACTCCATAAAGAAATGCAATGCAACAAAATCCAGAAAACTGAAAAATGAAAACAATATCCAACATCTAATAAAAATTTGCTAGACATGTATAGAGACAGAAAATGTGATCCACACTAGAAGAAAACTTAATCAATATATGTTATTATTGAGAAATGACAGAGACGATGAAATTAGTAGGGAAAGACATTTAAAAAACTATTATAAATATACTTGCTATGCTGGATGCTTGATGGCTTATAGAAAACATAATCATGATGTGAATGATGAGAAAATAAAAAAGAACCAACTGGAAATTCCAGGCATGAAAAATGCAACATATGAAAAATTTCACTGGGTGGGAATAGCTGCATATTAGACACTTCAGAATGAAAGATCAGTAGATTTGAAGGCAAACAGCATGAAAAGTGCACACTGTCTCACACAGAGACAGTGACAAGTTACTGATAAGTGAAAGAGATGCAGCAAGCTGTGGCACAATGTCAGTCTAAGAAGGGAGGAGGTAAAGGGAAGAACAGAAAAATATTTGAAAATATAAATGGCAGAACATTTTACAAATTTGATGAAAATTATTCACTTAGACATCTGATAGATCATTGGCCCCTAACCATAACAAACACAGAACATAACACCACAGCACATCATCATCAAATTGCAGACAACCAGGTATAACAAGATTCCTAAAAGCAGCCAGAGAGGACCCACAGGACCGACAACACAGGAACAGCAGATTTCTAGTGAGAAACAATATGAGCAAAATGTGATGAAGCCACCTTTTTAGTGTACTGAAAGAAAAATAAAATTGGCAATCTAGCGATTTACACTGCTGTGTCCAGTATGAATATCTTTCAAGAGTAAACATGAAATAAAAACACTTTCAGATAAACAATAGCTGGGAGAATTTATTGCCGATAGAGAAAATAGAAACAAAAATAGCAGCTTTAATCTAGTCACATCTATAATAACAGTTGTTATTATCATTTTATTATTTAATATAATTACCTTAGTTGTAAATGGTCTAAAAACTCATTAACTGACAGAGATTGTCAAATGAATTTTTAAAAAGTATTAAATTTGTGATACCTAAGTGAGTAGATAAAGCAAAAATCATAAAGATAACATAATGATGACTAAAGTTTTAGCAAATATTTTATTAAAATATAATAATGTGATATTAACTTAATTAAAAATTATACACACAGTGCTGGAGATGGGAGGTTAGAGTGTGTGTCAGCTCTCATATAATATAGGGATAAAAATCATTATATCCAATTCAAATCTCATTTTATAAATGGCTAGATATTTTCTCTAATGTTATCCTTAAAATATTAGGAGTGGCCCTAAGTAACCTATATATTCCTAATGAACCTTCTGATTTAATTATTTGAAAATTATAGACACTTTCTTTTGAATATATTTATAATAGTAGCCAATACCTCCAAGAGGAAAAATAACTTCTATTTGCTATGTTTAATACTTTTAATAGAAACATAAGCAATATTCCTACATATTCGGTCTCATTTGATATTTGTAACGACTCTGTAACATAAGAAATTTCTATTCCAAAATTTCAAATATGGAAACTGAGGCCAAATAGATCAGATGTACTGTTGTTTATGTTCTGTGGCTTAATGTGCATCTCACACCTGTGCTTCTCGAGTCAGGTTTTCACCCCACCTCCAAGTTCTGCCAGCGAAGAGTTCATGATAATGTCCAGGCTCTCCTTGGCTCTCCTTCTTTTAGTTGTATAAATAGCTTAGATTTTTCTTGCTAGCTATTTTGAGGCCACAGGTCCTCATTTCTTCAGGGCACCCTTCGGCCACACTCGCCATTCCCTGGGCACCTGCTTCCCCCAATCCGGTGCAACTCCATGAAGATGGAAGGAATCACGCCTGTGCCTGCCTTTCTGTCCCTTTTTGCAGGGGGTTGGAATCAGGTGGCCTAGACTCGGAGCTGGTCTTGCCATGTACTAACTGTATATACCTTCAGTAAGTTCCAGAACAACTGCAGCCTCCATTTGTTCAGTGCTAGAGGGTATGGTGAGAATGGATGTCTCCAGGGTTTGGTGGGGAATTTATTTCTGTCATGAAAAGCTCTTAGCAGAGTATCTATAATGATATACACACTCTAAAAGTTGCTGCTGTTTTTGTTAATGTTATTGTTGTCACTAATGGAAAAGAGAAGACCTTTCAGTGTGATTTTTTTTCAGATTTTCTTCCAGTAAACCCTAGAGAGCGAAGACTTTGCTGTGGGCGTGGCGCCCAGAGGTGCTGAACCCGGAGCGTCCCACGCGGCCACCAAAGAGCCCTTGAAACGCGACTTGTCTAAGCTGCGAGTGTAAAATACGGTACAGAGAAAAGAATATAAACTATTTATTAATAACTTTATATTAATCACATGTTGAAATGATAATATTTTAGATTTTTGGTTAAATAAAACATATTATTATAAAATTAATTCACTCTTATTTTTCATTTTTTAATGATTACTAGAAAATTTAGAAAGACATATGTGGTCCCTTGTTTTTACTGGAAAGTGCTAGCCTGGTGTTCACTTCCTTTTTTTTTTTTTTTTGAGACAGAGTCTCACTCTGTTGCCCAGGCTAGAGTGAGTGCCGTGGCGTCAGCCTAGCTCACAGCAACCTCAAACTCCTGGGCTCAAGGGATCCTCCTGTCTCAGCCTCCCGAGTAGCTGGGACTACAGGCATGCGCCACCATGCCCGGCTAATTTTTTCTATATATATTTTTAGCTGTCCATATAATTTCTTTCTATTTTTAGTAGAGACGGGGTCTCGCTCTTGCTCAGGCTGGTCTCGAACTCCTGAGCTCAAACGATCCGCCCACCTTGGCCTCCCAGAGTGCTAGGATTACAGGCGTGAGCCACCGCGCCCGGCCGTGTTCACTTCTTAAGTGAACAACTCTACAGCTCTGTGCTACACACTGTAGACAAAGACCTCCTGATCAGCTTAGTCTCAAGGAGAAGTTCTAGAAAATGGCAGGGTTTTTATGAGACTATATCCAGTTACTTACATCCACTTACACAGGGACGAGCATGTGAAATTCGATAGGTGTTAGCTAATATTGTTGCTGTCACTGTCTGAGTGCTAAGGGGGAGGCCGTGTGACTCTGTGCCTTGGGAGAAGGGACAATCATCTCATCTACTCACACAGCTGATGGGCGGCGTGCACTGCCCTGGGGCGAATGCCTCCTGGAACTGCGGGTCCCACAGGCAGGTGGCCAGCAGCCACGCTGGGGGGCTCAGCCTGGGTGCATGGGAGCCAGCACGGCCACTCTGGTGGCCCTGTGGCTCTGCAGTGGGGGCAGATTCACAGACGGGAGATTTGTGGACTGCTGACTCAGTGGAGCTGTGTAAACATGCCTGTCTTCTCACCACGTTCTCTGAGAACTGGCTGGATTCTCTGCCCCGTGTCTCAACCCCCACTGAGCTTTCCAGGGACCAAAGGGTCTCCCTGTGGGTTGCAGACCACTGGTGATTTATCTGAGGTTCTCCTGCCAAGTACTTTCAGCGTGTAACAGGTTTCCACCAGAGCATCTCGTCTTCCTCCTCTCTGTTTCTCCTCTTCTCGGCGTTAGATGCTAAATAGCTTCGGATGGACGGTCTGGCTCCCTCCGCTGCTTCCTGGCCACTGCCTGTGTCAGCTCCCCCAGATGAAACCTGAGCTGTCAGCAGTGGGATTTACGAAGACCAGTAAGAAATGAGGTGTGCAGAGCGGCACTGACATGGAGCTGGCCCTGGAAGTGCCGGGGCCTCTATTTCCAGGCCAAATTGCAGAAATGGTGGGGCCTAAACCTTTACAATTGCAAAGACCAAATCAGCCAAGGTAATTCAAAGAAAAGTAGTTTGTGTGTCTCTGGAAACCTAGGAATGGAAGAGGGCTGGGGTGGGGTAATCTGCCCCTCACCCAGCACTGCTCCGGGGCTCCCAGCGCCTCCAGGACTGCCTAACCCCACAGCCAGTGTGATCCTTCACATCCTTCCCTAAGAACCTAGTGGGATCTTGAGATCCACAGAGAATACAGCCAGAGATTTGCTGGTGTGGTTTTCCTTCCGTGTTTTAGTAATAGAGGAGGAGAGAATCAATGTAAGCCGGGTAACGCTTTCCAGATCTCCACAAAAGGCCTTCGTATTTCTGTTGTCCTCGGCACCACCGCCTTTCCCAGAGCAGGGATGTGGGGATGGTCTTCAGCGACAAGAGGGACCTCATGGAAGTGTGTGTTTCACCGGTGGAATGTGCTGCCCTTGGGGGTCCAAAGGAACTGATCATAAGAGGCCAATGTGCTTTCTCAATCAGACTCGCTTGCCTCGGGGTTATGTGTTCATAAGCTTCATGGAGCCTCTCTGCACACAGGATGGAAATATGCTCTTTCCAGCTTTGAAATCTAAAGGAAACAAATATGCCAAACTGCCATTTGACTTATGTTAAGTGTATATATGCATGTATATATAATATATACATTGTTTCAATGTAAACACACCCACACATGCATATATACATGCACACACATGTGTGCATATACACACACACACACGTGTGCCTCTATGCACACATTACCTGTTTCAGACTCTCTGCAGACACATTGGCAATAGCTGAGTCACACAGAAACCTGGGTGCAAAGTTCCCAAACTCCAGGCCCTCATGGTGTGACCACTCGGCTTTGAGAGCTGGGCAGTGATGATCCAACAACTCCAGAGCAGGCCCACGGCAGGAACCTTTTCCTGTTGGGTTTAGGATGTGTGGAGAGCGATTCCCCCTGAGCAGAGGGCACTGCCCCGCTGGCCCCGGTCCCTGGAGGTTTGAGTGGAGCCAGCCAAGTGCACTAACTTTCCCATGGTGGGTGCGGTGCTGACCTTGAAATGAACTCAGTTATGCTGCATTATTAGACACATTTTTATTTAAAGCACGCAACTTGTGGCCACTCAAACCGTGTCCCTGGAAGTAAACAGGTGCGAGGAGAGGTCGTCATGGCGGGGAGTGCCAAGGACAGGTGAGCTTTCCCCGGTCAGGGCACTAATCCCCGAACCACGCGACCGAGCCAGGCTTCAGTGCAGACACCTCACAGAGGACTTTCCAGTGCAAGGTCGGGGCGGCCAGATACATCTTTCTGGTGAATCCTGCTCTTTTCCTTCATCTTTTTTATGAGTTTGGGCACAAGTCAAGCCCTTCATCTCCCTCTCCCCGAGCAGCCCCCTCCTCACCCTTTGGAAGCCAGCCACCATAAAGAGACGTCCCCAGGGCACGCCGGGTCACCAGAGCCAGGAAAGGCATCCGCAGCCCCGAGAACACCCTTTGATTCTTCCCAGGACCACATTGTTCCTCCAGTGTGCTTTGTCTTCTGGTTGAAGGATTTAAAAAAAAATAAAAATAATCGCGTGAAAGTGTCCATGTATCTTTTTGAAGAGGTAAAATAGAAACAGCTGAGCTTAATCCACTCTCAGGGGTGCTGTAAATACTCACCAGGCTACACGAGGGCGATCGCTCCACTGCGGCAAAGGAGAAACAAGAGCTACGCTGAGAGCACGGCGGCCCTCAACCCCAGCTTGCAGCCTTCTGGAGCTCTCTCTGCGTCCGAGCTGTCAGGGCCGGGGCGGGGCGGGGGGGAGGGGGAGGCTGGGCTGAGGATGAGAAAAACCACCTGAAATGAGGCTCGCGGACAGCTCAAGCCTTGGTGCAGGTGCCCCTGGCGACTGGAGTCACGGAGCGTGAGTGAGGGAGAGAAATGGGAAGCCTGTGGGAGCCCAGGCCCTGCGAGGGGGATGCTGAGGGTGCCCTGCTCTGCCCGGACAACAAAGGGCCCGCGGCTGTGATTCCACACCATCGGGAAGATTCAGACATCCTGGTTGTGCTTAATGCAGGCTTCCCCTGACTACCTCCGGATACGAACATAAAAAGATTGTTTTAAATAGGCAGAGCAGATAAGTGGGACAGGGGCCACCCTTTCCCCCTCTCATGTCTAAGTTCATTGTCACTAATCCGGCATTGCATCAGTTTTTCCTTCTGATCCTTGACCAGGTCTTAGAACCTCTTAGAAGCTGGCACACAAGAGGAAGCATCTCTGTCACACCGTCCCAATTATTCATCCCAGATTCACCACTGATGGGGGATCAGATGTGCTTTCATTCCGTGCTTTCCGGGGAAAGGCTCCTGCAGTGTCAAGGGAGTTGCAGAGAATCTGCACAGGCGGTGACTAAGTGCTGGCGAGGCCCAGTGTGGGCTGCGGCCCGGGGTTATGATTTGTGCCATGGCCAAGAAGAATGAATCTCAGGCATTCTGGAAGGACAGAGGCAAGATGGCAGATGAGAAACTCCTCCAGCCCGAGCATCTCTGCACGAAGGAAAGATTTTGGATAAAAGTGAAAAAAACAAATAGGTGGACACACAGATCAGATGAGGGTCAGAAGGAAGGGTGCCGGAACCTACAGGAGTCTCCCCAGGAAGAGGCTGCAGAACAGAACTGGAAGGAGAAAGGCGTGGGCGGGTTCTAAACTGCAAGAGGCTTGGAGACCAGAGACAAGGGTAGGTGGAGCAGTTAAATTTTCCCACCTTGCATCTCAGACTGCTGGGGGGCTCCTGAGCTACTGGAGAGACCTGTCCACACCAGCCCAGAGACAGCCGCTGCCAGTGAGTGGTGAGCCTCTTGTGGACAAGGCATCAGGCTCCAAGCTTCCTTGGGGCATGTCCTGCCCCACAGACCAGAGCTCATCGGCAGGCGCCCTATTGCTTCATTCTCCCATTCCCCTCCTCTACCCACGGCTGCTGAGAGAGAGAATTTAGCCACCACCCAGAGGAATCCACAGGGAATGGGTCCCTTCCTTTTGGAGCCCTGTAGCAGACTGAGGGATACTCAGACTATGAGCTCCCTACCTGCCAGCCCTCCCTAGTGCCACTTGCCTGGTGACTCCAGCAGAGCAGGGCAAATCCCGAGGCAGAGAGACATCGATCCAGCCTGGGCACCCCGTGGGTGACTTGAGCCCACCACTCTACTCCCTGGCAGAATCAGGGATTGATTTCCGGGGCCAGAGGACAGGTCTGCAGTCCAGATCCTGTACACCCAGGTCTCGATCGGAATGACCCTACTGAGGTGCGTGTGCCTTCAGGGGCAGATCAGAGTGGGTCCTGACTGCAGCGTGCTCAAGGGGCAGCCCTCCCCGCTCAGGAGGGCCATGCAAAAATTTAAAAAAGGAGAGGGGAAAGAAAAAAGTAAAATTAAAAAAAAATAATGTCTGAAAACTTTCCAAACTTGATTAAAAAAACATTAATCAGCACTTCTAAGAATTTCAACAAACAAAAATGTGGATAAACACAGACATATTCACCCAGACATATCATAGTTAAAATATTGAAAGCCAAAGATAAAGAGAAAACCTTCAAGGCAGCAAGAAAAACATGACTCATCATGTACAAAGTTACCCCCGTAAGACTAACAGCTGATTTCTCATCAGAAATAATGGAGACCCCAAAACAATGGGGTGACTTATTAAAAATGTCAAAAGAAAAAACAACAACAAAAACCTCTGTCAATCAAAAAACTTATATCCAATGAAACCAAAAACTATCTTTCAAAAATGATTTCAAAATAAAGACATTCTCAAGTGAGAGTGAGAGAGAATTTATTACCAGCAGACTTGCCTTGCAAGTAACACTAAAGTAGTTCTTCAGACTGAAAATAAGAGACAACAGATAGTAAATAGAGTCCACATCAAAAAACAAAACAAAAGAAAACAAAAAACCTCAGAACAATGAATGCTGACAAAGGTAAATATAAAGACACTATAATGACATATTTTCTTTTCTTAACTGATTTAAATAATTGCATAAAATAATATATAAATATTTATATAGTTGTCCCTATACTACATGGAAATGTAATATATTGACAATAACAGTGAAAAGAAGGCAAGTGGGAACAAAACCATATAGGAGTAAGGAAATGACACTAGATGGAAACCCAAATCCACAGGAATCATTGAAGATAGCCAAAAATGTTAAATAAAATTTGTTAAAACAAACTTTATAAATATATATTTGTTCTCCTTTTTCGTTTAAGCTCCTACAAAAGACACATAATTACATAAAGTAATAATTATAGAATTTATTGTGTTTGTCACCTGTAAAGATATAAGATGTATAGTAATCATAGCACAAAAATAAAATAAGGTGAGGAAATTAGGCTACATAGGAATAATTTTTTTATATATCACTCAAATGAAGTTAATATATATTGGAAACAGATTTTGACAAGTTAAGATGTATTTTGTAAGCCCTATACCAACAATTAAGAAAATAACTCAAAGATACAGTAAAATATCATTAAAGTAATTAAATAGTTATACTAAACAGTATAAAAAGAACGTGGCAAATAAATGGAGTAATTAAAAAATCATATGACATAAAGAAAAAAGCTAAATGTCAAAGCTAAATCCAACCGTATCACTAATATAATATTAAATATGAGTGAATTAAATAATCCACTCAAAAAGAAGAGATCATCACACTGGATTAAAAAAACAATTATATGTTGTCTACCAGAGGCACACTTAGATTGAAAGTAAAAGGATAGAATATATAACATGCAAATAGAAACCATAAAAGAGCCACAGTGGCTATATCAGTATCAGAGAAGACAGAAGTTAAAAAAGTTTCTAGAATTAAAGAGGGGCATGTATACTGACAAAAGGATCAATACTTCAGGAAGATGTAACAAATATAAATATATACACAACCAGCAAGAATGCCACAAAATACATGAAGCAAAACCTGACAGAATGTATGGGAAAACAGACAATTCAGCCATAATAATTGGATACTTGAATACCCCACTTTGAATAATGATAGAACAACTACTCAAATGATAAACAAGGATATAGACAATCTGAAGAACTATAAAGCAACTAGATCCTACAGGCATGTATAAAACACTCCACCCAGTGAGAGCAGAATACACATTCTTCTTAAGTGCTTGTGGAATATTCTCCTGTATGTGGAGCCATAAAACTAGCCTCAATAAATTTAAAAAATGGAAATCATGCAACATATTTTCTTAGACCACAGTGAAATAAAATTAAAAATCAATAGGAGATGGAAATTTGGGAAATTTAAAAATATGTGGTATTAAACAACATACTCCTAAATAATCAATGAGTCAAAGAAGAAGTCATAGGGGAAGTTAGAAAGATCCTTAGCTAATAAGTCCTTGTCCAATGAGAGGAATCTTTGAAGGTTCTTATGGTGGAATGGGAAGCTGATCTAATCCCAAGGAAGCAAATCATCAGAAGAGGACAGAAAAGAGTCTTCCTGGGGCTTTTGCTGGGTGAATGCACACGTTCTTGTCTTGTGTAGAAAAATGGTGGAAGGAGAGGAACAGGGACAGGACTCTAGGAGTCTGCATGCAGCTCAGCTAGCCTTGTGGTGGTGGTGGGCAGGCAGCCAAGCTCCTCCCACACTCCCTCCTATCTCCTCCCCTAGGCCTGGCTCTGTTAAGGGCCTTAGCTCTTTCAAGCCACCAACATGAAGTCACATATGGCTCCTCCTGCCTTTAATTCAATGCAGACGTATCTCTTTGTTGGCTTTCCTCAAGTCAAGCTTCATCCTTCGTTATCAGTGGGAAACAATCACCTTTTCTACAGCTAACTGATGCACATCCAGCCCAGGGTGCATGGTGGATAGCACCAGATGTCCTCAGGTGCTGGGCACAGTGAAGGGAAGCCAAGCTCTCCAAAACCTTCCTTTGCACTTCCTTTAGGGTATCTCAGCCTTGGCACTGTTGACACTGGGTCTGGATAATTCTTTGTTGTAGGATATTTAGCATCATTCATGGTCCTCAACCATAACTTTCTGGTAGCACCCAACCTCCCCATTTGTGACAACAAAAAATGTCTCCAGACATTAAATAAATGTCCTCTGGGGGACAAGACCTACCTCAAGTGAGGACCACTGGAGGCTTTAGAATCAGACCAACCTGGTTCAATCTCTCAGCACCCTTCAGTAGCCTCATGGACCAGAGTCTCAGTCTCTTCTGCCTAGAGTAAGAATGAGACCACTTACCTCCCCGTGTCGTCTGGGGGTGAAATGAGTGGCTATGTATGAAGGGTCCTTTTCATCAGGACATCGGGGTGTCTCCTGCTCCTTCTCACCCACCTGTGCTGCCAGCACCATTTCCTTCTGATCTACTCCCCTGGCCCTGCTGAGACCAGCCTTTCCTAGGCAGTTCCGGACATGGGTCTGGGAATCTGAGAGTCATGGAACGTGTGAGCTGGAAGGAGTTACACAGGGTTGGGCTAGATAACCCTTTCTGGCTCAGGTGGAGACACAGAGATGTGAGGAGGGAGCAACTGTCCCACCTGTAGGGTGGTTCAGGGCAGACAGAGGTTTCTCAACATCTCCTTGACTCCTGGATTAGTGTCTTTCTGGTTCACTCCTCTCCTGCTTTTTACACCCATTATTCCCACTGTATCCTCCCAGCAGCCCTGAGCTGTGAGGTGGCAGAGCAGGGATGAATGGCCCCAGTTTTCAAGGGAGGCAACTGTGGCCCAGAGAACTCAGGCCATCTTTCTAAATCACACAACTAGTTAGCGATGGAACCCCGGTACCGCTCAGCTCTACCAGCCCCTGCTCCGTGCTCTTTCCTGTGTACCTGCATGTCGAAAGAAAAAAGCATGTAAGAGAGAGATGTTGGACCAGACAATTCTTACCATAAGACAACAGTTGCTCATTAGAAAATCATCAAGGTAGTTTTAGGAAAAAAAAAAAAAAAAAGATCAAGGCCTCACTCCATCACTCCAGACCCAGGATATCGGTATACTAGAAAGCTCCACTCTGGGAATCCAAATGTGCAGCCGAGCTAGGGGCCGCAGGTGCAGACACGTCCACCTGCACGTGCAGGTGGCCCTCAAACATCGTGCAGCGAGGGCGCCTGCCATGGGGCTTTCTAGGCCAGGGAAGTCCGCTGGTACCTGCGTGCCCGCCCGCTCCTGCAGAGCTCTCTTTCCTGGCAGAAGTAATCGGCAGTAACAGTGACTGGGCCCCAGAGCTCCTCTTGAAACAATTATTGGATTTAAGACCCAGTGAAAGTGTGGAACAGTAATTTCCTTTCTACCCAAAATAATCTTTATAATTAAAGAAAATTGGCATGTGATTGAATTTTAATTTTTTTTTAATTGGTTGGCTTGAATTTTTTTCTTTTGTTCTTTTTGGATGCAGTGATCGTAACTGGTAAAATTGTGAAAACTGATTTTCCTCTTCTTGCCATGGGACATTCAGTGGGGCTTGTGTTCTAGGTCCTGGCTCCTTTCCCCCAGTCCAAGTTAGCAGCTTTTGCATTTGGAAGATCTGGGAACACAGGGCCAATATTCCCCTAAGAAGACGATCATCTGCCAAGGTTAAGCGCCCCCCCCAAACAGCCACCTCCTCTCCGGTTCGTCAGGGGAGCTCCCTGTTGCTCCCACCCTGTGGTTTCCCATCCATTACCTTTTCTGTTTGGTTGGTGTGAGCATTTGGATCAGTGGCTGCTTGTCCAGAAGAACATGTCTGAATGGTCTCAGAGAGGGAAGAAATGAAAACTTTGACACTTCAAGGATAAAAGATAGGCACGGCAAACCCTAGCATGGAGTTCAACTCCGACAAATGAAGGACAAAGAAACTGTGGGTTCCAAATAGGAGTGCCAGGAACTTAGATCTCCGGATGCTGAGCCCTACAGCCTTGTGCAGAGGGAGGGGGTTGAGGTTGGCCTGGCAGGTGACCAGGGAAGGTGGACAGACATGGGCGACTCAGGCAACAGGCATCGCTAGGGCAGAGGAGTCAGGGATGGACTGGAAAGTAGAGGTCCATCCCCAAACAGTGCCAGGGAGGGGAGAGTGGCCCTCCCAACACTAACGGTTCTCCCAGATTTAATTGGACATAGACTGTTGTACAAAAATGATGTTTCTTGTGCCTAAGTATCAGAGAGCAGTTCCTATGGTTCATCACATAAAGCCATGAGACCATTCCCATGACTTTACCAAGACTTTTAACATGTATTACCTCATTTGATCTCAAACAGAGCTGGCATCTTTGCAGTCCATGAGCATCTATCATCTTAATGGGGAAGGAACTGGATCCTGAGAATGAGCATGTACGTACATAACATTCTCATCTTTATTCTCATTTTACAAGTAAGAATTCTGACACTCAGACAAAGTGACTTATCCAAAAAGCAAACAGCTTGTAAATGCTAAGGTTTGAAACCAAGTTCACTCCTTTCCAAATCTCCTAAACTAATACAAAAAATAACAAAGTCTTGCTTAAGCCTTTGGTTCAGCATTCATCATAAGGCTGTGGGCTCAGGGCCCAGTGAGTCTGCTGATCTGCTCTGCGAGTTCAGGCCCCTCATACCCCCTCCATCAGAAACGGCAAGCAGAGTGCACACTTGTTAACAAAACGCCCATGCAGGGAACATGGTGAGTGGAAAGAGAGCAAGTTTTAGTGGGGTAGAATCTTAGCCCTGTCACTTATTAACTGTGCACTTTTGAGCAAGGTTTTCAAAATTTCAGAGCTTCCGTTTCCTAAGCTGTAAAATGGACTCTAAGAATACCAATCTTCTGAGTCTGTTGTAAAGATTATAAACTATAATTCATAGCAGGAGGGACACAATAGACACTTATTAAATGGCGTTACAGAAAGTAGTTATTTGCAACTTGAAGCCAGGAGCAAGAATAGTTTCCTGATTTTATTTGTTGCAGAAAGAGATGGTAGCTCTCCATTGTCAGGCAGACCATTGTAGAGCTCAGTCATTAAATGTAGTCAAATAAGAGAAGTCTGCGCATGCATCCAAGGCCCTGGGTCTCTGTCAACCCACAGCAGGGGATTCTAAGTGAACCTGGGCACTGTTAATATTGACACATGCAGAGGGACAACCTCTGTGGTGAGCAAGCCCATTAAAATGATGAAACCCAAAGAGCTTTGTTCCACCCACAGTGGTTCATTATGAACATATGACGACTTCATTTGAATGGAGGCTAATGGTGAACAGATGGGCTGGCAAGGCAAAGACCACAAAACACTGTCTCCAAAAATGTAGCTGTGTTCCCGTAAACCCTGAATCCTGTTTTCACTTTACTTTTCAGCCCCGTGAATGCGAGCTGAGGCTGAGGAAGATGGCGGGAAGGAAACAGAGCATGGCCAGAGAATGTGTTTATTCTTCTGCAGCACTAAGATATTTCCATGAGCTTCCCCCAGCAGGATGAAAATGGGGTGTAGGAAAAGAGAAAAGGGGCCAGAACGTGGCCCTTGAAACTTATCTAAGAGGTATCTCTGTAGGGTATCAATTCTACTATAAGGTGCTGACCAGGTGAATGAGGAAGAAGAAAGTGACCGTTTACTGAGCTAGTATCTAGACACTCACTGTGCTGGATTTTATACACACACACAATTTTATAATGTCCACCTCCTTCCAATTAGGGTAAATCCAGGCACTAGAGGGGTTTTTGTTTGTTTGTTTTTCATTTTATTTGTTTTCGTTTTCAGCTTTGTTTTGTTTTGGTTTTAGGCAGGCACGAAAATACTGTTGAGTTTTTGGGGTTAATCTCAGCGGTTTGGAGGGAAGCAGAGTTTAGACACCAGGAAATCAATAGGAATGACAAATGACAGTGCACTCTTGAGCCTCTCCTAAATCTTCATAAAATGAATTATGGTTCAATTGCGTGAAAATTCATAAATGAATGCAATTTCATTTCTGGGTTGATTAATGTAGGGACAAAACAGAGATAGCCTAATAGGCCTGAATGTAGGAGGAGCATAAGTTTAAACTGAAGGCACTCGAAGAAATTATGGCGAGGGATTTGACTTCCAAAGGAGATGGGATTGGGGGTTTAAGCTGAGTAAAACCAAGGTGACATATTTTATTTGTTTAAGACTGACAAAAATCCTGGGGGTAGAGATTGTTGGCCCTATGTTATTAGGAAATTAAAGATCAAAAGAATAAAAGAAAATAGAGTGAGAGAATCAGTATTTTAATTCAATTATTTTTAATGAGGAAATATGTGTCTTATCAGAGCCACAAAGCCACCTATCCTATTGGCCTGGGGACATTGCCACGTTAGAAGAGACATGACCATGGTGCATTTTGCTCACATCATAGAAGACACCGATCCTGATTTAATCTACATCCTACGCTGCTTTCCTTTGAACACGTTTTAAAAATTAATGGTTGTCTTTTGTCTTAAAAACTGATACCTATCCATTGTAAAAATAAAATGAAAAACAAATTCAAAATTACAAAAAAATTTTTAAAAATGTATCAGCCAAAATCCACACAGATACATTATTGTTATCAAGAGTTGATGAACACCATTATTGGTATCTTCTTAAACGGACATTGGCTGGATAGGTAGAATTTTATAAAATTTAGAACACATTAATCTATAAATTTAATACAATTTTATTAAAAAGTTCAAAAAAGGATTTATTTCAAATGTAACAAGCTGCTTCTGAAGTTTATAGGAAAGAGCATATAGCCAGAAATAGCCAAAATATTTAGAAGAGAAGAAAGTAGAAAATAAACTTCACCAGATATGACACCTTCTAAAGATTTTAGCAAGTTAGAGACCATGATGATTTGGTCTAGAGTTATATATACAAACATACAATAACTTATCTATAAGGAAGAACTAAAATTTGAACTTATATCATGCTACATGCAATAGTCAATTTCAAGTGGATTTAATCTTAAATAAGTAGGAAATAAAGTAGTATAAATCTAGAAGAAAATGTAGGAGGCTATATTTAATACCTGAAGTAGGGAGGGAAGGATTTCTTCTAGAAAAACTACAAAATTACAAGCCACAAAGGAATATTTAGTAAATTTACCTATATTGTAATTGAAAACAGGTGGGCCTTCTGGCTATGTTAAAGAGAATGGCAAACCTTTTGCCCCCAAAACCAAGAACAAAATTATCAAAAATAAGCATTTCAGGTCTCTGGAGTGTGACTAAAGGCAAAAAACAAATTAAGAGACATTTATTCATGAAGGCCTGCTGGAACTTCTGGTAAAAGCAGAGGGAGTCAGAGGCTACTTGCCTGAGGCTGCAGCATCCCTCCCTCCCCGGCCCAGTTGCATGGGTTTTACAGGGCTGGGCTGGCCCTGGAAACCAGCACCTCTGCTGCCAGGGGTGGCTAACTCGATTGGGAGTGGAGGGTGAAAACTTACAGCTGAGGGCATTTGCAGTAAATGTAGAAAACTAAGTAGGGAACAATGAGGCAAAACTCATCACTCTGCTAGCCTAAGGTTGCTAATCCTGCTCTTGATGAGTGTCAGACCAGCCTGAAATTTAAGGGGAACACCTTCAAAATTAGAGACCCATAGAAGGGTCAGACAAGCTCTACACACAACCCTGAAAGACTAAGAAACTATGTGTGCACACACAAAAGACCCTGGACAGCCCAGATGAAAGTAAGAGGCAGGGAAAATGCCCGAGACCTGCCTGAACTTTGAATATTCTGCTCCTCCCACACACATCCATCCACAGAGGTTGGAAGTCTTATGCTTGCTAGACATTTGCACACAGACTCTTCTTAATCATTGACTGACCATTAAGCTATTCAGACACAGGGAAAACCCACAGGAAGCCATCAGTGGTCACATACTGTCAGGGAGTCATATCTGTAGACAAGTCCAGATAGGTTAATAAATAAATAAGCAAACAAAAAAGTTCTCAGAACAAAAAAGTTTGGAATCCAGAGTTGCTGCATTATCTAAAACCTCCAATTTTCAACAACAACAGAAGTGTAAGATGTGAAAAAAAAAAAAAAAAAAAAAAAAACAGGACAGTGTGGCTCACACTCAGGAGAAAAAAAATAGTCAACAGAAACTGACTCCAAGTGGTCCCAGATGTTGCTTCAGGCAGGTAAAGACTTCCAGCTATTATACATTGAAAAATAAAAGGAATGGCATTTAAAGAGTTAAAGGAAAATATAATGACAATAACTCCACAAATAATATATCTCTATAAAGAAATATAAATTATTCTAAATTATAGAAATTCTAGATTCTATAAAGAAATATACATTATAAAAAAGAAGCAAGTGGAAATTCTAAAAAGTGACAGGAAAGATTCACAATAACTCTACATGTAGGATATCTTCATAAAAATATAATTATAAAAAGAAGCAAATGAGAATTCTAACAGAGGACTAAATGGTTTCAAAAGAATACTTGAAGTGAACTTGATCTGATGTAAAAAAAGGAAGAGAGAAACATAGAAGAGAAATGAACAGAGACTCAGAGACTATGGGACAGCATCAAACACTCCCTCTGGACATCTGCACGACCCTCCTCAAAACCCACGAAGAGGCGACGCTCTCCCTGCCTATGTTCATGGCCATTGGTCAGGCATGGCTGATGACTTCCAGACGACTTCTGTTGCAATTCCTTTATCTTTTTGTAGATTTTTCAAGTGCTTTCTCATGAGTCACAAATTTGGAGTATTGAACTTTATATAAAGGAACATTCGTTGGAATCCTTTTAAGAAGATATTTCTCTTTCTTTGCCCTAGCCCTTGCAAAAGTGAGGCACACTATAGCACTGCATGGGTTTTATTCAGTGTTTGCTATTGATCTTACCTTTCCTAGTGCCTTAAGAAAAGAGAGTAGAAAGAAACAGCTATCTCACCAAAAGGTCATCCAAGAGTATATCTGACATTGCTATGGTTTGGAAAGGGCTCCATAAGGTGACAGGAAACGGCTTTTTATCTTTCCTAATAGGAACATAGCTTTTCTGTTTTACTATAGAGCTTTCCTTTCCAGGATGTTGGATTACCAGGAAAGAACAAAATATTAAGAGAATTAAAATAGTTAAAAATACACAAATTTCATTACTTAATATAAAATGGATAATGTCTATTTTTTTGTGTAGAACACATTGAATTATTGTGCAGATAGTGTTATAACAGAGCTTAAGGTTGTTTTTTAAAAATGGAGGGGAATATTTCTTCTATTTTGTTGTGTAAGAAAGCACCAAACTAACTTAATTACAAAGTTTGTTATGGTTAAATTTGTGTTTAGCCCCCAGATAGAAGTTTCACTTGAATATAAATAATAAACATTAGGTTTATACTTTTTAAAAAATTTGACACCTTTAAGAATGACAAAACTAATTTAAAGTTTGACAATGCCAAGTATTGGCAAATAAATATTGGAATGGAAACACTTATACCCTATTGTAGTACTATAAACTATCACAACCTCTTGGAAAACAAGACAGCAATGTCTAATAAATGTGAAAACTAACAGCTCTCCGTGGCCTACCAATTCCTCTCCTGGCTATGTAACTTGGAAAAACACCTGTATATATACTTAACAGAAACAGAAAAGACTGGCACTAGTGTTTCTGAGAGCAAAAACTGGAAACAAATTAAATGCCCATCAATAAAATAAATTATAATTAAATTTTATGGACTCTTTTCAATATAATGTTTCTCAGCAATGAAATAAAATGATTTAGATCTACAACCATTAACAATAAATGTCATAAACACAATAGTGAGTAAAAAAAGGTTGAAAAATGTTTGTACAAAATGATTCTCTATTTACAAAATGTTTTAAAATATGCAAAGCAAGATTATACATTCTGGAGAAAAAAACATGTGGTCAGACTTAAAAGAATAAAAGAAATGACAAGTACCACATGCAGGGGAGGGGGGTCCTTCTGGGAGAGGAGGAATGAAAGTGAGGATGGGTTCACAGAAAGACTTCACAGTATTTGCAATGTTTTGTTTATTAACCAGAATAGTTAATATATAAATGTTTATTTTTATTAGCTTTTACACGGTTTGTGGACCTGAAACACTTCATAAAATTTTTATAAGAAAAACTCTTTTATGCAGTCCAATCACATGAGGCCTATTTGAAAGTGCTACGTACAGATATTACAAAGCTTCCATTCGTGTGCAAAAGTGAAAATACTGAGACCCAAAGTTTTAAAGGTCAAGAAATAAATAATTTCCAACCTAGGGGGCGCCAGACACACGCTAACTTTTCCTCTATTGTTTCTCAGCCGCAGGACTTCAGCCGGTGAGCAGAAATTCCCACCATACCCTTCAGGACATCACCCTGTAACCGCTGCGAGGCATTGCAGGGATATTGGTATTTCTATTTAAACATTTGCTGGAAGGCTACTTGTCTATTTTTTCTATCCTATAACAATATCACTTGTGGCTTTATTAACTCATGGTGCTATTGGAGTCCTGAAAACAATGTACTAAAAATCAGCAACTTTGGAACAAAATCTGGGTGTAACAAAAGATTATAAAGGAAAACAAGAATTGCTGAGATACTATTAAGACAGCCTGCTTCAAAACATTAGAGATAATGAGAAAATAAAAAGTAGCATGAGCATACCATTTGGTTTAGTAGACTAGCACAGCATCATTAATCTCTAGATTACAATATACGCCCTAAGTCATGTAGTTATCCCCCCCACATTAGTGCAATTTGAGGCATAAAAGATTGGCAACCCCACACCTTTATTCCAATCGGGCAAAGGGCGGGTGGAGCCTGGGGGGGCTGCGCCCTGTCGGGGGCGCGGTGGGGGCGCTCTCCGTTCATCACGCTCCCGCCGACTCCTCCTGCTGCTCAGGGTGCCCAAACTGCAGCTGGAATGAGAATTTCCTGTCCGGCTTGCTAACGCACAGATTGCAGGGTCCCACCCAGAGTGTTGATTCAATAGGCCAGGGCTGGAGCCTGAGGATTTGTATTTCGAGCAAGTTCCCAGGTACCGCTGCTGCTGACCCTTGTAGGCAATCGCCACAGCGGTCTGTTCCATCCGCCCACTTTTCCTACCCAGTCTGTGTGGCCCCTAGTCCAGACCACGTGAGCAGTGCAACAGCGTTTACAAATAATTTACCTTTTTAATATATTAGCACATTTGGCCCTATAGCAATGCTATTTACACTCACTGGTGTTTCAATATACTTTCCTGAGTGGTAGGAAAAAAGCGAAGTTATTCCCTACAATTCTGAGTAATGACCTTGAATATACTCCTGGGAGCAGGTCTCACATATTGAACACCACCCGTTGTGTGCTCCGAGAAGGAAAGGGTTAAGAATGCTGAGGTTTTCAATGCTAATACTCTCTGTGCTCCGAGGTATATTGGGGCATATTTGGGAATTTGTACAAATAACTCAAGTTTTTTTTCTCATTGGAAATTGGGGGTAATAACATTCCCTCCTAGACGTCATTGAAGACATTAAAGGAGGTGATGTGCCCATGTGGGACTCGATGCATATTAGCTCCTAGCGCCCGTCTCTTCTCTCCTCCTCTGGTTGGAATAGGGGGAATTTGGGAAAACACCATAGAGGATATTTTCCTAGAGGAGAGAGAGGATTTGGGATCTGCCCATGTATTTATTTCCAAAGTGTGGCTAGTGTGATGAGAAGCTGAATGTTTTAGTTAACTTTAAATGTAAATGGCTCCATGGGGCCAGTAGCTGTCTTATTAGGGAGTGCAGATATGAAGTTTACAGTAAATTAGGTCTAGATTTAAATCCTGGCTTATCCAGCTCTAGGATCTCATGCAAATTACTCCCTGAGTGCAGCCTACCCGCCCCCCCCAATATGGTTGTCATGGGGAAGAATATGATTATTAATGAAAAAAACACTGAAGTATTCAATAAATATCAACTACTTTTCTAATACTAATTGTTAGTTTAAATATTGATAAAGTTTCTTCTTTAGAGTTTTCCATGGAAGAAAAGTTGATGAATTTTGTGGAAATATACCCCAATTAGCTCTTTAGATTATAGGCAGTTGGTTATGTGTGAAGATTGAAGGAAACATCTCAGAACTTCATCTGGACATATAACAGAGAATTGGAATGCCTTTAAGCAACTGGACCCTGCACTTTGTGATTGCTTTGAAAAAAAATATCTGTTTCATGTAGATTTATGACAAGGGTTAATGTATGCAATAAAACTGATTTTGCATCACACTAATTTGAGCACATGCTCATTCACTCGTAACTGCCTCGCCAGTGCTCTGCTAGGAAACTTACAGATTTATTGCATAGTGTGAACCACATTCTCTACCTTTTGATCCCATGAACACAAGATTGCATTTGACATTGAAATGGATGGAGCATTTGTCCTGAGAGCAGGAGACCCCATCGGGGTTTTGCCTCAGATCACTGGAATTGTGTTGAGAGAAGTAATTTTTGGTCTATATGTTTTGGTTTCCTTATCTATCTAATGGAGAGGACAAAACACACTGCAATGCTGTCTGCTTTAAGAAATATGGAGGCCACTCAATAAATCCAGAGAATGAGGTATATGGAGACTTAATGAAAATAAAGTGCATAATAGGAAAATAAGGTGCAATATATTTTATTCAACTCTCCCGTGTGGCCACGTGGATGGATTCTTCCCGAGAGAGCATAATAGTAGAGCATTTTAGTTGCAGATGTGGAATGAATGTAGCTTCTAGCTGAATATTTTCTCTGGCTCTGTCCAGAGAAAATGAAGCACAGATGTTTTACAAATCATCTTTATAGTAAGGCTGAGATAACCCAACTAGGCTTAAAAATAATCACATTTTTCAAATTGTGCTGTTTCCCATGCACTATACTCCAGGAAGAAAATTGGCTTCAGAAGATGGTTTCTAACATGTCTCCCCAGGGTTCCCCATCCAGTGGCCTCTGGGAACCTGAGTGCAACACAATCCATGCCCTGAAATAGAGGATGTAGGTTCAGGTCCCATACTTTGTACAGGTCTCCCATGAGGAATCACACCTCCTCTCACACAGGGCAATGAGGAGACTGGGCCTTTAAAAAGGCATTTTAAAATGAAACCCCAACAAGCAGGTTCTAGCCCTTACTCTCATAGGTCAAAAATCTGCTAAGGACTGCCAGGCCCAGCTACGAAGGGCTTGCACTGGACTGGGCACCACACCGGCCCAACTGGTTCCGTATGGGCGTATGGGAGCGGGGAGAAAGCAAGCTGTCTATTGGTGTAGCTGGCAGCATCTTTGTCTTCTGAGAAAGTCTGCTGATGTTGAGCTCAGCTCTGCACTGCTTGGTGCTGGATGACTTTTCTGGTGCTGCAGCCACTTCCCAAGTACCTTCCTCCTGGGCCCAAAGTCTTTTCCATTAGGTAAGCGTGGTCTCCTTTGCACTTGACAAAGGAGCCCAGATTGGCTGAAGTGATTGGCACTGGGAATATCTGCACTTTGGATGAGAAACTTCCCTTAACCACAGGAATGTGATCTTGTACAATTATACTAAGCACATAATAGTCCCCAAACAGTATATTCAGAATTACTTAGTGTTAAATACCTTTATCTGGAGACTGTAGTCCAATGTGAAGTGTGGCCCAGTGAGCCCACACACTTGTACAGTCTGACCTCCGCTTTACGTAAACGGGCGAGGGCAGGACCGCAGTGCAGCTTCATCTGCCTCAGTTTTCTGGGACTGCCTGTGTGAACGCAGACATGTGATCGCTCAAGCAGGCACGCGCGCACACACACACACACACACACACACACGCTTGCTTCCTCTCCAGAAATATGCAATAATATAGCACCATCTAGATCCATAGATAGAAAATATATTTTCCCTCCAAAAGTAAAGAGATCAGAAATGCTGCCCTTGGTCTCCTCTGACAAACAGGACCCTGAGCCTTTCTATCAAAACATCTGCATTCAGGTTAAGGACAATTCTGCTTTTACTCCAAATCTACGACTTTCCCAAACAAAAGAGTAAACTCCCACATGGGGCACTTTGGAAGCAGGGAACGACTTCAGCGTCATAAAGGCATTCCCAGTCTGTACTCATTAAAGGGTCAAACATCTTTTAGTCAGTTTCTCCCACTCACACACCATCATGGACATGATTGAGTTGATGTGCAAAACAGAACCGAAGGTTTGTTCTAGGTCATCTAGCCATGGCCAGAAACAAGGTATTTTGTCTCAAAATCCAGTGGGTTTTCCCGCTACTTTGCAACATGCTTTATGTATTGCGCCCGATCACTTGCATGGTTCCTTCATTGATGGAGATTCATGGTCTCATGATGTCAAAGCTGGAAGGTCCTGACGTCATCGTCTCCTAGATCCCTCCCCTTTTGTGAGGGGACTAACGTCCCAAGAGTTCATGTGGTTTGGGCAAGTTCACGGGGAAAATGCACAACAGAGATGACCAGAATGCAGTCCCAGGACCAGGGTCTCAGGCTCGTTTCAGCTGCCTCCTCTCATGTTCATTTTAAATTTTATTTTGTGTAAACATATCATGAGAGTCAAAGCTGCCAAAAGTCTGTTTCCTTTAGGGAAGCTTTTGTTTCTCCAAAATGATAAGAGTATCATTTTGTAACAGGCATTTGACATTCAGAGGTCTTGAGGATCCAGTGAGATTATATTAAAGAGAACACTAAGTTTTGTGTTTTTCCTAATAAAATTTTTTAAAAATCTTATAAACAGGAAATTAAATTTTGTCTTGGAACCAGTGTAGGGTTCCGAGACAGGACAGATTCTGTTAATCAGAGGAATGTGAGTGAAGAATGGCTCCAATGGAAAAGCACAAAGCTCTTCCCAAAATTTGAAGATGAAACAGATATTGTTAACAATACATGTTAAAATCACACTGCTTTCTCTCTTTTGCATTGGCTTAATTGGCGTGTTCTTCTTTCTTTCATTGTATGCGAAGTGAGATGCTTCCTGGGCAGAGGTGAGCAAACCAGGGCTGGAAGACTGAGGGGCAGACTCTCTGTGGTACGGCGGCCCTGCGGCAGTGCTGTGCTTCAGAAGCATCTGGCAAGCTGTGAAGAAGAGACCGTGCTTGGCCCCGGCTGGTAGGTGAGGCCCTGGCACATACGTCTTCAAGAACTCACTGCAGTGGAGTTTCCGTGCAGCCGGGGTGGACAGCCTCTAGGCCAGTGGCGCACATTTGCTCTCTTCGCTGGAGAAGCCCTGCTCGAAGTGCAGGGCTCCGTTCTGCAGAAGTGGACTTGTGCACATCCAGTGAGTCCCTGGAACCCTCCCCTCCACTCTGCACTCCTCCCCTTTGCTGAGCGTCCCGCCGTGGGCTGGGACCTGTGTTGTATGCCAAGGACAGAGATGTGCCCCCAGGACATTCCTGCAGGTTTCTCTGATTGAGCCAATAGTGTCACTCATGGGGCAGAGAGACATGGTTGTAACTTTTTGAATCCTCTCTTCCAAATCCAGAGTGTGCTGAGTCAACCATCTGTTCTGTTCCGATCCTCCTAAAACCAAGGCTTTGCAGTGTTTCCCTCCCTGCCCCCACCAGAAGGCGGTCACGTGTCTGTCGGATCGGATCGGGTCCAGCAGCTGCCTCTGCGGCCTTCTTAAATTATGGCACCACTGGCATTTAGGCTTCTCGTGAGGATTACGTGTCAGTGAACAGAAAAGTACTCATTAAACATCAGCTAATTTTAATAGTGGTCTCTTGCATTTAAATAATCACATACTCCTCACAGCTCAGAAGAATCCAGAAGCACAGACTCATCTTCCCTCTCTATAATTTGGCTTCCTCTCCTTTAAGACATGTAGGATCCATCAAGGGTCCTCCTTCAACTGTGTCAGACCCTCTTGGGTGACAACATCTGTCTGGCCTCTGAGCACATGGATCTAGGGACATCATTTGAATCCCAGAGGCTGGGACCTCTGAGTGGCAGCGTTGCGGTGGATTATATTTTCTCCTTTTTAATCAGAGGGGTAGGCACGCTTTTTAGTCTGGAAGGAGGCTTACTGGTGGCACACTTGACCCCTGAACAACACGGGGTGGAACCATGCAGGTCCGCCTACATGCAGATTTTCTTCTGCCCCTGTCACCCTTGAGGCAGCAAGACCAATCCTTCCTCCTCCTCCTGCTCAGCCTACTCAACATGAAGATGACAAGTATGAAGACCTTTATGATGATCCACTTCCACTTAATGAATAGTAAATATATTTTCCCTTTCTTATGGTTTTCTTAAAAATGTTTTCTTTCCTCTAGCATACTTTATTGTAAGAATACAGCACATAAAAATATAGCATACAAAATATGTGTTAATTGTTTATGTTATGGTCAGGATTCTCATCAACAGTAGGCTGTTGATAAAGTCTGGGGGAGTTAAACGTGTAGATTTTTGACTGCTCAGGGTGGGCACCCCTAGCCCCTGAGTTTAAGGGCCAACTGTATTTCAATGCTCCACCCAAACAGGTTCCTTCTGACAAATGAACAGCCTCTCCTTGAAAACTGAGTCAGAGACTCCTTACTTCACAAAATAAACTCATCCCATTGTTAGGCAATTCTAATTGTTCTTTTCAAAATAGCTCTTCTTCGTTTTGAACAAAATCTGCCTCTGCGTAGACTCTCCCCTCTGATCCTACTTTTCCTTCTTACTTGCCAAACGAAGCTGCCTTTGGAATGGCGGAGTAGTCCTGCCTCAGTTTCTGGTAATCTGGCCGTCTGGGGTGTGGGGAGGAAGGCAGGGAGGCCCCCTCGGGCACAGGGAGGAGAATGCGGTCCAGCAGCCACGTGGGGCCACAGGGGTGGGGGCAGCAGACAGCCCACAAACCACGGACTCAGCAGCTGACCATAGTGTCACCCTCAGCCAGCTGTTCTCCTGTTTTCTGAGTACTTCACTTTCAAAATCAAACATCTGCATCCTCCTCATGCCCCCTTTTTGTGCATTCTTCACATGATTATTATTATTATCAGGTGTTTTTAACAATATCGACCTCAGCATAGGTCTGACTAGTGCAGGTAAAACGCAGCTGTATTACCTTCCTTTGCTGGAGACAGTCGTCCTTGGCATTTGACACCCATGTCTGTTTGGGGGAGTCTCTCTGCCCCGTGGAAGCTCATCACCTCTCAGTGTCTCTGTCTGGGCTTCAGACACCAGTTCACAGGTCTGCCGTCCGCCCGCTGCGTTCTCCCTGCTCCTTGCTTCGACGCGTCTGAGAGTGTGACAGCCTGGTGGCAACACTCTCATCCAAGACCCCCAAGGAGTTGCCCGATTTATCCTGGGGGCTTCCATCAGCACCCGCTTTCCACACCGTGCCTTTACACCACCCATATGTTCTTCACTGGCTCCGGCCACTGTCTTGTAAATTATAACCCTCCCGTGGTGTTTGCATTTTAACAAAGGGCTTGGGAGGTCCTAGTGCTGTTATTTCAGGCAGCAGCACAAGAACTGAACGCCAGTGAGACGTGTGAGAAGACCGGGTGGATCACACGGTGGGCTGGGAGCAGTCAAGAGTGCTTCCGTGCGAGTTCCAAGTCCCGGCAGGCTCTGAAACACATCTGCGAGCAGCGGGTGGGCATGCCAGGTTCACGAGGTGAATCGTGGGGGTCTGAATGGCCTCCGACTGCTCTTCTGGTTCTGGTCAGCTGGATGCCCCTCACTGAGCGGGTGCTCCCGAGTCTTCATTGATCCACTCCCAGTTCACAGGCTCCACATATGTGTGCGTCCGTGGCAGGGCTGGAGGGGTATTAGAGCATCCCTCGACTTCACCAGCTGGAGACCTGCCTGGGTGGACTGCTGTTCTTTGGAATGATGATTTTGCAATGGGTCCACCCACACCCTACCTGTTACTGCGCGGTCACTGAGCATGCTCCGTGCCCATCAACCGGCCCCTCTGCCAGGTGTGGAAAGATCCCCACCTTCCCTGAGGCGCTTTCTCCCGGGCTGCTGTGCCACTAGCTGTTTGTCATGGCATTTGTGAATCCAAAGCAACCAGCCCTAATAGTCTACACTGTATTTTAATTGTAGTTTCAGCAACAAGAAGAAAGAAAACCCTAGATTAACAATCGGGGAAGACTATTTTTTTAATTATTTCTAACTCAACAAAGCATTCTCCTTTGGAAACTTTCATCCCAGAGGTTCAAATCTATAACCGATTTTGTTGAGGATAAGACTATGGTGTAAGTATATTAATGTGCTCTAAAAATTAGGAGTCCTGGGGTCTAATGTCAGCACTGAAATTTAGCAACAATCTAGAGCCAAGCCCCAAGAGGAGAAGGGTCCAAGCCATATGGAACAGGTGTCTTATAAAATTAGAGACAAAAGTAGCATGCCTTGGGGAAGGAGACACAGGGGATGGGCCAGGGAAAGCGCTCCAGCCAGGGCAGGTCATATCCATGGGAAAGTAGAGGCGAAACAGCGAGAGTTGCGAGGGTTACATCCTGGCCCAGTGAAAATGAAGAAATGTGTGAGCAGCTTTCGGCTGGGTCTATGACAACCTCATGACCATGGTGGCTGTGATGTTCTTTTGTCCGTGACTTATGAAGTCCCCTCCTCACCCATGGGACAGCCTTTGGATGTAACAGAGTCAGGCTTGTCACTCATTGTGTGGCTCTGAGAAAGCCATTTAACCTCTCTAAGCCATAGTCAATTCATTTGGAAATGATGAGGGTGGACCAGAAATCATATTCCCCGTGCAATGCTAAAATGGCTCTAATTCTGTGAAAGGACCACTCAAGCACATTAGCATGCCAAAAACATAGATTCAAGTAAAACTTAATTAAAATATAATACTAAGGCACAATGGAGTTTATTCTGGATGCAAAATCAGTTGATTTTTGGATCCCCTAGTCTCAACAGAGCATTCAAGTATGCAGGCAACGCATGTGAGGAAGCTTAGCTAAGAATCTGTACCATGAAGCCATTCAGTCCAAGTCATAATGAAATTGTTGATTATTTTGGGGACACTTCTCTGGGCCCGGGTGAAGGAGGCACACACTGATGTTGATGCCAGGCTAGGTGTGTTAGGGGCCGTGGAGGATTTTCCCCAGAAGTCAGAATCTTGGAGCAGGCCTTTGAAAGAAGTTTGGGGTGTTCAGAATAAAAGCTGATTTTGGCCAAAGTGTGCATTCAGAATCCTTCTGTTGCCAAACACGCAAGCGTCTTGAGAGCCTGCAGCAGCAGAGACTGTGTTCCAAGGTCGCTCATTCCCTTCTTTTAACCCCTCTGCTTCCTAACAAAGTGCAGAGACGCTGCTGGAAGAGCAGGCAGTGAAGCGGGACTGGTGAGGCAGCCGCATGCACATGGAATTAAGGACGCATCGGAATTCAAAGAGCTCTTAGAGGACAGAACGCTAAGTCCCTTCTGATTAGGAAAAGAGACTAAAAAAGCCAGGAAGCCATAACAGAGTCACTGGGCCACAGTCGCGGAGGGAGCAGCACCCAGGTGCTGGCGGTTTCTGGGGGCCTTGAGGTGCTGCTGCTTGAACGTGCAGTGGAAGCAAAACAGCCCCCACCAGGCAGAGCAAAAATAGTGCTTCCCAAAGGCCTTAATATCTGCTTGGCTTCAGTTATCCTTCTTAACTCTTTTTTATGATTTAGTATATTTTTTCAGATAAAAATACATCTTCAACAAGGAAAAACTGGAAAAAATATAAAAAGCCTTAGGAGAAAATATAATCAGCAGTGATTCAACCACTCAAGGAAGAAATTCAGGACGCGGTATTCTGAGTATCCTTTGAGGACACTTGGAAATTATGTACTGTTGCATTTTCATGACTAGAACGTAGCATGCCGTGTTTCTCAATGTGTTCTATTTTTCTCCGTGTCACTCACTAGCATTTTACATTTCTCTCATGTGGATCCTGCACGTGCCTCTCCACACTCACCCCACGTTCCTTCTCCCTTCTTCATTCCTTTCCTTTTTTTAAGGTGGACCCTTATTATAGGATTTTTTTCACCGATAGTTTCTGAAGCATAAGAAACCTCAGGAATTTTGTTTATTTGTTTTGTATTTAGCCACCAGGCTGAATTTTATTTTTAATGGAAATATATCTATTAATTATAGAATAATAAATTCATCTCCTTCTTTCCAATGGTTATAATCTTTATATTTATTGTTATATGTAGTGACTAGAATTTTCAATCATTATCTTGTCTTTAACTGAAATATCTCTAGAATTGTACTATTGTATTGAACAATTGGTTTGACTATTGCTTCCAAGTAAATATTTGCTATCAATTTAAAGGATGTATCCATTTATTCATGGTTTCTCTGGATTTTCAAAAAATAATTTTAAATCAGTAATGAGTGTTAAATCTTATCAAATGCTTTCTTTGCATCTATTGAAATAATTATGTGACTTTTTTTTTTCCTCTTTAGTTTCTTGCTATAATACAGTGTATGTGTTTCCCCCCTTATATTAAGCAGTTCTTGAAATGTTGAGATTCAATGCTTTTATTAGCCAGGGTAGACTATCTTTTGT
This sequence comes from Eulemur rufifrons, assembly GCF_041146395.1. Lineage (NCBI taxonomy): Eukaryota > Metazoa > Chordata > Mammalia > Primates > Lemuridae > Eulemur > Eulemur rufifrons. The sequence goes on along the minus strand of NC_091010.1, from coordinate 4,093,660 downwards.
AGCAAAACATCCAGACTTTCACTGGCTAAACCCAACTAAAGTTTATTTCTTGCTCTTGTGTCAGCTCGGTGCTGGTTGGTGAGGGTGAGAATTTTGTGCTGCTGAATATTGAGAGAGTTTATGATTCAGGCAAAGAATGAGAAGCCTCCGCGACAGGCCCAGACTCTTCCCTGTGCTGCCGACGTCTCAGGCTGGCTTCTCGCATGTGTCAAGGTGGCTTCCAGGGCACTCAGGGTCACCGTCTTCCTCATGCATATCCAGGCATGTTTCTTCCCAGAGTCGTTGAGCAGAAGTCCTGATTGCTCCATGCAGGTGACTGAGGATTTTGGAGGGCCACACGATAACCATGACATACAGATTGGTTTCATATCCCCCAAACTACTCATTGGAAAGGAGACTTGCTGTCCAGATTTCTGCTTAGGTGTGCCATTTATTCTAGAAGGAATTTCCATACCGCAGGTTTTCTGCTCCCTTCCTTCAGCCAGCATGCACCCCTCTGAGATGGGAGACAGTCGGATCTTTCCCTGGTGTCTTCTTCTAGAGGAGGAGAGCATCTGTGCACCCTCTGCCTGTCAGTCCGGCCCCCGCTGCTCTCTCTGGCACGACGGTGCTCTGCTCCCTGTCACGGCGCAGCTCCCCCGCGTTCTGGTTCTGCTGATCCTGCCCACGGAAACCTGTAACGGTGGATTTCAGTATCAGGTTCACACTGTCACACTAGCTACAAATCCAGATGTGTATAATAAGCTGTGAAGCTCTTCATAAGTGCAATAAATTGCCATTTTATCTGTCAGATGAATTTGCCCTTTGTCTAAAAAGATGACATTTGCCCTTTTTGTTAAAAAGGTTGTTTCTCCAATAGTGCATTTGCTGGGTATTTTCTTGTCTGATTCTCTCATGACGAAAGGTATCATGCATTTAGTGAGTGGCAGATGGTACAGGCCAGGACCCTGGGGCGGAATGTGGTGTTTTGGTACCTGGTGGGTAGAACTCACCTTTGTAGCACTAGGCCCTTTCAGATTGTTCCTGGGACGGCCGTGTCTCAGAGGAGTGTGGCAAAATGTCAGGAGTATGATGTTTACAGTAAATGACCTTGGTCCCAACACGAGCTGTCTTAGTCAGTTCAGACTACTGCAACAGGATGCCACAGACAGGGCGGCTTAAACAACAGATGCTCATTTCTTGCAGTTCTGGAGCCTGGGAAGTCCAAGATCAAGGCGCCAGCAGAGTCAGTACCGGTGAGGGGACACTTCTCCCCACGCCCTCCATGGTGGGAGGGGTGAGAGAGCTCTCCAGGGGTCCCTTTGGAAAGGCACTCACCCCGTTCAGGAGGGTTTCACCCCCATGACCTGATCATCTCCCAAAGGCCCCAATTCCTAATACCATCACCGTGGGGGGTATGTATTGGCATATGAATTTTGAAGGAGCACAAACATTTAGTCTGTAAGACTAGTTCTCCCTCTTGCTAGCTCTTGAATTCTGTTAAGGTGTTTAACTTTTCTAAACTTTGGTTTCTCTATTTATAAACCACAAATGATAAGAATATCTTCCTCTCATTTGTGATAAAGCACATAGGACTTGGCACACAGATGGCAATGCAATAATGATGATTCTTATTATTACTATAGTTGTGGTGGTCGTAATAGCATGAATACGAGTAGTGAAACTCTATGGAAACCCCTCTTGTCCTGCCAAAATCAAATTTACTGCCAAATAAGCTGAACATAATTGCATTCCACTGCAAACATTTCGGGGATAAGCAACAACTTCCTGAACACAGGCCTTTTTGGGAATTAGGAAGAAGGAGCTTCCCAAAGAAAGCCTTCTTCCCCCACTGCCTCTGTGGGAAGCCATTAGCCACAGACTGGAGTGGTTGTTAGGGGACAGTTGACCCTCACCATGCCCTGAAATAATAGGACCTATTTATGGCTGACAATTGGCTCCTGCCCCAGTGGCCTGTGAAGTGTACGGGCCAAGCATTCATTTTATAGTATTTTTAAAAGAGGGTTCCAAATATTGCTGGGTATCTTAAAGCCTAAGTTGTTACATGTGGAGGGGACCACCCATTGTGTGCTTAGGAGTTTTTTTTTTTTTTTAAAAAAAAAGCAAGAGCACATTCCAAAAGCTGCACTTGGTATGTCCTGCCAGCCCAGTGCTTCCAGGTTGGGAATATAAACTATTTCTTGGATACTGGACTCCACGCTCACTTGCTTAAGTTGGAAATTTTTCATTTACCTGTAAATAGAAGACCTTATATACAAAAATCAGATATTGGATTGGGTTTTTTGTTTTTCAAACCAGCCTTTGAGGTAGTAATACAAAACACAAAAACAAAACAAAACAAAACAAAAAACCACAATATTTGAGCACAGTGGTCATTGTTGATAACAACAGCAGGGTACCTAGGTGAAGAACATGATCTTCCAGTCAGTTCTAGCCAGAATGAGGCCATAGTTAGGGCCAACTGTTCTGGCCAGCCCTGCGGCTGTGCAGATTAAAGGCAGTCTGCCTGTGCTCTGTGGGCTCACAGCCTAGTTTCCTAGGAGAAAAATCATATTAACCACTAATCATTACAGATATCAATGTTGTACAGTGGTCTGAACAAAGCGCTGTTGAACAGAGAGAAGACAACCAGTCCTAGATATCAATCTTTGGGGAAATCTCCTAAAGACGGAGAGGGTATGTGTGCCTGGAATTTGATGGGTAAGTTGAACACCACCAGGAAAAGAATAATAAAACCTCATGAAAAGATAGACTCTTTCAAAGAAAACCAGTGTGTGTTACAAAGACAAAACTAAAATGATGTTAGCAAAATAATATTATTGTCCACTATAATTGCTCTAACCTTGTAATTATTCATAACAGATATATTAAAGGAGTAATTTAATTCTCCCATACGGATTCATCCAAAAGAGCACAGCAATGTAGCTTATTAGGAATGAAAATTAAACTCACTCTGAAGTGCCTCCGGGGGGTGGGAGCAGAACAGCGTCAGGAAGGGGCAGGTGTTCCACACGGTCCCTCGGGGCATTTCCCAGCTAAGCAGAAGGCCACGTCTTCTCCTAGAGCTGACCCCCAGCCAAGAAGAGGCGTAAGGGGCAGCGGGTCTGATTATTTCCCGAAGCACTCACAGCGGCCTTGGCTGCAGTGCGTCCAGGGCCCGCAAGTGCGGCGGAGAGAGCAGGCCTGAGCAGGGGCGTCTGTGCAGGAGGGGAAGACTTGGGGCCAGGACCTGCTCTTCCCCTGTCACTCAGACTGACTCTTGGCAAGACGGGGGATTTTTCTACCCAACCTCCACTTAAGTTCTACGTCAACAACCATGAACATGGTTACTTTTAAGCAAAGTGGCTGGTCCTTTGGGCTGGACATACCAACTAGATTTTTGAAGGCTAGTTCTTATATTCAGTTTCAATCCTCTAAATCCTCATATATATGACCCCGGGGATGTAAGAATTGAAGATATTTCTGAAAACAACATCTGCAGTGTTTTGAGAGAGAGCGCTTTACTTGCACTGTGATGCCATACTTCAACTGAACGCACCACTGTGCTAGCAGAAGCTGACACCATCTTTCCTTCTTCATGGCCGGCATCAGCAAGAACCGGCATTCACTCTAAGTTGCTCAACACACTTTGAAACATATTTTTATTGTAAATTGACAGTTTATAATTGTATATACCTATGGGGTACAAAGTGATGTTACGATTTGTGAGTTCAACGTGGAATAATTAAATCAAGCTAGTTAACATATCATCAACCTCAAATACTCAACATTTTCTATGGTGAGAATATTTGAAATGTACTCTCTCACTTTTGAAATGTACAATACTCTATTACTAACTACATTCACTCTAGACAGTAGATCTCAAAAAAAATCATATTTCTCCTGTCTGAGGAATCATCTCCCCATTTCCCCCAGCCCTGCTCTGAAATCACCATTCTACTCTCTGCTTCTATGAGTTCTATTGTTTTATATTCCTCACATAGGTGAGAACATCTGGTATTTGTCTTGCTGTTCTTGGCTTATTTCACATAGCACAATGTTCTTCATTTCCATGTATATTGTAGCAAATGACAGAATTTTCTTCTTTTTTAAGGCTGAATAGCATGCCATGGTTTATATAGACCACATTTTCCTTATCCACTCATCTGTGAACGGACACTTAGGTTGACTTCGTAACTCGGTATTGTGGATAGTGCAGCAATGAACACGGGAGGGCAAACATCTCTTCAACAGACTGATTTCAAATCTTTTGGGTAAATACGCAGAAGTGAGATTGCTGGATCATATGGTAGTTCCATTTTTAATATTTTGAGGAACCTCTATATAGTGTTCCACAATGGCAGTACCAGTTTGCATTCCCACTAACGGTGTACCAGGGTTCCCTTTTCTCCACATTCTCACCAGCACTTGTTATCTTTTGTCTTTTTGGTAATAGCCATTTTATCAAATTATTACACCGACAAATGTGAGATGATATCTTGTTATGATTTTAATTTACATTTCCCTAGTGATTAAAAATGCGGATCATTTTCCATATATTTCTTGGCCATTTGTATGTCTTTTGAGAAATGTCTATTCAGGTCCCTTGCCCATTTTTTAATTGCATATTTTACTTTCTTGCTATTGAGTTGTTTGAGCTTATAATATATTTTTGATATTAAACTCTTACTAGATGTATGGCTTGTGAATACTTTCTCCCAGTCGATAGGTTGTCTTAGCACACTTTAAATTGCTTTCTTTGCTGTGCAGAAACTTTTTAGTTTGGATGTAATCCCATTTGTCTATTTTTGCTTTTTTTGCCTGTGCTTTGGGGATCAAAACCAAAAAAATCATCGCCCAGACCAAGGTCATGTAGTTTTTTTCCCTATATTTTTTCTAGTAATTTTATAGTTTCTGGACTTACATTTAAGTCTTTAACCTATTTTGAGTTGCTTTTTGTATATGGTATCAGATAAGGGTTTAATTTCATTCATTTTCATGTAGATATTCAGTTTTCCCACTTTCATTTATTGAACAGATCATTCTTTTCCCATTGCATATTCTTGGCACCTTAATTGAAAATCAATTTATTGTACATGTATGGGTTCATTTCTCCACTCAATTTTGTGCCATTGTTTGAAGTGTCTGTTTTTTTCCCAGTACTATGCTGTTTTAATTACTATAGCTTTGTAGTATACTTTGAAATCATGTAGTGTGATGCCTCTGGTTTTATTCTTTATGTTCATGGTTGCCTTGGCTATTTGGACATTTTGTGGCTCCATATGAATTTTAAAATTGCTCTTTCTATTTCTATGAAAATGAATTGGAATTTTGATAAAAGATGTATTCAATGTGTAGATTGCTTTGGGTAGTATGGACATTTTAATAATGTTAATTTTTCCAATCCATGAACATAGGATATCTTTCCATTTATCTGTGTCTTTTTCAATTTGTTTCATCAGTATTTTATTGTTTTGGGGGTACAAGTCTTTGACAACCTTGATTAAATTTATTCCTAAGTATTTTATTTTTTTATAAATATTATAAATGAGATGATTTTTTTCCCAGATTGTTCATTGTTAGTACATAGAACTTATACTGATTTTTTGTGTTGGTTTTGTATCCTGAAACTTTACTGTATTTGTTTATTAATTCCAACAGTTTTTTGGTGGGGTATATAGGGTTTTCTATATATAACAGATCATTAACAAACAGTGACTATGTCCTTTCTTTCTTTCTATTTGGATCCTTTTTATTTCTTTCTCTTGCCTAATTGCTCTGGCAAGGGCTTCCAATACCATGTTGCATAGAAGTAGTGAGAGTAGGCATCCTTATCTTGTTCCAGGTCTTAAAGAAAAAGTTTTCAATTTTTCACCAGTAAGTAAACATTAGCTGTGGGGTTATAATATATGGCCTTTATTGTGTTGAAGTACTATACATTACTTATATTCCTAATTTTGCAAGAATTTTTATCATGAAAGAATACTGAATTTTGTCAAATGTTTTTTCTGTACCCAATGAGATGATTATATTGTTTTTGTCTTTCATTCTGTTAATGGAATATATCACATTTATTAATTTGCTTGTGTTGAACCATTCTTGTATCACAAGGATAAATCCTTAATGGTGATGGATGATCATTTTATTGTGTTGTCAAATTCAGTTTGTTGGTATTTTGTTCAGAATGGCCTGTCATTTTCTTTGGAACCTATAATTTCCTTGTCTGGATTTAGTGTCCAGGTAATGCTAGCCTTGTAAAAATAATTTCAAAATATTCCATCCCCTTTAATTGTTTGGAAGAATTTGAGAAGGATTGGTATTAGTTATTATTTAAATGTTTGGTAGAATTCAGTAGTGAAGCCATTAGGACCTGGGCTTTTCTTTGATGAGAGATTTCTTATTATTGATTCTATCTTCTTATTCATTATTGATTTGTTCACATTTTCCATTTTTCATAATTCAGTCCTGGTAGGTCGTATGTGTCTAGGAATTTATCCACTTCTTCTAGGTTATCCAACTGGTTGGCGTATAATTGTTTATAGTAGTCTCTTATTATTCTTTATATTTCTGTGGAGTCAATTTGCAAGGTTTCATCTTTCATTTCTGATTTTATTTATTTGAGTCTTCTATTTTTTTCTTAGTTAGTTTAGCTATTTTGTTGATCTTGTTTATCTTTCCAAAAACCAACTCTTAGTTTCATCAATTTATAGTATTATTTTTCTAGTCACCATTTCATTTATTTCTGCTCTAATCTTTATTATTTTGTTTCCTCTGCTAACTTGGGCTTAGTTTCTTCTTCTTTTTGTAGTTCTTTGAAGTATAATCTTACATTGTTTATATATTTTCTGTTTTGATGTAGGTATTTATTGCTATAAACTTTCCTGTTAGCAGTGTTTTTGCTATATGCCATAAGTTTTAGTATGTTGTGTTTCCATTTTCATTTGTCTCAAGAGATTTTTTAATGTCCTCCTCCCTTTTTTAGAGACAATGTCTTGCTCTGTCACCCAGGTTAGAGTGCAGTAACATCATCATAGCTCACTGCAACCTGAAACTCTGGGCTCAAACGATCCTCCTGCCTCAGCCTCCTGAGTAGCTAAGGCTACAGGTGTGTGCCACATACCTGGCTAATTTTTTGTATTTTATGTAAAGATAGTGTCTCATTATGCTGTGCAGGCAGGTCTCAGATCCCTGGCCTCAATCAATCCTCCCGTCTTGGCCTCCCAAAGTGCTAGGATTACAAGTGTAAGCCATGATACCTGGTCTAATTTCTCTTTTAATATATTCATTCATCTATTGTTTGTTCAGAAGTATGTTCTTTAATTTCCACATTTGTGAATTTTCTGAAATTCCTCTTGTTGATTTTGTATCAATTGTGGTTGGAAAAGATACTTGATGTAATTTCAATCTTTTAAAATTTTCTGAAGCTTGTTTTATTTCCTAACATGACCTATCCTGAAGAATGTTCCATGTGTACTTAAGAAAAATGTGTATTCTGTTGCTATTAGTTGGAATGTTCTGTCTATATCTATTAGGAAAATTTGGTCTAAAGTGTTGTTTAAGTTCAATGTTTCCTTGTTCATTTTCTCTCTAGATAATCTCTCCATTGTTGAAAGTGGGGTATTGAAGTCCCCATACTAGTGTAGTATTACAATCTACCTCTCCCTTCAGATCCTTTAACATTTGTTTTATATATTTAGGTGCTCCAATGTTGGTTGTACATATATGTATAATTTATATGTCTTCTTGATGAATTGACCCTTTTGTCATTATATAATGTCCTTCTTTTTCTCTTTTTATAGTTTTTGACTTAAAGTCTATTAATATTTTGTCTGATGTAAGTATACCTATCCCTGCCCTCTTTTGGTTTCCACTTGCATGGAATATCTTTTTCCATCCCTTCACTTTCATTCCATATGAGTCCTTAAAAATGAGACGAGTCTCTTGTAGGCAGCATATAGTTGGATTTTATTATTTTTTTTTATTCCATTTAGTCATTGTTTTCATTGAATAATTTAATCCATTTAGAGTCAAGGTAATTATTAATAGGTAAAGACTTAATATTGTCATTTTGTCAGTTGTTTTCCAGTTGTCTTGTGAATACTTTATTTATTTCCTCCTCTCTTACTTTCTTCCTTTGTGGTTTGATGGTTTTCTGTAGTGGTATGCTTTGAACCCTTTCGATTTTTGTTTTATGCCTCTACTAAAGACTTTTGCTTTGTGGTTATCATAAGGCTTAGAACACCTTATATTATATTAATAGTATCCTGTTTCAAGCTGATTACAACTTAGCTTTGATTGCCTACAACAAATCTGCCATTTTACTCCCTCCCCCACATTTTATGTTTTTGGTGTCAGAGTTTACATCATTTTATAATGTGTTTTCCTTGACAATTTATTTTAGCTACAGTTTTTATGAATAGCTTGTCTTTTATCTCTTGTACTAGGGATAAAACTTCTTTACACACCATCATTACAATCTGAGAGCATTCTGAATATGGCTCTGTTTTACTTATATCATTGAGTTTTGTGCTTTTGTATGTTTAATGTTATTAATTAGTGGCTTTTTTTTCAGTTTGAAGAACCTTTTTAGCAATTTCCATAAGACAGGTCTAGTGGTGATAAGCCCCCTTAGTTTTTGTTTGTCTGGGAAAGTTTTGATTTTTAGCTCATTTGTTAAAGACAGCTTTGCTAGATAAAGTATTCTTGATTGGCATTTTTTCCATCAGCACTATGAATATATTATCCCACTCCCTACGTGCCTGCATAGTTTCTGATGAGAAACCTGCTGATAGCAGTATTGATACTCTTTTTACATTATATGTAAATTTACATTATATGTAAATTTGTTCATCTCAAATTTTTTCTTTGCACTTGCTTTTTGAGCTTGATTATTATGTGTTTGCATGTACTTCTCTTTGGGTTAAATTTGATTGGAAACTTCCGTGCTTTTGGTACCTGGTATTGTCATCTTTCTCCAGATTAAGAAAGTTTTCAACCATTATTTCTTTAAATATGCTTTCTGGCCCTTTTTCTCTTTCTTTTCCTTTTTATGCTCCTATTAAATGAAGATTTCATGTCTTAACAGTATCCCATAATTCTTGTAGACTTTCTTTAATCTCTTTCTTTCTTTTGTCTTTTTACTCCTTTGGATTATTTCAAATGTTCTGTCTTCCAGCTTATTGATCCTTTCTTCTGTCTGATTGAGTTTGCTATTGAAACTTTCTATAGAGCTTTTCAGTTCAGTCATTGTAGTCTTCATCTTTAAGGTTTCTATCTGGTTCCTTTTATTGTTTCTAATTCTTTGTCAAACTTCTCACTTTGCTTATGTACTGTTTTCCATATTTCCTTATTTTTTTCTATTTGTATATTCTTGTAGTTCACAAAACTTCTTTATGAGTATTATTTTGAATTCTTTGCTATTTTATAGATATCCATTTCTTTGGGGTCCATTGTTGGAGGTTTACTAGTTTCTTTTGGCAATATCATGATTCCCCGATTCCTCATGATTCTTGTGTCCTTGCATTGTTGTCTGTGCATTTGAGAAGCCATCCCCTTCTTCTGGACTTTACAGATGTTTTTGGCAGATACATATCTCCACTATTTAGTCTAGCCTAGGATGTTTGTGGAGAACCACTGTCAGTGTGGCATTACTGCTGAACTCTCAGGGCATAAATATGACCCTAATGAAGGAGACGTCATTTCCACCTATGAAGGGTGGAAATTGGATCTGAATCTAGAAAGGCAAGATATTGATGACCATGGACAGGCAGGGATTGTTGTGAGTTCTCTAGTAGGCTGGTCTGGTTCCTTTGTTCTGATGTTGGGTAGAGCTGCTGGCTGGGCTCTGCTCTATGGTGAGACTACTTTCTGGCTTTGTTGTTATATGAAGCTGCTGGCTTACTATTGCAATGGCTTCTGGTCAGGCTGGTAACAGGATGTATTCCTTGGCTGGGCAATTCTGCTATTTAGGATCTGCAGTTGGGCAGGCCTATAGGATGAGTCCTGAGGTTAGGTAGAGCTGCTGCTTGGAACATGTGGGACAAGCATCTATGCTCCTTAGAATTACATGATTGAGAATCTCCTCCCTAACAGGTTGGAGCTGTTGGATGGACTTTTGGCTGAATTGAGTGGCTGTTTGATCTCTTGGGTCAAGCAGGTCTACCCTCCATGCTTCTCTAAAATGTGCTAAGATAAGAGTCTCCCTGACTGGGTGTGGTTGTTGGGTTGGCTCTGAGGCTGGTCATAGAGTCTGGCCACTCAGGATTCAAGCTAGGTTGACCTTACCACTGTGCTTCTGAAGACAACTACCTCAGCCTTGTGAGTGACCTATGAGGTTGACTGATATCTCCAATCTGGTGTCACAGCTGGCAGGAACACAGAGGTACCACCAAGATCTGCATACTGTTCACTACAACATCTGCCTCCTTTCTTTGTTTCTACCTGTTCCTGAGCAGTCTAGCCATTTCATTTTCTCTAGTGCTCCCTGTGAGGTGAGACCAAAGTGGGCTTCCTTGGGAAGCATATTGGCATACTAGGGAGGTTGGATGACTGCCTCAGGTTCTCTTTTCCCCTTGTAGAAACTATGGTCCCAGGAAAATTCTCTCTATCTGACATTGTGCTGACTTGGGGGAGAGGGAGGAATGGCATGTTGGGAGTAAGACCATTCTTCTCACCTTTTTAATTTGGACTTCATTCAGTTCTGTGGACCACTTGAGTATCTCAGGCTTGTATTCAAGTACTGAAGTTTTCATAAGAATGTTCTGGTTTGTGGATAGTTGCTAGTTGAACTTTCTGTTGGGAGAGGCAAGCCCGAGACTTCTTATTCTGTCATTTTTCTCTGGTTCCATACACATTTGGTAAATAGTTGTTTCTAAGGCACCTCCTTTTCAAATATATTCTATCCTTCCCCTTTCATAGGTAGAAATGACCTCTCCCTCCTTGGGGTCTTTTTTATGCCCCCAGGGCTCAGTGGTAATGCCACACAGACAGTGGGTCCCCCATGAACGTCAGGAAATGGATAAGAGCAGGCCTCCTTATACATTTGACTGGTGCTGAGGACCAGAAAGTGCAAGATTTGGGGTTTTTTTAATCCTTACTCTAGCTTTCTCCTGATTTTGAGGAGATAGTTCTGACCACACATCTCTTAACTGCAGAGAAGTCACATATGACAGTGATGTTTCTCCTGCCACTTTATGCGAAATACCATGTAGAGCATGGACAGAGCCTGTGAAGGGATTTAGATATTCATCACGTCCCATCTATGTGCCAGGGCTTGCCCCCGGAGCTTTATACGAGTTGTCTTTAATCTTCACAGTATCATGAAGTTGTGTGATTATGGTCATTTCACATATGAGGAAACTGGCCCAGTGAACTGATTCGACCCAGCTAGTAACTGGAAGAGCCTGGGTGGGAACTGGGCTGGTTTGACTTGACACACTGTGTTGCTTCTTGTGAAATCTCCAGGTTTCTTTGCAGAGGCTACTCTGCAAACACAGGAGTCTGAAACATTCCTGGTAGCCTTGACACATGTCCTCCTGGGTGAGCAGGCACCTATACCTCATGTATCCATAACTGAACTCATCTTCTCAGATTGCATCTCCTCCTGTAATGTGTGTCTCGTTTAATCCAATGCATGTAAATTGGCTAAGCTACAGCTTCCAAAGCCACATCATCAAGGTTTTCTTGGGCAAGTTCTTGTCTCTCTGTGCCTCAGCTTCTCATCTGTAAAATGATAATATGGGACCTACTTATAAGATTGGTGAGGCTTAAGTGAGTTCATATGTAAAAAGTCTTTAAAACTGTATTTTGTACATAGTAAATACTGTGAATGTTGGCCATCATCTTGATATTACCACTGTTATAAACCCCATCATCCAAATGAAGCTTTGTAAGATATTCTCGATTCCAGCCTATTCCTCACTCTTCATCCTTCTGTAGCTGGGGATCCTGACTCCTACATGTTTCTTGATTCATCTCTTTCCCCCGAGTCCACTGCTATTACCCCCACTCTGTCCCATCTGCACGATTGCAGTGGCTTCCTATGTGCTTCTGCAGCTGACCCCTTCCTTCCCATTCATCACCTACACAGCTGCAGAGAGCTCTGTCTACAGTCAAGTCTGAACATGTCATCTGCTTAAAATCCTGATTTCTCTCCCCATTGCCCAGCCCCAGAGGGTCTGTTTTTAATGCCTAAGTCTGGAATTTTCATTCCTTCCCAATTTGTCTTTTTCAGTGGTGCTTTTTATCTCCCTTCTCTCACATCCTGTCACCGTTTTCCCCCATCTGTTCAATCTTTTCTGAAGACATTCACAATTTCGCATTTCTGTGCCTTGCCTGGTATGTTTCTTCCCCTAGGTTGCTTTTCTCTTTCTCTACCTGGCAAACTCCTGCTCTTTGGCCTTTCTGCTTTAAGAGCCATTGTGAGTTTTTTCTGGAAGCCTTACTGACTCTGAGCCTGGCTCCTGCCCCAAGACATGCTCCTGGATGGCTCTTGTGTAATTCTCCCTGCTTTGTCCTCCCCATTCTGTGAGTTTCTTGGGCATTTCTGTATCCCCAGCACTTGGTAGAGGGCCTCACCCAGGGTAGGTGCTTCATAAATATTTGTTGATCAAAAGTTTACACAACATTTGAGGTTGAAATAGAGAACAATCTCCCTAACCTTTTTGTTTTCAGAAAGACACAGTAAAGAAGGCTTAAGGGTCAATATATTTATGGCTTTAAATTCAACACGTTTCAAAAACAGTTCTTAAAAGTTTTGCATAGATAAATTGTGACCACAATTTCTTTCACACCCTGCTCTCCTTAAAGGTTGTGACCAGGTGTGCATGCCTAGAGGAAAATTGATTGCGTGAGCTTTGGACTCTTTTTAATACATTTATTTCACTGTCTTTTCTGGGAGCCCATCAGAAATCCAGGATGCCTGAATTAAACCTTTAAAAGGACAGAAAGTTTCCATTTTTAAGATTCCAACCAATGTGTTTAAACCCTAAGGATTCAAACATGGCTAAAACCACAGGCCCAGGAGACTCTGTGGTTTCTACACCTGGGATGCAGAGCACACTCCCACCTGACTCTGCTAATACAGACTATTGGCACGTCACTGCATTTATTTTGGATCTGCTTTCTAGTGTATTAAAAAAAAAAGTCAGAATCAGTGGGTCAAGATAAAAGTTATCTCAGCTTCACATATGGAAATATAATTATTTGGGTTAGAATCTCACACTTTCAAGTTGCAAACCTGCTCTTTCACCAATGATGAACGTGGAGCCTAGAGGAGCCTGCAAACTTATGTGAGGGCCCTCAACTCTCCCCACCCTCAGCCCTCCGCAGTACGGCCCTCGCCTTGGGCCCTGTGATGGTGGCTGAGCAGGGACTGAACTTGGGCTCTTTGCTCTTCAGCCAGGGCTCTCGCTAGAGCTTGGGAGAAGGCTTTCCTGATATCCTCTTCGCGTCCTTTCTTGCTGCTCCATCTGCAGAGTCTCGTTCTGTGTTGCTCCATCTGAAGCAGTGTCCAGATGCTCTTTCAGAGCTGGGCTCCTGGACGGAGCCCGGTAGCCCCGGAGGGGCCCATGCTAGGAGCTGAGCTGCACCCTGAACAGAGTCGGACCCGGAGCGGCAGGCTCTGCACCCACAGGTGGGGCGTCAGAAAGAACCGACAGCTGGACACAGCACCGCATGCCTAGGAGCTGATCTTTTCCAAAACAACCATCTATGTTCCAAGGGAGCAGCTGCTCCCAAACCATTTCCCAGGCTGGAGGGGTGAGTAAGAGTGACTCAGTTCAGCAAGTATTCATCACGGACCGTGGCGCCCTGGGTTTAGCACTATGTGCCCGGGAAAAAAGACACTGTATGATTCCCGCCCTTGACAAGCTCGATATCTGGTGGGAGATAGATGAGTAAACAGTGAACCACTATTAACACAAATGTTAGGCCTTCTCTTTGTGTGATGGATAAAAGGTGATAGGAAGGAAAGTGAGGGCGACATGGGGTCTGAGAGGGGCCGGGGGCCTGGGAAGGATCAGGGAGAGAGATATACTGGGGTGTGGGGTCGGGGGAGAGGTCGGCATGAGGGAGGGAGTGGCACCAGCCGGCAGGCCACCGTGGGCATGTGCAAGGCCAGGGTTTGGGGGGACGCAATGATGTAAAAAGGGACCTGGGGCGAAGGGTCTCAATGCTCAGGAATTCCGAGGGAGCTTTCCCTCCTTTTCCTCTAGGTTAAACCCCACAGTGCCAAAAAGAAAGTATGTCCCAGTTGCCCATGACCTCAGCCCTCAACCCTTAGGCTGAGGGGATGCAATGTTTGATCCCTGGAATCAATTAACAGACATCAGTAGCTGCTTGGCCTCTGTTGCAGGGCTAATGGAGCCCGGCAACGGCGCTGTTTGTTTTCACATGTGCTGTGCTGTTTTAACTGGGGGATTGATGGCGAAACCCAGGAGGCTGACGGACAAGGCCAGCCCTGGATGTGCTTTCACAGGTCCCCAGGGGAGGGGCTCTTGACCCCTTCCCTTGTTTGTCTCCTTCAGCCTGGCTCCAGCCTGTCCCTCGGTGTAGTAAGTTTTGCCCAAGGGTCCTCCTTCATTTCCCCCTGTCCAAAAGGGCACATATTTGGCAGATTTCTGTCGACACCTGATTCGTCCTGTATTCCTACGAAAGGAGGAGGTGTCCCAGGGACTTTGGGGATGTAGACACGGGGAAACCCACGACAGTGCAAGGGGCTTTGATGGCAGGGCTGCACCGAGACGGTGACGCGCCCCCACCCTGCGGGCTGCCCTGTGCGTGGGCACCGCCTCCTGGCCACCGAAGGGAGCTCCTCCCAGAGTCCGTGGGGACTGCGAATGGCTGCAGAGCCCCCTCAGCTAAACCCCTCACGTGAGAAAGCTGAGGACTGAAGAGACACATGGAGTTTGACTAAGTTGAATGTGTTTAGTTACCGTAGATGTTTGGGAAAGGTGTGGTGAAGTCAGAGGGGACAGGTGAGCTGAAGAGGCCTGGGGAAGCACCCATCTCTCAGCAAGGCCACCGGGCACTGGTGGGTAGGCCAGGAAACAAGTCCTCGAGATGCTGGAGAGGACAGAACCCCAGCATCCTCCGACCGTGTGTCGGCATGAGACACAGAACAGAGTCCTAGGGCTTTGGAAGTTCTGCTCCACTGAGGTGGAGCAACCCCCGCTGCTCACCTGCCTCCCTCTGGTGAATTCCAGCACACGCGCTGCAGCTCAACTCAAATGACATTTCTGCAAAGAAGCCTTCTGGAATGTTCCTACCTAGATCAACTTACTTGATTGTTTTTCCCATAACAATCAGTCTCTCTCCTTCAGAACACTTACCATAACTGCAGTTTACACCTGGTTATTTGATGAAGGTTTATCTCCCCCGTTAAACTATAACGCCCATGAGGGCTCAAGCTACGTCTCCGTTGGCTTCCATCGTGCCCCCAGTGTCAAACATAGCTCCTGGCACTTAGTATGTTGAATTAATGAATAGAAAAATAAATAAATAAGACTGCTTGAGAATGAGTGGTTGGTAAAAGATTTTCTTTAAAACTGAAAGTTTGGAATAACTACTGAGAGAAACAAAAGAATAAATATACCAAAAGCAAACAAAAGAATACATATATCAAAAGCAAACAAAAGCAGCTCTAGTGCAGACATGAGGCAGCGGCTGAGATGGAGGCCGTGTCTACATGACGGCCTGTACCTACCGCTGTGAAATAGCTGTCGTCACTCAACAGGTATTTGCTGAACATCCTCGATGCATCCAGCTTCATGCTAGTTATTGGGGACACAGAGGGAGCTATGTGCCTCGTGGAATTTCCAGCCCAACCATGATGTGTGGCCGCAGTGTAAGACAGCGGTGGGATTGCTCCAGATTGGAATCACTGGATGGATGCATCAGTGGGACAGTAGTGCGGAAAACATGGGAATGGGGGTTATTGAAAAAGATCAGCTGATCACGAAGGCCATGAGGCTTGGGTTGGAAAACGGGAAAACTAAAGCCAGTTTAAAAGAGAGAGTGGGAGCAAGTGGAGGTGAAGGGAGGGAGGAGGGAGGCCGGGAGGAAGACTAACTGGGAGCGTGTGGGAGCACAACTGCCCAGTGTTCTCTGTGAGTGTAAACAGTAGCTGTGGAGGGAGCGTGGGCACCAGAGGCTGAGACAGATGCAACCGTGACATCTAAGACTCCAGCCCTGAGGCATTTCTGAGCCCTAGTAAGGTTAATCATCCCAATAGCCACTGGACATTGGTATAGTTTGGATGTGTGTCCTCTCCAAATCTCGTGTTGGAATTTGACCCACAGTGTTGGATGTGGGGCCTAAAGGGAGATGTTTGGGTCGTGAATAGCTTAGTGCTGTCCCTGAGGGAATGAGTGAGTTCTCACTCCTCTAGCTCCCGGGAGAGCTGGTTGTCTAAAAGGGTGTGACCGGCCTCCCTTCCTTCTCCCTTTCCTCCCCTCTCATCATGTGATGCCTGCTCTCAGCTCTCCTGCCCCTCTGCCACGCGTGGAATGTCCCTGAGGCTCTCACCAGAGCAGATGCTGGCACCAGGCTTCTTATGCAGCCTGCAGAGCTGTGGGCCAAATAAACCTCTTTTCTTTACGAATTACTCAGCCTCAGGTATTCCTTTATAGCAATGCAAATGGACTAAGACAGTCACCCAGGATAAAAAATATCAAAATGCCTCAGAAAACCTCTAGACCAATACACAGCGACAAGATATCCTTACACATCTCAAAGTACTGGTGGGTGAGGACAAACTGCCAAATGCAACAGGATTCTCTTGGCATTAGGATTGTGCGGGAGAGAGTGGGGGGAGGGAAAGGGACCCCAACAATCTTAGTAACTGGAAAATCTCCAAATCATAAACAGGCGTTAACTGGATGGGTCGCAGGCAACTCTGAAGCCAACCAACACAACTGAGAAGGGTGATTGGCAGGTTCTAATCTAAGGACGAGTAAAGGGGCCACAGTAATGTCTGATGGCTGATGGAGGGCTCTGGGCCCTGTGGATTCTGTAGAATAAGCAAAAAGCTCTCTTCCAGGATAAAGCTGGAAGCAAGGAGAAACCGCTGGGAGAACAATGCAGATGAGGGGGACAATAGGCACAGGAAAGGGAGGTCCACATAGAAGAGGGGAGAGAAAGGAAACCAGAAGGTCTTATAAAGTTTTGAACTTTTGGCAAAAACTGTAGAATGGAGAGCTCTTGTATTCAGAACTTATGGAAGTTGTCCTGGCCTACATTTCCTGTAAGAGAGAAACTCATCTCTTTTAAATTTAAAGAAGAGAAAAGAACTGTTGTCAAATTTCATAGAAAGTTATATTTTAAAAAAGGAAATAAGGAACCAAATAACATCTTCGCAGATAATTAAGAAATCCATAAAATATATAAAAGCTATAAATTAACAAAACTTTGCTAAAGGAAATTAAGAAAATGATAGATAATATAAAATAATAGCATAAATTAGGATTAAGAAAAAAACCAAATATTAGATGATTGGAAAAAATATTTCAAAAGACAGCTATCAGAGCTCAAGAAATAATTAGAAATAAAACAAATGATTGTTGTTTTGTTTCAGAATTAAGTGCTAACCTTATTTCAGAAATAAATACTAAACCAGAAGAAACACAAAGATTAATAAATACCATAGGTTATGCCTTAAGAGAAGTAAAAGATGGAAATACATTTATTTCCATAAAATACATAAAAATGATTCAAAAGAAAGTGACAGATATGGAAAATGGGTCACAAAAATCCAATATATCATGACAGCAGTCTCCAAAATAGAAAATGAAAGCAGTAGAATAGAAAAAAAAATGTTGAACACAGTGTTGTATTAGCCACGGGTGGGTAGGAGGGGAAACTGGCCATATAAAATAAAGCACACACACATATGATACATCTGTCATATGTAATAGTATGATACATGAAATAAATAATACTGCAGACATATCCTATACAAATGTAAAGTGACATGGCATTAAAATATTTTAGATTGGCTAACAAAGCTAAATCCAATAATATGCTTTATACAAAGACATACCTAAAACAAAGAGATTTTGAAGTAACAATAAAAAAACACGATGGGCAAAAGTATATCAGGCAAACACAAAGAAAAAGAAAGTAGGAGTCACAGCACTGATAGCTGATTAAGTAAAATTCACATGAAAAGTATTTAGAAAAAACAAAGGATATTGTACATAATGACCTTATAATTCACCATGCATATAAAATGGTTACTCATGTTCTTGAACCTGACAGCAAAATAACAAAATTTCAGGAGAGGCAAGAGAAAATAGGATCACACTCACTAATAATAACATATTTGAACTTACTTTATAACTTCAGAAGTGACCAAATGGACAAAACATTTATAAGAATATGGATGACCTAAACAACATAGTGAATAAACTAGGATTTATTGATCTATCACTGACTCTGAACCTATATAACAGACAACATCCAACTTTTCAAGTACATACGAAAACTGACCATGCCCTAGGCCACAAGGACACTTCCATACGTTTCAAAGAACAGAAGAAAACCACAAACAGAACTCTCTTAGCAATAAAAATAAATTTGTTTTAAAATGCAATGGTCTTTCCACCAGAAAATTAAAAATACACGTTTAAATAAGGTTTTCAATGTTGCACTCTTTATCATAGCAAAAGAGGGGAAACAACCCAGTGAACAAACTGTGGTGCGTCCAAATATATAGGAACGAGAACTATTTACATGTAATGTTGTGAGATGACCTCCAGTAATTACTGTCAAGTGTGGAAAATATAATGCGAAGAAAAAGTGCATGCAGGATGCCACTATTTATTTATTTATTTTTGCAGGTGTTTTAAAATTTTTTAATTTTTAATTATTGTGGGTATATAATATTTATATATATCTATGGGATACATGTGATGTTTTTATACAGGCCTACATTGTGTATTAATCACATGAGGATAATTGGGGTATCCATCACCTCAAGCATTTATCATTTTTTGTGTTAGGAAAATTCCAATTTCACTCTCCTAATTATTTTAAAGTATACCCTAACTTACTGTTGATTATCGTCATTTTGTTGTGCTATCAAACATTTTCATTCTATCTAACTATCTCACTGAATTTTTGTACCCGTTAACCATCCCCACTGTATCCCTCCTTCGCCAGTGCACTTCTTAGCCTCTGGTAACATCATTCTACTCTTTGTCTCCGTGAGATCAATTGTTTTAATATTTAGTTCCCACATATGAGTGAGAACATGCAAGATTAGTCTTTCTGTGCTTGGCTTATTTCACTTGAAACAATGTTCTTTAGTTCCATCCATGTTGTTGCAAATGGCAGGATTTCATTCTTTTTGTGGGTGAGTAATGCTCCATTGTGTGTATGTATCACAATTTCTTTATCCATTCATTCATTGTTGGACACTTAGGTTGATTCCAAATCTTGGCTATTGTGAATAGTGCTGCAGTAAACACAGGAGTGCAGATATCTTTTTGATATACTGATTTCCTTTCTTTTGGATATATACCTAGCAGCAGGATTGCTGGGTCATATGGCAGTTCTATTCTTTGTTTTTTGAAGAACCTCCACACTGTTCTCCATAATGGTTACACTAATTTCTGTTCCTACCAACAGTGTAGAGGGCTCCCCTTTCTCTAGATCCTCACCAGCATTCATTTTTACCTCTTTTTGGATAAAAGCCATTTTAACTGACATGAGATGCTATCTCACTGTAGTTTTGATTCGCATTTCTCTGATGAATAAGGATGTTGAGCATTTTTTCATGTACTTGGCTATTTGTATGTCTTTTTTTTTTTAATGTCCATTCAGATCTTTTGCCCATCTTTAACTGGATTATTTGATTTTTTCTTATTACATAGTTGGAGCTCCTTATATATTCTAGTTATTAATCTCTTGTCAGATGAGTAGTTTGCAAATATTTGTTACCATTCTGTGGGTTGTTTCTTCACTTTGTTGATTGTTTCCTTTGCTGTGCAGACACCTTTTAGCCTGATGTGATCCCATGTGTCCAGTTTTGCTTTGGTTGTCTGTGCTTTGGGGTATTGCTCAATAAGTCCTTTCCCAGCCCAATGTCTTGAAGCGTTTCCCCAATGTTTTCTTTTAGAAGTTTCATAGTTTCCGGTCTTAGATTTAAGTCTTTAATCCATTTTGATTTGATTTTTGTATATGGCATGCCACTATTTATTTAAGAATGTGGCAGACAAATACACACACACACACACACACACACACACACGTATGCTCATGTATATATGTGTATATATTTAATGGAAAGGTAAATCCCCAAAATGAATTAAAGTGGTTACTTTCCTGCTTCTGGGTTGGCCAACACTCCAGCTGCAAAAACACACACACACACAAAAAGAGAAGTTATTATAATAATATTTGAAAATGTGTCAGAGAGCTATGGAAACAAGAAGGAGTGTATAAGCCAAAATTCCAGATGGGAGAAAATTTCTCAGCTAAGCTGACAATTTTCTTTTGATGAAGAAAACAAAAGAATATCTAAATAAATAATGAAATAGTCCATGTTCATAGATCAGAAAACTCAGTATTCTTAACATACCAATACTTCTCAATTTGATCTATTGATTAAACACAATCCCAATAAAATTCCAGGATATTGTTATACATTGTAGATATTGATAAACTGGCTGTAAAGCTTATATGGAGAGGCAAAATACACACGACAGCTAACACAATACTGAAGAAGAACAAACTTGGAAGATTCACACTACCCAATTTTGAGACACACTGTAAAACTATAGTAATCGACATAGCAGGGGATTGGTGAAAGAAGAGACAGACACATAGAGCAGAATAGGAAACCCAGAAATAGATCTACACAGATATTATCAGCTATTCTTTGACAAAGGAGCAATGACATTCAGTGGAGAAAGGACAGTTTATCCAACAACTGGTTTGGACAATTGAACATCTATATGCACAAGGTGAACCTTAGCTCAAACCTTAGAACCTTTCACAAAAAGTGAATCAAAATGGATCACATACCTAAATGTAAAATGTAAAATTTTTAAGTTTCCAGAAGTAAACACAGGAGAAAATCTACTTGGCCTTAGTTTTGTAATGAGTTTTTAGATACAATTCCAAAAGTATGATGCATAAAAGAAAAAAAAATTAAGTTGGACTTTATTAATATTAAAAACTTATGCTCTGTGAAAGAGTTAATAAAATGAAAAGACAAGCTACAGACTGGAAAAAAATATTTGTAAAATATTCATGTCTGATAAAGAATGAGTTTTCAAAATATAGAAAGAACCCTTAAAACTCAGAAATAAGAAAACAGTCTAAAAAACAAAAACAAAAAGCAAGGACATCAAGGCAAACCCATGTGCAGGAGAAGGAAAGAAATAAATGTAAGAGCATATATCAATAAAGGAGAAATCAAGCATGCTGTTGAAAACAACCAACAAACCTAAAAAGTATTTAAGATTAACAAAACTGATTAAACCTTTGCAAAACTGATAAATACAAAAAGAAAGAGAAATGCAAATTACTCATGCACAGAAAAAAAGAGAATATAATTACAGATCTTGTAGAGACCTTTATATTCTGATATATGTAAATTCTGAATATTCTGATACATAAATACATGAATATTTTGTTATACATAAACGTGTATCCAACTTTCCATAAAGAAATCCCTGGTGACAGATGGCTTCACCTATGAGCACTTCCAGACAGTGGAAGAAGAAATACAACAAGCTTGCACTAAGCTCTTCCACAGAAGGCGTGTAACACATGGGAACACATCCTAACTCTGTTAATGAAGTCAGCAGAATAGCGATCCTGAAGCCTGAAAAGGATATTATGGGACAGGAAAACTACAGACAAATCACTCTCATGAATATAAAATAAAAGATCCTTAATGACATGTTAGCAAGTCAAATCTAACAATACATATTAAAAAAGGAAAATACATCATGACTAGGTAAACAATTCTTCATGTGCAAGCTTGGTTTGCCCTCATGAAATTAAGGAATGCAGTCAATCACTTTACCAGAAAGAGGGAGAAAAATTTTGCCTTGATAGTTATAGAAAAGGCACTTATCAAATTCAATGTCCATTAATGATAAAAATTCCTAGTAAATTAGAAATAGGTGAAGATTTGCTTAATCCAATAAAGAATCTGCAGAATCTCTGGTTGATAATATACACAAAGCAAAACACTGCAAAATGTACTCATGCAATCAGCAATAGGTGGTGCCTGCTGCCTTCTTTCATTCCACATTGTGCTGGAGGCCCTACAATGAAGCAAGAAAAACAAATACATTTTTTTAAGAATTGAAAAAGAAAGAATGATGTTATTATTTGCAGAAAATATGATTTTGTTTACCTACAAAATTCAAGAGATTTTAGTGAAAATCTATTAGAATATAATCATTTGAATTACTTCTATTAGAATTAGTAAGTGAATTTAGTATAGTCTTTGGAGATAACATTAATGTACATAAATCAATTGCCTTTTTCTGTACCAATAACGAAAAAGTCCAAAATTAAATTTAAGAAAATATAATTTATGATAACATCAAAAATATCAAATACTAAGGCAAATGCGCAGGACTTCCACAAAACTAAGAAGTTTATAGAAAAGATTAAATTAGAACTAAATTAATAAAAGGATATATCATGTTTATTGTTAAAAGAAACATCAAGTTCTTCTTCTTATAATTATTATATTTGGGTGGGGGAGTGAATTGACAATCTGATTCTAAAGTTCATTCAGAAATGTAAAGAATCTAGAATAATTACAACAATTCAAAATAAAGTTGGAAAACCTTATACTACCAGCGAGAGTAAACTACATTATGAGTTATTATAAACCTATTATTGATTCAAAAAACCACAAACTGAACAGTAGGGTGAGTCAGAGCCCAACATAAAACTCATATATATTCATGGCAAAGGTGACAATGAAGTTCACTGGAGGAAACAATGGCTTTTTCAATAAAAGGTGCTGGAACAATAGTATATTTATTGGCTAAAATACTGGAACTAGACCATATTCTTTCATCAAACACAAATGTCAATTTTAGATGAATTTTAGATGTACATGTAAAGTGTAAAAAATGAAACTATTTGAGGAGAACATAAAAGATGTATTTGAGATCTTGGGATAAGGAAAGTTTTTTTTTTTTCCTAAAGTGGACACAAACACCACTGACCATAGATTTAAAAAAATGTGATTAATCAATCTATATTAAAATTTAAGAACTTTTGTTCATCAAAAGCAACCTTCGGAGTAGGAGGAGATACTTACAAGACATGTAGTCAACAGAGGACCTGTATCCAAAATATATTTTTAATAACCCTATAAATTAATAACAAAAAACAGACATTTTAAATTCAATTACCAAATACTGGCACTTAAAAATCCACTTGGCCTATACATTGATTCTTTCAATTAGATCTCAGTTGCACCAAATTACATCTCTTATGATCTGGTCCAAGGCACATTGTCATCATTGATCAAGGCAGGACTGTCCTTTATTCAGTTATTTATTTATTATTTTATAAAGTAATACACCCATTATACCATATATTGTGATACACTCATACAACACACTTTAACTTTGACTTTAACCTACATGTAACCATATTTTCTTCCCCTTTCCAACCTCCCTGCCTCCTACAACCCAAGATGACCATTCCCCTGAATATCACATCTCTTTTTCCTAGTTTCCTTTTTGCTTGGTTTTATAGTATCAATATATATTCCAAACATGTATGTATATTTTTAAAAATTATTTTCAATTTTATAAGAAGAGTATCATGTTCTAAATAATTTTGGAGGTTACTTTTATTATTTACTATTCTATTCTTAAGAGTCACTCAAACTTTTGTTGTTGGTGTTATTATTAATTTTGACTGCTGTGTAATATTCCATTCTGTGACTGTGCCCCATTTTGTTCATCCTCTTGACTACTTATGGATATTGGATTGGTTCCAGATTTCTGCTATTATAAAACAGTGTTGTTATGAAAATTTTCCATGTGTCTCCTATGGTGTGTGTATATAAGAATTCTTCTTGGGTATACATGCTCTGAAGTTTAACTGCTGGATTATAATGTATGGGAAGAATCAAATGTGTATTTGTTTTGCACCCAACAACTGTCTGTTTTTTACAGAGATTTTCCACAGTATTCAACATACCATATTTCAACAATTCTAACATGAACTTTTTTTTTCACATTTTAAGTTCTCTGTAATAGGAATATACTTAGAATCAGTGCTATAACATGGCTTCGTATTCTTGGTGATTTCTAAATGATACATAAAATAATGATTTGCCTTAAAATCAGCGATGTCTTAGATTTAATAAATACCGTTCTCACAAAAGCAACTCTCCACACATGTGTTTTATCAGATAGTTTACAAAAATATCAAATGCTATCATTAAAACAAGTCCCAGCGGCGTAATCAAGTGTGGGGACGCAGACAGCTGGCTCCCGCAGGCACACGCAGAATCCGGGTGGGAGGCGAGCGGTGGTGCGGGGCCGTGCGGGGCCGTGCGGGGCCGCGCTCCCCTGCCTGGGCGTCAGCCAGGCCGTGCTGTTGCCAAGGGAGACAGCGTCCACCTGCAGGTGCTTAAGTGGAGTTGGTGGAGAGAGTTTCCAGAATATCTAAAATCATTGCAAACTGTGCAGGGCCGCGCACTCTGCACCATGGCTTTCCTGGGCGTAAAGCCCCGTGAACCAGCCCTTACGGGTCGGACTGCGAAGCCCCCAGGCCAGGTGAGGTGGTCGGCAGGTCACCGTCGGGGGCTATCCACGGACAGGGACTCCTGGTCTTCCTCGGCTTGTTTCCATGCATGCGGGCCGTTGACAATCCTATCCTCAAAGCACTCCCGATTCCTTTCCTTCAAAAACCAGGAGGAGGAAGAAGACTTTAAGTGGCATTCAAGGTATCACTGAGGCAGTAGTCAAGGGAAGGAATACTACTGGATCTTCAGCATAACCTACTTTTCCTCTTGGAAAACCAGATTTTCAGAGAGGTTTTTGTGATCTAGGGCAGCTTCCCGTTCTCAGACGTCACCAGCCCCACAGCGCCGGCCAGTGGGAGTGAGGACGCGCATGGACTGAGCTTTCCCTGTGGCTTCCAGTTCTGTATCTGCGGCTGTGGCTTGAGTGTTCTGAAACTTTTTATCTGAGGATTTGAACTTGTTTTGTAATTTTCAAATCAGCACGGCAGTGTCAGGCTTCAGAGCGTGTGCACGGGAAGCAGAGAGACCCATCCGCATTCTGTGCCCCACGCTGAGCCCCGAGTACCCGTGCAAGGACGGATCACAGTCGTTCTGGAGAGGTGTTTTACATGGTGCCTGCATGCAGTAAGCACCTCATAAATGCCACCATCATTATCTTTCCTCATTGTCTAAAGACAGCAGTGGGTGGGGACATTGGCCTCATCCTCCAGAAAAGAAATTTGCTGTCACAGTGATTAGCAGCAAAACAAGAGAGCCTGGGGCACTGCCAACACTCTCCCTGCACTTGCCAATTTTTTTTTTTTCTGGGAATAGAAGCAGAAAGAATAGGGGAAAATGTCATTTGGCAGATAACCTTCCCTCCTCCAGTTTTGTTTTATTATTATTTTCCTTCAGGCATCACATCAAAAAATGGGGAAAAAAAATATTTTCTAAGACTTCTTGGCTCAAAAAAATTAAAACCACATTTCTCCGTCTGTGGCCCCTGCCTTCTCCGAGCAGAGGGCGTTGGCAGCCTCCCTCCCTCCGCACCGGCTGGCGCATTCTCCTCCCACTGGCCACCCCCTGTGCACCAGGCAGCAGCGCCCAGCACCGGGGCAGCCAAGGGAGGCCGGGGCTGGATTCATCGAGGCTGCAGTAAAATATCACAGTCGCAGTGGCCTTCTTTAAGAAATGTGTTCTGCAAATCATTTTAAATCAGTGGATTTCCGAAAAGGAGTTCTAATGAATTATGAGTCAATTAAAATGTAATCACTTTGTATTTAAGAAGCACACATGATTCTACTATTCAACCCTCACAGTGACAATATAAGGAGACACTTATTATTCTCACTTAAATGTAGAGACCAGGGCTCAGAGAAGTTGAGTGATTTGCCCAAGAACACAGAACAGACAAGCTGCAGGGCTCAAACTGCAACAGCTGATTCATAGTCTCTAGTCTTCCAGGATCCCAGAATCTCTGCTAGGAAGGGTCTCAGCTGCATCACCCCAGCTCCAGCTTCCCACCACTGCTTTCTTGATACTGCAAGAAAATTTCGTTATCCTGCATGAAACTGCAAACGCGGGAGGGCGCAGGGCAGAGGAACACTATGGTGTCTGTTGTATCTACCAAAGAAGTGTCTGATATTCCCTCAAATTATGAGTAAGGATCCAGCTCTTTGTCAATTACCTAGAAGGGCTAGCACAGGATTTACATAGTACAATGTACAGAAGAGCTTTACCAAAACCCTCTTAAGATAACTCTCTTCCTGCCCAAAGTTTCACATTCAAACAACTGCTGAACAACTCTCCCGTCTTTGTAGAGCCCTGCGTCTGCCCTGTACCCTTCCCTGGCTGAGGCACCCTGGGCTCCCACCTGTGATTCCCCCTTCGGAATTGGAGTGAGCAAATCCCCCAGTATCTTACCTATGGGGCTGACGGGTCCCTTAAAGAAGGGGGATAGGTGAGAGGAGCTTCATGAAAGAGGAAGTATGATTGGTCGCAGAAAAAAAAATGTAATTGCAAGAAGAAACTAGAAAAGGGGGTAAGGCACCAGAAAAGACTTAGGGCTTCCAGAAGGATCTAAGTCCTTGAGATCAGTGAACCACGACATGGGCAAGGCAAGGCTGAGAAGAGGGCTGCAGAGAGCTGACCGTGCTGTGGTCAGGAAGGGACACCAGGGCCATGCACCTGGAAAGATGCATGGAGAAGGTGCGAGAGGGATCCAGCCCCCATCCCTTCAATGCCCAGTATCTAATCAGTGAGAAGAGGTGGATCTTATTTAGTAAATGCATTTGCATTTTGAAAGACAGGGTACTGGGCATGGGGGCCTGCTCAGCACCCCAGAACGACCTTTTCCTTTGGGGAGTGTGGGAGGACCACTGGATTCGGGGAGCCGCTGCACCAAGGCTGTCTCTCACATTTAGCTTGGCCATTCTAACATCTCAATCCTCAGTGACGTGAAAAGCAGAAGAAAAACTCTAGGAGGCAAACCACATACTTGTGGATTCTTAACATGTTGATAGTTTGGCTATTGTACAAGACTTTTATTAAACCCAGACCTACACACACACAAGCACACAAATAGCTCCAAAAAGAATTTTTCTAAGCATCAAAAGATATTTAGGCCTGCACCCTCTGGCCCCTGGGTATCCTGGCTGTGAGAGAGGGAGGAGGAGGGGTGGTTGGAATTTTGCTGGTTCACTGAAGGTAACGGCTCCGCCCTATGGACCTCATGTGTTGGGCAGTGAGGTCTCTGCCCTGGAGTCACTCTGATCATGAGCTCTTGGGGAGTTTAAAACAAGGAGAATCCTGGTGGCCACTCTGCTTTCAGTGGCTTCCATGGGAATTCAATAGGTTTAGCATTTCCTGGCTTGATGAATTACGAGTGCTGGGGTTTGGTACCATGGCATAAACCCCGCCCTCACCACTGCCATTTGCCAGGTTTCTGCACAGCACTCAGTGGCACTCAATGCATGCTTACCGAGTGACAGACAGAATAAATTGCCAGTGAGTGAGTGAATGAATGAATGATGAAAGGGCACCTGGATTCCAGTGTGGTTTCTGCACTGAGACATGGGTTGTGGCCACAGGCTTCGCAGTCCCCCAAGAGTAGCATAATCGTGTCGGAGCCTTTGCAAGGAGAGGTCGGCCCACGGGCTTTGTCTGGTGAGGAGCCCCCTGCCCAGCAATGAGGGTGCTTCTGCTCTGTCCATGCCAACAGCAGAACTTCCTGGGGGAGGAGCACTGTGAGCTGCGGAGAGGACCAGCCTGGGGAACTTGATGGGGACCATCTGCCCAGATCTGTAGCTTGCTGGGTAGCACTACTGACGGAGCGTATTTTTAGGCAAAGGGAAGTATTTAGGCCACCACTGGGACCCTGCCATGCCTTCAAGGATTCAGCACCAAGGACTCCAGAACAGCTGCAGCTTCTCAGCCTCTGTCATCTCTTACTGAGCCTTTCTGTGTCTATCTATGTCAGAATTCCTTGATCTGACACTTGGATTTGTTAAGAAGTAACATAAATTATATGTTTTATGTAATTAACAATGAATATATTAGAAAAAATCCACCCCCAGTAAATAAAAGTCCCAACTGCTAATAACTAAAACTGCCCCAGTATAATCTGTTATTAATTAAAACTTGATAGAAAAATTAAAATCTTTTGATAAATTTTAATGTGCCAAGTTTGACCCAGGAAATATTGACCTTGTTGAAATAGCCATAACTGAAAATGGACAGTGGACTCTGCTCTGCCTGGGAGTGTTCCTGGGGGACAAGGGGGCCCAGGTGTAGCCAGTCTTTGCTGCCTTCTGATGGCTCCGAATTCACGAGTCTTGGTTCCCCAAAGACTCATCTCCTTGTGGAAAGTGAGGTGAGAGCAACAGCCTAAGAGAGGCCTTGGGCAGGGCCTGAGGGCTGGGCCGGGGAGTGGGCAGGCTGGGCCGGGGAGTGGGCAGGCTGGGGTGGGGAGTGGGCAGGCTGGGGCAGGGGGGTGGTGCTGCCGGAGGAGGGAATGAGAGCCGCTCTGGGAGGGTCCGGGAAGCCACAGCTGGCAGAGCAGGGTCTCTTGGGAAAGGACCTTCCTAGGTGAGGACAGTCAGGCAGTATGACGCAGGCGATTTGAATATAAGCATTGTCACCTTTATTCGACAAACAAGATGAGTCCTGAAGATACGGTTCACCCATCAATTTTTGTTCCTAAATAATCTCTTGGGTTAGAACTTTTGCACTGGGGCATTTGTGAATTTGCAAGATGTAACACGCTGCTTTACTGTGTCTTCTTTTGAGTGTACCTGATCATTAATGAAAGTAAATATCTGTTCATATGTGTTTTTGGCCAGAAATGACTCCTCTTCTGGGAAGAGCCCATTCCTGACTCTTCCCCTTTTGAAACAAATATGGTTATGTGGACTTGTTTTTGTAGGTTCAAGGAGTTCCCTACAGATTGTCTGTGCTGCTCCTTTCTCAGCTGTGCATGTTACAGGCCCTGTCACCCTGCTCATGACTACTTCACTTAGCGTGTCTCGTCCTTTGATGAACAAAAGCTTGCATGTTTAATATAGTCAAATTTCAATCATTTTTTTTGTAATAATATGCTTTGGTTCTCATTTAAAATTTTTTCCACTTCAATGTCTAAAAATTATTCAACTGTATTTCCTACCAAAATTTTCTATTTGTTCTCTAGATATTTAAATTATCAATCAGTCTGAAATATATTTTTGTGTACAAAAGTGATATGAGGTCAGGATGCGGTTTTGCCCTTTGTCTGTTTGGATAACCATTTCCAAGCCTCCTTTCTCTCTGCATGTCCTGGCATGCTGCCTCTCACGTGCACACAGCTCTTGCCAAGCTCTTTACTTCTTCTTCTTTATAATATATTTTGGGGTGCCACACTGTCTTAGTTATTATGGAATTAATACTAGGTTAGAAAGCTTTACCCTCTCTCATTCTCCTTTTGAAATATTCTGGATACTCTTGAAAATTTTTTCTTTCACATAAATTTCAGGATCAGTTTATCAAGTTTTAAGAATAACCTTGTTGAGATTGGGATTGGAGTTGCTGTGAACCTATAGATTAATTTTTAGATAACTGATATTATAAAGATCTGTTTCATGCAAATATTTTCTCCCGTTCTGTAGGTTGTCTATTCACGCTAATGATAGTTTCCTTGGCTGTGCAGAAGCTTTTTAATTTGATGAGGTCCCATTTATGTATTTTTGTTGCTGCTGTGATTGCTTTGGGGTCTTTTTCATAAATTCTTTGCTTAGGCCGATGTCTATAAGAGTTTTCCCAACATTTTTTTTCTAGAATTCTTAAGGTTTCACATCTTAGGTTTAAGTCTGTTATCCATCTTGAGTTGATTTTTGTGAGAGGAGAACAAGCACCCACATGTACTCGTCATCAAACTGGTACTAACTGATCAACACTAAGGTGCTCACATGGTAGTAGTACTCACTGGGTGCTGGTCAGGTGGGGGTTGGTGGGAGTGGGTAGACTCACAACTAAAAAAGGATGCGGAGCACACTGTATGGGGGATGGGCACACTCGTAGCCCTGGCTTGGGCGAGGCTAAGGCATTATATGTAACCAAAATGTTTGTACCCCCATAATATTCTGAAATTAAAAAAGATCTGTTTCATTTTTATGATCACAGTCTATTTATCTGGTTACTGAGGCCATCTGTAATGTCTCTTAGTGCCATTTAGAGTCTTCCTGTAGAAGATTACTTTCTTGTTAGAATTACTATTAGGTTCTGCTACTCTTAAATTTGTCATTTTAAATGGCATTGTCTTTTAAACTGCACATTTTATTATTTGTTGGTGGTTAACAGATATTTAAAATTTAAATATTAATGCATTAGGATAAAATTAATTAATAAATAAATTTTGTCTATTGTTTCTAATTTATTTATAGGATCTCTTGACTTTTCTATGTAAAGGATCACATCAGCTGGAAATAATCTTCCTAATCATTTTGCAGTTAATTATTATTAATATTTCTCAATAGCATTATAATATATTTAGTAGTTATTATGCTATTGAGAAAATCCAATACAATGTCGAGTAGAATTAGGAAAATGCGAAGACTTCTAATGTTTCCTCATTTGGTCTGACATTTGCTAGAGTATTGTTTTTCAAAGATACCTTTTACCAGATTGTAAAATGCTCTAGTACTCCTCGTTTAGTAAAGTTTATAATCTTGAAAGTATGTTGAATACTGTTCTAGGGTTTTTCTCAATCTATTGAAATGATTCTATGACTTTTAATCCATTAATATGATGAAATATGTGCTTTATACACAAGTAGTCTGAAGCCAGTTTATCGTGATGACCTTTTTATGAGGTTTGATTCAATTTGCTAATTTTTATATCATTGTATATTAACACAATTAATATACAGTTATTTAATCCATATTAATGAGCAAAGCTGTATTATAACTTTCCTTTTTCCAACTGTCAGTGTTTGGTTTGGGTATCAAGGTTATTATGCTGACCTTAAAAAATGATCTGAGAAGAATTCCCCCCTCCCGTTTGTTGAAATATTATAAAAAATTGATATTATTTATACCTGAAAAGCTTGGTGGAACTTACGCTAAAATTATTTCAGTCTGTTTTTTGTCTTCAAAGGTTTATAACTGTCACTTCAATTTTTTTATTCTTTATTTCTTCTGGTGGCAGTTTAGTAAGTTATATTTTTATTACTTTTTCCAATGTGTTAATGTTTTAAAAATTATTGA
Organism: Eulemur rufifrons; assembly: GCF_041146395.1. Lineage (NCBI taxonomy): Eukaryota > Metazoa > Chordata > Mammalia > Primates > Lemuridae > Eulemur > Eulemur rufifrons. The sequence continues at coordinate 4,062,232 of NC_091010.1, read as the reverse complement.
CATTTGCTTGTTATCTTTTAAATCACTTGTAAGATTATTTATGCCCTCTTTTACATTGAAAGCATTATTTGTTTTATGTTTCTTCTTTTTTATTGATCAATCTTTCTATTAGAAAAATAAAAACTATTTTCAGTTTTTTGTTTGTTTTATTTTATCATGAAACAACTCTTGGCACATTCATCTTCTCTAGAGTTTCTTTTGGATTATTCTGTTGTTCTTTCCCTAATTTTGTAATTAATTTTCAGCCTTTTTTCTTTTCTTTTACAAGTATTTAAAGGTATAAATTTTCCACATAGCACTACTCTTGTTACATGTCTAAATGTTGATACATAGTGTATTTATCATCATATAATTCTAGGAATTTCATATTTCTATTATAATTTATTATGTAAACCATGAGTTATTAGTTTTTAAGTTTCAAAATATGCAAGGTTTCTAAATTTAGATAACTTTCTTTTAGCTGCAACTTAATTATGTTCACCAAATATGAAATCTGTGATACATATGCTGTGGATTTTGTTGAAAATTGCTTTATAAAATAGTGCTGATGAAATTTTATAATATTTCTTATGTGCTTGAGAATAATGTATATTCTGTGAATATGGATATAAATTTGATTGAGTTGTTTTATCTTCAATATTCTTGCTGATTTTTTTGTCTCCTTGACATGTTTATGATGAAGAGAAATATTTCGAAGCTAATATTATTGATGATTTTTCAGATCTCTCTGGAATTCTATCAATGCCTGTCTCTCATATTTTGAGAGTATTACACTAGGTGTGGACATGTTTAAAACTCTTATATCATCCTGGTACTTGAATATTGTATAGCTGTGTAGTGACTCTTGATGCCCAATAGTTATTATTGTTTAAAGCCCATTTTTCTGCACAAGTTTTCTTTTGGTTACAATTTTTCTGACATATCTTTTTACATCTTTTGTGTGGAAAATGTCTAATCCAGAAAATAAAAACTTTCCTAGGCACTGCCAAGGATGCAATTTTAGTACAGAGAATTGGCTGCAAATATGGTGGCGGACACAATAGCAGAAGGAGAAAAGCAGTTAAGCTCATGTAGAAACTGGGGAGGCCATTTCCAACCTTGAAGCAGGAGAAGCAAATGCAGTCGGTGTTTCCCAGAGCCCAGGGTAGCTGTGCCGTTGGCACCGCGGCTGTGGGAACCTGTGTGAACAGGAAGCGGCTTCTGCACTCCCTGTCCGCCCGATCTCCCACCTCCGAGGGCCATTGTTCCTGTGATTTCCTTTTTATATGGTTTTATTGCATCCTACGTGTTCCTTAAAGTTATATTTTGTATTTACATTTTTTAACTTTATAAAAATGGTATGATGTTGTATATAATCCCCTTGGCTTATTTTTAAATTTAACTGTATATAACTAAGCTTTATTCATATTATAGCATGTCTCTCTAGTTTGTTTACATTTCATTATGTAAACATACCAGAGTTTATTCATGCACTCCCCTGTTGATAAGCATTTGGATTGTTTTTGGAATTTCTATACATAGTACTGCTGTGAACCTTCTTGTGTGAAAGTTTTGCTTAATGATATCCAAAAGTGAAATTGTAGGTAAGAACATATATAAATATTTAACTCTATAAGTTAATGAGGAATTGTTTTCCAAAGTGGTTTCATGACTTTACATGGCCATTAATGCACAAGAGATTGTACGGAACCACACCCTCTTCAGACTTCTTAATAATTTCATATGGGATGAGGGTAAAATAGTCCTTCATTATACACATGAATATTTCCTTGATCATTAATAATGTGGAACATCTACCAGTATATACTGAAATATATTGAATATATAGAAGATTTGAACAACACAGATAGCTAATTGATCTAAAAGATATATTGCCCCAAAATTGGAGAACTCATATTCCTTTCAAGAATATAAGAATAATTTAAAAAATTGACCAGGTGCCAGACCATTAAAGAAATTCTCAAAAAATTTTAAAAGATTGTTATTACTCAAAGTACATGCTGTAATTACAATAAAATTAGTTTAAAGGTCGGCGACAAAGATAACCAAAAAACTCCATGTATTTGAAGAGAGTAAACCTATCTTTAAAAAATGAGAGTGAAAGAAGAAATCATATGGAATATCATAAAATGTTTAAGAAATATTAGTGCACAGATAGTATAACACAGACAAAATTTAAATCCTTAAATATATTAGGAAAAAGCTTGAGAAGTAAGTGAGCTAAGAATTTAGCACAATGAAAGGTAACCAAAGAGGGGAATAACGTTTCCAGCTAGCTCACCGATGAACCACACACTGAGATTAACGTATAAAGATGAACACATATAAAACATGAATTTGAAATCATCATTAAGATGTTGAAACCTTTACCTAGCTGTCTAAAGAAGCAAAAGCAATTCTCTCTAGATGACAATAATAGTATTTAGAGCTTTGAATCATCTCTAGGGTCTTCAAACACTATGCCAAGTATTAAGCCTAAAATGCTGAGGCTTACAAAAAAGACAACAGTAGACAAAAAATAAAAAGAAAATAAATCAGAAAACAGAATGATAGCCAGACATAGGAGATGCAAATTTCAGAGTTATTACATACCAAACTAAAAATAAATGTGACTAATCTGATAAAAGAATTAATAACAACATGGAGAACTGAAAACTACAAAAAGTTACTTTTGAAATTCTAGAAATGCAAAATACAATATGCAAAATTACGGACTCAAGGAATGGATTTATAACAGCACTTTAGAAATAGTTAAGCAGACAATTAGTTAACTGGAAGGTAATTCAGGAAAAAAATATACACACTGAAGCATGATAGATCTCAAAAGGTATATTCCAAAGAAAGCATAAAAGAAATATAAGACAAAGGTATGAATGAACATGTGTGCAACTGAGGGCCAGAAAAATAGAAGAAAGAATGTGGTATAATAACCATATTTGAAAAATACTGACCAAGAATATTCTAAAACTAATGAAAGGCATTAAGTCAAAGATTCGAGAATTACTAAGTGCACAAATAATGGCAAATACAAATAAAGCCACTACTAGGCACATCACCATAATGCTATTGAAATATTATAATTAATAGAACATCTTAAAATAAGCTAGCAGTGGGAAAACATAGTACCTACAGAGGAGCAGCAATAAGATCAAAACAGGGTTTCTCAACAAAGACTAAAGAAGCCGGAAGACAATAGAATATGTTTGAGGATAAAGAAAATAACTACCTGCCTAGAATTTTCTCCTCACCAGCCACAACCTTCAAAAATGAAGGTTAAAAAGACATTTTCAGAAAACAAAACCGAAAAGAGTTAGTTACAGCAGACAGACTTGCACTAAAAGGAACACTGAAGAGAGTTATTCAGGAAGCAGTAAAACCATCCTAGACGGAGATACAGAAATGCAGGAGAAAAGGGAGTGTAAAGAAATGGTCATGTTTATAAATTACTGGTGAATATATAAATTGATATAATAATGCCCTATGGAAATTAAACTATATTTAAACAATACAATATACAAGAATAATTCTAGAGGTAGCAGGAAGGCAAATACAGCTCGAGGGCTCTGAGAGTCTTGCTCTGTGATTTCCTGGTAAACAGTATAAAAGTACTAAGTGATTTCAGACTCTAGTGATTCATGTTTTAATCTCTAGGAAACAAACACTAAAGCCATTTTTAAAAAATACAGCACTGAAAAGCTAATGAGGGGGAAACAAAATAATAAAATAATACTCGATCAAAAGGAGCAAGAGGGAGAGAACAGAACAAAGGGCGCAGCGAGAGTTAACAGAATAGAGAGATTAGAAAACAAATATTAAAAGAATAGGCTTTACTACACATTTAGCAATAATTGAATTAAATGTAAATTGACTACAAACTACAATTGAAAGCAAAGATTGCCAGACTAGGGAAAAATAATATCCAAGGATACATTGCTTCAAAAACGCTAATCAAAAGAGAGGGGTCTATCAGATAATGTAGAGTTTAAGGCAAGCAGCATTACTCAGACAGTACACATAAAATGATTTAAAAATGTTTACCAAGTAAAAAGATATAAAAATTCCAAACACTTAATGTATCAAATTGCATAGCCTCAACATACATAAACCAAAGTTAACTGAACTAAAAGAAGCAATAGACAAATCAATGTAGTAAGAGATTTTAATATACAGTTGACCCTTGAACACCACAGGTTTGAACTAAGCAGGTCCACTTACCCACAAATGTTTTTCAATAATATATTGGAAAACTTTTTGGAGATATGCAACAATTTGAAAAAATTTGCAGATAAACCACATTGTCTAAAAATACCAAAAAATTAAGAAAAGTTAGGTATGTCATGGGCACATAAAATATTTGTAGATACTAATTTTATCATTTATTATCAAAAATATACAAAAATCTATTATGAAAAATTAAAATTTATCAAAACTTATGCATACAAACACATGGCACCATTTGCAGACATGAGAAATGTACCTAAATGTAAAGATGCAGTATTAAATCATAATTGCATGAAATTAACTGCAGTACATACTGTACTACTATAATATATTTGCAGTTACCTCCTGTTGCTATTTCGGTGAGCTCAAGTGTTATAAGTATCTGCTTAAAGCGCCATGTGACACAAATCCTCCCCACGTGAGCAGTTCCGCTCTCCAGTAAATTGGGCATCACAGTAAAAAGTGATCTCTCATAGTTCTTGCATATTTTTCATCGTGTTTAGTGCAATACCATAAACCCTGAATAACACCATGGGACCCATATGAAGTGCCACTAGTGATGCTGGAAGTGCTCCCATGAAGCAGGGAAACTTCCTGACATCACAGGAGAAAGTTAAATTGCTTGCTACGGACTGTAGATTGAGGTCTGCGGCTGTGGCTGGCCACCATTTCAAGATAATGAGTCCAGCCTAAGGACAACTGCAAAAAAAGAAAAGGAAATTTGTGAAGCCATTGCTGCAACTACTCTAGTAGACATAGTTCTTTTCTGAGAATTTGTTTAATGGTCTGGCAGCTTTTATGTGGGTGCAGGATTGCTGTAAGAAAGGCGTATCTATAAACTCTAATATTTGAGAAAAAGTGGTGTCATTGTATGACAACTTAAAGCAAAAGGCAGGTGAAGGATCTAACCCTGGAGAATTGAATGCCAGCAAAAGATGGTCTCATAATTTTAGAAAATTGTTTGGCTTAAAAAATGTCAAGATAACAGAAGAAGCAGCTTCTGCAGACCAAGAGGCCCAGATGAATTCCCAGGCACCATTAAGAAAATCAGTGAAATGCAGCTGGGTTTCCGAGCAGGACTGCCTTTCTGTATGAAGCTGCTCAGCCCGAGTCTTGAAAGGAAAAGATAAACACCAGCTGCCAGTGTTTTGACTGAACAAGAAGGCTTGGACAAGAACCCTTTTTCTGAACTGGTGCATCAGTGCTTTTGTCCCTGAAATCAGGAAGCACCCAGCCAGTAAGGAATTGCCATTTAAAGTTCTGACATTGAACAATGCCCCTGGCCACTCAGAACCCCATGAGTTCAACACTGAAGGAGTCCAAGTGGTCTACTTGCCCCCAAACAAAATGTCTCTAATTCAGCCTCCAGAACAGAGTCAAAAGGACCTCTAAGGCTCGTCACACAACGTACTGTATGGAAAGAATTGTCAGCACTACGGAAGAGAACTCCAGTAGAGAGAACATCAAGACAGCCTGGAAGGACACCACCATTCAAGATGCCGTTGTTGCCATACAAAGTCTGTGAAAGCCCCCAAGCCCACAACAATATATTCCTGCTGGAGAAAACTGCGTCCAGATGTGTGTATAACTTCACAGGATTTATGACAGAGCCAATCAAGGAAATCATGTGGGTATGCAAAACAGGTAGGGGGTGAAGGGTTTCAAGATATGGATCTTGGAGAAATTCAAGAGCTAATAGACACCACACCAGAGGAATTAAGAAAAGACAACTTAATGGAGATGAGTGCTTCAAAGTCAGTGCTAGGTTGCGAGGAAGACGACGACGTACAAGCAGCAGTGCCAGAAAACAAACTGGCAGGAGGGAATCGGGCCGCAGGGTTCCGATTATTCAAAACTGCTTTTGGCTTCTTTTATGAGAGGGACCCTTTGTGATGTGTGCGCTGAAACTAAAGCAAATGGTGGAGGAAGGAATGGTGCTATATAAAAACTCTTTTTTTTTTTTTTTTTCTTGCTCGGGTGGTGGTGGTGGGAGTGCATTAAAACATTTTTGAAGAAATGAAATAGGAAAAAGCTCATACAGAAATTACCATTATTTCCACAAAGTTACGCTGAGTGTGCCTGCCCCCTCCTGCCTCAGCTTCCATTTCATCCACCTCTTTGGCCTCTGCCACGTCTGCGACGCAAGACCAAGCCCTCTTCCTCCTCTTCCTCCCCCTACTCGAAGGGAAGACAGTGAGGACACAGACCTTTATGAAGATCCATGTCCGCTTAAGGAATAGTAATATATTTTCTCTTCCTTGTGATTTTCTTAACAACATTGTCTCTTTGCTAGCTTATCTTATTGTGAGAACACAGCACATAGCACATATAACGTACAAAATACGTGTTAATTGACTGTTTATGTCATCAGTGAGGCATCTGGTCCACAGTAGGCCGTGAGTAGTTAGGTTTGGGAGAGTCAAAGTTCTATGTGGATTTTCAACAGCTCAGGGAGGTTGGTGTCTTTAACCCCATATTGTTCAAGGGTCAGCTGAATGTCTTTTAGAAACTAACAGAAAACAAAGATAAAATTCAGCTAAAAATAGATAATACATAAACAAATGATTATCAACCATAACCAAATTAAAGTACGTACAACACCGTACCCAGCACGTGCAGAATGCAAATTATTTTCAAGGGTACATGGGACTTTCTGAAAAATTGACCATATGCTGAGTCATAAAGCAAGATTTAACAGATTTCAGAGTGAAATCATACAGATCACAGTGGGTTTAGGCAACATATCAACAACAAAAGGACAATTAAAAAAACCCTTAAATGTTTGAAATGTAAGCAATACATGTTTAATTAACTCATGTGTCAAGGAAAGAATAATGAGATGAATTAGAAAACATTTAATTTGACAATAAAGGAGCACTATTGTAAAACTTACTGCATTCAAATAAAGCAATATAAAAGCATTCATTTAAAAAGTAGGGTTATAAGCTAAAATTAACAATCTAAGAAAAAAATCATGAAGTTGGGAAAAAAAATCTCTGCAAAACAAATCCAGTTAAAGGAAAAGGAAGGAAATAAAATAGACAATATCAGGAACAAAGTAATTAGAAAACAAAGATAGAGAGAATTGACCAAGCCAAAATTTAGTATTTAAAAAAACAGAATTAATAGCCATATGAAAATTTTGATTATGAAAAAGAGATAAGGCACAAATTTCTATCATTGAGAATGAAAAGTTGGACACTATTACAATTCATATGGTATTAAAAATAAAATAAGACACTATTATGAAATCTTATTCTAATAAATTTAAAAATTTATTAAATAGATAAAACAGACAAGTTACTATAATACAAAAGCATAAATAAACAAAACAGATCAAAAATTAATGAGAATAAATAGGAAATATGAATGGTGCAACATTTGTGAAGACACTGAATCTACAAGAAAATTCTAGGTTCAGATGGCTTCAAAACGGAATTCTCCCAGGCATTAAAAGAAAGAAAAACATTTATCTTCTAGAAATATGAACACGTTTCTATCTACAATAAATGAAAGTTCCAGTTGCCCTGTATCTTTGACAGCACTTGGTATTGTCATTCTTTTTAAGTTTTAAGTGTTCAGATATGTGTGCAGAGGTACCTCATTTTATGTTATTATTTCGCATTTCCCTAATGTCTAATGATATTGAGCATCTCAAATGCTTTTTCACCATCAGCATCTATTCTTCTATACAAATCTTTTCCACATTTTTAATTGAGCTTTTTGTCTTACTGAATTCTAAGAGTTCTTGGTGTAATCTGGTTACAAGTCCCTTACCATATGTGTGCTCTGAAAATATTTTCTCCTAGTGCATTGCTAGTGCACTAGTTATTTTTCCTAGTGCATTGTTATTTTTCATTTTCTTAACGTTTTTTAAAGGGCCAAGTTGTACGACTCACATTACAAGATTTCAAGACTTACTGTAAAGCTACAGTAGTTTAGACAATGTGGAATTAGATGAACAAAGAGATCAATGAAACAGAATACACCATCAATTGATTTGCAACAAAAATTAAGTAATTAATTGAGAAATGATAGTATTTTCAATAAATGATGCCAGAAAAATGGCCAGCATCATGAAACAAAACAAAACAAAACCCTTAATTCTTACCTTTCACCACATGTAGAAATCAATTTCAAATGAATTATAGATTTAAAACCTAAAACTGCAAAATTCTACAATAAAATGGGAGAAAAATCTATCTTGGGTAAAGCAAAAATTTCTTAGAACACCAAAGCACAGAACAAAAGTATGATAAATTAGGCTTCATTAAAATTAAAACTTTCTGCTTAATGACTTTTAACCTTCAAAGCACCATATATAATATAGAAATACTATTATCTCTATTTTACAGATGAAGAAATTGTAACACAAAGACGTTTAGATCACAAAGCTGGGAAGCGGTAAAGCAAGTGATCAAATCTAGGTGTTGGCTTCCAAATGCAGGCTTTTGCCTCTCCATAAACGAAGTTTATCTGATGTAATCTAAACGCAAACATAAATAACTTGTGTTAGCTGCGCCACAACTCTGTTAAAGACAATTCAAAACTGGGTGTGTGTTTACACATGTAAGATCCTTATCTCTTGTGTCTATACATAGACAGATATATGGGCAGCTATTTAATTCCACAGGCATTTGGCATGACCAGTATGAAACCACCACAAAATAGACTTTTGTCATCTGATCTCCAAATTGATCTGATAGGAAACAGCAATTGCCAACTAATCTGTGACTTCCAAGGAGGACAAAACCTGACATTAGCAAGGGCTCGGTATTGCAGACTTTGCCAGGGGCCTTTGGTGATCCCACTGAAATAACTCAGTTCCCATAATTCACTCACAATTCCCTTATCATCTGCTCTCAGATATCAACACACAGGATCACCTGTTACATGTACCTACATTCCCCACAAGCTGCTCTCTGCCCTGCATGCAGATGTTTTGCCTGATCCTGAGAGCAATATCTGATAAAATCCCTCCTACAAAGATCACCATGAAGTGGACTGGAAACCATTCCAAAATGCGAAAGGCAGGTTTATATTACATTGTCCACTGAGCACTGAATTGATGGGGCCCGAAGCCAGCGTGGACATGCTTGGGGAGTTGAGAGCAAGAATAGAAATGCACAGTAGAAATCAAGGAGATTGGGTCTCTTCTATGCATTTTTCCATTTTTTTTGCAAATTAATTTTTTGAAGCAGAAATGTTCAATGTACATTTAGAGTCAAATAGTTGATGAAAAAAAAAAAAAGCTTACCTGTCTCCAATGCAAATATATGTCAAGCAATATATGGTCTTACTATTTCAGGCCCAATTTCCTATTTAATTTCTATAATCAAAGACGAAAATATCATGTACAGTCTACTAACAGACAGATTCCTTAATTTAATTGTCATATAAAGGTAACAGCCATTAAAATGACCATTTTAATTCAAAATTCTATTTGGTGCTGCATCCAGCACAATTAGTGTCTCCTTTATTACAAAAATTAAACCAAATCAACCAAACAGCAGCACTTCCCCTCACCCTGGCTTGGTGCGGATCAGGCGTCTGCTCTGGGGCCAGCTGGGTAGAGCAGGGAGCAGGATCACCGTCAATGGACGAGGTCCCAGGGTGCCATGGCCCTGCTAGACAAGGACAGCTTGCCTCCTAAGCAGTCGGTTCACTAGGGCTTTACTACATCTCACTGCCCACCTGTACCCCGGCCCCTCGCTGCAAACCCTTCCAGCTCCGTGTGGAGAGTGGGATGGACAGAGTCCTTAGTGTGGCATGTGAGGCCATTCCTAAGGCCTGGCAACCACATAGATGACAATTTTGTGTCTCACTTCTTTGCCCCCACCCTTTCTGTGCCTAAACTTCTGGTGAATCCTGGATATACCTTTTTCTTCTGCATCATCAACCTTTTGAATATACTTTTTCCCTGAATGAACCTTCCTGGGGAAAAACCTATTTATCTTTTTAGAGATGACATAACCAACACCTTCTCTAGAAAGACTTCCCGAATTCTCTCCACCACACCCTTATCCAGGACCAAACCAAGTTTCTTTCCAGGCATCCCAAACTGTATTTGCTCACTTTCCTGTGGTGCTTTATTACACTGTATGACAAGAGTTGGGATTCAATCTGCTCATCTATGCCTTTCCAAATCCTTGGAAATTAGTAGGCAAAAGTGAATGAACAATCAAATCAACCAATCACTTAACCCATTTAGGCTTGGCACCAAGGTTTCCATGCTTCCTTTTGTTTTTGCCCCAATCTTACCACCCTAAGTAGAACTTGTGTTACTTGCAATTTGTGTAGTTTTCCTTTGTAATTCATGTTTCCATGCCTTGTAATAAAATATAGCCACATATTGAAATAATTTCACTAAGAATAAAAACTGAAATCAGAAACGTTTTCAAAGAAAGAGATAATTTTAATAGCCCAAACTTTAATAGAGCAGTCTACATGTCAGGCATTATGGTAAACACTTGACCTGGATTATTTCATTAAATCTTATAAGAACCCCATGATGTGGGTACAATTATTATCCCAATTTTACAGATGAGAAACCTGAGCCACAGAGAAATTAAGTAACCTAGTGGGAAGTGTGACGTCAGAATTATATGCACATAATCTTGTTCTCAGGCTGTGCCCTGAACCAACGGGGCTGTCTGCATCTCTCAGAGCTACCAGGAGCCCCAGATAATGTGGCTTATCATGCTTAGGCGTTACACTTAGCTCATCACTTCTTGGCATCCCCCAGGGAATAAAGTCAAAGCATGTAACAGAGGGAACAGGACTGGCTTCCCAGGCATATGAATTGTGCAGTTGCCCAGGGCCCCAAACTCAGGAATCCCAATGCTCTGTTATGGCCATCTTGAAATTCTTAACAATTTTTGTAGAAGGGGTTTTGAATTTTTATTTTCCACTGGACCCTGAAAATTATGCTAGTGTTCTTGAAAAGGATATAAAATTTCCAAGCATTTCTGAAATATATGGGTACTTATTTTATAAATTGTGAATAATAATGACTATACATTTTTTTCCAGAGGGTGAAAAAACAAGCTCTTTCATTTATTAACGATTCTAGAAGTCAAAATCATAACACTGGACAAGGTAATCAGGATAAGTCCATTTTGAATGCAAGGGTCCCATGGGACTAATTTCCTGAAGGGACTTTAATCCAAAGGATGTCTAAGTTAATAATCTGCATTGTCGTCTTCTCTGGCTATGCCGGTGGGAGGGCGGATGGGGTGGGGGGCAGATACTAGGTGAGGGGAACGCCCCCGAGGCTTTCTGTTGGGAGAAGGAACATGAGGAAAGGGTGAATCATGCTAAAGCAACCGGGAAGTAGTGTGAGCGGGTTGCGATGAGCAGGACCCTGAAAGTAAAGAGAGAACTGGGGCTGGGGGCTGAGGCCCTCTGAGTGGGTGTGTGGCAATAGAGAGACAGGCTTCCTGAGGATGCTATGGTGAAAATAAGCTACATCTGGTGACTAGCTGACTATGGAGATGGGAGGAGGGCTGGGTAACGTGGAGAGTTTGGGCCAAAGCCACACGGAAATGTGATGGTACCTTGAAAATAGTGATGGAAGCAAGTCTATTATAGTCAACACTGAGCATGTCTTGCCTCGTTTGTTGGACTGTGAGTCCCCTAAATGCAGGCTGTGCTTTGTCTGTGCAGCTCCTCGTGCCTAGCATAGTGCGCCAGAGTGACACCGAAACACCTCTGTTGCAGTTCACAACGGGTGGCAATGGCTCCATCCATCAACCATGAGTGACTGAGGTCAGTGACATCGATGAGATCAAAGAAACACCATGTGGACTGGAAGGTGTGGACCATGCAGACAAATCTAAACCAGCTGGTTGGTGACTCTGCCATCCTATGGAGTGAGGGTCCCGGTCATGTACTGCATAATGATGTTGCAGTCAACGATGAACCACATATGTGACTGTGGTCTCATAAGATTATAATGGAGCTGAAAAGTCCCTATTCTATCTATTCCCATACCTTTCTGTGTTTAGATATGCTTAGATACACAAATACTTACCACTGCGTTGCAACTGCCTACCATATTCAGTACAGGACTCTGCTGCTCAGGGGTATAGCCTAGGAGCAATAGGCCATAGCATGTAACCTCAGTGTGTAGTGGGCTATGCCATCTAGGTTTGTGTAAGTGCAGTTTACAATGTCTGCACAATGATGAAATTGCCTAATGCCGCATTTCTCTGAATGTATCCCTATCTTTAAGCAATGCATGACTGCATTTTAAATGGCCGTAGGCTGACAGAGATACTTGAAAAGAAAAGACAGAGGAAAAGACAAACCTTTTCACTGCTCCATCATCTCCTTCAGATACTGTTGTAACAAATCTAGATTATAGATTTTGGCCCCACGACTGTGGATTTACCATGGCTTGATGCTACCTGTAGCAATATTTTGGAAACTCAGATGCACATAAATAAGCTAATCGCAATCTTCATTTCATGGCTTGTGTGAGAGTTATTGGGACATTGTTTCTTGGCTTTTACCTGCCCCACCCTCAGTCTTTGCAATACCAGGTGGGCACTCTGAGACGTGGCTGCTCCCTGTCAGGCTCTGTGCTGGGTGGCGCTGGAGGAGGACCGCAAGGCTGCAAGGCTGGGGAGAAGCGACTTTGTCCTGCTGCTGCTTCCTCCCTGCCAGGGCACCCCAGCTCATTTCTGGGCGAGCAGTCACAACACATTCCCAGCTAAATGTTTAATGGACAAATGGAACACTCTGCCCAATAATTATGGAATAAACATTCTGCTCAAGCATACATGGAACATACATATATGTATATGTATTTAAACAGACCAAGTATCAGGTTTTAAAGCAAGTCCCAACGAACGCCAAAGAGTCTGTAATTCATTCAGAAAAGAGTCTCATTCTCACCAAGGTGCAGGAAAATTAAAAGCAACTTCATACATTTTGGAATTATACTAATAATATCTCCGCCTTCCAAACAACATTCTTCTAATTATCTCATAGATCAAAAAAGACATGGAAATTTTTAAAATACTTAAAATGCAGTAAAAATGAAAATGCAACATATATAAATTTAAACAGTATCAAGTGAAGCATTACATCAAAGGAGATTTAAATATTTTTGTTTATATTAAAAAAAGCTTTATATTACTGAGCTAAGTTAAAAAAAAAAAAAAAAGAAGTTAGCTCCCGATCAACAGAATAAACTCACAGAGGGCAGAAGAAGTAAATAATAAAGAGCAAACATTAATGACAGAGAAAGCAAATATACAATAGAAATCAGCAATAAAATCAAAATTATATTTTTGAAGAAAAACTAATGAAATAAACATATCTCTGGGAAGGCTGATTAATAAGACAAAAATAAGAGAATGGGAAGGCCCAAATGAAAAATAAAACAAGGGAGAGATTGAAAACATATCATAATATTATGCACAATTCTATTCCTTTTCTTTGAGCTATAGGTCTCTACTGGTCATTACTGGAGTTTCCCAACCGATCCATCTACTTGATTCATTTCATATGTACTGTGACAACCTGCTGTGTCCACGGCGCTGTTCTACACGCCAGGGATGCGGGGTGGGCAAGTCAGAGAGGCCCCTGTTCTTATCGTCAGTGAATGTCAAGAAAGAGGGAGACAGAGAAATAAGAAATAGGGTAAGGCGGCTACAAAGAAAGTTTTAAGAAGTGATGTCATTGTGCGTGGTGGCAGGGGCTACCTCACAGGGAGCAGGCAGAAAGTCTGTCTCAGACGGAGACGTGTGTGCCAAGACACGGCGGGTCAAAAGGAGCCCGCTGCGAGGATATGGGGGAGAACATTGTAAACCAGCGCCGTCCGCTAGAGCTTTCTGCGACAGAGGTGACATCTACGCCTGTGCTCTCCAGTGTTAACCACGTGTGGCTATAAGGCTCTTGAACTGTGCTTCGTGTGACTGAGGAACTGCATTCTTTATGTAACTTAATTTTAATTAATTTTAATCTAAATAGTCATATGTGTATATTGATAAATATAAAACTTTAACTTTAAAAAAACCACAACTGTAGAAAAATGTATTTGCTAAACTACTAATGAATAAAAGAGAAAGGTTTACATTATATCCTTAAAAATCTTTCCATGGAAAAAACACCAGGCCCAAGTGTTTCGCTTTTAATTTTTACTCTCAATTTCCATCTTATGCAAAATGTTCAAGATGAGTAAAGAGGAAATACTTCTCAAATTTTTTTTGACAACAAAAGCAGACACAAACCATATACTCTCTCCTTAAGATTTTTACAGGTCAATTTCACACATAAATATAGAAATAAATCTATCATAAAATATCAGTACACTGAATTCAGCAATAATTATAAATGAGGTAACGACCAAGGTGGGTTAATTTTTGGAAAGCAGGTTCCACAGATATTTGCTAAATGCTGCTGTCAGCCGTACATTCTCCTCGGTGCCAAGAACAGCTGCGGTGAACAGAACAGATGCCCCTGCCTCCACGGAGCTGAGACGGCCCTGAACCGGGAAATGCAACCACAGTACATTGTGGACCAGCGTGATACACGCTGTGCAGAACCACAAAGCAGGGAAGGGAGGAGGATGCTGGGGAGGGAGGGGCTGGTCCAAGACAACCTCACCGAGAAAGTGGTATCTGGACAAATATCTTAAGGGTGCAAGGGAGAGCGCAGTGTGGAGAGTGGAGGAAAGAGCCCTGCGGGCAGGGAGCTGGCATGTTTGGCCAGCAGCCAGAAGGCTCGGGCCACGGGAGCTGAGTGAACAGAGAAGAGACATTAAGGGAAAGGTCCAGGAGGTGACAAGGGACCAGGTCATATAGGGCCTTGAAGGCCAGTGCAGAGAGTGAGTGCCTCCATGGGGAAGCCACTTGAGAGCTGAAATTTAAAAATAGGCATCATGCAAGTTTATTTAACAAGGGTCACTGCTGCTGCTGTGTTGGCAATAGTCTGGGTGGAAGCAGAGGGGCAAAGAGGAAGAGGGTGCAGGCATCCAAGGGACAGGTGACAGTGGCTATGCCAGAGGGATTCTGTGACTGGATCATCTTCTGAGCACATGCAGGTGGACTTGGCACCTGGTGCTGAAGGATCTACTGCAGAATGTGAGGAGGGTCCACAGAGGCTCCAGGGACTGTAGCCGGTAAGCTGAAATGATGGAGTTGACATTTCTGCAGATGCTGAGACTGAAGAGGAAGAAGTGCGGAGAAGCTCAGAAGCTCGGTTTTGGACATGCTGAGTGTGAAATGCTTGTCACATATCTGGGAAAGGATGGTAAAAAGACAGCTGGATAGATGGGTCTGGAAGTGAGGGCAGAGGTCTGGTGAACGGTTGTGAGGTGTTAAGGGTCAGGGTTGAGACATGAGAACCCCAGGAGTGGGACAGGACTTTGCCAAAGAGCAACCTGTGGACATGTTCACTGATCAAAACCTGCTCGACCTTGAGGGGGACATTCCACCGATCAGGGATGTCTGCAAACGGACCTGCCTTGAAGGCTGAGGGCCACAGCCTGGATGTCTGCAAACGGACGGGGCTTGTAATCCGAAGGTGGAGAGAATGATCAAAGGACATCAGCCCAGCAGATAAGAGCAGTTTGCTATTCTAAGCCTGAGGCAATGTTCCTATCTCTCTCCTGAGTTCATGTCTCAGTGAATGAGGAACTAGATAAAGTAGAAAGAAGTACGTTGTCTCTTTGTTCCCATTTGGATTATGTGCTTTACTGCTGACTCATGATTTTATCTTTAACCTGTGTATACTTAGCTAGTTTATTGTTACTTTGGGAGACCTCGAAACTTAAACTCATGATATGTACCTGTAAATTAGTGACTGATAATAATTGTTTGCTGAAAGAATAAATATTGATGTCAGACTTCACTCGTGGCCTCCTTCCTGGCTCACGGGAATGCTGGAGGACCCCTGATTTCCCTATCACTTTAATCTATACTTTGTCTCTGTCTCCTTTATTTCCAATCTCTTGTGACGTTCCTGCCTGGGACCCAATTTGTTGGGACAGTCATGAATTCCCAGCAGTGAGGGATCAGGTTATAGATGGAATCTAAAACTAGAACATAAGTGTAATGTTTATCCCCAAACCTGACCAAGAGTGAACCAAAATAGAAAACCACAGACCAATCTCACTTATGAAGGTAGATGCAACAGTCCTAAATAAAGTAAAAGCAAACATAACTAATAGCACATTAGTAAAAAAATCATTATAGCAAAAAGGGTTATAGTTTAGAAGTGTAAGAGTGGTTCACTATTGGAAAAACAATTTGCGTAATCCATCATACCATTAAAGCTAAGAAAAAAAATCAGTACTATGTCCATGATGCAAAAGAGGCATTTCACAAACTTTGAAATTCATTTGTTATAAAAATGAAATAAATTCTAAAATTCTAGCAAAAATTTTAAAAGATGTATGTACAAAGGTCTTTGTTGTAGCATTGTATGTTAGAGAAAACACTAATATTCATTATCAGGTTGTTGATGGAATAAACTATATTTCATTTATACTCTGCAGTTGAAAAAGTATAAGGATATCTCTATATACAGCTGCAAAGCAAACTTCAAGGTCTATAGTTGAGAGAAAAGGAGAGTAAAGAAAACTATATGTACTATGCTATTATTTATGAAAAATAGGGAGTATATGAATATATGAAAATATTTTCCTATACTAAAATTAGAAGTATAAAAAAACTAAAAAAAAAATAACTTACTATGAGTGAGGGAGCAATCTACTGTCCTCAAAATATATCTGGCTTTATAAATTTAACTTTAGCATCATGTAAAATATTTTGCATAATTGTAAAACAAAATTATATTTGATAAAAAACAATCCCTAAAAATTGAAAGCAAAATAAAACAACTGTACTCAGCTATGAATTAAGTTGATGGCCTAAGTGCATATAAAGAAACTATTTCAAATAACCTTAAAACACAGTGTTTCACTTCTGGGTTAAACTCTAAGGACAAAAAATGTGAAAAATATTAAACAGGTTCCAGGAAACATATTGCTTGTGGTAATGTTACTGCTATTTGAAGACTGTTGTCCACCATACATGGTGAGATAAAACAAATGAGTAATGCTGTTGGTTTACTGGCATCCAGAATTTCTGTTTTGACAGGAAGAATGTATTTATGTAACATTGATGAAGTTTAGTAAAATCCTGTGGCCCTGAATTTGAATTACTAATAGTATAATTCACCAGTGAATGCACCTGGGCCTGGTACTTTCTGTTTTGGAAAATTATTAATTATTGATTCAGTTTTTTAAATAGACATAAATATATTCAGATGATCAGTTTCTTCTTGTATGAGTTTGTGCAGATTGTGTTTTTCAAGAAATTAGTCCATTTTATCTAAGTTATCAAATTTGTAGGCATGGATTTGTCCATAGTATTTATCAATTATCCTTTTAATGTCCATATGATCCAAGGTGATGTCCCCCTTTTCACTTCTAAGATTAGTAATTTGTGTCCAATCTCTCTTTTTTTGTTAACCTTACAAGGGGTTTATTGATTTTACTGATCTTTTCAAAGAACCATCTTTTGATTTTGTTGCTTTTCTTTATCGACTTAGTGTTTTCAATTTCATTGATTTCTACTTTAATTTTTATTATTTATTTTCTTCTGCTTCCTTTCAATTTAATTCACTCTTCTTTATCTAGTTTTCTAATGTGAAATCTTACATTATTGGTTTTAGATCTTCCCTCTTTTCTAATATATAAATTCAATACTATAAATATCTCTCTAAGCACCACTTTCACTGCATCCCACAAATTTTGATAAATTTTATCTTAATTTTCATTTACTTCAAAATATTAGAAATTTTTTTTGAGATTTCTTCTTGACTTATGTTTTTCAGAAGTGTGTTGTTAAATCTTCAATT
Source organism: Eulemur rufifrons (assembly GCF_041146395.1). Classification (NCBI taxonomy): domain Eukaryota; kingdom Metazoa; phylum Chordata; class Mammalia; order Primates; family Lemuridae; genus Eulemur; species Eulemur rufifrons. The sequence continues at coordinate 4,044,139 of NC_091010.1, read as the reverse complement.
ATTTTGGAATTTTCCAGCTATCTTTCTGTTACTGATTTCTAGTTTAATTACACTGTGGTCTGAGAGCAGACATTGTATGATTCCATTCTTTTAAATTTTCAAAGTGTGTTTTCTGACCCAGAATATGATCTATCTTGGTGAATGTTCCTGTGAGGTTGAGAAGAATGTGTGTTCTGCTGTTGTTGGATAAAGTGGTCTGCAGATATCCATTATATCCAGTTGATTGATGGTGTTGTTGAGTTCAACTTGTCCTTACTGATAACGTGCCTGCCGGATCTGTCCATTTCTGACACAGGAGTATTGACTCTCCAGCTATAATAGTGGATTCATCAATTTCTCCTTGCAGTTCTATTTTTGCCTCACATATTTTGATGGTCTGTTGTTAGGCAAATGCATTTTAAGGGCTGTTATGTCTTCTTGGATAAGCTTATTATTTATCTGATAACCTTATTACTAACATTATTTAATGTGCCTCTTTATTCCTGATAACTTTCCTTGCTGTGAGGTCTGCTCTATCTAAAATTAATATAGCTACTCCTGCTTTCTTTTGCTTAGTGTCATTGTGTTATATCTCTCTCCATCCATTTACTTTAAATCTATATGTATCTTTATATTTAAAGTGGATTTTTGCACACAACATATAGGTGGTTTTTCTTTTTCTTTTTCTTTTTTTTTTTTTTTTATTTTTATTTATTTATTTTTTTTTTTGTGATCCACTCTGGCAATCTTTGTCTTTTATTTGGTGCATTTAGACCACTGACAATCAGAGTGATTATTGATGTGTTTGGTGTAATATCTATCATAGTTTTATTGCTTTCTGTTTGTTGCCATTATTCGCTCCTGTTTTTGTTTTCCACTCTTGTTCTGTCTTTAGAGGCTTTAATCAGGCATTTTATATGATTTCATTTTCTCTTTCCTCTTAGTATATCAGTTGTACTTTTTTTTTCCACTTTTATTAGTGGCTGACCTAGAGTTTGCCATATACGTTTAGAGCTAACCCAACATCACTTTCAGATCTCACTATACTGCTTCGTGGGTAGTGAAAGCACCTGAGAGTAACAAAATAATTCTAATTCCTCCTCCTATCCCTTGTATCATTGTTGCCATTCACTTAGAGTATACATTGTCATATACATGTGTGGATATTTACATATTCCAGTACATTTTTGTTATTATTTTGAATAAACTGCTATCTGTTAGATCAATAAAGAATAAGAAAAATAAAGTTTTTATTTTATTTTCACTTATTCTGTCTCCAATACTCTTCCTTTTTTTTTTATGTAGATCTGAGTTTTTGACCTATATTATTTTCACTCTCTCTAAGGAACTCTATTTCTTGCAAGGCAGGTTTACTTGGAACAAATTTCCTAAATATTTGTTTCTTCTCTGAAATTCTCTTTCACTTTTGAAGGATAATTTCACAGGGTACAGAGTTATAGGTTGGTGTTTTTTTGTTTTTTTTTTTCTCTCAACACTAAATATTTCACTCATTCTCTTCTTGCTTGCAAGATTTCTGAGGAGGACTAATGAAAGTTCCAGAAAACATTGAGTCTTTTTCATAGCAAATCTACAGTGAATGAGGCCAACTGAGAGCAGCCACCAGGCTCATGTGAAAAATATTCTTGCTCCTTTCGCTCTGCTGGATACAGATAGGTTGATTGGCTTTCATTTATGCCTGCTCCTTTCCTCTAAAAGCCTCACTGAGTCTAAGCAACAGTGTTGTTGCTTCAGCAGGCATCTGCTGATTTCCTGTTGCGCCTCTGCTGCGAGATGGCTGGGGAAGCGCAAAGCTGAATGAGGCCCAGGCCCATGCGCAAAGTAGCTCAGCAGAGAGTGGGGGAGGGAAGGAAGAGCCACGAGGGAAAAGGCAGTGCCAAGTTAGGGAATCACTCTCTGATTCATTCAGCCGTTTCACTGGCATTCGCTGAGGCTTTTCACGTGCCAATCCCCGTGCTGGACTCTGGGGACAAAACGGTAAATATGAGGATGTCAATGCCTTCAAAGAGGCACAATTTAATTGAGACAGATACTTACGCAGGAAGTTACAACACAATGTGGTAAATCCAGTGATAAAATTATTCAAAGAATATTATGGAAACAGAGGACAGCACCTAATGGAAGGAGGAACAGAGCTGAGAGTAGAGAGTTGAGGGAGTCTCTGAGTTAAACATTACACCGCTCGCAGGAATTACACAGGGCAAGAATGCATGCACCGCATTGCAGACAGAAGAGGCCATGTGAAGATTCACTGAGGAAAATGAACAAAGGAAACCACCAGCACCTTGTGTGGTTGAAGCTAGGGGTGGACTGGAGCACGGAAGGCCTTCGCTTTCTGGAGGGAAGTTGGATTTTTATCCCGAAGGCAATGGGAAAGCCATCAGGAGAGTTGATGCTAAAGACTGACATAATCTGATTTGAATTTCCCAATTAACACTAGGAGGCCATGTGAATAATATTACCGCTGGGAAGAGACCAGAATGAAATCAGAGGGGCTAATGAAAGACTGAAAGAATAAGTTAGGTGTAAGATGAAGAATTCATTTCTGGATACCTTGTGTTTGGGGGCCCTGAGAGACACCATACGGGAACACAGTCACCATGGAGATTATAAACAGAACTGTTGCTGGGCAGTGGGAGAGGGCTGCAGGGAGACCCTGCCTTCCTGGGGTGGGTTCTATTCAGGGCTCTTCTAGAACCCAAGACTGCAGCTAAGAGGGCCAAAGAGATGCAGTAATTGGGGTGACTTACGGTCACTATTGGTCCTGTGTGCCTTCCTCAAGCTTGGCGAAACAAGTGGAAGGCATTTCCAGCATGTTACAGTTCGGATCTCCACTCTCTTCCAACAGAGAATGGTTAAGCAAGTGCACCACGTGTCCGAACTGGATGTAAATCAGAGGCAAGGTGGTTGACAGGAGATTTTTGTGCAAATAATAGGCCAAACCTTTTCAGCTCCATAAAAAGAGCTATAAAGATCAGTATCTACAAAAACCTGAATTCCATTTTCCACGAAAGGAAATTTGAGCTCCCCCGGGGCCCCTGTCAACTGCATTTTATTGGTGGGCAGATGGGGAGGGATGTGGATCATATCTCATTCCTTCAGTAGATTATAGGATCCAAGAACCGTAGACTCACATGGCTAACGGGGATGTTTGAGGTCAAATTACCTGACCTGCCTCTAGAAACTTGAGGTAAATCTTCACCAGTAACACTGCGAGGAAGGCTTCCTTCAGTGGCCCTCCTGGGAGTCAGGACCAGCTAATGCTCTGGAACCTGGGTGGAGACGTGGAGAGAAAGAAAGGGCCCCCAGAGAGGCCTTGCATAGTGTAAATGAGGAAAAAGGGGCCTTGACAATAAGGCCCCTCCAGTGTAAGGTGGGGTACACGTACGTGTAGGCTTGGGAAAAACAAAACAGAACCAAACACAAAACACAAAACAACTTTGGATTTAAAAAAAGAAATAGTCTAAAACATAAAAACAAAAATTGGAGGGTGGTTATCATCATACTCCACCCCTTCTGCTTGCATTAGTGAGAGGGATCTTTGCAGATGATATATCATAAATATGAACAAAAACCTATCGAACACTTGCACATTTACCTTCTACAAATCATCATTAAACTCAAGTTGTGTCTGATAAAACTAAGACTTAGAAGAGGCAGATAACATGCCCAAGTTCAACAGTTGGTTGAAGAGTGTGGAAGCAAAGCACGGTGTTCCTTGTGGTGCAATTTTTTCCAGTAGAACTCAGTTTTTATTAAGAAAATGTTTTTTTTTTAATTTTTTTATTGTGGTAAAATGTATGTAACATAAAATTTGCCATATTAGCATATAATTCAGTGGTATTAATTATATTCACAATGGTGTGCAACTATCACCATTACCTATTTCCGAAATTTTTATCAGCCAGAAGCAGAAACTCTGTAACCATTAAGCAAAACTCCCCATTTCCCACCCCCACCCATGTTCTGATAAACCTGTAACCTACTTTCTGTTTCTATGAATTTTCCACTGTCGATATTTCATATAAAGGGAACCATGCAATGTTTGTTCTTTTACGTCTGGCATATTTCTATTAGCATGAGGTTTCAGAGCCCACCCATGTTTTGACATGCATCAAGAACTTCAGTTGGTCTTTATGGCTGAGTAATATTCCATTGACTTTATATACCGCTTTATGTTTGTCGGTTTATGTGGACACTTAGGTTACTTCCTAAGTATTGTGGGTATTGTGAATAATGCTACAGTGAACACTGGCATACAAGCATCTGTTTGAGTTCCTGTTTTCAATTCTTTTCGGCATGTACGTAGCAGTGGAATTGCTGGATCATAAGGAAATTCTGTGTTTAGCTTTCTGAAAGAACCACCAAACTGTTTCCCAAGGTGGCTGCACAATATAACAATCCTGCCAGCAACGTACGGCGGTTCTAAGTTCTCCACAAAAATTTATTTTTTATTTTGTTTAATTTAAAAAAAGCCATCCTAGCAGGTGTGGTTTTGAGCTGCACTACCCTAATGACTGATATGGAATATCTTTTTTAATGTGTTTGTTGGCCATTTGTATAACTTGTTTGGAGAAATGTCAGTTCAAGTCCTTTGCTCATGTTTTAATCTGGTTGTTTATTTGTTGTAGAGTTGTAGAAGTTCTTTAGATGTTCCGTACGTTCACCCCTTATCAGATAAATGATTCCAAATGTTTTCTGCCATAGTGTGGGGTGCCTTTGCACTCTATTGACAGTGTCCTTTGATACACAAAAGGTTTTAATTTTAAGGAAGTTTAACTTCACTATATTTTCTTTTGTTGACTGTATTTTTGGAGTCGTATCCAAGAAATAATTGCCAAATCAAACGTCATGAAGCTTCTCCCCTGTGTTTTCTTCTGAAAGTATTACAGGTTTAACTCTTACATTTGGGTATTTGATCCATTTTGACCATATGGTATTAAAGAAAGAATCTAACTTCATTTTTCACACGTGTCTATCCAGTTTTTCCAGCACCATTTGTTGAAAAGACTGCCCTCTTTCCATCATATGGTCTTGGCACCCTTGTTGAAAATTATTTGATCATAAATGTGAGGGTTTATTGTTGTTCTGTTTATTCTATTCCATTGGTTTATATATTAGTCTTTATGCCAGTCAAACACTGTTTTGATTACCATAGCTTTGTGGTGCTTTTGAAATCAGGAAGTGTGAGAATCTCCAACTTTGTTTCTTTTTTTTTTTTTTCTAAGATTGTTTGACTATTCAGGGCCCTTTGAGATTCCATATGAATTTTTAATTTTTCTATTTTAGCAAAAACCATCACTGGGATTTTTTAAGGGGCTGCATAGAATCTGTGGATCACCTGGGTATTATTGACATCTCAACAATATTAAATTTTCCAGTCAGTGAGCATGGAATATCTTTCCATTTTTAATGTCTTCTTCAGTTTCTTTCAGCAATATTTTGTAATTTTCAGTGTACAAGTCTTTCACCTCCTTGGTTAAGTTTATTCTTAAGTATTTTATTCTTTTTGGTGCTATTGCAAATGGAATTGTTTGCTTAATTTCTTTTGAAGATTGTTCATTATTAGTTTATAAAAACATAACTGATTTGTGTATGTGTGTTGAGTTTGAATCCAGGAACATCACTGAATTCATTTAGTCACAATAGTTTTTTGAGAAAAGATTTAGTGTTTTGTACATATAAGATAATTTCATCTGTGACTAAAGATAATTTTACTTCTTCTCTCAAATTTGTATGCCTTTGATTTCTTGTTCTTGACTAATTGGTTTGCTTTGAACTTTTAGTACTATGTTGAATAGAAGTGGTGAAAGTCATCTTCCTTGTTTTCTTCCTAATTTTAGGGAAAAAGCTCTCAGTCTTCATAACTGAGTCTGACTTTGGCTGTGAGTTTGCCATATTTGGCTTTTATTAATATTATGTTGAGGTAGTTTCCTTCTACTCCAAATTTGTTGAGTGTTTTTATTATGAAAGAATTTTGGATTTTGTCAAATCCTTTTTTTCCACATGAATTGAGATGATCATGTGGGTTTTCCCCCTTCATTCTGTTAATGTAGCATATTATATTGATTGAATTTCTTATATTGAACAATCTTGGCATTCTAGGAATAAATTCCACTTGGTCATGGTGTATCATTCTTTTAATATGTTGTTGGATTTGGTTTACTAGTATGTACTTGAGGGTTTTTATATCTGTAATCATAAACGATATTGATCTTTAATTTTTTTTGTGCTATCTACCTGACTTTGTAATTAGGGTAAAGCTGGCCTCATAGATTGAGTTAAGGAATGTTTTTTCCTCTTCTATTTTTTTAACTACTATGAAAATAATTGATTTTAATTCTTTAAATATTTGATAGAATTCACTAGTGAAGCCATCTGGTCTTAAAACTCTTTTTTTGAAGGTTTTGATGACTGATTCAATATTTTTACTTCTATATTAACATGTCTGTTCAGATTTTCTCTTTATTCTTGAGTTAGTTTGATAAACTTTTGTGCCTGTAAGAATTTTTCCATTTCAACTAGGTTATCTAATTTTTTTGTGTACAAATATTCATAGTACTGTCATGTAATCTTTTTTTATTTGTGTAAGATCAGAACTGTCCCTACTTTCATTTATAATTTTAGTTATTTGTATCTTTGCTTTATTTTATTTTGTCAGTCCTGCTAAAATTTGTCAATTTTGTTGATCATTTTAAAGAACTAATTTTGGCTTCACTGATACTCTCTATTGTTTTTCTATTCTTTAATTTATCTCCAGGACAATCTTTATTATTACAATTCTCCTAGATTTGGATTTAGTTTTCTCTTCTTTTTCTTGGTCCTCAAGGTATAAAGTTAGGTTATTGATTTGAGGTCTATCTTATTCTTTAATGTAGGCATTTACAGCTATAAATTTCTCTCTAAGCACTGCTTTTATTGAATCCCGTAAATTTTGGTATGTTATGTTTTTGTTTTCATTCGCCTCTATAAGTATTTTCTAATTTACCTTGCGATACCTTCTTTGACCTATTGGTTGTTTAATAGTGTGTTGTTTAATTTCTATATATTTGTGACTTTTCCAATTTTCCTCCTGTTATTAATTGTTAGCTTCATTCCATTGTGGTTAAAAAAGATAACTTTGTATAATTCCAATGTTTTAAGACTTCATTGGTGGACTAATATATGGTCTATCCTGGAGAATAATCTATGTTTACTTGAGAAAAATGCATATTCTCATGTTGTTGAGTAAAGTGATATCTTTATGTCTGTTAGGATCAGTTGGTTTATAACGTCATTGACATCTCCTGTTTTATCACTGATCTTCTGTCTAGATGGTCTGTCCAGCATTAAAAGCAGGGTATAGAAATTTCTAATTATTTTTGTAGAAATGTCTATTTTTTTCTTTCTTTTATTCCCTCTTCCTTTTTTTTACTTTTTATTTTTTCATTTCAGCATATTACGAGGATACAAATATTTAGGTTACATATATTGCCTTTGTCCCACCCGAGTCAGAGCTTCAAGCGTGTCCATCCCCAAGACGGTGTGCACTGCATCCATTAGGTGTGAATATACCCCTCCCCTCCTCCCCGCTCCCATCTGCCCAACACCTGATGAATGTCACTACTATATGTGCACATAAGTGCTGATCAGTTAATACCAATTTGATGGTGAGTAATGTGATGCTTGTTTTTCCATTCTTGTGATACTTCGCTTAGTAGAATGGGCTCCAGCTCTATCCAGGATAATACAAAAGGTGCCAGTTCACCATTGCTTTTTATGGTTGGGTAAAATTCCATGGTATATATATACCACATTTTATTAATACACTCATGTATTGATGAGCATTGGGTTGCTTCTACATCTTTGCAATTGTGAATTGTGCTGCTATAAACGTTCTAGTGCATATGTCTTTTTTATAGAATGTCTTTTGTTCCTTTGGATAGATGCCCAGTAATGGGATTGCTGGATCAAATGGTAGTTGTACTTGTAGGTCTTTGAGGTACCTCCATATTAATTTTCACAGAGGTTGTACAGTCCCACCAGCAGTGTATGAATGTTCCTATCTCTCCACATCCATGCCAACATTTCTGGTTTGGGGACTTTTTGATAAAGGCCATTCTCACTGGAAATAAGTGATATCTTATTGTGGTTTTGATTTGCATTTCCCTGATGATTAGAGATGTTAAGAATTTTTCATTTTTTTTTTTTTTTTTTTTTTTGGCCATTAGTCTATCTTCTTTTGAAAAGTTTCTGTTCATGTCCTTTGCCACTTTTTGATAGGGTTACTTGATTTTTTCTTGCTGATTTTTCTGCGTTCTATATAGATTCCAGTTATCAGCCCTTTATTGGATGTGTAGCATACAAGTATTTTCTCCCATTTTGCAGGTTGTCTGTTTGCTCTTGTGATAATTTCCTTGGCTGTGCAGAAGCTTTTTAATTTGATTAAGTCCCATTTATTCATTTTTATTGCTGCCATGATTGCCTTTGGGGTCTTCTTCATAAATTCTTTGCTTAGGCCAATGTCTATAAGAGTTTTTCTAACATTGTCTTCTAGAATTCTTATAGTTTCATGCCTTAGGTTTAAGTCTGTTATCCACCATGAGTTGACTTTTGTGAGAGGTGAGAGATGTGAACCTGTTTCAGTCTTCTACATGTGGCTATCAAATTTTCCCAACACCAATTATTGAATAAGGATTCTTTTCCCCAGTGTATGCTTTTGTCTGCTTTGTCAAAGATTAGATGGCTATATGAGGATGCTTTTATATCTGGATTCTCAGCTCTGTTCCATTGGTCTATGTTTCTGTTCTTGTGCCAGTACCTTGCTGTTTTGGTTACTATAACCTTGTAGTATAGCTTGAAGTCTGGTAAATTGATGCCTCCCAATTTGTTCTTTTTGCTTAAGATTGCTTTTGCTATTCAAGTTCTTCTCTGGTTCCATACGAGGCGTCGAATTATTTTTTCTAGATCTGTGAAAAATGATGTTGGTATTTTAATAGGGATTACCTTGAATCTATAGATCACTTTGGGTAGAATAGGCATTTTAACAATGTTGATTCTACCAACTCATAAGCATGGTATGGTTTTCAACTTGTTTACATCCTCTTATTTCCTTCCTCGGTGTTTTGTAGTTCTCCCTGTAGAGGTCTTTTACCTCATTATTTAAATATATTCCTAGGTATTTTATTTTCTTTGTTGCTATTGTGAAGGGTATTGAGTCCCCGATTTGGTTCTCAATTTGACTGTTGCTGGTGTATAGGAATGCTACTGATTTGTGGCATTGATTTTGTAACCTGAGGTTTTGCTGAATTTGTTTATCAATTCCAGTAGTCTCATGGCAAAATATTTGGGGTTTTCTAGATATAACAACATATTTTCAGCAAAGAGCTATAGTTTGAACTCTTCCTCCCCTATTTGGATGCCCTTGATTTTCTTCTCTTGTCTTATTACTCTGGCTAGGACTTCTAGCACTATGTTGAATAGCACTGGGGACAGTGGGCAACCTTGTGTGGTTCCAGTTCTAAGAGGGAATGCTTTCAATTTTTCCCTGTTCAGTATGATATTGGCTGTGGGTTTGTCATATATAGCTTTTATTATTTTTAAGTAAGTCCCATCTATGCCTATTTTGTTAAGTGTTCTTATCATAAAATGGTGCTGAATTTTGTCAAATTCTTTTTCTACGTCTATTGAGAGGATCACATTGTCTTTGTTTTTGCTTCTATATGTGGTGAGTTACATTTATAGCTTTGTGTATGTTGAACCATTCCTGCCTCTCTGGGATGAAGCCCACGTGGTCATGATGGGTTATTTTTTTTGATAGCACCTGAATTTGGTTTGCTAGGATTTTTTTGAAAATTTTTACATCTGTATTCATAAGTGATATTGGTCTGTAGTTTTCTTTTTCTGTTGCACCCTTTCCTGGTTTTGGTATCAGGGTGATGTTGGCTTCAGCAAATGTGTTGGGGAGGATTCCTTACTTCTCAATGTTGTGGAATAATTTCTGTAGGATAGGCACCAGTTCTTCTTTGTAGGTCTGATAAAATTCAGGTATGAAACCATCTGGTTGAGGACTTTTCTTTTTAGGAAAGTTTTCTATTGCTGCTTCAATTTTGGTATTTGATATTGGTCTGTTCAGGAATTCTATTTCTTCCTGATTGAGTCTAGGGAGGCTCTGTGTTTCTAAGAATTTGTCCATTTCCTCCACAGTTTCAAGTTTATGTGCATAGAGGTTTTTATAGTGTTCATAGATGGTATTCATTTTTCTTTTTAATTCTTTCAATGCTGGCTTCATATATTTAGGGGCTGTGTTGTTTGGTGTATATATTCCTGTAATTTTTCTTTGTTGTGAGTTGATTCTTTTATCTTCTTTGTCTCTTGCAACATTTTTTGACTTGAAGTCTATATTGTCTGATATTATTATAGTCACCCCATTCTCTTTTGGTTACACTTGTATGGGATATCTTTTTCTACCCTTTCACATTAACCTTTTTATTTAGATCTAAAAAGAGTATTTTATAGACAGCATACAGTTAAATCATTTTTTATAAAAATCCATTCTGCTAACCTCTGCCTCTTGGTTAGAGTTTATTGCATTTACATTTACTAATAAGGAAAGACTTCTGCCATTTGTTATTTGTTTTCAGTAGTTCTTATACCTTTTTTGTCCCCCATTGCCTTAATTATTACCTTATCTTACGTTCAGTTAATTTTTTGTAGTGAACCAATTTGATTCCCCTCTCATTTTCTTTTCTGTATACTGTTTAGATATTTTGTTTTTTGTTATCATGGAGATTACATTTAATATCCTTCATTAAAAAGTGTTAAAGAGAAAATTTATAACAATCTACTTTGAATTGATACCAACATAACTTCAGTAGCATACAAAAACTCTGTTCATATACATCTCTGTCCTCCCCTTTTATGTCATTGTGACAAATTACATCTTTGCACACTATGTGCCCATAACACATTTATATTTCTATGTATTTTTATTTAAATCATGTGGTAAATACAAAGTGGAGTTATCCATCAAAAAAAATAATATTAATAGCATTTTCCTCAGCTTTTGTTTATCTTGGTATGTCTTACTTTATCCCTCATTTCTGAAGGCCAGTTTTACCAGTTATAAAATTATTGGTTGCTTGTCCCCCCTCCCTTAAGCTCTTTAAATATGTCATCCCACTGTCTCTGGCCTCTATGGTTGCTGATGAAAAAAAATCATCTGATAATCTTATCGATAACTCCTGTACATGATGAGTCACTTCTCTCTTGCTGCTTTCAAAATTCTCTCTCTCTCTCTCTCTTTCTCTCTTTTTTAATCTTTTGACTATTTGACTGTAATGTGTCTCACTATGAGTCACATTGAGACTATCTCATGTGGAGTACATTGAGCTTTGGGGGTTTGTAAATTCATGTATTTCATAAAATTTAGGAAGTTTACAGACATTATTTCTTTAAATATTTTTTGCTCTCTTTTCTCTTTCTTCCCCTCTTCAATAATGCATACATTGTTCCCCTTGATGGTGTCCTACAGTTCCCTTATGCTCTGTTCATTTTTCTTCATTTTTAAAAAATTTTATGCTTCTCAGATTAAATAATTTTAATTGTCCTATTTTAGGACCATATAAATGTGTTATGGGCACATAGTGTGTCCAATTGTCCATGGTATATGTAGACCACATTTTGTTAATCCACTCATGAATTTATGGGCACTTGGGTTGATTCCATGTCTTTGCGATTGAGAATTGTGCAGCAATAAACATTCAAGTGCAGGTGTCTTTTTTCTTTTTTCTTTTTTATAAAAAGACTTCTTTTCCTTTGGGTAGATACCCAGTATTAGGATTGCTGGATCAAATGGTACGTCTACTTTAAGTTCTTTGAGAAATTTCCATGCCGTTTTCCATAGGGATTGTACTAATTTGCATTCCCATCAGTAGTGTATAAGTGTTTCGTTCTCTCTGCATCCATGCCAGCATCTATTGGTTTTTTATTTTTTAATAAAAGGCACTTTAACAAGAGTAAGGCGATATCTCATTGTGGTTTTAATTTGCATTTCCCTGATGATTAGTGATGTTGGGCCTTTTTTCATGTTTTTTGGCCATTTTTCTATCTTCTTTTGAAAAACTTAACCCAAAGTGATTTACAGATTCAATGCAATCCCCATCAAAATACCAACAACACATTTCACAGGTCTAGAAAAAATAATTCTACAGTTCACTTGGAACCAGAAAAGAGCCCATATCGCCAAAGGAAAAAAAACAAAACTGGAGGCATCATGTTACCGGACTTCAAACTATACCACAAGGCCATAGCAACCAAAACAGCATGGTATTGGTACAAAAATGGAGAAATAGACCAATGGAACAGAAGAGAGAACCCAGATATAAAACCATCTACCTACAGCCAACTGATCTTTGATAAGGCAGACAACAATGTACACTGGGGAAAAGAAGCCCCATTCAATAAATGATGGTGGGAGAGTTGGATAGTCACATTCAGAAGAATGAAACAGGACCCCTATCTTTCACCCCTCACAAAAATTAATTCAAGATGGATAAAAGACTTAAATGTATTTATACAGAGAATTTTTTCAAAGTTCTGATATTCTAGTAAGAGAAACTAACTTTTATTTGCTAGGTTAGACATTTTCAGACATATTATCTCCCTTCCAGAATGGTGGTATGAAGACTCTGCAAACATCCTTTACAGTGAAATAATTACAACGTTGAAAGTATCTTTAAAAAAAAAAAAAACATTTAAAGTCTCTTGAAATTGTTTTTAGGGAATACAGTAAATGAAGAAACACTTATTCAAGCAGATCTTCTAAATCTCATGTAGCACAGTCAGTCAGTCTGTGACTCCCAAGACACCACCCCCTCCCTTCTTGCATCCCTCCCTCCCCCAGCTCAGATCTCCATGGGAAGCTGGGGCTCCCTCCCTCTCAGCTTCACTGGCACTTTTTATCCCTTGCCCTCCTCATTAATGTTGCAAAGAATAAATTCCATGTGAGTGTGCCTGAGAGGTTGAGAGCTCTCTTTCTCCACCAAGACTGCACTCGTAGGACAGAGACCCCAACCCAGGCAGAGAAGAGCGAGAACACGGGGGCCCCATACTTACCTCATCCTCGCTTGCTCCTTGGCAAAGTTTCCATGCTGGGAGAGGCAAATGGAGAAGACCAGAGACCGCCACCCAGTACCCTCCCTTCAAAGCAGGGTGTCCCTCAGAGAAAAGGGGACACTGTGCTTGCCCCAGCTTCAGAGCCTTGACTCAGAGATTTTTCCCAGGGGAAGGCAGGTCATAAAAACAAAGATCTCTGAAGCTTTCCTCAAACGAACTGAATTTACTTGGACCTGAGTGTGAGGAAGTTAAAGCAATTAAATTCAAGCTGATAGCTCCATATAGCACCAAGCTAAACCGCACACTAACTAGCTAGTTCATCAGAGAAAACCAAGGAAACAGGCAGACAGGAAGGCCTCCGGGGTCATAAGAAACCTCAAAAACTACCCCTGTAAAGGGGCCCAAAATAATTGGATCAGACCACAGAGCAATTTATACCCCAAGGCATTGTTGAAAACAATAGAAAAATTAGCCTGCAATTAGTGAAGGCTAACTGCTGGGTGTGATGGTAACAGGCAGACAGCTTAGCAGACACAACAGGGCCCCAGACGGTCAAAGAGAGCCCTGCTAAAGCCTCTGTTGTCCCGAGTTCCTGTGCATGTGCCCAAGACTCCACTCTGAGAAACAGCATCACCGGTTCACACTGTGAGGGGGACAGACCTTCCTAAAACAGCCAAGTCACTAAGCAAATAAGCAATAACAACTGTCCTGGAGGAGGGGTATATCGGTATCCAGAAGGCTTCAACAGTAAAATCAACCACACATTTAAAGAAGAAATAATGTTTTACTCCATAAACAAATTATCCAACAAAATACAGGAGGAAGGGACACTTCCCATCTCATTTTATGAGACCATTATTACCCTGATACAATAGCCAGACAAAGATATCACAAGAAAAGAATATTACATACCAATTCCCTCATGAATATAGCAAAAACTCTTGAAAAATATTAGCAAACCAAATTCAAGAACATATAAAAGATTACACAATATGACCATGAAGGATATATCCCAAGAAGACAAGATTGATTTAACATGGAAAAATTAATGGATGTTACAATCATATTAATAGAATGGAAGAAGAACCCTATATGATTATCTCGATAGACACAGAAAAGGCATGTAAAGATATCCAACATTCATTCATGATCAAAACTCTCAACAAACGTGGAGTAGAAAAAAAACTTTCTCAACCATATAAAAGGCATCTACGAAAAACCTGAAGAGAACATCATCCTTAATGGTGAAAGACCGACAGCTTCCCCCTCATATTAGGAAAGAAGGAAAAGTTGCAGCTCTCACCACTTCTATTCAACATTCCACTGGAGATTCCAGACAGGGCAATGATGCAAGGAAAAGAAACAGGAGGCATTTGTATTGGAGAGGAGGAAGTAAAACTGTTCTTACCAGATGGTGCAATCCTGCATGTAGAAAATTCCACAGAATTTACACACACACACACACACACACACACAAACCCAGAGGAGATATGCTATAATCTGGTATGGTTGAAGGATATAAGATCAATATACAAAAATTAGTTGTATTCCTGTGTATAAGTAAAGAACAATTTAAACAGAAAATTAAGAATACAATTTCTTTCACAGAATCATCAAAAAGAACAAAATACTTAAAAATTCACTTAAAAAAATATTTGCACATTGAAAATTGTAACACATTTTAAAGGAAATTATAGAAGATCTAAATAAATGGAGAAAAATTCCGTGTTTGTGGATTGGGAGAGTTAATATTGTTAAGATGGCAGTTAATCCATAGGAAATTCATATCAAAATTCTCCCCAAGTTGATCTATAGGAAATTCATATCCAAATTCCAGCAGACTTTCTTTGCAGAAACTTACAATCAGATCTGGAAGTTTATATGGCCATGCAAAAACTTAGAATATCCAAAATAATTTTGAAAGAGAATGAAGTTGGAACACTGTCACTTCTTGATTTCAGAATTTGCTATTATACCTATCAAGACAATGTGGTACTGGCGTAAGGACAGAAATATAGACCAATAGGCAAAAATTGAAAGCACATAAAGAAATCCTTATATTTATTATTAAAATGTACAACTTTAAATGGATGAATTATATATGATATTTAAAATATGCCTCAATGAAGTTAACAAAAAAAATAGAAGTTGACTTATTTTAACTAAAACTGCAGTCTTGGCCTGACACAACACAACTTCTGATAAGTCCTTCACACTGTCTACCAAATTGAGAAAAGAGTGAACATTCTGGAGAAAGTAATATCAATTTCAGTCTCCAAAATTATTTTATACACAATGTCTGGCACACATTTTTTTAAAAAAGGAGACAGGTGAATAGGAGAAAAATATGACTGATAATCATTTAAAAAATCAGATTACAGAAGCAGATCCAATTATTGCCCAGAAACAGATTAATTTATTATCCAGTTAGCTGATAAGGACTATGAAATAGCCCTTATAAATATATAAAGAGAAAAAAATGAACAAAATAGATAAAAGATGGAAATTTAAAAAGATCATTGCAACATATAAGAGAATCAAATTATCATTATTGAAATTTGAAACACAATATATAAACTTAAGAATTCACTGGGTCCATGTGAATGCAGACTGGACACAGCAGACGACAGAAATAGTGAACTGAAAAGTCAATAGAAAATTTCCAAACTGAGACACAGAAAGAAGAAAACAGTTGAAAATAGAGGAAAAGATATGTTAGGAAAACCTTCCGATGATCTAATATGTATTTAACTGGAATTCAGAAGGAGAAAAAGAATGAGCAGAAACAAGGGATGATGGCATAAAATGTTCAAAATCTGATGTAAGATATCAAACCACAGATTCAAGACATTCAACAAAGCTTAAGCAGTTTTAAAAAAGAAAAAAGAAAACCAACAATATCTAGGCAAATCATAGTAAAATTTCTGGTAACCACATATTACGGCAGGGGGCAGGGGTGGATCTTAAAAGCAGCCATGGAGAAAAGACAGACTTATTACCTGCATAGGGCCAATATTAAGATTGGCAAATTGCTTTTCAAGTGAGTGCAGGTGAGTCATAAGATAATGGATACCATCTTCAAATGAACGCAGGGTGTGTGTGTGTGTGTGTAGCTATTAAAACTAAGTGAGAAATTTGTACTTAGTAAAAATATGCTCCAAAAATGAAAGATAAATGAAAATATTTTCGTAAGAACAAAATCTGAAAGAATTTGTTGCCATGAAATCTGTAAATTATATATTAAAGGAAATTCTTCATCTGGAGAAAAATGATCCCAGATGGAATCTCAGAACTGCTAAAAAGAATAGAGAGTGCCAGAAAATGTGGGTAAACATAAAAGAATACTGCCTATTTAAAGCAATTACAATAACAGCGTCTTGTGGGGTCCGTAACATTTGGGAAGTAATGTACATGACACCAACAGCGCAGAAAGTGGGAGGGAATACATACAGATAACAGTTGTAAAGTTTTACATTATTTTTGACATAATAAAAGTACCAACTTAGGGTAGACTATAATAATACAAGGATGCAAGCTGAAATCTTCATGATAATCACTAAAAGAACAATGCAACAGATGTATAACTAAAAATATGGTAAAGGAGATAAAATGAAATAAGGGAGAAAAATCAAAAGAAATCTGCAAAGTGAGTCAAAGAAAGTGGTATGAATACTGTGATTAGAAAACAATACCAGAATGGAAGGTCTAAACTCAATTATATTGATGATGACATTAAATGTAAATTATATAAGAACTTTAACTAAAAGGCTGGGATCGTCAGACTGGATAAAAAAAAACAAGACCCAAGTATATGCTATTTATAGGACACATGTTTTAAATATAAGAAATAAACAGGATGATAGTAAATGGCCCAAGAGAAATTATTGTGTATGTCAATTAAAAGACTAGCATAATAATGATCACAGTAGCTTTATATACCTAATAGCCCAAACGAGGAAATGACTCAGAATGTATTACTGCTACATGCAACATGGGCACAAATCTCACAGACCTTATATTGAGTAAACGGAGCGAGGCCCAACAGTTTTCATACTCTGTGATTTATTGATATGATGATTTTTTTTTTTTTTTTTTTTTGAGACAGAGTCTCACTCTGTTGCCCGGGCTAGAGTGAGTGCCGTGACGTCAGCCTAGATCACAGCAACCTCAAACTCCTGGGCTCAAGCGATCCTCCTGTCTCAGCCTCCCGAGTAGCTGGGACTACAGGCATGCGCCACCATGCCCGGCTAATTTTTTCTATATATATTTTTAGCTGTCCATATAATTTCTTTCTATTTTTAGTAGAGATGGGGTCTCGCTCTTGCTCAGGCTGGTCTCGAACTCCTGAGCTCAAACGATCCGCCCACCTCGGCCTCCCAGAGTGCTAGGATTACAGGCGTGAGCCACCGCGCCTGGCCTGATATGATGATTAACAACAGATAAAACTAATCAATGGCTATTAAAGCCAGAATAGGTGTTCCCTCTGCAGAAAGGTGTGTGTGGACTGGAATATGCACCTTAAGCATACATAAATGTTCTATATCTTCATCTGGAAGGAATTACATGGATATATATAAATTTATTGAGCTGTACCCTTAATATTAGTTCCCTTTGGTCATTGGAATGAATATGTTACCTCACCTTAGAAGAAAGCAGCAAACAAATGCATGAATGAGGTCAAAGTGCTTAATTGTATTCCTAATGTTTCCTTGCTATAAATTTAGATTGTATCCAATTTTTCACTATAATAAATGATATTTTAGAAAGAAAATGACACCACAAATACAATCTCACAAAATAAGAATAAATAATTTTCCACATAATAATAATAAAGGCAGTGAGGTTGAACATAAATTATGATAAAATTCACAGAATTACAGAGGGACTCATGGCAGAACCAGGAACAGATTTGGAAAAGTTAGATACTCGTAACTCATAATAAAACATGATAAAACCATATCATATGTTACATATTATATTTTAGGTAATAGTGATAAATATGGTAATGCCTAAAAACTGTACACATTCATATAAGTGACTTTCAAAATTATTAATAAAATGACAGTCTCTCAAAAGTGAAATATTAAATGTAATGGATACATTTCATTTGTAGTTTCCCTCCATTTTCTCTGATTTTATAACTCTAATAAATATTAACGTTATTTTCATTCTTTCCAAGGTTGACCCGTCCTTCGTCCGTGCAGCGGGGCAGAGGAAGCGCACGCCTGCACCCGTGAGCCCCCGCCTTTCGCTTCTAGCAAGTCAGGTCCTCTGCTCGGCGGGGGCCACCTCCACTCAGCTCTGCCGCCACTGCCGCCTGTCCTTGCCAGTTTTTTCCAAATAGAGCTTTAAGTTTCCACATTCAAATAAATGGGGATGAGGAGGCCTTAACCAACTTGTTGCCAATATCTGAGATAAAAGGAACAGGTTGCTGTGTCCTCAGTGTCCCCTTCCGCTCTTCCCACGTGTCTGATGGGCCACCTCTCCTGTAACAGGACACGCTCTGCGCTCAGAGTCCGCTGAGGGTGAAACCCAACCCGGTAACTGAACGTATGACTCCGTCAGGTGAAGGCAGTGCTGACGGGGCAGGGCCAGTCCACTGTCGCCGAGTCACAGATGGTCAGCGCTGGAGGAAAGAGCAGCTCGCTATGAGGTGTGCGGAGACAAGAAAGTAACCCCCGCACGTCCGTCCTGCGGCACCTGCGCACATCTGGCACCGATTCCCCAAATCCTTTTCTAGGGAGGCCGGCGCGCGCGCGTGTGTGTGTGTGTGTGTGTGTGTGTGTATGAGCGTGTGTGCATGTGTGTGCATGAGTGTGTGTGTGCATGTGTGTGTGTGTGCATGAGCGTGTGTGTGCATGAGCGTGTGCATGTGTGTGCATGAGTGTGTGTGCGTGTGTGTGTGCATGAGCGTGTGTGTGTGCATGAGCGTGTGCATGTGTGCGTGCGTGTGCGTGTGTAAAAGCCATCTCCGTAAGCCTGTGAGAACTTCCAGCAGGCACAGCACAGAGGAAAGACGCGGGGCAACTGGGACAAGTCAAAGAGGCGGCTGCTAATAAACGTGCTCTCCCAAAGCCACCTCTGGTGGGACAGGGCGTGCCTCAAGCCTTTCTTCTTTGCCTTTCACAAGCAAGAAATGTTAACTTTTATGAAGAGCCTAGGGAGATGAAATTCTGACCAAGTTTGTGCAGATAGTTGAGTCTGTCTCCAATTAGAGCACGCTTGCCTCTTCCCTTGTGCCCCTGGCTCCGGGGCAGTTATGCAGACAACTGCACCGGGACTTAGCAGCCACGTGCCACAAGCAGGTACGTCCTAGAGCATGTATCACCCTCTAGAATTTCACAGATAGGCATGGCTGTGCTTTGGACAGAGTTTGAGCATTTCTGGGTCTCAATGAAAAGGCCATCTAATCTCATCAGACTATCACTTGACTCCTAACAGAAATAACATCTGTTTGTGGGAGGTCACCTTTTATTGAGCGTGAAAAAAAGAAGCAAGGAAAGGCTGGCATAGATTAAAAGCCACCTGTCCAGGCTGTGTGCCATCCTTCGGTGCTCACCATGAGCACCAGGGCATCGCCCTTGAAATGTAATCCATTAATTTAATGGATTGGTGCCCTTACTGGGCTGTGAGAACAATATGCGTTATTACTGCCTGTGTAATAAGGACTATTCTTAAGAAGAAAACACAGAATGAAGTAGTGACCTGGCCATGCAATATTCATGTAATGGTGAACATGTCATTTCCAGTCCGTTGGCCTCATTTTCTGCAACAATGGAAATATTATAAGGATTCTAGAAGTTCATGAATGCTCCTTTAGTATATATCTTTCTTTGAATCACAGTTCTAAAATGCAACCATAAGTATCTTTTTCTTTCAGTAATTTTCCCAGAGTTTTATGGTACTGATAGGCAGGCTACGTCTGAAGTTTCATGGAAGGAATAACAGCAAATAGCACATTTACAGCCCTGCCACTGAAGAGGCAATAGACAGCAGTCCTGGAAAGAGGTAACCCTCTGTTCTCAGAGTCCCCAGGGCCCAAGGGAAGGGCACACAACCAATGGGCCACGGGAGCCCTATCACACAGGGACTCTGACCTCATCCTGCAAACAAAGCGAGAGACCTTGTGTCAAGATTGCTGCTCAGGCACAGCCAGCCCTGCCTCTGGGCTCCAGCCCCAGGAGAGTGAGGTGACAAGACGCAAGTGAGGGGTAGGTAGTGAGAACTTACCTTTATAGTTATCACTTCTGTGTTTATGAAAATGTTCAATATATTTCTTTCTTTCTTTTTTTTTTTTTGAGACAGAGTCTCACTCTGTTGCCCAGGCTAGAGTGCCGTGGCGTCAGCCTAGCTCACAGCAACCTCAAACTCCTGGGCTTAAGCAATCCTTCTGCCTCAGCCTCCCGAGTAGCTGGGACTACAGGCATGCGCCACCATGCCCTGCTAATTTTTTCTATATATATTTTTAGTTGGCCAGATAATTTCTTTCTATTTTTAGTAGAGACGGGGGTCTCACTCTTGCTCAGGCTGGTCTGGAACTCCTGACCTCGAGCGATCCACCCACCTCAGCCTCCCAGAGTGCTAGGATTACAGGCGTGAGCCACCGCGCCTGGCTAATATATTTCTTGAATAATCAAACATCTCTGACTAAGCTAAAGGAGGGTCAAAGGGATTTCTCTTCCCCCTTCTTTCCCTCTGTCCCTTCCTCTTTCTTTCCCTTTCTCCTAAAATGCAACAAGGCAGCGTCTCCTTAGCACCTCTTCTGGCAACATCTGATGTGACCTTCTTTGCTGGGATGCGGGTAAGGTGATGCTAAAATTGGGACCCGCTGCCCTCACCCCCTAGCTCTGTGCTCTCACAGCCGCTGGAAGAGCCGACCCACCCTTCAACCCAGCCTTCTCTGTGAAGCAACGATGAAACTCATCTCCCAGCCTGGCCCTCACGTCCCCCCAGTGCCACGCTACAGCGGCTCACGGACGGCACCACTTGAATGACATTTACCCTCTAAACTCAGCACGCCCCGCACATAATCTGTCTTCTCTTTTGATGCTCCAATGTCTGTGGGATCTGGTTCCACCTTAATTCTTTGTCCACACCACGGGGGCCTAGCATGGCATAGTGGCCAGGGCAGGGATCTCCAGGTCAGCTGGCCTCATTCCGTGTCACCACACCCCACCAGTGTTCCAGCGGGAAGAGGGAAGGCGCAGCCCCCTGCTGGGAGCTCAGGGCCAGACATGTTAGATTCGATCACCATCTGACTCCACAGTTTCCTCACCTTCTGCCTTCCGGGCCCCACAGAACAAAACAGATCATTGCTCCACCTGGCAGCCCTGGAGAAATTTAAAGCGTAACTGTGTCATCGCTGAGCCACTTCTCGGCACCATTGCAGTCTGGTAGGACACTGCTTACCCGCTCCGCAGGTCAGCCTCCTCTGCACACTCTCCACCTGAAGGCGCAGAGCCGTGGGGGGCCACCTGCTTCCTGAGCACTCCCGCAGGCCCGGGTCTCCTCGGGGAGCAGAGGAGTCTGCAGCTAGAGCTGTCCCTCCTTGGCGCTCGAGCGTTCCAGAGCAGCTTGGATGACTGATGACTTTTATATGTTAATTCTTCCTATGGGAGCCAATAGTATTAACTGAGGATTATTTGAGAATTCCACAATATAGCTGGGCTTTCTTTTTTAAAGTAGAGTAACACACAAAATTAGTGTATGGTCCTATACTATCTGTAATGGCTAATTTTTTTTTTCTTTTTTGTCAATTCAAATAGGTCATGGCACCCAAATATTGGGTTAAACGCAAGTCTGGATGTTGCTGTGAAGATTTTTTTTATATGAGTTTAAGATTTAAATCAGTAGATGTTGAGTAAAGATTACCCTCCATAATGTGGTGAGCCTCACGCAATCAGTTTAAGTCCTTGAAAGAAAAGACTGAGAAGAGGGAATTCTGCCTCCAGAGCTTCTGAGACCTGGAGTCCTGCACCAGCTCCTTGCTGGGTCTCCGGCCTGCCCGCTGCACCTCGGGGTTTTGGACTTGCCGAGGGTCCACAGCTACACAGGGCAGTTCCTTAAAATCAATCCGTCTCTCTCTCCACACTCGAGTGCGCGCGCGCGCGCACACACACACACACACACACACACGCTCACTATTGGTTCTGTTTCTCTGGAAAATTCCACCAGGTCTTTTTAAGGTTGGCTCCTTCTCTTCCTTCAATGTTTAGCTTCAAGTTCGCCTCCTTAGACGTGCCTGCCCCTGTCCCTAAGGCAGCCGTCACACCACCTACCCTAACTGTACTGCTCTGCTTAGACGTGTCCTCCCTGGGTGTTCTGCTGGCAGATGGGTTGGCGGCAGTGGTCCCACGCCCATTTTGCTTCTACCTCCATCTACAGAGTGGCGCTGGAGGGGAGGAAGAGGAGGAGTTGAGGACCTACTCATCCGACAGACACTGGTGGGATACGCAGTGTGTGTCCAGGGTCCTTTCACAGTTTGCCACAAGGAAGTTCTCTGTTCCCAGATGGGTTCTCTGCTCACCCACCCAGTGTTCCAGGAAGGCATAGACACAGAAAGAGCATTTAATAAAGTTCAACACCTATTCCTGGCAAACACTGCACATGAAAACTCAAGTAGAAACAAAGTTCCTTACTCTGATAGAGCAGCTATTAACCTCTGCAGGTTTATAAATACAGCATACTTCTGGTATACCACCAACTCCTTCTTTCAGAGCTTGGGGACAAGACAAGCGTTCTGGCTGTAAGGTTGTACTGAACCTTACAGTAAAGGTTGCCACTCCAGGGGTGGAAAGTCAGCATAGTGATCACTCAAAGGGAAGTGAGGGAAAACTGAAAGGAGAGGTTTCCCTGGAATTCTGTAAAATATGTTCCTTAATCTGACTTTGGGTATTCCCTTTGTGAAAATACGTTGAACTACACTCTTATGATTTGTGCACATTTCCATATAAAAGCAAACTTCAATAAAATATTGACTTAAAAAATAATAGAAGCAACCTGGATGTGCATCCATGCAGGCATGGATAAATAAAGATGCAGCCCTACCGTGATAATTTATCCAACAATTTATCAAGAACAAGGATGATCTGTATGCGTTAATTTGGGGAAAACCTCCAAGACATATTGCTACATGGGAAAGAAAAGTTACCTCATGGTCCCACTTATGGATTATGTGCAAATATTAAAATTTTTAAAAAAGACTTAGAAAGGAAGTAGGCCATGGTAGGGAAAAGGAAAATCCATTTTTTACTCTATTCTTATATTATTTGGTTTGTTTAAAACAAAAGTACATTGGTGTTTCCCTTGTATAAATGAGTAGCCATATCTCTCTAACTGGGTGCAGATGAGAGCGCGGGGGATGGCGTGGTGGGCGTGGCGCAGGGAGAGTGTGGAGGCAGCGCAGCCGCTGCAGGAGGGGTCCTCAGTGGTGGGTGGCCGTGAACTAGAGGGGCCAGGGCTCCACTGCCAGCACCACCTTTCAGTAGCGGGACGACTGCAGCAGGCAGCTGAGTCTCCTTGATTTGGTGTCCTTGTGCCGGAATGAGGAGGTGGAGGGCAAAGATGGTAACTTGACCCATCCAATTCTGCTGCGTTGTCTGACTTTAGCCACGTTTCACGTCCTGCCCTGCAGCTGCCCCCTCCTGTGTGGGACTCTGTGTAAACCTATGTGGGGGAATCAGACCTTTCAAGAGAACCTTGACTTTCAGTCAACCTTTCCTCCCAGCCTAAAAGCCAGAGAGAAGAATGATGTTGAGGGACAGGGCTTTAAGAGGTGCTGACGGTCACTCCGGGCAGGCTGGGGAGCTGGTCCCTACACACTGTTCCTGGGGCAGGGGACTCCCTCGCAGATCTTCACTTTCTTGACAGCATTTCAAGACACCATTTCTGTTTGTCCTTCGCTGCCTGAGCGGGGAGACAGAGTCTGAGACCGTCACTTTAATGGGGAGGAACTACAAACAAATAGCCAGGCATAAATCCAAGTTTGAAAATAAACAGTCTGCCCAGACAGTTCCTCGGCTCGCTGTGAGTTAGTGGAGTGACACACCAGACAGCCCAGCGGCCTGGGGCCAGCAGAACCCCTACCTGCGGGCCTCTCTCCTTGTCCGAAGGCAGAGAGCACGCCTCTCCGTGCAGGACGGAGCGCACCTGTAACACAGCTGGAATTTACCTGCTCTTTTTCCTCCCCCTTCTCTCAGCAGCCAGCTCCCAGTGTGAGCCGTGTTCGCATCAGCCCTCTTCCCCTCCGCCCTCACCCGGCTGTGCGGTGCCTGCCCCGTGTCATCATTATGGCAGCTGAGATCAGTGTGTCACAGGGAGCATGGTCAGCAGGAGACACAAAGGAGCAGGTTCCTCCCGAGAGCCAAGAGAGCCACCCGCGCTGCTGTGCTCCAGCCCGCGTCTGGTGCACTGTCAAGAGGGCTGGCACCTCCCCCGTGGGCCTGCCCTCCTCCGTCACTGGGAATTCGGCTGGCACTACCTTGGGGGCGCCGCGTGGCTGTAAAATGATACACAACCCTAGATATTCATCAGCACTGATATTCATCAGTGCCTTTGGACTGATAAATAGCGGGCAGCCCAGTCAAAACGCTTCTGGAGCTAATCCCCAATTAACTTTCTATGCCCTGCCAAGAAGAAATACGAGAGCAGTGAAGGTTTTATGATAGCCCATAATCTCAGGATTAAACAAGCCACTGAAAAAATGGGACAATGCATTATGTTTTAATTGAAACGCAGGAACCAAAATAAACACCAGAGTCCCCGAGTCCCGTCTGGTGACAAGCTCTAATAGGCCTGAGACAGTGCCAACCGCAGCCACCTCGAAAGCACACGCCGGCCCTCCCAGCGCCACCCCCGCGGGCTGGCGTCCCTGCGTTCCTGTGAGGTCGGCATGAACCGGCCACCCCGGCACTCAGTCTCCACACATCCTCTGCAGCCCACCAGTTGTCCAGACTAAACCCTTGGGATCCTACAGGTAACTGAGTGCAAGGGTTAACCTCATCTTCAAGAAAATAACTCAGTTCCGCTGGGAGAACCACCCCACAGTCTGGAGAAAACAGAACCACAGGCCCTAATGGGGGACCAGCGGAGGAGGGGCCAAGGAGGGAAAGGGTGGGCAGCTGCCTCTGCCCCGGGAGAGCTGCGCCAACCACAGCTAGCTTTCCTCCAGACCACCCAGTGTTATCTCTGTACAGAGACATTATTAGCACGTGTGACACTCTAGGGCAGCAGGGGGCCCTCAGGAGGGCGTGGGGACACTGCCCTTCCTGGAGTTCCGTTAACAGAGAGATGACCCGGAGAAGTGGGAAGCACCAAAGCAATTGACCAAAAAATCTCAATAAATATTTTTAAATTGCATCCTCAGGGCAAATTACTTTCTTCATTTTTCTTCTTTTTAAATTAAAGTCAAATAATCCATTTGGTTACCGACACTTACAACTTCAAACTTGTCCTCAGGAACCTTAGATCCAGTTTTCCTGGCTGTGGGCTCCCTTTTGCCCTTCGCTTTCCCTTGCAATATTTGAGATTTGTTCTTTAAAGAACGTTTTATTCTTTGAAAAAAAGAAGTCTAGGTGGTGGGCCCTCCTCTCGGCAACCAGGATGGGGATGTGGGGCTTCCCTCCAGGCAGCTCTGACTGCTTCTCCATGCCCGACCCGTGAGCAGGGGCGAGGCCCCTTCCTGTGGCAGCCCATGTACTCTGGCTTGCGGCCCTCCGTGACCTGCTGTCCTGGGCCCATTCTTGGTATCAGTTCACAGATTCAGACCTGAAGCTCTTCCCTGCGCTCAGTGTGCTTTTGTGAGAAGATGGGAAGCTTTGGCTTCCCCCTCCTTCAGCCTTTTTTGTGCAACAGGCAATTTGTTACCTGCTTGTCTCCGGCTGCGGGCCAAGGCCTCCTCTTCCGAGCGATGCTGAGCAGCAGCGCCAGAGAAAAATGTTCCCCCAGGGATTTCCAGACCTGGCGGACACGCTGAAACTGCTCTAGGAGGCACAGCCGCAGTGCAATAGCGCTTCCTTTGGACACGGCCTCCGCAGAGCCCACCCTCTGGCCCTGACAGCAGCCCTGCAAGGCTCTTCCGGGGTGACAGGTGCTGCCTGGTGCTCCAGCCTGTCCTGGGGTTGTTCTCCACAGGCTCCTCACCCCCAGGGCCTGTCCTGAGGAGGCCTAGAGCTGTGCTCTCGGAGAGCAGCAGGGGAGGTTTCTGCCCTGCCGGTGAGAGTGCAGGGTGGGAGGAGAGGGGGGCGGAGGGACAGCAGTGGCCCAGTGTACCTGTGCACCCCCTCTCCTCACACAGTTAAAGCAGAGTGAGCTGTCACTGTGGAGCGAATTCTAGAATGCATTGGCAGAAGTGGGGGAGGGGTGCTGGGAGAAAGGGAGGCTCCATGGAAAATGCCGCCTCCCCGCAGCTGTGCCATGGCAGGAGTCTCGGCCTTGAACTGAGAGAGCCCAGGGACGCTGCTCAGGGCCGCTCAGCCCAGCCCGACAGTCCTGGGGAGGAGGGCTGCCCGAGAGGACACGTCCCCATCTTCTGGAAATGACCCAGCTCTCCAGGCCCTGTTCTGTCCCTGGCTGCTCCGAGAGCTGACCAAGTGTGGGCTGGGGCATAGCAGAGTTTTTCTTACAATTCCACGGTAGCATGGGAAAGAGATTAGGGTCTTTATCATCTTAGCCCGTCCTGCCCCAGGCAGGGAAGGTCTGGGGACTAGGCTGTGTGAACTGGCTGTCCCCAGGTGCCCACTGGTCAGGACGTGGAGCCAGCCCTGCACTTCCTGATGAACCGTGACAACTTGGGCAGCTGCTTAACTTCCCAGATCTCCCGCTGGGTATAATAACCCCTTCATGGAAATATCGTGGTAGTGACCGAGAACATGTATCCGAGCAGTGCTGGGTAAACCCTAAATAGCAAACAGGGAAGAAAATGAGGACGGGGTTGGGGAGGGGAAGGCAGAGAAAGGCATGATCACCATGTGTCCAGGGCTGTGCTCCTGGGAGCCACGGGGAACCCCCTAAGAGTGGTTCTCAGACTTCGGTGTGCATTTGTGTCACTAGAGCACTCATAAAAGGGCACAGGGTGGGCCCCACTTCAGGAGATTCTGACGCAGCAGGTCTGGGCAGGACCTGAGAATGTGTATCACACTTCCAACAAGTTCTCCAGGGATGTCGGCTCTGCCGGCCCACGAACCACACTTAGAAAGCCACGGCCCTAAGCTGCTGCCTGCCTGCCTGGGCAGAGAAATGAGATGGCACCCGGGCCTGGGAGGGATGGGGGGCCCTCGGCCCTCAGAGGAGCTGGCTTTGGGAGTAAGGGCTGGTTCTGGGTGGGACCTGTAACTGCCACCCTCACTTGCCCAGATGCCCTGCCCTGCAGGGTCCGAGCCCTGGGCATGGTGCAGGCAGGCTCCCTTCCACTCGCTTGGTTGTCCAGCTGCTGCCCCTTAGAACTGGTCCGACCCTTGCCCACTCAGCACTTACTTCTCCCCATCCTCCCTCCACCCTCAGTGAGTCTTAGCTCCTCCCTGCCTGAGTATACGGAGCCTCCCATTAACGCTCCAGAAAATGATTGCACATCTATGTCTAGAGACATATACGAGAATGCTGCCTACGACTCTGCCTATACAGTCAAACAGCTGGAAGTAATCTACATCTCTATCCACAGGGGCAGTGATTGAATAGGCTCTGATACACGCCTACTTCACAGTATCGCGTGGCAATTAAAGGTTCTAAATGCACTAACGGTGAATTACTCCCAATACATCTTTTTTTTTTTTTTTGAGACAGAGTCTTGCTCTGTTGCCCGAGCAGCTGAGACTACAGGCATGTGCCACCATGCCTGGCTAATTTTTTCTATGTATATATTTTTAGTTGGCCAGATAATTTCTTTCTAATTTTAGTAGAGACAGGGTCTCGCTCTTGCTCAGGCTGGTCTCAAACTCCTGACCTCCAGTGATCCACCCACCTCGGCCTCCCAGAATGCTAGGATTACAGGCATGAGCCACCGCGCCTGGCTGTCCCAATACATTTTGTAAGAGGAAAAATGCAATTTATACAGCAATAGACACAGTATGAGCTCGTTAAGAAAAACTAAATTTTAAGAAAGAAAAACATAGCACAAAAATGTTTACTTTTATAGTCTGTGTTTATTTAAATATAAAAAACAAGAACTATGTAGCAGGTTAAAAACATTGACCATCTCTGGACAGAGGACTAGGATGGTATATGGTCAAGGGGAACTATTATTTCATCTTTATTGTTTGTATTTTTCAAGGATACACCCACATATAACTTGAATAAGTTATGTCCATCATGCACCACATAACAGCACTTTAGTCAACGGCAGACCGCATGTAAGATGGTGATTTCGTAACATTGTAATGGAGCTGAAACTTTCCTATGGCCTAGTGACTTTGCAGCCATCGTAAAGTCATAGCACAACACATTACTCACGTGTGTGTGGTGATGTGGCGTAAACAAAACTACTGTGCTGCCAGTTGCATAAGTCTAGCACATGCAATGTGCATAGCACGTAATACTTGATGGTGATAACAAACAACTGTGTTACTGGTTTATGTATTCACTGTCCTATACTTTTATTATTGTTTTAAAGCATACTTCTACTGATAGAAAAAATAGCTAACTGTAAAACAGCCTGAGGCAGGTCCTTCAGGAGGTATCCAGAAGAAGGCCTTGTTAGCATAGGAGACGACAGCTCCATGCCTGTTATTGCTCCCCAAGACCTTCCAGCGGGACAAGACTGGAAGTGGAAGACAGTGATGTTGACGATCCTGACCATGTGTAAGTCTAGGGTAATGTGTGTGTCTGTGTCTTAGTTTTTAACAAAAATGTTTAAAAAGTAAAGAAAAAAATGAATTTTAAGAATAGAAAAATGCTTGGAGAATAAGAATATAAAGAAAGAAAATATTTTTGCACAGCTGTACAATGTGTTTATGTTTTAAGTGGTACTAAAAATTCAAAAAATTTTAAAAGTTTATAAAATGAAAAAATTACAGTAAGCTAAGTTTAATTTATTATTGAAGAAAGGAAATTTTTAAATAAATAACCCAAGTGTCCAGTGTGTATAAAGTCCGCAGTTGTGTACAGCAGTGTCCGAGGCCTTCACACTCACTCACCACCTGCCACCGCCTCACCCAGTGCAATTCCAGTCCCGCAAGCTCCATTCACGGTAAATGCCCCATACAGCTGTATCCTTTTTTATTTTTTATGCCATATTTTTACAGTACCTTTTCTATGTTTAGATACACAAATCCTTACCATTGTGTTACGACTGCCTACTGTATTCAGCACAGTGGCATGCCGTACAGGTGTGTGGCCTGGGAGCAGCGGGCCCTACCTCATAGCGCAGGTGTGTAGCGGGCTGCACCATCTAGGTTAGTGCAAGTCTGCTTCTTGCTGCTCGCGCGAGGACGAAATCACCTAGGACGCATTTCTCAGAATTCACCCCCATTATTAGGTGGTGCATGACTGTAATTATGCACATAGTATCTAGAAGGCCATTAAGTGCTATAGGAAAATGGGGCAGAGGGATGGGAACAGGGAGTAGGGTATTAAACAGGGCAGTCGAGGCTCTATAGGTAAAATCTCCACACGTTTACAGTCGGCAAACTATTTAAATTTAAAATCCTGTACACTCTGGGGGCCTCAGCACAAATGTGTGTGGCAGGGGGTGTAGACAAAGAGGAAACTGAGGAATGGACTCCTGCAACACCCTATCCCTAACCCCCAATCCATCCTAGTGTTCTTTTCTTCCATCTAAAGAAGTGTCCCTTCCTTTCAAGATTTATTATTATTTCGAGATCCAGCTGTTCCCAGAAACTCACCCCATCGTCTTCCCAACACTGTTGTTCTTCAGCTGTCCCCGTGGCCGGCACTCCCTGCACGGCTCTTGCTGAGTGTGGCCAGGCCCGGTGCCCCCAAGGAGCTGCTGCCCAGCTCTCTGCACAGGCACTGTCAGACTTGGACATCCTGCTCTTCTCGCAGCTCTCTACGTTATAGACACAGATGTTTTATAAGGATTGCCTCTTCCAAAACGTTTTCCATTGACACTTTCACAGGAATTACATGACGTTTAGGAATGGCTTTGGGAAGGACTGTCACTGTTGCAATACTCAGAGACGTTTGATACTTCTGCGTTTATCCAAGTCCTTGTTTACATCCCTGGAGAAACCACGTTTAGTTTTCCTCATTTAGATCCTACACGTACCCATCGGACTTATCACTGGAGATCTGGGGATTTCTGATATGACAAATGACATCTCTATTTTCACTGTATTTCCCAATTATTGTTTATATGTGGAAAAGCTGTCATTCTCAACAATTGGGACACTTTATTAAACTCTTTCATTCTCAGAGATTTGATAACCTGAGTTTGGCTCCAAGGCATCATCAAAATAAAAATTAAAGGGGTGTTTTCCAAACTTAACCTTTTGTTTATGATTCATATCTTATTTAATTGACTTCCAAGACAATGTAAAATCAGAATGGTGATAGGTATCTACCTTCGTGTCTTTGCAGATTTTTATTTTAAGAACTATATGAGGACTTGCTTATGAAAGCATAATGCCCAATAAAGTGCATGGCAAAAAAAAAAAAAAAAAAAGAAGAAACAACTTTGTTAACTTTTTAGGATTTTTTTAAGAATGAAAGACATAGATGTTGATTTTCATCAAATTACTTCACCGTCTTTTTGGCTTTACTTATGTTCTGATTTTTACATTTCTTGATATTGGCCTTTTGTTCTGGGGATATATCACATTTGGTTCTGGTAAATGATTAATTTCATTCTGTAGGATTCAAATTGTTATTTTATTTTTTTGTTAAGATTTTTTCATCTATAGTAGACATTCGAAAATCATGAGCTATGTCCAGAAACTGTCATAATGCCCCAGATTTTTCCTACAAAACACAGTAGAAAGGCATTTACATGCCTTCATCACCTATTATTTTCCAGTAATGTTAGTAGTACTTCTTAGCTTTTATATGAATCATATATGAATCTTCTAGCATTTGTTCCTTGGGAGCACGTCTTCAGAATGCAGACGTGGTCTCGGTCCTTGTTTGGATCCCCCTGAAACACCAGGCCCTGACATAAGGATCTGGCCCCAGGGCAGGCACTTGAGGCACAATCCTGGGAAGCAGGAATCAGAGTAGAGGAGGGAGACAGGGAAAGCGGAAAAGCCAGGGAATGGTGAACCAGCAATTGGTCATCTATGCAGACAACCAGGCTGCGTCGGCCGGGCCCTGGCTGGGAAACACGGAGCGCAGCTCAGCACGGGCCTTCAGAGAGACAGGCAAGGAGGGGGCAGGGCCTCACTGCGGGAAGGCTGCAGCTCTCCCCGTCTGCACGGCCTGTAGGCAGAGCAAGTGCCCGGGACAGCAGAGTGAGGACAGCAACACAGCCACGCTGTTAGCTGGGAACCTGGCATCGAGGTTGGGAGCCGACCCCACGGCTGCAGCTGCACAGAGGAGATGTGGTGCAGTGTCAAAGCACCTGCCACAACCAGCATTCCTAAGGTGGCTTTTTAAAAGTCTAATTCCCCACTTTACGAGAAATCTTTGCCCCAGTGAAAGTACTCCTCAAACATTTCCCAACCAGCTTCTGCCACCAAACCATCCACAGACTGTATGGTAAAGTTGTCCAGGTCAATGAAAAAACGAGCAGAAAATTTAGCAGAGAAAGTAACCATTTCCTTGCGGATGCCCTGCTGCTCTGCGTGTGACCACGGGTATCTTTAAAACAGCCACCCCTTCCTCCAGAGACCTGGGTCAGGGTCTAGTCTTGGTCCCCAAGAGCACTTCCGGAGCAAGCCATCCTGGTGTGCTGCGGTCCTGATGCTGCACAGCCTGGACCCCCCAATCTGGGGGAGAGCCTCACCCGAGGTGCACCTACCCCCGCCAGCTCACCTCTGACCCCATCCCGTCCCATCCTCTGGGGTAGGATGAAGAATGAAGGACTATCAGGAAAGCGAAGGAGGCTTTTGTAACTTGCTTTACTTGGTAATGAAACAAGCTGCAGATTTAGTAGCTGATACTTGTAATTCATGCCCATATGGCACCAGGGCGGCAGGGAGACAGTCCTCCTGCTTGAAAGCCCCTTGCAGTTGTGGAAATTGAAGAGATGCTGCTCAAGCATCACTTCTGGCCTCCAATCAGCACTGCTTTGGGCACCCAAAGTGTGACGATCACATGATGGCTGTAGCCTTTTGTGCATGAGGCAGAAGACAGGGGCGGGCTCTGGCTTGCCAGCCACTGGTCCTCTTTGTTTAGAGCAGTGTCTGACACTGAGTGAGCACTGTTAAGTGAGCCCCTGAACACCAACAAATTAGCCCATCCAGACACCTGCCTGCATCAGCCATTCACCTCTGGGTTTTTGTTTAAATATCAGCTTTTCAGGGAGGCCTTTCCAACAACCCTTCCTAAAATAGCAAACCCCACTCTAAACACTCCCCGGCTACTTGCTCTGCTTTATTTTTCCCCATAACACTTGTCACCATCTGATACCCTCTGTGTCTTACTCACTCACCTGGAGTCAGTCTGTCCTTTCTAGAATGTGAGCTCCTTGTGGTTAGGGTTTTTGCTAGTTTGCGTCGTTGCTGAAGCCCTTGTACCTAAGGCAGGGCCTGAACATAGAGGCACTCAACAATTCTTACAGAATAAGGAGTAAATAAATGAATGAGTAAAATAATTATTGTCACCCAAGCTCTAGACCGTGGCCACATTTTCCTCAACTGATGTTCTGAGACATAAATATTGAAAATGCCAGCAAACCTTTGTAAGGCAAAGTTAGCATGTTTCATAAACAGTGAAACCAATTTAAGACCCAGTTGATTATTAGAGAATGTGAGACTATTCTTTGGATCCAGAATAAAGGCTAGAAAAGATGGAACCAAAAACTACCCCCAGAAACGCAGCCCTGGTGGGCAGATCCCAGGAACCCTCTGTGCAGGGTATTTACATGCTCATCGCGGGAAACCCCGCCTGGGAGGAAGACTCCTTCCCCTGCCAGGGCACCGTGCAGCCGAGCCGCAGGCTGGCCGGTCCAAGGAGCCAGCGCGAGGCAGCTGGGAGGACTGCCCGGTGTGGGACCCTGGCAAAGGCTTTGCAGGGTGCCTGGCAATACAACGGTGCACGGAGAGTTCTAGGACTTCTCAACCTCTTCTAGACGCCTCTTCTGAAAATGTCATGCTGGAATCTCCTCGACAATCCCATGCTCACAGCAGCTGCCCTGCAGACCAGAAACAGGGGCGTCTCATAACCCGGGCAGCCCAGGCATGCTTGGGTTATCTGCACACCACCAAGCTCTGACAAGGTTCTCTGCTTGACCAAGCTCTAGTTGGGCTCTTGAACCTTCTCCTGGACCTGTCTGTACACTCGCTTATAAATCCAGTTTGGGCAAGAACCCTGCTCAGTCAGTTTAGCAGGAACCACCCAGCCTTGATATTGGAGCAGGTTCCTCATCCTACACTGCCCCCAGGTCACGTCCGGTCACCCTGGCCTGTCTTCAGCAAGAATCCTGCTGCTTTGGTTAATCTAGAATCCCGCTCACCCCCGATGTTTTCTCTGAGCAATTTTCCACACCACCCCCACCTTCTCCCAGTTGCCCTCCTATACTCAGAGTTGAGCCCAATCTCTCCGCATCGCAGGGGTCCCAATACCTAGCGAGATGGACCTGGATAGAGTCTGCCTTACTGTGCTTTAACGGGTTTCATTGAAGAGTTTTTTTCTTTAGCAGTTTCTCCAGAGGGATGAAACTGGGGTACAGCGGACACTACTCGGGTGACGGGTACACCAAAAGCCTGACGCCACCACTGTACAATACATACATGCGGTGGAGTTCAACCTCTACCCTCTAAAACCATTAATATGACAAACCGAAACAAAATGAAAACAGGTCCTCCCGCTACACTGCAGAGGAAAGCGGTGGACCCTGAATCCAGTGAGCAAACTGGCAAGCACTCTCGGAACCCATCAGCCTCAGAATCGAATCTGCTAAACGGGATTCGTGCGGGAGCAATATTCTTACGTTCACAACTGGCGGGACGGCCGTGGGCATCCACAAATGAGCAGGCAAACATGCTTTCTCCATACTTCTTGAGTGTGTTATTCTCTCACTTAAAAAAAATGTATTTCTATCTGTTTTAAAGTGAAGTGTTAGAAAGAGAGTTCCAGAATTTAACATTTGGGCCAAATCTCACAATTTCATAATAGTCTCGCCATCTCTTATTAAGCATGACTAACCTTTGCAGGGTTTGCTGAGGTCTCCTTTGTTTAGAGAAGCATCCTGTTCCACAGTTATCTCCCTTCATAATCCTGGGAGGAACTAGGTTAGGAATTTGTATTACAATTAGGTGAAATAGTACCCCTTTTTACAGGAAAAAAGAACCTAAATCTCAAGGTGACTCAGTGACTGGCCTGGGGCCGCTCAGCACAGCCCACGCCCCTTGCCTCCAAGTGGCCCTGTGAACACAGCAACCCCGGAACTCAGCGTCAGGGGCAGCTGTTTCTCCTCAAACTGTCCTCGACGTCTTTGGTTCTCTGTGTACTTGGAACCGAATCATCTTGCATTTTTGTCCTTGCTCATAGGTCTAAAACTGATTCTGAAACTAGGTCAGGGTCCATATTTTTATGCAGAACAGAAAAAGGGTGGACGCGTGAAGCTGCGCCTCCCTGCCTGCAGACACTGCTCCCCGGGGAGGGTGTGGGCCGCAGGGACATCAGCAATGCTTCACTCCCTCGTCCCCACATCAGGGGAGGGAAGCTTAAGGCTGCCCAGCCACCTGTCTTCCCACGGCACAGATGTGGGTGGACACTCCACAGTGTCACCATCCTAAGAAACAGAGACAGAAGCTTCCTCAGTGCTCTCCAAGTTGAGGCAGACATCCTCTTCCTTTCAGGGATCCAAGCCAGAAGCTCAGTGTTTCTGGAAGTTTCCATGGTAACTGGAAATTCTGCAGTTGACATGAACACCCTGCCCCGCAGTCCCCACAGATGGCTTCCAGGATGCAAAGCCACCCGTCTCGGATAGAAGCTGATGGAACTGGGTGGTAACTGAGTAGACTACTCACAGCTATCTGCCTGCTGGGCCTGACGGAGGCAGGGGGAGTGAGGAGGGGAGGCCAGGTTGGTATCGAGGAGCCCACAGGCTGTTATAACCACATAACATATAGGCAGAGCGACACTGGCACAAGGACGCAGGCCTGGCAGAGCATGGCAGGGACGGAGCCTGCCATGAGTTTGCACCTGGAGGGATGCGCCCACAGGGATGTGCGGGAGGAGGTGGGCCTGGTGCAGGAAGGCAGGGCCCAGCCTGGACCCCGCGAGATGCTCAGGACCAGGGAGTGCTTGGGACGAGGGTCAGAGGACCTGCGCCCGGGCCCAGGCGTGGCCTGTGTGAGCGTGGCTCAGCCGCTGGCCCTATGTCTGTCTTCACTCGGTCCACGCTGCCCTGCCTGCTGCAGGGCCGGCTTTGAGGCCACGGTAAGAGGGGGGCGTCCCGGGGCAGGAGCTGTTCTGGGGCCTGGCCTGGCGCTGCTTTGCCTTCCCACTGCCTGGTGCCTTCAAACCACGCGCCGCCGCTAGCTCACGTCCGTTTCCTCCCTCAGCGTCTCCTTGATGAGTTGGTTCATTTCGCAGTCCCCCCCCCCCCCCCCAGCAGGAGCACAGCCTCAGTCAGTGCACGTGGGGTCTGGCCTCGCCCTCTGGTAACAAGCACTCTGCCTCCAGGGCCGCCCTGGTCTGAAACTGCAGGTCCCCGCAGTGGGGCCTGTGCCCGTGCTGCCCTTCAGGCGCTGCGGGCTCTTTGCTGATGTCCCCCTGGAGCACGGGGAGCAGAGCAAAGCAAGCCCAGACCTGCGAGGGGACCTGAGCCCCTCCCTGGGACCACGGTGCCTCCCGGGCCTGTGGACTGGCAGCTTCCCTGCCCAGCGACCCTCAGGGGAGCGGGGGAGGGGCTGGCAGGTTCCTCCGCAGGAGGCGCAGAACCCCAGGGCCTTGCCGGCAGGAGGGGGGACACTTGACAACAGGGGATAAACCTCTACATGTGCAGGCGCTCTGTGTGGACAGGACTTCCCGGGGAACCACGTCAGGCTGTGGGACCTCTGTGCAGATCTGGGGACAGAGAACCAGCACTGCGGTCACCACCCCAAATGGCCCTCCAAGTTGCCACTGACGCATGCATGCCCTGACGCCCTCCCAGACCCAGGA
This sequence comes from Eulemur rufifrons, assembly GCF_041146395.1. Classification (NCBI taxonomy): domain Eukaryota; kingdom Metazoa; phylum Chordata; class Mammalia; order Primates; family Lemuridae; genus Eulemur; species Eulemur rufifrons. The sequence continues at coordinate 4,007,830 of NC_091010.1, read as the reverse complement.
AGAGTCCTGGGTCTACATAGTCCCCAGCCACCATCCCCAGTCCAGAACACCAAGACAGCCACCGATGGCATTCCTCCAACCCCTGCCAGCCTGTCGCCATCAGATACAGGGCGAGGGGAAGGGGGAGCACGGAGCAGCAGCAAGAGCCAGCCCCTGATGTCAGACAGGCAGCCCACACTTGCCCACCCTGCCACGCTGCCTGACTCTGTGACTTGGGCAAGTCACCCAAACCCTGTCAGTTTCCCAAACTGACATCAACCTTCCAGGGCAGCTGGGGAGATGCAAGGAGCCGTGACAGAGCACGCAGACGGTGGAGAGTGGCATCTTCGCCCTGCCGCCAGCGGTCTGCTCCCCTCCACAGGCGCACGTCTGCCAACTCTGGAGCAGCCTTGGGAGCGCTGCCGTCTCCCTCAGCCCGGCCGGAGCCAGCGACGCTCCCATCCACGGTGCAGCTCGTGAAGGCCTCCAGGAGCATTTCTCTGGACATCGTGGTGAGGCTGCCCTGAAGGCTGGTGACAGGTGAGAGTCAGGTAGCACAGCAAGGGCAGAAGCGGGGAACGCAGTCAGGAGTGCAGGGTCCTCTGAGATGTGGGTGCAGGTGCACCAAGGTGGAGAAGGTTTCGATGAGAGTTCGACCTGTACCCTGTTTGCCAACGGAGAGCACCAGAGACTTTTATAAAGAGAAGCTGCCTGCCCACATCTCCCATTTGGAAAGATCCTCTGGGCTGCAGTTCTGTGTGACCTGGAGGGTTGGGACAGCTGCCGGAAAGCCACTTAGTCTGGTGCAGCAGCAGGGCACACTAGAGGGGTCCAGTGACATTTCCTGCTCCTTCAGAGAGCGTCACATGTCCCGTTCACCCTTAACAGACAGAGCCTGACCTTGAGGACGTGGGCACCTTCTCTCCATGCTGGGGCCTGCTCCGTGGAGAGGTGGGTTATGTGAAGATTCCGTGTTTGCTGAACCCCTTGGAGAACAACTGGAGGTGTCTTTTGGTGGAATGGCCAGAGGATATTCTTTTTGCAGGCAGCCACATGGTTTCTTGGAGACCAGAGAGCAATGCTACTTAAAGGCCACACTTGCTACCAACCTTCCCAACAGGAAACTTGCCATTGTGATGTGTCTCCTCCTCTCGGAATCAGAGAACGTTCCCTGAGATTCTCTGGCTTGTGAGGGACAGAACTCTAAGTCAAAATGGCGTAACCGCAACGAGGGTGTATAGTCCCGTGTAAGGTGAAAGCGTAGACATGGGCATGGCTGGATCCCGGCACTCAAACATCCCCACGAGTCCATCTCTCAGCTCTCCCTTCACTCTCTCTGCTGGCGAATCACCACCAATCGTTCCAAACTTACTCAGTTAGCAGCAATACCAACGACAGCTGCTCTTTCTTAAGAATTCTTCCAAAAGCACCATGATTGAATCTCATTACATCAACACGGTCATGCCTCCACCCCTGAGGCCGTCAGCGTGGTCGGAGAGGTGAACTATGCCGGTTAATGCCCCTGGAGCAGGGGGACAGGTAGGATGGGAGAGGAGCGGAGCGAGGAGCCCCTGTGGACAGAGATTAGAAAAGAAACCACTTTCTCAGTGGAAACCCAAGATGCCATTGCTGAAAGAGGGGAGAGTGGCCCGGGGCAGATAAGACCCGAGGCCGCCATCTGCACGCAGGACTCCACGACCCGTCACAGACTGCGGGAGACACGGATTGAGGATCCTTCTCTTTTCCCTGTGTCAAAACTTAATCTTGTTCTTCCTTAGAACTTGGCTTCCAGCTGTTAAGGGCATTTATAAACTCTGGACTTAGGTTAGGCAGATCTAATGGACGGGCCCACGAATCACCCTGGGGCTGGAACCCCCCCACCCGACTCGCTGCCCCCTCCCACCGCCCAAGGCATCGCAGCCTTTCACCCAGCCTTGCTCAATTAAATGTGTTCAATTTAAAGCATGTTTGGTACCAACATGCCTTGCTGCGGGGAACAGAGGGAGAGCAAAAGCATCTTTGCTGTACCCACACCCGCTCTCCGCCCCATCCGTTTAGGGCCAGGGTGGGGAAGGCCTGCCCGGCAGTCGGCCCTCTCGAGGCAGGTAGACCCAGCAGCCGCTCACTTTTGAGATGCAGAAATGTGTGGAGAAGCTCCTGACATGATTTGAAAGCCACATCCACTCAGCCCGTGGTTTCTGAGTATTGGCCTTTCCTTACGGCACCAGGAATTCGATGCCTTTGCAAAGATCACAAGTGCTTTATCTCCCACCTGAGAGCCTTTCTCCCACCGGCAGTGGTGAGCACAGAGCCCCAGGGCAGTGGAGATGTTGTCGGGCCCTTGTCCAGGCCACTCTCTGTGTGCATTCCGTGCTCCCAGGTGAGAGCATCTCCACACATAAGACTCAAATGAACAAAAATGACAATGTACTGTGGAACTCTAGGGTCACTTGGCACTGATCAGAACAGATGTTGCATTCACTCCTGCCAGGGTCTACAGCGCTAACAGCCCAGAGGGGCTGTCTGTGGGCCTTCCTTTGCAGTCAGAACTTCCATCTGTTTGAAGGAAGTCCTGGGAGCCTCTTCACTGGGGACTCAGGGAGCCATGTGTGTCAGCTTTCTCCAGCCAGGATGCCAGACAAAGACGCCCTGGACTGTGGAGTTAGGAAGAGGGTTCCCGGAGTGCGCTGGAACCTGCCTTCAGCCAACACTTAGTGCACACCTGCCAGGTACCAGGCACACATTGTGGGCCCTCAATGTACATACACCACGTATGTGTACACACACCAGTGCTTTTCAAGTTCTGAGGGCACACAAAGCAGCAATGAAGTCTTTGCCCCTCAAATGATGCCACTGATGGGGAAACTGCTCCAGCAGCGGCCAGAGCAGCATGCTGGGGGGCACCGGGAGGGCTTCATGCGGCACAGGCGGAGAGGAGGGCTCCTGGAGAGTTTGTGAGAACCTATGGAGTTAATCTCCTGGAGGAGGGCTGCAGCTCAGGGGGAGGGTCCATGCGTGAGCCTAGCGTCCAGCCCACCTGCCCTGATCCTCACCTCTCCCTGGGTCCCTGTCCCTTTGGCCTTCCAAGCACAGACAGAAAAGGTGAGACCTGGGCTTTAGTTTGGGGCCAGACTCACACTCAGTGCACTGGGTGGCTGGCTGCCTGGGGCCATGTGAGTCACAGCAGGGCCACTGCTTTGTAGAAAGTCATTGCTTTGCTGGAGAAAGGCCCTGGTGCTGGTGTCAGGAGTGGCACTGGAAAGTTACTCCTCTCCCCAGCCATGCTTCTGCCCCTCCTGTGGGCAGTGGCTGAGCTCCCTCCCCGCGCCACCCCCCCCCCCCCCCCCCGCCCTTTGTGGATCACATGATCAGATTTCCAATGCCAGAGGCCGAGGCTCTGGGCCGGATCAGGAGTAGCTGGTCAGCCGCAGACTCGGAGGTGGAGAGCAGACATCAGGCACATGCTGCGCTGCCCCAGCCACGCCGCAAGCACGTCTGATTCTGGAGCCATCACCCGCCAGGGATGCGCTCTGAGCACGGGAATCTACCCAGACTTGCTGAAGACCAGCCGCAATCGCTCCAACCACACAGCCAGCCTCGGCCACTCCGCTCTCCCAGCCAGACTCTCTCATGGTCAGAGTGTGCTGGACGGTCTCTCCGTGCCTGGACCCCATGCACAGCCATGCCACTGGTCTGCGGGGCCTGGAGCCCAGGGCAGTGGTCTTCCCTGGAGAGCAGAGTTGCTGTGTAAATCTGTGGCCTGGTCACCTCACATGCTGCTGGAGGAAGCCCAGGCCGCGGGGCACGAAGGGATGAATGTTTGTCGCCTTCCACTAGGCGCTGTGCGAGGCAGGCTGCACTCGCTACTGCAGGTGGCCCATGTGACCTGAGGGAAACAGATCTGCCCTTGCACGTCCACCCTCCCCAGTCTCCAGGCTTCATGTGGGGAGAAGGCTCCGAGCCTATTGTGAGGTCCCCGCAGCCCTCAGCGGCTCAGCCCAACCTGAGAAGAGAATGGGCTGACTTTCCATTTCAAGTTCTCTTGTAGGGTTGGAGGCAATCCATGGTCATCTCTGCTGTTGCAGCGACAGCCGTGCCCTGGTCTCAGCTCTGGATTCCAGCGCAGCAGCTCTACAGCTGGCCACGAAACGGGCAGGGACCAGGCATTTCCTGAGCACTTGTTCCAAGTGCCGTGTTTTTCACAGCGGAGGAATGTGTGCTCAGAATTCTTGATTGCCTAAGAATCCTGAAAATACAGTTTGGCCAAGCAGTGTCCTCAGCATGTGCCATTTAAGGGAGCAAATTTCCTGCCCTCGCTGGCCTCATTCAGGCATTCTTCAATTCTGCGTGGGCAATTGCAAATTTTAATAGTTTCTCTATTTCAAATCTTACCCTCTCCAGTCTGCCCTTCACAAGTCTTTCTAGAATTGTGATTGCTTTAACAATAATTGGCAGATCAGATGTCACAACAAGCACTTCAGACCTATGATCTCATTCATTCCTCGCACAGAGTCTACAAGAAAGATCCTCCTATGTTCCCCATTGTACAGACAGGAAACACACTTTGGGAGGTTTTAGTAATATCCTGGGTCACATTGACTGGAAATGTGGAAAGGCTGGTATTGAGTGCAGACCTGACTCACCCCGGACCATAAGTTCTCATTTCCAAAACGCAAATCTAACCTTGCTATCACCCTGCTTAAAAGATGGCGTGGCCTTACCTCTCTCTGCTGCTCAACACCAAATGCAACTGTGAGCCCTACAAGTAAAACAAAAGGGAACCAAAGGAGGACTCTGCATGGTGGGAAGAGGAAGGTTAAGGACTCGAGGACTAGAGGAACAATGCAGTAGCAGAGAGCTTTTTGACCTTCAACCCACAGAAAAGGGGACTAAGGCTCCATTTCTCCTGACCCCTGACTTGGCAACAGCAGGTGGTCTGCGTTGGCTCGTTCCTACTCTGGGTCAACCAGAGCCCTGCCCGCAGCACCAGGTGACCCCCATGTAACTGGTAAGGGAGACTGAGCAGGAACTTGCTCTAAATAAGCATCTGGGGAATGTTCTCCTTCCCTGCAGAGCTGGAGACTCCTTTCCACGGACCCAAGACACCTGGGAGGCCAGGCTGCAGTGGTGGGGGCATGGCACCACAACAAACGTGCCTAGGATACACGGTTGCTTCCCATGGTCTGCACAACTCCTCCTCCACCAGGAAGCAAGAGGCGGCCAGCTGGCTTTGGTGGGAAGTGGATGAGAAGGCCACAGCACAAAAAATGGCATGGCTCAGAAAGACTCTTTGTGCCTGTACCATTTCTTTGAAAACCACAAACCATCAAAACTCAACCAAGATGAAATAGAGTGAGTATAACCACTAACATAATTGAATTCATAATTAAAAAGCTGTTGAAAGAGAAATCTCCAGGTCCATATAGTTTCCCTGTAGACTTCTACCAAACATTTAAATTAATTATAAAGAACTAACACCAATTTTGCACAGTATCTTCCAGAATATAGAAGAGAAGGGAACCCTTCCCTACTCATTATATAGGCAAGTATTACCTGCATTTCAAAATTGGACAAAGACATCTAAAAAAAGATCATTATAACTCATTAACTCAGACACAAAAATTCTCAACTAAATGTGAGCAAATTTAATCCAGCAATGTATTAATAGAACTATATACTTTGATTAAATCTATTTATTCTAGGTATGCAAAATTGGTTGAACATTTCAAAATCAAAGTAATATACCATATTAACAAGATAAAGAATAAAAATCATATAATCACATCAAGTGTTGCAGAAAAAGTATCTGAAAACATTCAACACAATTCATGATAAAATCTTTTAGCAAGTTGGGAATAGAGAGGGCTTTGTGAACTTAATAAAAAGAATCTACAAAAAACAAAAACAAAAACCCTACAGTTAGCATTGCACTTAATGATGAGTGACTGAATGCTTTCTTCTTAAGTTTGCAAACAAGACAAGGATGTCCACTTGAAGGTCTAAACACTGCAGTAAGGCAAGAAAAAGAAACAAAAGGAATACATATTGGAAAGGAAGGAATAAAACTGTTTCTATTTGTAGAAGAAATAATTGTTTATATAGAAAATCCCAAGTATTTTACAAAAAATTCTTAGAACTAATAAGTGAGTTAAACAAGATGAAATAATACGAGATCAATGCAAAATATCCACTGAATTACTGTATACTAATAATAAGCCTATGGAAACATATTTAAAATTCAATATCATTTACAATAGCTCCAAAGAAAATGAAATACTTGGTTATAAATCTAACAAAACATGTACAGTATCAGTGTGCTAAGAAAAAATCACAAAGTGCTAATGGAAGGAAATCAAAGAAGGCGAGGAAAAGCATGCCACATCCATGTGTCGGACAACTCAACAAAGTAAGGATGTTAATTCTTCTCAAATTATCTATAGATTTAGTGCAATTTGTACCAAAATCCCAACAAAGTTTTCTTTTTGTAGATAGAGAAAAGTTTATTCTAAAATTTAAATGGAAAGGCACAGCTGTAGAATAGGTAGAGCTAGGAAGAATGAAATGGATGTAATCATTCCACCTGATGTTAAGGCTTCTGCAGGGCTACAGTAAGTCAGGCAGTGTGGTATTGGTCGGTAAATGACACATATATCAATGGAACCAAATAGAGAACCCAGAAAAACCCACACAAATATCCCCAGCTGATTCTGTGACAAAGGTGCAAATGTAATTCCTTGGAGGAGGACAGCCTTCTCAACAAATGGAACTGGAGGAATAAGAAAAAATAAATAAATGAACCTCCATGTAGACCTCACACCTTACATAAAAAGTAACTAAAAATGGATCAGAGACTTATATGTAACATTTTAAAGAATAAAACTTTCAGAAAACAGTATAGGAGAAATTCTTCTGGACCTAGGGCCAGAGTTTTTAAACTTGACATTGAAAGCAAAATCCAAAATAGGAAAGTTTGATAAACTGAACCTCATCAAATTAAAATCTTTTGTTTCTCAAAGACTTTGGAAAAAGATAGGGAAGGGAAAAGTACAACTGGGAGGAAATATTTGGAAACCACATACTTGAAAAAGTACTGCTACCTAGAAAGAATTCTCAAAATTCAACAGTAAAAAACAATCTGATTAGGAAATGGACAAAAAACAGAAACATACATTTCACCCAAGAGAATATATAGAGTATATTCTAAGCCCATGAAAAGGTGTTTAACATCAGTAACCATTAGAGAAATACAAATAAAAGATGAGATAATACTACATACTTATCATAACAGCTTAAATGAAAAATAGAGGTATCACCTAATGCTGGTAAGGATGTGGAAAAATGGCTTCACTCATACATGAATGTTCATAGCAGCTTTACTCATAACAGCCAAAAACTAGAAACAGCCCACTTGCTCTTCAGTGGGTGAGTGGTCACACAAACTGTAGTATACCCGTATCATGTATATTAGTCACGGTTCTCCAGTGTCCAAAGAAAAGAGAACTAATTGAATACGAGGGTGGGGAGGAGAGAGGGAAAGAGCTGATGGTGGTCAGAGAACCAGGAGAGCTGTGATACGGTTCCAGTCTCATGGCTGGCAGGCTCCAGACCCAAAGAGCAGGTATTTCAGTTTGTATCTGAAGGTGGGGGAAAAAAAGCCAATGTCCCAGTCTGAAAGGCATCAGTTGGGAAGCATTCTTTCTTACTCTGGAGAGAGTCAGCCTTTTTGTTCTATGTATGCCCTCAACCAGTGAGGCCCACCCACGCTGGGCAGGGCCATTTTCCAATCTCGTCCAGAAACACCCTCACAGAAACATCCAGGATAATGACTGGGCACCCGGTGGCCCAGTCAAGTTGGCACATGACGTTAACCATCACCATAGACTACCCTGCAATAAACAGGAAAGAACCACTGACACACAGAACAGCTTGGCTGAATCTCAAGGGGATGATGCTGCGTGAAACCAAATCCAATCACAGAGTGCGTACTGTATGCTCTATTTATATGCCATTGTTGATTGACATTATGGAGCTGTGAAACAGACTAGTGGTTGCCAGGCACTAAGATCAGTTAAGCTGAGAACGGGTGGGAATGAGTATGGTTATAAAAGCATAACTGGGGAGATGCTTGTGCTCATAGAATTGTTCTGTTTTTTGACTACCCTGATGGACACAGGAACACGTGATAAAATTGTATAGAACTAAATACACACACGTGCACACACATGCACACATGGGTACAAGTGAAGCTGAGAAACCTGAATAAGATTAGTGCATTGTGTCAACATTAATATCCTAACTTTGACACGGTACTACCGTTTTGCAAGATCTTATAATTAGGGAAAACTGGGTGAAGTGTGTACGGCATTTTTCTGTATTATTTCTAACAATTGCATGTGGTTCTACAATTGTCTTAAAATAAAATATTTAACTTAAAGCAACAAGAAGTCACTAGCAAAAAGAATGAAACTGCAATAATTGGAGTATTCAGGATTTGGCCCTGAGCCAAAATTCAGTCTCCCCCCATAAGAACATGGTCACACAAAATCAGGGCTCCATAGTCAAGGATAAAAGGAACACGGATGTTAGGTGAGCAATGGAAGGTCTCTGTCATAACCTACGTCTGTTTCTTCTATTTCTTCTTCCCCGACCTATGCCCCTTTAGAGTAAATGCATCTAGTTGCCCACTGGATATTTCCATCTGAATAGACAGACTTCTCAAATTTGAGATGCTCATGGTGTATACTCACCGTCTCCCCAAACCTTCCCCTCCACTCGTTTGTCTCTGAATTAATGGGTGGCACCACCTTCCTTTCAGTCACCTACTCTAGGAAACTGTCCCTCCCTTACTCTGGACACCTAAGTTCCGTGCACCATTTCCCTGTGCGAAACATTCTCCTTGTCCCTCCAACTCCATCCCTCACTCGTACGCCATCCACTTCCATCTCTGTAACTACTGTTGTCTTTTGGGTCTCAGCTTACTGGTCATTTCTTCCCACCACGTTTGAGCTGAATAGTAAAACGTGTTACCAGTGTGCCCGTATCTTACTTTATCTCATGATTCTCTTTCCCCTCTAGACTATAGGTTCTAAAGCCAAGAGCCTCAGGCTTGGCCACACATCAGAAGCATTTGAAGAGTTTTCAAAACACTGATGTCTTGGCCTGCCACTAGAGTTTTTTCTGACGTAAGTGGGCTCGGCAGTAGACTGTGCATTGGAATGTTTAAAAGCTCCTCAGGTAATTCCTATCATGTCTTAGAACCACTGTTCTAAACCTAGCAAGTCTAACTGTCCACCATTGTCTTCCCAGCTCCAAAACAGAGCCTCACACACAAATCCAGAAACACTTACCCACTGAATGGGGCAGGAAGTGATCTCTTTCACTGTCGTCCTGGAAAACCTTAGGTCTTGAGGTCTAGGAACACTGCCACTGCACAGGGTGACTCAGCTCTGAAGAGGGGAAGCTCGCGTCCCTGTGGCTGCTGCCAGGCCCTGCTGGGAGCGGGGCCACCCCTGCCCTGTACTTTGGCTTCAATTATTTGCACCCATGTGGCAGAGGCCCAGGGTGCCGGCCAGGCCCACACAGTCTTCTCTCATACCCTGAAGTGTGGCAGACCAAGACGCCAAAGCTTGGGCTTGGCAAAGTTTGACGTTTCCCTTCAGGGCATGAGCCAGTATGTCAGATTCAGTCATCTGAGAAAGAAATCTACATTCTACACAGGCAGCAAATGTGTTTGCAGTGTGGCTGCGGTGTCGCTGCCGGAACTAGGCTGCAGAACAAAAGTCCTGTTGCCAAAGACAATAAAGTCACAAATGACTGGAGAAACATGCACAATTGTTCCTTGACCAAGCCTAATTCACTCCAGGCAGATGTTCTTATTGTTCCAACTCGTGAAGAATAATATTTCAAAGATGCAAATAGCAAAGTCAAGTGATTTCCTCTCATGGAAATGAGCTGAAATGTATGTTCTGTGTGAGGAGAGTTAGGATCTTTTGACACAGAGCCCAGAATAGCAGGTATTTTAGGATTCAGAAATGTCACCTAGCCCAGGGATCCCATTGTACATCTGAGGATATTAATGCATAAGTAGAGAGAAGTTAAATTTTCAAGGATCAGGGAGGGTCAAATATCTAGCTCCTGGAAGAAACAGAAATAGATTGGAATATCATTAAAAAGTAGTTTCTAGCTCTCAATACTTTCCAACAAATAAGTAACCACCATTTGTTAATCCAGGCATTCAAAAGCATTTATTGAACACCTACTATGAACTAAACACAGCACAAGGCACCAGGGATTCAAAGACGCAAAGCAGAATCCTGCCCTTTAGGAAGAGTAGGGAAAAATAAAGAGAAAATAAAACAGATCAGTAATGGTGCAACTGAGGCATGGTGGAGAGAGCTCTAATCAGGGGGGAGGGTAGAAACAAAGATTAAAACTACAATGAGGTGAGTAAAAATGCCAAAGCTTGACAACACATTCTGTTGGTGGGACTTTGAGGAAGGAAATACTGGTGCATCCCTTGTGTTACGTTCTGAACGTTTGTGTTCCTGTTTCCCAAATTTATATGTTGAAGCTCTGACCCTCAGTGTGATGTGATTAGGAGGTGGGGCATTGGGAAGTAATTAGATGTAAATGCTGTCATGAGGGTGGAGCCCCCAAGAGGGAATCAGTGCTTTTATAAGAAGAGACACCAGAGAGCTTGCTTCCTTTTCCTCTCTCTGCCATGTGAGAACACAGCGAGCAGGTGGCTGTCTGTGAGCCAGAAGGAGAGACCTCCCCAGGAACCGAGTTTGCTGGCACCTTGATCTCAGACTTCCCAGCCTCCAGAAATGTGAAATGTACATATCTGCTGGTTAAGACCCCACTGGGTGAGCAGCCCAAGCAGACTAAGACACCTAGTCAGAATGTGAAATCACATAAACCCTATGGAGAGGGATTGATAATACATGGCAAAACAGCACATGCATTTACCACCTCCCCCAGCAATTCTACTTCTAGAGATCTACTCCAGTGATACACCATCAGAAGCACAAAAATAATTGTGCACGGAGACCTTCATTACATTTCTATTTGCAACAGAAAAAAAAAAAAACCGGAGACAACCCCAATGTCTGTCACTATGGAAATAGTTTAACAAACTATTATAAATTCACACAGTGGAATACTATTCAGCCATAAAAATGAGAACTCTCTCTGAATACTACTCTGTGAATGATCTCCTGTATTTATTAAGTGAAAAATGTGGAGAAAAGTACATACAGCATGTTCCCATTTATATAAGAAAAGGCAGTGATACAAATGTGTGCAAACAGCCTATGCATATTTTAATAGAATTAATAAAAAACAATGAAAGAATAAGCCACAATTATTTTTAAATAGTCACTTATGGGAGAGGGAGGGAATAGATTGGAGGGGGAACATTTAGATGCTAGATTTCTCTAAATATTCCATGTTTTATAGATTCTTAATTATAAATATTTCATAGAATTTAAAAACAAAATTCAATGCAAAAACACTCCCTAAAAATCTAATGTCAAATAAAACTGATTATCCTAAAGGTATGTACAGTTAACAGCGTAATCATAACTATTCCAAGAAACATAAAACACATTGACTGTATGTTCCCAGCAAATTATAACTTATGCACAACAAGAGCTAAAACAAACAAACAAACAAAACCTCTTAAGCTCTTTTCAGAAATCACCGGTATTGGTGTTGGTGTTGGTATTTTCACTCTGAGACAGCTGTGTGAGTATTGTGGGATCTATCAAATGATTAGTTATATTAGCATTATTTGGATTTAAGATATAAGATCAATGTGCTAAGTAAAAACCGTATTGTCATAATTTGAATTGGAGTATCTATGATCTTTTTAAAGAACACATATTTCCTGGCAGTATCGACCAAAAATACCTAGAAACCATTATAATTCAGTAACAGTGAGCACCTCCGGTGCCCAGACTGTGGCTTCTAAATAGTTTCCCATGAAAATACATCAGGCTCCTTGGAAAAGTGGGTAATTCCAGGTCTGGGCTGGGAACTGGGCACACGGGCCAGAGTGTTGCTGAGGGGGGAGGACGCGTCCTTGGTCCTAGTGGGAGGCAAAGCAGAGACAGGCACAAACGCAGAGATGCTGCTGCTTGGACCCTATGGCCTGGAGTGGCGGTGAGAGGGGAAGCGTTCTAGTGGCTCCAGTTTTCTCAGGTGAGTAGGAGTCACGTCATTCTCAGAGAAAGAGGGTAGGCAAGGTGGAGATTTCTAAGGCAGCAGGAAATACTTGAAATAGTCCTAGAAGAAGAGAGGACTGAGAAGTAGCCAGAGAACTGCAGTGTGACAGGACCCAGCTGAGGCTGGTGACCGCGAATCTCCAGGGGGACCAAGTAGTGCGGTGTGTCCTCAGCGACCGCGGCTGTCAGGGTAGAGGACCAGAAAGGGTGAATGACTGAGCTTGGACAGAAGTGGTTTTGCTTTTTGTTTTTATGTTTTAAATAAGAAAAACTTATATACATTTAAATGCTAGGAGCAAAAAAACAAGAAAAGGTGAGAAATTGAGGATAAGGATGGACGGGGACTAGTCAGGACCAGGGGGGAGAACTACCTACCCTGAAGTGGAGGTGCTCAGTGTGGTCGCATGACCAGCAGCAGCATCACCTGGGGACTGGGTAGAGAGGCGAGGTTCCAGACCTACTGACTCAAAGGCCTGGGCGTGTGGAGGGGAAGCCCAGCAGCCCGCACCCTGCCAGCCTCGAGCAGACTGGAGCACGCTGACCTTGAGAGCCGGGGCCTTAAAGCCCCAGCCGGCAGCGCTGCTGCAGGGGGCTGAGCCGCTGGGCCAGCCCCATCTGCTGGCCTCTGTCTTCTCAGAGGAGGGGAGGGGTGGGGTTTTAGGGAGTAGGAAGCTTTTCATTCTTCCCTGGGGCACATGTTCATTCGATACGGACAGTCTATGTTCTGCTCAGAAAGGAGCAATGAAAGGCAGGATCCCGGCCTTTCCACGGCCTGAGTCTAGACGCCGGGAGCAGGAAAGAAGCAAGCCAGCATATGAAGGAACAGGCAAGTGGCGTGAAGGCTCTGAGGAGGCTCCCGGGCACAGTTTAGTGAAGTGTTCAAGGAAGCCCTCCCTGTTGGGAACATTTAATCCCTGGCTGAAGGCTTAGAATGAGCCAGAAGACATGGTCAGTGTGTCCTTGGCCGAGGGGGCTGATCCCTGCAGAAGGGCCTGGCAGTGTGAGGAGGAGGAGGGAGCCCCAGCCTGGAGATGGGAACAGGGCACAGAAGTCTTCACTCAGCCTCAGAGCCACTGAGCCTGGTAACAGGCTTGCATTCGATTGCTCCAGCCTAGGCCACTGAGGGGTTTTGAGCATAGGGGTTGCCACGCAATTAAACCCGGTTTCCCGACTCCTGTGCACTCCACAGATGTCTCACCTGAGCAGTACCAGCTACATACTAGAATTACTTACGCAATTTGTAAAATATTCTTATTTCTGGGCCTTACTTCCAGAGACTGTGGTTTATTTGATCTGTAGTGGAGCCCAGGCTTCGGGTTTGCTTCATTTTTGTGTTTGCTGTGTTTTATGCTGGCCAGGTGATTTTAACATGCAGCCAGGGATGGAAACCCTCGTTCTACTTGAGCTCTAATCTTTTCTCCTACACCTCCCCAAGCTGAGCTTCCAGCAGCCTGCCAGCTGCCCTGTGTCTGCTAGGACGTGGCTCTATTGTCTTTTTTAACCACTTCATTGCGTTCTAGCATGGAGGGGGTCCCAGGTGGCCGGACTCCCAGCTACCTGCCAGGGTGCCGTCCCCTGGCCCAGAACCTCAGAACAGCGGTGTTGGCAGGTGAGAGGTGACGTTAACGTTCCGACAGCAGAAGTGCCGAGGTTAGGCGGACTTCCAGCTGGAGAAGAGGGCCGGCTTCCACAAAGCATCTCCCATGTCTTCACGAAGAGGACTTTCTCGAATGCTGCTTTTAAGACTTTCTCTTTAAAAATAAAGCATCAGTAGGTTTCACTCAGAGTGGGGGGGGGTCTGAATTTTACATAATCTCCATGACTGGAAGAGTCCTGGATAGCAAGTGACAGGGCAATACGAGATGCCGCAGAAGCCCACCAGACAGGAGATTCTAACACCCATGATGCAATAGATGAAGACAGAAGTTCAATACCATGACACAAGCCCACTTCTCGCTCACACGAAGTCCACAATATGTGTTCGCATCTCCCAGTGACCATCAAGCCCCCTTTCCCACCCTATTCAACACAGGGGTTCCAAGGACACCGCCTCGCTGGGTCTGCAGCAGGCCAGCCGGAGAGGGCGACGAAGGCGGCCTGCGCGGAGAGACAAGTGTAGGGCAGGTGGGTCCTCCGTGTGATCCGGAGGGGAGGCCCGACCTGGGCCAGCCTCAACATGAGGAGCCCTGGGGCAGCTGAGGGTACAGACCAGGGGAAGTCCCAGCTCACTGCCACTAGCTTTGGCCCACTGGACCCTAGAGTTGTGCCCACCAGGACCACCAGGGACATCCTCATTACCAAGTCCGTGGCCTTCTCTGAGTTTCTACAGCAAACGCACATCGGACCCCCAAGCCCAGTTTCTCCCTCCTGGGCGCACAGCTCAGCTGCATTTCCCAGCCCCCTTGCGGCTCTGAGTGGCCGAGGGACAGTTCTGGCCAGTGCAGTCCAGGCGTCACTTCCAGGCTGGCCCTTCTAAGGGTAGGAAGGGGGACTGAGATCAAGGCTTGTCCTCCATGGTCACTGGGAGATGTGAATCCACATCTTGGATTTTGTGTGAATGAGAAATGGACTTCGTGTGGAGGTTTAGAAATTTTAGGTCTTCGTCTGTTACATCACATACTGTTAGAATTTCCCATCTGGTGGGCTTCTGCAGCATCTGATATTCTTGACCCAGATGACTGTGCTCCCTGCCCCTGGACTTTACCTTCACAGCCAGAGACAGTGTCCTCTGACTGCCACTGTCCCAGCCTGGGCAGACAGGGGCCGAGGGAGCCAGGTGAGCAGCGCAGCATGGCTGGTCTAACTGGGTCTGGGGCAAGTCCCTCCCGATGTCCACTGCTGAGACCTGTGTCATCAGCCCGGCCACTTTGGCATTTGGGATGAATGGAAAACCCAACATCTCCTGAGTGGGTTCTGGGGGATATTTACTTGGTTATTCCCATGTCATATTTCAGGGTCAGAAAGTAACTGGGGGCTGGGCCCCTAATAAATGGTAATTAAATATTTGAATATGGTTGAATCACTGGTTTCTCTCTGATGGGGCAGCTGAGCTCCAACAGGAGTCAGCACTCCTGGAGGGACAGTGGCTCATGCCCCCTCTGACGTGTCTGCTCTGGGCATGGGCTCCGAACAGGGAGCTTGCTGGGCCGGGGGTGAAGCGTGACGTCCTGAGATAGGGCTCAGCCGTGACAGTTTTCTGAGTCTGTGACAGATGCCACTTACATTGAGCCCATTGGGGAGGATGCCAGAGCCAGCCTCATGTGCCCAGGGTGGTCCCGGAAACCCACAGTCCTGGGTGTTATCAGCTGTCTGAGGAGGCGTGGCCAGACCCTGGGCCTTTCCTCAACACGGCCACCACCCGCACCCACAGAACCCTGGCAGGGCGCACCACACCCAGCCTGAATTCCCAGGGAGCCAGGCCCAGGTGAGACAGGCAGTCAGAGCACTTAGGCCGGGCGTGCAGGGCTCAGCGGCTTAGGGTTTGCTGGTGCAATCAGCACGGGAGGTGCTGGGGCCAACAAAGGCTCCATGCGGGAGCGAGGCCAGCAGGGCAGAGCAGGAGCCCGCAAGGTGCCTGTCCAGGGTGTCCTCAATTGGGTGTGTGCAGCCCTCACTGTGGGCTAGCCCGGGGCTAGAGGGATGTTTAAACAGGGCCAGATCCACCCTTCAGAAACCTCCTCGATTAAACACCCTCTGCAGAAAGGTCCATCCTGAACCTCAACTACAATACGCCGCAGGGCACAGGTAACTCGAAGGCCAGAGAGCACAGCCCAGCTCCCGCCTTGCACAAGTGAGGAGCGGCGCAGTGGCTGCCGTGCAGGGCAGGCTGGAGCCAGGCCAGCCCCCAGAGCACTGCTACACACACACACATACACACACACACACACACACACGATGAGAGAGAGCTGAGCTTACAGCCCGGGAGGAATATCAAAGGGCACCCAGGCCTCCGACCAGCTACGCAGGCAGCTGGAAAGAATTGCGGTCTCAGCTGGAAACTGTGTTCAGAACATTTTTCTGTAGTATATCCCTTTCTAAATAGGCACATCATGACGGTTCAAAGTCTGATTTTAAATTTGTTCAAATTCACACTGAATTAGGAAGAAGAGCAAATACATTGTGGGGGGAGCAAACTACGCAAGAAGGTACAGGCTGTCCCCAGGCACAGCATCACGTCCAGCCCCGGGACGGCGGCAGGGACAGCAGGGCTCCTGAAGGGGACGCTGGCCAGCCCTGCCCTGGCCGAAGGCCGGAGTTTGTACAGAAGCGCGCTGGGCAGTGTCCCCTCCTCTGGCAGAGGGAGCTGCCCACGTTTCCTTTCTCTGTCCCAGGCAGAGGCAGAGGGAGCAGCAGCTCAGAGCGGCCTCCGTCCCTGAGGGAGGGACGTTACCAAAGGAAAACCCACCTGGGGAAGGACCACGATTCCTGTGAGGTTCTTACTTCTCCCAACAAACCGCCCTGGTTCTGCAGCGCACCGGGATGGGTGCAGGGAGTCACCTCTCTGCTAGCCCCCTGCGGGTGCCCCTGTGGGTAAGACAGAAGCCCCTGAGTTTCTCCTGCCCCCTCAGAGATCAGCGCCACCCAGGCCCCTGTGCCGAAGCCGGGGAGGGGACCTGTGGATGCTCCTCTGCTGTCCCTGCTCACTACTGACACTCTCCTTGCACCTTGTGGACGCGCTTTAAAGCCCCCAGCGTTTCCATCTCCACCCTCAGCTTTTCCAGGGATCAGCCACAGGGCTCGGTCCTGGCCGCCCCCAGGGAGGCACCATTTCCTCGCCCCACCCTGGAGAGCGAGGAGGGTGGGTAGGCATGGGGTGGCCGCCCCAGCCTCCCAGTGTGCACCTTTCTCCTCTGCGCCTTGTCACTTCTGAGCCGGGGTGGGCGCCCAGGGTCACCAACATTCTCCAGAGGTTGAGATTTCCATCCCCAGCCCCACCTCACTCACACACACACTCACACACACGTGGGGGGCACTTACCACTCCCCCCACGACGATTCCTGCAGTCGTACATTGACCTTGGATACATGTCTGGGTCCTAGACTTTGACCGCTAAGATCTGCTGAAGAAAACTCAGCAATTTTGCACCAGGGTGGTGGTGGGTCCTCCCCAAGGCTCTGTGTCATGGACCTCACGTCCTTTGTCCTCACCTCCCTCCCGGAAGGGGCATACAAATGCCCCTCTGGCTGCAGCTGGGGCCCCTCTGCACCATGTGCCCTGGTGCTGACTCAGCGCTCCGGGCCGGCGTGGTCCCCGCTTGGCCAGTCCTCTCGGGGCGGAGAGTGGCTGTGTGTGCTGCCGCGCAGCTCTGGCTGTGGCCGACACGCTGTTGAGGATTGTGACTGCGCTGCCATCCAACATCGTGCCCTCTCCAGGGACCACTGGGCTGCGTCTGACTGGCACCGCCACATTCTGTAGCTGTCCCCACGTCAGGCCGCAGCCACTTCCATCGTGCCCAGTGTCAAGGTGGTGGTCGTGAATCAAAGGAGTCGTAGCTACCTTGCACCCTGTACAGGTTTTTATATTTGATTCTCAATGGTCTTGGCTTTCTTCTATTCTATGAAATTAACTGAAATTGAAAGAGAAGCCCAGGCACCCCTTGGGTGCTTCGATACCCCAAGATGTGCTAGCGGGGATTGGCTGGAAGCGCCTTCCACCAGCAACGCGGGGTTCTTGTCCCCTCCCGTCCCGTGACTCTGCTCTCTCTCCACTGGTTCAGGTAAAGCTGTCGTCATCTGCTCACACAGCTGAAAATCTTTTCACTCTCATTTTCACATTCTCCCTCACACTCAAGGTCAAAAAATTAGCAGGTTTTCTTACCAAGCCCGACTCTGCCAAATACTTAGAGAAAAGCCAGCAACGGTCAAGCCCTCTGGGCTCCCTCAGCACACGAGACCCTGGCCGGGCCTCCACGGCCCACTCCTCGCCTGTGCGCCTGTCCGGGTCCCCTCACACACACCCCCGTCCTCGCACGCGTCCCTAGTATGTCCCATCCACGGGAATCTTTCCTCCCAGCACCTCAGCTCCCCCTGCCTGGGTGCCAGCACCAGTTCCAGTGCTTTCATGGACTGCTCGTTTTGGGGGGAGCACAAGACCCCGCATCACCTAGGGATCGCCCACCAACCTCCTCTGCCACACTTTCTGGGAATCCTCCTTCCTTCCAAAGCAGCAACCCTACTTTGTCTTTTCAGCATGCAGTGGTTTGAGGCCCCTACAATGAGGGAATTCTGTCAGGTAAACTCACATGGTGAATTGCGCCCCCCTCTCCCCCTTACGCCTGAACTGTGCGTTCTCAGCGCAGCACCTGCCCAGGAGAAGAGGCCACAGCCTGCCCTGCCCCGGTTCCCTCCACGAGAGCCCTTGCTGGTGCCATGCAGGAGCGGTGGGCAGTGGCTCTGCTCCACTGGGCTCCAGGGGGTACTGAGGAGCTGCAGTTCAGCATCCCAGGTGGCAGCCCCGGGAGGTCACAGCCAGTAAGCAGAGCGAAAATGTCACTTCTGGCCAGTCAGAAATCCACAGAGCCCCTGCGCCGATGCTCTTCCTATCAGACCCCAGGAAGCTCCTCCTTGGAGGGCACAAGATATGATTTCTTTGCTCTCTATTCTTTCCTCTCCTCCGCAACCCCTGGAATATTTTTACACGTTTG
The DNA here is from genome assembly GCF_041146395.1 of Eulemur rufifrons. Taxonomy (NCBI): domain Eukaryota; kingdom Metazoa; phylum Chordata; class Mammalia; order Primates; family Lemuridae; genus Eulemur; species Eulemur rufifrons. The sequence continues at coordinate 3,988,984 of NC_091010.1, read as the reverse complement.
CCTACCCCAAGGGTTGGACAATTTACTCCTACTTTTCTCTTTGGTAAAACCAGAGGGCGAAGTTTGCTCTCCAGATCCTTCAGCACAACTGCTCTATTAGGTGAAGGAATCATTCTCTTGATGATATTGAAAGCTTCTTCCGTCCTACCCTGGGGCATTATTTGCTATTTCTGTGTCTTTTCCTAGCTTTTCTCCTTGTGAAGGGCTCTTCAGTATGGATTTGAATCCGAGTTCCACCACTTCCAAGATCTGTGACTCTGGGGAAATTAATCATCCTCTCTAGTTGCCAGCTTCCCCATCTGTACGTAGTCAATACCCCCCTCACGGGGGTTTCTGGCAATTTAATAGGTAAAGAAAACATTCCAGGTTCGGCCACCCCACCCAGAGTGCAAACTGTGCCACGTTTTCTGAGTGCTCTGAGACATCACCTGCTCCTGCAGAATCTGCGCCCCCTGAGGTTCCCCCTCAGCGGGTGGGGGCAGTGGACCCAGTGTTGGGGTGTCATGGGGCTGCCCATCTCCACCCAGCAGGCTGCACCTCCAGCTTCTGCCAAGCCGTGTGACCCTCGCCTCTCAGAGCCCTGGGGCCCACCCTGCCTCCTCCCCTCCATTCCTAGCACTCTCTACGGCAACTTGACAAATGCTTTTGACAAAATCGTGCTCAGGTCACGTATAGCAGGTGGGATCCAAAGCACAAGGAGTGACTTTGACTCCGTCTGTGCCCCCACCAGTGCCCCGACTCGGCCCTCGTCAGTAGGTCCTGTCCAGCTCCCTCTGCCCTGCCGTCTGCCTGCCTTCCTGTGCTGGGACCACACGTGTCGCAGCGTCTAGACTATTATTCCAAGTGCTGCTGTCAAAAGTCAAATCTGCCTTCTAGGCCCGTCCCTTCTCCACTTTGCTTCCTTCCGTGTGACGTGAGGTTGGGTCACCATGCCCTTCCTGCGGGCTCCAGAGTCCTCGTCTTTGAACCACTAGAGTATTCAAATTTTGTCCTTTGGCAAAAACTTAAAAATAATTCCAGGTTCAAAATGGTATTTCCCCTCAAAATACTATCAGTTCTATAGTCATTAAAAAAAAAATTAAACAAAACAACATCATATACTGCTTCATATATAAGGGAGTAAAACCTGGCAAATATATTCAATGCTTAATTGACAGGGCAGGGGGCTGACTGCCTGTGCTTAAAAGTAACAAAAGACAGTACATACGTGGAAAAGTGCAAATGTCCACCCATCAGAGGAAACTTCTGGAATTGCCCCAGGACACCACCTTGGATGTGCTCTACTCCGCCAGGGTGTCAGGGCAACACGACAGGAACGGGAAAAGGCAGAAAGGTTAGGCAGCCAGCAACAAATCACGGTGCTGTGTCTCCATGAGTTAGAAATGCAGCTCCCGGGCCCCTCCCAGCCTGGCTGAACCGGCCGCCCCTGGGTGGACGAGGTCCACGCAATGTGGAAGGGGCACAGAGTCAGCAGTCGGAAAAAAGAAAAGCATTAATTTGCTTATTTTGCTTCCACAACAACAAAAATTAGTCTTCTGGCAGCGAAGAGGTGAATTCGGGGGCGGGATGAGCTCACGGAGCGAGGGTGTTGAGCGCTCGCTCACTCCCCGGGCCATCTGCAGGGCTGTGGGCAGGGGGAGGACAGCCCAGTGCCAAACTGGGGCTGCGTAGGTTTCATTTAACATTTGAAAAATAAAGAGCTCAGCTGAACAACAGAAAACAATAGCAGATTGTTTTAATTGAGACAACCTCTTGCCTATTTTTCCTCTGCAACTTGTAATGTTTTGTGCTCACAAATTGTGTTTGATATTTTTCTTACACTTGAAAATGACATCTGGAGAACAATTATTATGTCCTTAATATTTAATGTAGGATATCAAATTAATTTGAATCACACTTTGACCAGCTTTAGTTTATTTCCAATAGCAATAATCTTTTCCCCTCTGTTGTCTAGTTAAGTGGGGGTGGGTAGAAAGAGGTGCTGATGCGTCACGGCTAAAGAGTGAGAGAAGACCAGAGAACCCTTCAGGAGCTGGTGCTGATGCGCAGCAGTCGGGAGACAGCGCAGCCCCTTCCCTGTGTCCCTGCCCTCTCCCTGGGCAGCCCAAACTTCACATCCCTACACAGCTCTGGCTCCTTGGAAGTGTGTTGTTGGTACAAGAAGGGTCTCAGGAGCATGGAGATCAGATTGCCACGGGAAGACTTCTAGAGAGATGATGTCACACAGGGAACTGGCTCGAACACGGGGACTGTGAAGTGGACAGGCACCCTGTGCTCAGAGGATGGGAATATGTTGAGAAGATCCCTCTAAAGAGAAAGGGATTCGTGGAGTCACCGTGAAATGAGCACTTTCAACCACCTGCACGAGAGCCTGTGCTAAGGGCTGAATGCTGTGATGAGAAAAGACACTGGTGTCCACAAAATCTCTCCAGGGAAAACTTAAATGATTATAATAATGAAGGTACCTTACAAGTCATGGCTTAAAAATGCTTCCATGGCTATTATCTCACTGGATCTTTGCAACACCCTGAGAGGTAGGCTGTATTTTTTCCTTTTTTAGACAGAAGGCACAGAATAAAACAATTGTGAGTTTTTCCATCAGGCAAACCGGAGCTTGCACCCAGATTTTGTCCTTTATTTATTTAACCTCTCTACGGCCTTCCAAATAACTCTCTGTAAAATGAGACTTTCAATAATGACTTCATTGGACTTTTGTGAAGTAAGTAAATCAATTAAAACAATGCCCAGAACTTAACAGACACACACGCACACAATGGGAGCTATTGTTATACTGGAGATGAGAAAACTGAAGTCTAGAGGGATAATTTAACTTGATCTTGACTACACTGAAAGTAAGTTGTCCGTGCCAGGCCAAGGTCCAAGACCTTCTCAGTGTGTCAGCTACAGCTATCCAAAGAGATGCTAATGAAGAGGTAACAAATTTGCAAAGAGGTAACAAAATTGCATTTGTTATGCAATATGCATAACAAATTCGCATATTGCATATGCGCTGGTAATCCATCCCAAAGATAGTAAACATATGAAAAGATGTAGATTTAGGAAGCAGGTTATTCACTACAGTGCTATTTGTAATGGGAAAACACTGGAATGAACGCTCATGGCTGTCAATAGCACCTGATGACCTGAAGCCATACAAAGCACTGAGGAATAACTCCACAGATTGCTGCTGTGTGCTCTCCAGGATGTAGTTTGAAGTGAATAAAGTAAGGTGGGCAAGAAGGTATGTACATTATGCTACTATTTATTTAAGAACAAGGCAAATGCACGTACAGATGTTCCTTGACTTTACATCCCAATAAACCCATTATAAATCAAAAACATTCTAAGTCAACAATGCACTTAATACCCCTAGAAGCCCATCATGAAGTCAAAAAATCAAAGTCAAACCAATGTAAGTCGGGGGACAGAGCTGGGGACATGCTCACTGCCTTGTAGACCCAGTGACCCCCACACTCGGCGAGCAACACCATGTCCCCGGAAGTGCCCTCTGCGTCCCACTCCAAGGTGCTCCACCGAGAACCAAGCAGTCACCCACTGGTGTCAGGTGAACCAGGCAGACCAGAACAGGGCTGCAAGTGCTCTAAAAGCCCAATTGCCATTGGAACCACAGCTCCAGCAAGCCGAAACTACACAGGGAAACTGCCTGCTAAAGTAGAAAATTTAAACAGGATTCAGAATTTCCTATCATAATATCCAAAGTGCCCATTGTACAATAGTAAACCACTCATCTTTCTAAGAACCAGGAAAGTTTACCTTGAATGGGAAAAGATAATCAAATAACCTAAATACTGAGATGAATCCAATGGTGAAATTATCTAAACATGATTTTAAAGCAGCTATTGTTAACAAAATGCATCAGTGACCAATTACAAATTCTTTTGAAACAAATGCAAAAAATACAAAACCTCTACAAAGAAATAGAAGTCTTAAAAAAGAACCAACTTGAAATTATAGAACTGAAAAATATAATAACCAAAATAAAAATTGGATGGATAGGCTCAATAATAAAGCAGAAATGACAGAAGTTAAAATCCGTGAACTTGAAGATAAATCAATAGAATCTACTGGATTTGAAAAAACAGAGAAAACAGGCTATAAAAAATGAACAGAGCCTCAGAGACCTGTGGGACAGTAACGAAAGGTTTAACTTCATTATCTTGGGACTAAAAGAGTATTCAACAAAATAATGGCTGAAAACATCTTAATGTGCCAAAATACAGAAACCTATAAGTTCACAAATTTTAGCAAACCCCTAATAGGGTGATAAATGCAAATAAAACTATGGCAAGACACATTATAATTAAACTGAAAACTAAAGACAAAGAACAAAATCTTAAATGCAACCAGACAGAAGTGACGCATTGCCCAGACGGGAACATCAGTTCAAATGACAGTGGGTTTTTCAGCTGAAACCATTTATACAAAAAGGAATTGGCACAACATGGTCAAGTGTTGAAATAATAGAACTGTCAACGTGGAATTCTTTGTCTGGCAAAGCTGTCCTTTAGGAATGAAAGAGAAATAACAACATTATCAGTCAAAGAAAACCCAGAAGAATTTGTCACCAGCTGGACTACCCGTAAAGAACATCTAAAAGGAGCTCTGGAGACTTTAGAGGGCTGAAGTTTAGACAACAGACACTTTGGAACTTTAGAAAGGAAAGAACAATGGAAAGGGTAAAGTGATCACAAATATAATAGACTATTGCTCTCCTCATGAACTTCTTAAATCATAGTTAAAGGCGGAAGCAAAAGTGACGCCACCCTCTGATGTGGAGCCCAAAGTATGTAGAATGACTACACAAGGCACTTATACTTAAGAAGTGGGCAATTTAAAGACACCTACATGGAAGTAAGTTATCTATACCTCATTCAAAGTGGTGAAACATCCATAATTGTAGGTTGTGAAGTAATATTAAATAATATTATAATACTTACAGCAACCAATAAGAAAATTACACAAAGACATACGCTCAAAAATAGTCAAATAAATCTGCATGAGATTCTAAACATGGCCAAGTAACCCACAAGAAGGCAAAAAAAGAGAAACAGGGATGAACGACAGAGGGAACAATTAGAAAATAGATGATAAAATGACAGAATTAAGTCCTAACATATCAGTAATTACTTTAAATGTGATTGGTCAAAATACTCCAATTAAAATCCAGAAATAAGCATAGTGGATTAAAAAACATGAACCAACCATGTACTGTCTAAAAGAAACTCACATCACACATAACAGAGGTAGATTGAAAGTGAAGATGTAGATTGAAAAGATGTATCATGCAAATAATTTTAAAAAGCAGGCACGTGTGTATGAATAGCAGATTAAGTGGCTCAGAGCAAAGAAAGGTACTTGGGACAAAGAGAAACATTACATAATGGCATTTTTATCAATCCACAAAGAAGGCATAGCTAACCTAATTGTATATTCACCAAATATCAGAACCTCAGAGCACGTGAAGCAAAAACTGAGAGCTTAAAGAAAAAATAAACAAATCCACAGTTAAAGTTAGGGACATCCACACCAGTCTCTCAACAACTGAGAGAAAAGCTAGACAGAAAATCATAAAACAAATATGCAGATGTGAAAAGGACAACGAGCCAACGTGATCTAATTGATACACACAGAACATTCACCCAGCAGCAGCAGAGTATGTATTCCTTTCAAGGACTCAGGGAACATTCGCCAAGATCGACCATATCCTGGGCTGTAAAAACAAACAAACTGAAAAATTTAAAGAGTTGAAATCATACAGAGTACATTTCTCCTCCTCGGATTTCAGTTTCAAATGTCCTATATTCAAATTCACTGATTCATTTCATTTCAGTTATTGAAATTTCCAGAATTTCTATATGATTCCTTTACTTAATTTCTCTTTATTGATACACTTATTTTGTTCATATATTGTTTTCTTAGTTTCCTTTTTTTTGTTCATGTTTTACTTTAGTTCTTTGAACATATTTAAGACAGTTGATTTAACAACTTCTTATCGGGAGATGTTTTGATTACTGATTCAATCTTGCTACTCTTTATCCGTCTGTTTAGGATTTCTATTTCTTCCTGGCTCAGTCTTGGGAGGTTGTATGTTTCTAGGAATTTATCCATTTCTTCTAGGTTTTCTAGTTTGCAAGACTTGAAAAAGAAGAACAAAGTTGGAGGACTCATACTTCCCAGTTTCAAAACTTCCTACAAAGCTTCAGTAATCAAATTAATGTGATACTGTTATAAGGATAGACATAGACAAGTGGAATAGAATTAAGGGTCCAGAAATAAACTCATACCTCTGCTTCCAGCTGAATTTCTATAAAGTTGCCAAGACTATTCAATGGGGTAAGAATAGTCCTTTTAATGAATGGTGCTGATACAACTGTATGTTCATATGTCAAAAAAAAAAAAAAAAGAGAGAGAGAGAGAGAGAATTTGGACCCCGATCTCAGACTACATCAAAAATTAACTAGTAATACATCAGTGACCTAAATATGAGAGCAAAATCTACAAAACTGTTAGAAGAAAACATAGGGGTAAATTTTCAAATTTACCAGAGATTTGGTAATAAAATCTTAGACATTACACAAAAGTCGTAAGAAAACAAATAGATAAATTGTACTTCTTTAAAATCAAAAACCTTCTTTGCATCAAAGGACATTATTAAAACAGTGAAAAGACAACCTGTATAATGCGTAAAAATATTATAAATCCTGTACCTAATAAGGACCTAATATTCAGAATATATAAAGAACTCTTGTAACTCAACAACAAAAAGACAAACAACACAGTTTTAAAATGGGCAAAATACTTGAACAGACATTCCTCCAAAGAAAAGATACACATGACTAATAAGTGCGTGAAAAATACTGAGTTATCATTATTAACTAGAGAAATGCTAACAAAAACAAGGAGGTAGCACTTCACACTCATGAGGATGGCTATAAAAAAAAAAAAAGAAAAAGAAAACAGCAAGTGTTGGCAAGGATATAAAGCAACTGGAACCCTTGTACATTACAGTGGTACTGTAAAATGGCTCAGGCACTGTAGAAAGCCATTTAGCAGTTCCTCAAAAAGTTAAACATGAATTATTCTATGGCCTAGCTATTCCACTCCAGGGTATATGCTCAAAAGAATTGAAACTGGTACTTAAACAAATACATGTGCAAGTTTATTCATTGCAGCACTATTTACAATAGCCAGAAGGTGAATGCTGTTCAAATGCCCCTAAACAAATGAACAGATAAACAGATTGCAGTATATCCGTGTAATGGGATACTACTAAACCACAAAAATGAATGAAGTCCCGATGCATGCTACAATGTGGATGAATCTCAAAAACATTATGCTGAGTGAGAAGTCAGACACAAAATGTCACATACTGTCAATTTCCTTGATATGACATCATTTGATTAGGTAAATCCTTCCAGACAGAACGAACACAAATATATGAGATGGATGGAAGAGAGGGGACTGGGGAAGGAACTGTTTCATGGATAAGAGATTTCCTCTTGGGATGATGAAAATATTTTAGAACTAGATAGAGGAGGTGCTTGCACGAAAGCAGCACTAAATGGTTTTCTTAAAATGGCTAATTTTATGTGAATTTCACTTCAATAACGAAAAAAAAAAACTTAGTAAAAAAGAAAACCAAACAATCCAATTAGAAAAAGGCAAAAAATGTGAATACACACTTTAATAAAGAGATACGAATGGAACATGAACAGATGAAAAGATGTTCAGCATCATTAGCCATTTGGGAGATGCAAATTAAAACCAACATGATATGTTAACATTACTACACAACTATCATAATGGTTAAAATAAAAATAAGGATAACAAAAGATGCTGATGAGAATGAGGAGAAAGTTTATCACCTTTGCATTGCTGGTGGGAATGAAATGACAGGACCCCTCCGCAAAAGAGTTTGGCAGTTTCCTACAAAACTAAACACACACTCAACATACTACCCAGTAATTGCACTCCCAGGCATTTATCCCAGAGAAATGAGAACTTTCACCCACACAAAAACCTGGACACAATTGTTCACAGCAGCTTTACTCAGAATAGCAAATATTAGAAATATCCCAAACGTCTTTCAACGGGTGGCTGTTTAAACAAACTGTGGCACATACATGTCGAGGAATACCAGTTGGCAATAAAAAGGCAACAGCTATTGATATACATTCCAGCACCTTAGATGGGTCCCAAGAGAACTATTCCGAATGAAAAAGCCAACTCAAATGATTACATGCTCTATGATTTTATTTATATAACATTCTTGAAAAAATTACAGATATGGAAAATATCAGAATAGCCTAGTAGCTGCCAAGTTTTAGGGATTAGGGTTGAGGAGAAGGGAGGGATGGATATGGCTACCGAGGGGTCGCCCAGGCAAGCCCATGGTGGTGGAACTATCTGTGTCTCCATCACTGTGGTGCTCACACACGTCTCTACATATGACAGATAAAACTTCAAAACCACACACACACACACACACGTGCGTGTGCACACACGCAAGTGCTTATAAGGCTGATAAAATCTAAGTAAGTTTTCTGGGTTGTACAAATATAAATATCCAGTTACTGCAGAGTCCTGTGGTCACGCAAAACACTGACACTGGAGGAAGGTGCAACGGGCCACACTGTGAATTTTTTTCCAACTACCTATGGAATCTATAATTACTTCGAAATTAAACATTTTTTAAAAACCTATAGTTCTATATTTTCCATGGAAGTATCTGGGAATTTGTGATGTATTTTATGCTTACACACACACACACACACACACACACACGTGCACTGACAAGCCCTGGCCACTGAAGAGACCTCTCCTCTCCGTCGTGATGAGCGGAGGAGCCGGGAGCGCCCGGGCACTCAGCTGCTGTAACAGCCCTTCTTGTGACGGGAGCCTGGACTCGGTGGAGAAGGGAGTCCTGGACTGCGGCAGGGGGAGCCCAGAAAACAATCCAACTGCCAAAATCATTCAGGAACTAACTTGAAGAAGATCCAAATGGCCAAAGAAGGAACAACTAGACCTTCAATAAGCACAATAACTGCAACGGATTGAAACACATCCAATAGGTTAAAAATCCATGATCTCTCCCAACACCCGAATCTTGGTTTCTAAACATCCTTCTCCAGTGAAATGAGTCAGGGTTCCTTTCACAGAGGGAACCCTAGGGCTGGGACAGGTTAAATGCAAGGTGAGACTGGAACATTTCTTAGTGCCACAAAGGAAGGAACAGCTCAAAGGACAAGAAGATGTGCATGTCAATAAAGCATGGGAGCAAACCTGAGAGGATGTCCAGGCGCCAAATCTGGAACAATCTCAGCAACAAGATAAATAACATAGTGTTGGATTATCATCCATAATATAAAATAAATACCCCTGGATCCATAGGGATATATATAAGTGATTGAATAAATAAATAAATGGAGAAAAGACACTAATCTTTACAGAAGAAATCTAAACAATTTACACAGATAGCCCTCCTCCAAAACATGGAGCTAAATTCCCCTGCCCTACCGTAGAGTGTGGACTGGATTTAGCTGTCAATGACCAAAACATGAGGGGGTGCTAACTTTACAGTAGCGACACCAGAAAAACCCCGCGCTGGCCCAGCGGTCCAGGCTACCTTGCCAGTGAGGGCACGCGCCCCGCGGCGCTGAGGCAGGAGAGGCACTGCGCCTACATGGTGCTCTTTTCAGTATGGCAATGACAGAAACATCAGGCGCCCCGTGCTGAGGGCCAGCCTCCAAAAACCTGACTCGCACTTCCAGAAACTGTCAAGGACGTGGAAAACAAGGGAAGACTGAGAAACTGTCACCGGCCAGAGGAAAATAAAGATACACGAAAACGCTCTTAGTTTGCTGGGGCTGCCGTAACAGAGCGCACTGACTGGGCGGCTCCAACAACACATTTGTTTTCTCACTTTCTGGAGTCCAAAATCAAGGTGTCGGCAGGTTGGTTTCCTCTCAGGACTCTCTCCTGGGCTTGTAGACGGCCGCCTCCCCCCTGTGTCTCCACATGGCCTCCCCCCTGCGCCTCCATGTGGCCTCCACCCCCTGCACCTCCACATGGCCTTCCTTCCCCCTGCGCCTCCACGTGGCCTTCCCTCTCTGTCTGTGGCCTAATCTTCTCTTTCTATGAGGGCACCAGTCGTATTGGATTAGGCCCCGTCCCAATGACCTCATTTTAACTTGATCGCCTCTTTAAAGAAAGTGTCTCCAAATACATTCTGAAGTCCTGCAGGTTAGGACTTCGACACGCGAATTTTGGGAGACCGTGATTAAGCCCACAACAACTACTCAAAGGAGCATGGTGGTGGTGCCAGACCCGACCCTGGAGCAGAGAAAGAGCACCGGTAGGAAGACTCGGGTAAAGTCTGGAGTTCAAGCAATAGTTGGGTACTAATGTTGGTTTCTTAGTTTTGACAAATGCACCACGGTGATGTGAGATGCTGACAACAGGAGAAACCAGGTGTTTCTCTGAAACTCTCTGTTCTATCTTGGCAACTTTTCTGTAAATAAAACATTATTCCAAAATGAATAGTTTATTTTAAAAATTGGCAAAATCTTTTTTTCCCATTAATTCATGTTGCTCCCCAATTGAACATGGGTATGAGGGGAATTTGAAACACTTTGTTGGCCCAACACGGGTTCATGACTACACAGGGGAGGCTGGGAGGATGGGAACGGCTCCACTTGGGCCTCACAGGGAGTCCTGGCCCCCCCTGGTGTGGGAAGAACACGTCCTGAGCCCACAGCCCATTAATTTTTGCTAATCAGTCCTCAGAATAGGTAGTGAGTGTTTGACTAAATAAAGACGGTCACAGTCGAAATTGCTGTACTCTCCACTGTCCTCTAGCTCCATCTCTTCTTTGAAAAAAGAAAAACAGCACAGTGCTTTCCAGCAGGGTGTAGAGTCAGGCTGCTACACACAGATCTCAGGCATGGGAGCCCATGCAAGTTTCCTAGTCTCTCAAATCTCAGCGTCCTCCTCTGTGAAATGTGGACAGTGTCACTGATTTCAAAGGTTAGTTGATGAAATTAAATAAGGAAATTATGTAAAGTACTGTGCTTAAGTTAGCACTTATTTAACTTAAAATAATTACTTTGTTTTAAAATAATTATTTTAAGCTTCCCATTGCTTCCTTTGGTCGTGGCAGTTGTAATATATCTTCATGGTAAATTTACTACCACCAATATGCGCTGTGGTAGTTCCTGGGAACTTTATCTTTACTGGTCTCTTTTAAACATAGAGTATCTTTTTTATTTCACGACAGCCAACCACAAAGAACAGACATGATCAGCCCCAACTTCCAAAAGAGGAAAAGGATTAGGCAGCATGTCCAAGGCTGCAGGGTTGCTGTGCCAGAGACAGGCTGTCTGTTCACCCCTCAACCTTCCTCATCCTGGCACACATCTTCCAGCCGTCCTTGCAGATGGTCTGGGGACTGGGGACTGGTCTCAGGACACTGGAGTGTGGGCAAAAGTGATGCACACTACTTTCCAGCCTGGCTGCAAAATCCACTGTCCTACCCTACAACCTATCTCTTCCTTTTCTGTGGCAACTCTGGAGGCCTCGAGTTGACAATGGCAACACCATGAGAGGGAATATTCCTAGATTCCGAGCCATCATTTGGAGATGGGCTGCCTAGGAGAGCTGCATGACCAAGCTGTGACATAAGCAGAAAGTAAGTATACTCATTTATTTGAATTTCAAGGCTGGGCTCCCAGCCCTATCATCTGCCCCATGGTTTCCCTCCCAGTGGACGAGGAGCCTGCTGGCTCTTCCATGAAAACACCCTCACTTCCACTCACGAGCTCACGTCTCTCCATTTGTGTGGCCTCTTCTTTCTTGACAGAAAAGACTCAACCAGTCCCACACCTGCTTGTTCAAACCCTGCCTATCTCTGCATATGGTTCTCTTTGTGCCTGTCTACATTGTATGTATTCATCTATTCCCACTATTCATACACATTACCATTTATTTAACACTTGCATGGCAAATATTTATAATAGAAATATGTGTGATGGGAGGGAAAATAAAAGCACAAGAAAATTAAAATAGCATCTTTCAAGTTTCAGCTTACCTCCTCCTCGTGGCAGGCTCCTGCTCCGATGGCTGTAGGGACCCGAGTTCATGCCCTGTGATGTTCCAGGCCATGTGGGGGGCTGTGAATGCAGCCGAAGTGATGCTGAGCCACTTCTCCGGGGGTAGCACTTATTTGGTCTAGTGGCATCTGCTTCCTGGAACACTCCTTCTGACTCCCAGCCACCAGGCAGTAAGGCGGCCCAAGCAGCCACCGGGGAGCTGAGGCCCAGCCGAGTCCCGGATGGGCTGTCAGTCAAGCCTCCAGATGACTTCAACTGCCCTGAAACAAAAGACCCACCAGGTCAACCCACAGAATGGTAGGAGATAATCAAATGGTCTTTGAAGCCACTAAGCTGACTTGCTCCCCAGCAATAGAGAACTGATTACCCTTCTGTAGAGCCCTCCACAGAGCCTCCATGTTTACAGCTGGCACCAACGTCTCTCTCCTGTGCCATGCCCATTGCATGTCACTGTAGTCACGGCTGCGTCTCTCACTTGCTGCCATATGGCAAGTATTTCTTTACCTCGGCCACAAAACATGAGCTGCCAAAAGCAGGACACTAGAGGAATTATAGACACAGGTAAGAGTGCAGGCTCCTAAGGCAGACTGCCTGGGTCAAATTTAAGCTCTACTGTCTACCAGCTATATAATCTTGTCATTTAACTTCTCTTACTTCAGTTTCCTGATCTGTGAAATGGGTTATGGCAAGAATGAAATGAGTTACCGTATGTGAAGCACTTACATTTACTGAGGGTTACGCGTCAGTCACTGGTCTGAGTGTTACAATTCTGCCTGTCGTTCAGCTCGGCACCCGACCTACTGTCAAGGCCAGCTAAATTCTGGATAAATAAATCGTGGATGTGAAGGTGGGTGCGGTGGACTCGGGATGCTCTCTCATCCGTTCAGCCGCCTCCTGTGCAGAGAGGCCTCTTTTCCCCTCACTCCTTGAATCCAGCTGGCCTGTGGCCACTCTGACCAATGGAGTATGGCGTAAGTGACACGGTGCCAGTCCTGGGAGCCCTAAGCCACTGGGTGACAAATCCAGCTACACTGTTGGAGAGGGAGGGGGCCCAGCAGGACTGACTCATCCTCTTTCTCCTCCAAGGCGCCAGGCGTGTGAGGAAAGACGTCTTGAACCTGTGAGGCAATTCGGCTGCCGGTGAGGACCACCAGGTGGGCCCGGTCCGCGCCGTGGGCCGCAGACTGGCCAGCGAAGCTCTGACTGCGTCCCTGACACACGCACCCTGGGATGTGATACTTAAGCCCAAGTTTTGGGGACGTTTGTTATGGAGCAGCAGCTCTCCCTGGCATGTTGCTTCCTTCCTCAGTGCCCTGAGGCGCCTGCCACCAGGACACCCAGCAGCGTCAGGACAAGGTGCAGAGGAGACGTGGGTCTTCCCCTAGGGGGCGCCGAAGACTGACCTTGACGGTGCTCTCACCTATCTGAGCACAGGGCTTGCTGATGAAACGCCACTCCCCTAATGACATCAGAGCCTGCAACCGGCTCATCCATAAGTCACTACAGAATCCCCTGCCCCTGGAGTCCAGACCACTTTCTCCCCAAGCAAGTCTGGAGGGCAGCCTGCCCACAGCCACGGTGACCTGCAGGACGTGAGGCTGGCGGTCCTCAGGGCCTGCCCCTGTTTGCAGCCCTGACCTGCTCTTGCCAGCTTCACTGGGGCTGGTCGCCCACCAGTCATGCTGCCTGTGCCGGTGGCCTTGCAGGACCCTCTGCCAGAGGTCAGCTGTGTTCTCAGTCACTCTGCTACCTCAAGGGCTGGACTGGAGGAGGGGGCGTCAGAGGGAGGCGACAGCAGCTAACAGAGGGTGCCCAGAGCACGTAAGAGGACCGTGGTGGGGGAGACAAAGGCAGTCGCATCTCCCGGTGAGCTGCCTCTGATGGCCGGTTGTCCTGCTTCACTCACACAGGCTTTTGCATCTTACTTTATGGGACTCCGTGGTCGAAAATACTCCATAAATCTCCACAAGCCTTTCAGAGTCCCGCTCTGTGTTTCATTCACACGTCCTGACAGTTCCCGCCCGAGTGAGGAGTTCTGCTCAGAGGCTGGCCGCAGCCTGGCTGGGCTCTGAGCTCAGAGGGATAAATCCATCAGTAGCCTGGCGGGACTGTGTCCTTCCCCAAGCTCTGAGATTTGTACACAAGGCTAAGGCCTGGGAGGATCAAAAGTATGGGAATGTTTAATGACACCAACACTTTCCGAAAGCAGGGGAAGGGGAGCGTGTTCCAGATTTTCCCTGCACGTCTCTAAGATAAACATTGGTTGTGATGATGACGGTAAAGCCAAAAGGCACATTTTCTTGGCTTCCATACAAAGTCTGGTATTACTATGAGCAGGCCTAAGACAAAGGGCCTTGAGACGTCGTTGCACTCTGCTATTCTTGGGGTTGGCATCAAGCTGCCGTCCAGGTTGCAGGTGCAGTGGGGAGAGGGGGAGGGGCAAACACTGTGCTGTCGGTGCGACCCCACCCTCGGCAGGGACACACACCTACCCGCCGGCCCATCTTACCTCCAGTCGCATCCGTCAGAAGCCCCTGAGCCAGTGTCTGTTTTCTCTCCTGGGCACACGGTCAGAGGGGAGCGGACGCCGCCACCCTTCCCACCGTGTGCATTGGATCCGGGGCACAGGCTCCGTGGAAGAGAGAAGGATGCAAACAGGCCAGGGGCGTTGGACATGTGTGTACAAGATTTCCTGGGACTGACAGGACGTTTATCTTCTTCCTCTTTCTTCTGATGACCCGGACAGACCACACGGAGCCCCTGCTGAGCTTTAACTAAAGCCGGCCCTGACCGACCTCACTTCCTCTTCTGTTTCCTCGGCTGGAAATCATCAACATGGTGACGAGAAGGGCTAATCTGTTTCAGTGTGGAAATGACCGAGGCTCCCGTTTATGTGATCTTTAAATAATATGGACCCCTGCTCAGAGATTCAGGCTTTATTTTTATCCAAGTGACTCTACTTCTGAAGGTGGACTGTCAGACACCGTAGCAGTTCATATGAAGATATGTTGAAATCTCAAATCGCTTGGATAGCAGCTTCCTATTCTAAGTGTAAACCGGCCCTGCTCACCCTCCCACATAGGAATTCAGACTTGCTGTCTAGTTTCTCCGTTTCTTAGAAGCCAGGTTCCTCCAGGAGGATATCTCACTCACAGCTGCTCCTACCTTCATCCTTTCGGGCCTGGTTTCGCCTCTCAGTTACAGCTGGATGCCAGGAGCAGAAGGCCAGGGACGCAGTTCCCAGCTGCATGGCCTGGGGCACTTTGTGCAGCGTCTCTGTTCCTCAGTTCCGCATTGCAAAGCAAGTCCGATAGCAGCGCCTGCCCCCGGGCGCACAGTGACCATGAGCTGGGCTGATGCTCTGAACACATCCCACAGTGCTCACAGCACGCGACTGACACGAGCCGTCCTGACCTAGGTGACGCGTGCCAGTGGGCTGTTTTGAACACCTGTCCTCTCCTGGAGTTGCCATCATGGACTCAGAAAGACCCGGATGATCATCCTGTGCTGCCTTCGTCCTGCCGGAGCACCATTTCCCAAATTGTGTTCTGTGAAACACCACCGAGCCCTGGAATGTTCCTCCTCCACATTGTTATACGGCAGGTGTTAGACCACCCAGTCAGAGGGCAAGGCAGTGCGTACCATCCCCTCCTGAGAAAATCTGCAGTAAAGACACCTGCTGAACTGGTTTAAACTAAGATTTCTGAACTTTAATATTCTATAGAACATGTTTTGGATAACAACTAGTATTATCGTAGTGAACATTAGTTTTGCTAAGAGCAGAGATTGAGAAATATTGTTTTACGACCGTGTTTCATGTGACCGTCCAACGTACCCTGGAATACTCGTGGTACTCGCGGTGCCGGAGGACTCAGCGCTTCACAAGGCTGAGGACGCCATCGCAGAAGCGGGGCCGTGGCATCCTCTTCGAGTTACACGGCCTCTCTGCAGCCTCCATTCGGCAACCCTAACTCCACACAACAGGGGCCCATAGAAGGTGCTTCCTCTCTCTTCCACATTCATGTAGCTACCAAGACCCTCATACTCTAGCTAAAATAAAGTAAAATTATATAAATAAACTACCATGCTTGGATCTCTCGTTTGGGGGGTTGCTTTGTTGGTTGATTCCGTTTGTCACTCAGAACTTGTTTGACATGATTTTTAGTCCCCTTAATCATCCTGGTGACTCTCTTTGATATACATTACTATTTATCTATGTCCTCTTCATGTGTGAGATTTGAACTATTGCCTTCTCTGTCCTGAAAACCATAATTTGGTTAATGCAATTTTAAGGTCACGGATGAGGTTATAAGACCAGCATCACAGCTGCTGTGTCGAGCTGGGCTCCCGGCAGCAGTGTAATCCCCCACGTCACAGGGAACAGCTAAGCTGGGTCTTCCCCAACTCTGTTCTTCCAGGAGTGAGCACACGGCAAACTCATGGCCTCGGGAAAGATCACTGCTAATTTCCCCCTTGCTCTCAAAGGCATAGTGTCACTGACTAATCAGAAAAGAAAAAATAAGTCCATAGAAGAATTTCATAAATATGCTCCCATTTGTGTAAAAAATTAGAGATGTATACATAAACACACATGCATATATGTATTTATATCTTTGTATTTGCATATGTATAAAAATTTCTTAAAAGTTACATGAGAAACTACTAATACAGTAGTGCCCCCTTATCCATGGGGGATATATTTCAAGGCTGAACCCTATATATACTACTTTTGTATACATACATATACAGACCTATGGTAAAAATTTCATTTATAAATTAGATACAGTAAGAGATTAGCAACAATAACTAATAACAAAACAATTATAGCAATGTACTGAAAAAAGATTATTTGAATGTGGTCTCTCTCTCTTAGAACAGCTTATTGTACTGTACCCACTCCTCTCCTCGCAGTGATGCCAGGTGACAAATGCCTACGTGATGAGATGAAGTGAGGTGAACGACGCAGGCGTGCTCACATGGTGCTAGGCTACTATTGACCTTCTGGCACGTCAGAAGGGGGTTCCCCTGTTTTGGATGATTTGGGGTCAGCGAGCTGTGACCATGCTGATGGCTGGAGTCCAGGAGAGGACAGGGCCAGTGACGAATGCCGGAGTTTGTGCAGGGTGGATACGCCCGACAGAGGGGTGAGTCACGTCCGAGTCGGGACGGGACAGCATGACAGTTCACCACACTACCCAGTGTCGTGTGCAGTTTAAAACTTGTGGATTGTTTATTTCTGGACTTTTCTGTTTAAAATTTTTGGACCTCAGTTGACCAAGGATAACTGAAACTGTGAAAAGCAAAACTTAGGATAAGGGGAACTACTGTATTGCTGCCTACGGCAAGTAAGATTCCAGGGTCTGGGATTAGATGATACTGTGTTACTTTAATGCTGTTAGAGTATTACCATGTGCATAGATTTCTCCCTTGGCCAAAAGGGAACCGGATAAAAATATTCCATTTTGTTGGAGTCACCCCATCAATCTTGACTTCAACTTTGCTTCCTTCCCATACACTACTTGCTGAGTTTGCCTTCCCAGCCTTCGTCCAGCTTTCTGTGCTTTTCTCACGCAGCTGTGCAGCGGGGGCCCCTGCCGCGCGCGCTGCAGAGAAGCCAGTGAGCTGCCTCCGCACGCAGCGCCAGTCCCACCGCGCCAGCGCTGCGCACCTCACCGCCGAGACCGCGCTCTACCCAGCGCACCGTTTCACTTTCTGACCGGCGTTTCACTCCACGCAGGATCCTTTCAGTTCAGAAAACCCTCAAGAAGGGGTCCAACCAGAGGTCCCTTGGGTTACAACGTGTCCTCCTACTCACCCAAACAAGACAGATGAAAGCTGCGTTAGGAAACGAGGGACATTTGAGGGGCCACCCCAGCAACTTTCGCACAGTGCCTGCGGTCCCCGCAGCAGGTGGGACTCAGGCGCGACTGGGAGGGGGTGCCCCAGATGGCGAGCAAGCCAGGGCAGAGGGGGCTCACCACTCAGCGCTCGCCTGGGGGCAGAGGGCGACTTCTCCAGCCTTCTCCACACCCTCCGACCTCCTGCACTGCCCCGCACTGCGTGCTCACCTTCCTGCTCTCAGCAAGTGTCATGGAGCCAGGGCCACACGTCTATAAGCAACGGGGGAATCAGTGTGTGTTCTCTTCCATGGATCGTTCCACGTTCTTTCTGCCTTGGAGATGGTCCACACTGGCTCCCAAATCCTGCCCCACGGGGCTCATCCATTCCACAGCCCTGATGTCATCATCTCCAAGGGACTCCCTAGGGACAGGCTTGCTATCATTCACTCCTAATTACCCTCAGCATCACAAGACACATGATCCAGGGTAACGTGAAGTACTGTACCGAAAACACTCATCACATAGACAAAATTTATACCAAAATACTGCTCCAACTCTGGCGTTATTTGAAAGTAGGAGACTTGGTAGAATTTAGTGAGAGTGAAGCTATATATAACTTGCCCGTGTGGAGCTAACCTCTGTGTGGACTTCCTTAGGGATCTGCTGCATTCATCGCACACCAAAGCTATCCCTGCCACGGCAGATTGCTGGAACACAGCACACACGTCCTGTCATCATCTTGCAATAACACCAAACCAAGACGTTAACTCGCACTAGCGTGGACCCGCCATGTTGACAGTTCCAGCTCAGTGCCCACGAACTTGCAGTGCAAATCCACATGTTATTTCTAGACTTTGATTCACATTTGCGACTACATGAGGCCAAATATCCATGAGAAAACTGAAAAGCTCCATTAAAAATCTTGCTTTTTCTAAATATCCAGATGTTTGACTTTGTCTAGCAAAAGCATCTAAAATTTTTACTGCTTTTTTCCTCCCTGTTTAACCTGTGTTTGGAAGCCTATAGACCTCTGTAAGACCCATGGACATTGAAAGCTCAGACCTGAGGCTTAAATTTGAAAATTGCCTATTAACAACTCCAAGGCGTGTGGAGCTACACCCTCCTTTCCTGGGATTTTCAGAGCAGTGTTTATGGACCCAGAGATGAGATGGACAAGCTGTCTGGAGGGTCAGGGTCCAGCAGCCTCTGGGGTGTGAGGGTCAAGCTCGCTCTGAGATCCCAGCAAAGCGTGTTTGGCTATTATTGAACACTGTGCGGCAAAGCCTTGTTCTCGGATGATTGTCAGTGCTGGTCCTGGGCCCTACAAAGGGAAGGACATGCAGGGAAACTCCAGCCATTCAGATCCTCTTCGTCCAGCACCAACGTGATGAAGAGGGAGCGCTGCCCCCAAACGCTGTTTCTGCGACGTGACCTGCCCACCCGAAGACCTGCTGTTTCCCTGTGATTAGACTCCACTCCACGCCCATCTGTCCCCTTACCACAGCCCCCCACAGTGAAGTCATCTAACAGTCGCCAACCACCTCACCTGGAATTCTCCACTACGAAGAGTGGAGAATAGTTGCTCCCCCTATAAAATGGGGAGACATTTTCACAGGTTTTTTAGGGATTCAGTGTGACCACTTAGGTAAGGGGCTCAGCCTTGAACGTGGCAAGTCCTCAGTACATACCCAGTGCCGTCCTTTATGGGCTAGCGCAGAACAAAGGCTTGGAAGTCAGACTGAGTCTGCAGCCGGGTGACCTTGAGCAAATTAGGAGCCTACCACATGGGCTCGTCAAGTTCGTCACGTAAGCACTGTGGACAGTGCCTGACACCTAGGAAATGCTTGGTAACTGCTAGCCATTTGGATTATTATCCTGGGAAGTCCCCTCAGAGGAAGCCTTGCTCTCTCCTCTCTGCCATGGGTCCGTCACTAGCAAAGTCCGCCTGGCACACCGAGTCCCGCTGGGTGCCCTCCCTCGGCACCTGGCTGTGTCTTATATTCTGGGTGTGTTTTCACTTTGGAGAAAACTCGCCCTGGCCTCTCCAGTAGGGGCCCAGGTCCACCCAAAAGGCTGACTAACGGCAGAAGGATTGTTGCTGATGCCACATCTGCTTTAAGGCCAATCCGCCTGCCATCAGAAACAAGCAGACAGCTGCTCCCGACCACGGCCTGGGTGGCGGGATTTTCGCCCGCCCTGGGGAGGCCAGGCCCGGGCTGCAGGGCAGAGGGCCGGCTGGCTGGGGGAGGCGCTGGTTTGAAGCCACGCTCCCCATCACTGCAGCCGTGCCCAGGGCCAGCCTCCTTTCCCCTGAGGTTTGGCATCTGCAGAGTGGCTGTCTGAACAGACCATGCTCCCCGCCCCCGGGGAGGTCGGTGGGTGAGAAAATGCCCTCTAAGACGCTGAACCGCAAGCTTCTTAAGCAACCTGTGATTCTTCATTTGTTTCCCCATTATTTGAGTTCCAAGTGATTTACTGGTTGAGATAGAAATCATTTCCTAAATTGCCAGGGAAACGTTCTCATTTATTTTTAATTTATTATTCTTTTTTCTAATGTACTTATTTTTAATTGACAAATAAAAATTGTACATATTTATCATATACAACATGATTTTTGAAATGTGCATACATCGGGGAATAGCTGAATTGAACTAATTAACATATGCTTTACTTTTTTTTTTGCAGCAAAACACTTAAAATCTACTCTCCTAGCAATTTTCAAGAATACAGGACATTCTTAGGAACCACAGTCACCTGTTAGACAATAGATGTCTTGAACTCATTCCTCCTGTCTAACTGGAATTCCCCCTCCCCTCCGCAAAACTTCTCTGAGTTCTTATTTATTTTTTTAAATTGAGTTACAATTACGTATTCACATGCCATAAATCCACCCTGTGCATCCTCGTAGCCCACGGGGATGCCCTGAACAAGGGTCTGCAGCAGCGTGGATGGACGCACCCACGCAGAGGAAGCTGTGCTGTCCCCAGCAGCAGGAAGTGCCGGTGAGTAGCTGACTCCACACCCTCTTCCCCCTCCAGCTGTGAGGAGACTGCGGCCAGCCCTGTCCTGCTGAGAGCCCTCCCAGTGCCCCTCCCCTTGCCTGGGGGTCCCCATCTCCCAGAAACCTGCTGTAGCTGGAGGTCTGCGTCCAGTGCAGATGCCACAGCGTCCCTTTCTAATCACTTTCTGATCACCGCTCTTCCCCTGCTTAATCCCGGGGCTGTTGTCTTTACCATGCTGAAAACTGAAGAGAGGAAAAAAGAAACCCTAGAAGTCAGAGCTCTTATCTTGGTGTTGTCTCAGCCCAGCAGAGACCCCAGTAGGCAGCTAAGAAAATAAACAGCCCCTGGTGGTCCTGTGGCCCTGGGCGGAGCCTGGTCTCAGCCTGATAATGCCCAGGGGCCCCTCATCCCCAGGGCAGCTGAGGCAGGGGAGCCCAGCCCCCAGGGTCACCCAGACTCCTGCTTCCCACCAGTTTCTAAATCCCCCCCTCCCAGGGGCAGCACTTCTCTCTGCTGCGGGGACCTGCTGCTCTGCCTGCTCTCGCCTCTGCTCTAGCTGGGACAGCAGCCTTTGAGCGTGTCTGAGATTCTAGCCCCCACAGACATGCTCCCACCTGGATTCCAGTCCTCTGACTGCTTTTCTCAGAGGCTCCTGGGTTCCTCCCTCATTAAGGCCAACACCTGACATGACCAGAGAGCCCCAAGCTTCTCTGGGTGGCGGTGTCTCTGTGCACCCCCTACGTGCAGCCTCCGCACCTGCTAACCCGGCTACCGCTCCTGCGTGCCCGGCTGTGGGTCTCCTCCATCCATCCCCACATCACTGCCCATGGAATCCTCTCCACTCCTGCAGCCTGCCCCATGCTACCTCCTCCAGGAAGCTTTCCTTACCTTCACATCTTGTGTGTTCCCTCTTGCCTGTCAAGAGCCTGTCAAGCCTCAGTTTGTAGCTCATTAGATCCCCTTTTAAACTGTGCGGTCACTCAGTTGCTTTCTGGCCAGATCTTATCTCCTCTGCCAGAGAGCACACTTTTTGAGGTCAAGGACTGACCTCAAAAGGCTCTTTTATCTTGACACCCCTGTGGGTGGGATGTGACAGGTCGGTTCTCACACAAGTCTTGGAACACTGAGGATAGACCACGGCACTTACAGAAGAAAACCAAACAGAACCAAATGTCCACAGGACGCCACTTCTCCCAAGTAACCCTTCTGGGATGTCCCGCCCAAGTCCTTGCTAACGGAGAGCCCCCAGCCCCACAATGTCATGGAGACCCTGAGCTTCCACGTGGTCCCAGACTCCAGCAGGGGGTGGCGGTACAGCTGTGGTTTCCCTGGCACCTGGGCCAAGAATGTCACTACTCTTGGTTAAATGAGCTCAGAGCTAGTGACAGTTACCAGACGAGTGTGGCAGAGACTCTGCTGCAGACAAACCCTTTCCTCAAGGCTGTGTGGCCCTGGTGTGCCTGCCTTTGTCCCACCAGGTGACAGACATCCTGCCACTCTGCTTGTGCTTACTTTTAAACCAGACTCAAATCACCAGCCACGTGTCTTGGGTCCTGGCTGGTCAGCTCCAGCCTCACAGGAAGTTTGTCGGGGGGGAGGGGTGGGCTCCGACCCCGCCCCCAGAGAAGAGGAGGCGACTGCCAGGGAAGGGAGTGAGGGGGCCACCAGAGGGACAGGCTGGAAGAAGAGCAGGGAGGCGTGGGGGGCACTGCCATGAGCGTGGTGTGCCTGGGGAGAGGGACGGGTCAGAGGGAGCGCGTGAAGAAAACATCAGGAAACCAGAGTGGGCATGCCCTCCTCCTCCTGCTCACACCCTTCTCCTTGTTTTTCTCTGGGAAGAACATTCAGCTTTTTCTCTCACTTTCCTCTGGTCCGCACTGCCCCGTGACTCCTTCTCAGATGTTGGTTCCAGGCTCACCTCCTCCAGGCAGCCTGCCCGGAGTCTACCTTCTCCGTATCTGGCTCCAGCTAATGTGGAATGCCGACCACGCCGCTCTGCATTGTCAGCCCCGGTTCCCCACCCACTGGATGGAGCCCACGGCTGCGGTTTATCTTCGCACCCTCCATGGCCAGCTCTGCCTGGCCAGGCAGCCTTTGCGGAAGGCTCACAAACGGCCCCAACCCCTGAGCTGATGTCATTCTAGCCCACGCCGGCATCACCTCCCGCCCAGGCAGCTGCCCCCTCTTCCGTCTCCCCCAGCTCTTCTCCCCGCCTCCACCCCTGCCAGTGCAGCCCTACCTCTCACCAAAGGCATGTTTCAAAAGAAGCAGAAAGACCTGGGTTCAAATCCCTGCTCTGCCACTTGCCAGCTGGGTGACCTTGACAGTATTTTAAGGTTTCTATGGCTCGAGTTTCCCATGTGCGTGATAGACGCTATGTTGAAGATCACGAAAGTGGGATAATGCATTCGAAGATACGCCTAAGGCTGGGCGCTGAGCCCTCTGCTCCAGAACGGCCAGTTAAACAGGCAATAAAGCCCTCTCTTCTGTCCTTCGTAAGGCAAGAGAGCAGAGCAATCCCGTATGCGCCTGCTTTCTCCTCCGCTGGACGGCCCGTGTCTGGAGGACAGCGATGGCGTGTATGCAGGACAGCGACGGCGTGTATGCAGGACAGCGACGGCGTGTATGCAGGACAGCGACGGCGTGTATGGAGGACAGCGACGGCGTGTATGCAGGACAGCGACGGCGTGTATGGAGGACAGCGACGGCGTGTATGCAGGACAGCGACGGTGTGTATGCAGGACAGCGACGGTGTGTATGCAGGACAGCGACGGCGTGTATGGAGGACAGCGACGGTGTGTATGCAGGACAGCGACGGCGTGTATGGAGGACAGCGACGGCGTGTATGCAGGACAGCGACGGCGTGTATGCCACAGCTACAGCTCTTCCTACCCCAGATGCCCAGCGCAGTCCGTGGGCTATAGCAGGCCCCGGGTCGGTATTTGTAGACTGAACAAATGAATCAACCCCAGAGCGTTTCCTCCAGGCCTTGGATATACCTTATGTGGGTATCCCTCCTCCCCCGCCCCTCACACACCCTTCTGGGCGCCCCCTCCCACCCCACTCCTGGCACAGATACAAGAGCCTGGTAGAGATCAGAGATCATAGGTCCCCCAGGACCCAGCCCTCTGCTGGTATACAGTGGGAGCTTAAATGTTGTGAGGGCTTGTGGAAACGCTGTCACATGCACCCCTAATTGAGCAGCTGCTGTGAGTAAATGGTTGAATGTGCTAGAGGGCAGCCCGTGACCCTGGGGCGGGGGTGAGAGGCTGGAAGGGGAGGTGGAAAGGCGCCCAGCGAAGGACAGAAGCCTGGAGGCCTGGCCTGGTGGGACGGCCCCATCTGAGGCCCAGAAGCTTGAGGGCAGAAGAAAGTGACGGGAGCAAGTGGATTGTGCACAAAATAAGCCAGTGCCACGGAACCATGTCCACCAGCAGCTTTGCCCGTCACCAGAAGTGATTTGGGAACACGCACTCATGGGCATGGGCATCCCGGTCCGTGGTCTGGCTGGCTGGAGGCTGCCTCTCCACAGACAGGCCTCAGGGTCTGTGCCTGCTTCTCAGAAGACTGTGACCGTGAGTGTCCACTCTGCCTGAGGGAGCTGTCGGAGGCACCCGGTGGCTCAGCCTCTAGGTCCGACGTCTTGTTCTGATGGCCTTCACCCTCGGACTCTCCTCCTACGTGTCAGGAACAGAATTCTCCACCCGCCTTCCTCCCCTAGAGGGCAGAGACCACCGAGTCCCTGAGTGTAACTGAGCTTCTGCTCCATGGTAGGCACCGTCCTAGGCACTCTGCGAGTCCCTAGAGATGATGCCCTCTGTCTCACCATCTAGCAGACAAGGACCCGCGCACCGTGGGGAAGAGAGAGCCAGGCTCACCGGCAGGGGCTGACCCTAGAACTCTGCTGCTACCACCGCACTGTACCGCGCAGCGCCAAGCCTGGGGCGCCTCCCCCAGCCCTGGTCCCAGTCCTCACCCTTACCTATTGCTGGCTCTAGGACTTCAGCTTACCATTCCCAGAGCAGCACTAAGGCCACCCAGCAGATAAAATCCATCCCAAAAGGGACAGGAGATGGGCCTCCAGCAAGGGCTATGTGCCCACCCAAGACCCAGGATTTGGACTCCGGGGTCTCAAGCAGTGCAGGCGGGCAAGGTAATTGTGCTCTCTCCTCCCAGGTGTTTTAGGAAGAAGGGGGACTCAGGAGCATCGTTCTGTTTTATTGCCAAGCCAGGCCTGACCCTTAATCTCCAGCAGAAGGACAACTTTGGTGGTAATCCACCTAAAATTGTGCATGCCAGAGAAGCAACATGGAAGGTCGCCATGGAGGCCAGAGGTCCATGTTTTGATAAGTGCAGGGAATGGACTTCCCCCAAGTTTGGCCCCATTCCTTGGTGCCAACTTTGCCCCCTCAACTTTGCAGGGGAGCCTCCTGCGCTGCTCCATGGCCAAAGGAAAGCTGCCAGGGGTGCTGCTCTGGGCAGCCTGGTGCCCGTGCAGAGCCTGAGAAGCCATGTGGGATTGAGCTTGGAGTCAGTGGAGGCAAGAAGCATGGCTGACAATCTGCTCTTTTTCCTGGAATAATATATTTAAATGCATTTTATTGTGTCCTTTTCTTCAACCTCTTGTCTACCTCATCTTCTTAATTACCACTCTCCCTGGCTTCTCCTCCTACAATTTCCAATTCTCATCAGTCTTTTTTTCTTTTTTTTAATAGAGACCTTTACTGTGATAACTATAGATTCACATGCAGTTGTAAGAAAAAGTACAGAGAGAACTCATGTATCATTTATCCAGTTTCCCTAATGGTAACATGATATCTCATTTTGCCAAACTATAGAACAATATCACAACCATGATATTGACATTAATACAATCTCCAATCTTATTCAGATTTCACCAGTTTTTGCTTGTATTAATTTTGAGTATATTTAGTTCTACACAATTTTATCACATGTGTGAGTCTGGTTATCAATTACTACAGTCCAGATACAGAACAGCTCCATCACCTTGAGGAATTTGGAGTTTGGTACAGCCCCCCTGCATTTTTTTCCCTACATTGATATATTGCACTGTGGTGAAGTCAGAGCCTTCAGTGCATATGTCACTGGAGCAGCACACCTTGTACCCATCAAGCATCCTTCCAGCATCCACCCCACTCCTACTCCTCTACCCCTCTGAGTCTCCATTGCCAGTCACTCCACACTCTGCTTCCATGTGTACACATTATTTACCTCCAACTTATAGGTGAGAACATGCTGTATTTGCCTCTCTGAGTCTAAGTTGTTTCACTTAAAATAATGTCCTCTAGTTCCTTCCATGTTGCTGCAAAAGATATAATTTCATTCTTTTTTTATAGATGAATAGTATTCTATTGTGTATATATACCATATTTTCTTTATCTATTCATCTGCTGATGGACACTTAGGTTGATTCCATGTCTTTGTTACTGTGAATAGTGCTGAGATAAACATACGAGTGCAGTTATCTTTTTTATACATTGATTTCTTTTCCTTTGTGTAGATACCCAGAACTTAGATTGCTAGATCATATGCTAGTTCTATTTTTAGTCCTTTGAGAAATCTCCATATTGTTTTTCGTATTTTGCACTAATTTACATTCTCACCAACAGTGTATAAAAGTTCCCTTTTCTCCATATCCTCGCCAACATGTTATTTTTTTTCTTTTTAATAATAATCATTCCTATTGGTGAAAGATGATATCTCATTTTGGTTTTAGTTTGCATTCTCTGATGATTAGAGATGTTGAATGTTTTTCCATATTCTTGTTAGCCATTTGTTTGTCTTCTTTTGAAAAATGTCTAGTCATGTCCTTAGCCCACTTTTCAATGGAGTAAATTGGAGTGTTTTTGTTGAGTTGTTTGAGCTGCTTGTAAATTATGGATACTAGTCCCCTGTTGGATGTATAGTTTGCAGATATTTTCTTTCATCCTGTAGGTTGTGTGTTCACTCTGTTGATTATTTCTTTTGCTGTATAGAAATCATCTCAATAGATGCATAAAATGCATCTGATAAAATTTAGCATCTCTTCATGATATAAATCCTCAATAAACTAAGCATTAAAAGAACACAACTCAAAATACTAAAGGCCAGATATGACAGACACACAACCAAAATCATACTGAATGGGGAAAAGTTGAAAGCATTCCTACTAAGAACTGGAACAAGACAAGGATGCCTATTTTCACCACTCAAATTCAACATGTTAATGGAAGTCCTCACCAGAGCAGTCAAGAGAAAAAAATAAAGGCATCCCAATTGGAAAAAAGGAAGACAAGTTGTTCCTGTTTGCTGATGATATGATCTTATATCTAGAAAACCCTTAAAGACTCCACCAAAAAACTCTTAGATTTGATAAATGAATTCAGTGAAGTTTCAGGATACAAAGTCAATATGTAGAAATCAGTAGCATTTCTATACACCAACAATGATCTAGCAGAGAACCAAATCAAGAGCATGATCCCATTTGCAATAGCTGCCAAAAAATAAAGAAGGAAGAAAGGGAGGGAGGGAGGGAGGGAGGAGAAAACCCAGGAATGTATTTAACCAAGGAGGTGAAAGCTTTCTATAAGAAAAACTGTAAAACACTGATGAAAGAAATTATAGATGACACAAATTGTAGATTTCCACAAATGGAAAAACGTCCCATGCTCACAGAGTGGAAGAATTAATATTGTTAACATTACTATACTGCCTAAAGCAATTTACAGGTTCAATGAAATCTCTGTAGAAATACCAATGTCATTTTTCACAGAATTAGAAAAAACAATTCTAAAGGAATTATGGAACCAAATAAGAGTCCAAATAGCCAAAGTAATCTTGATAAAAAAAAAAAAATAAACCCTGCAGGCATCACACGCCTGACTTCAAATTATACTACAAGGCTATCATAACAAGAACAGCATAATGCTGGTATAAAAATAGACATATTGACCAATGGAGCAGAGTAGAGAATCCAGAAATAAAGCCACATACTTACAGTCAACTGAT
The DNA here is from genome assembly GCF_041146395.1 of Eulemur rufifrons. Classification (NCBI taxonomy): domain Eukaryota; kingdom Metazoa; phylum Chordata; class Mammalia; order Primates; family Lemuridae; genus Eulemur; species Eulemur rufifrons. The sequence goes on along the minus strand of NC_091010.1, from coordinate 3,961,006 downwards.
CTTTGACAAAGTCAACAAGAACATACACTGAGAAAAGGATATCCTTTTTAATAAATAGTGCTAGAAAAATTGGACAGCCATAAATTCAAGTTGTATTAAAAACTTGAATGTAAGACCTGAAACTATAAAAATACTAGAAGAAAACCTAGGGAAAACTCTTCTGGACCTTGATCTAGGCCAAGAATTCATGAATAAGTACTCAAAAGTATAGACCACAAAAACAAAAATTAAAAAAAATGATTTAGTCCTTTTATAAGCACACTCACATTCTTCCCGATTTCCTTTTTCTAACCCCAGGCAACCACAAATTCTGTTCTCCATGCTTATAATTTTATCCCCTCATCCTTCCATTCCCTTAGTTTTATCATTGCAAGAATGTTATATAAATGGAATAGTTTGAAACCTTTTGGAATTGGCTTTTTTCATGCAGCATAATTCACTTGAGATCATGCAAGTTTTTGCATGTGTCAATAAATAGTTCTTTCAGCCTTATTTACTTTTGAAGCTCTGTTATTTGGTGTGTGCACATTTAAGTTTTTTATATATTTCTGGTAGATTGCTCTTTTATCACCTCTCTGTATCCCTAGAATTTTAAAAAAAAATTAAAGTCTACTTTATTGGATATTAACATCACCAATCTTACTTTTTTGTTAATATTTGCATGGAATATTTTTCTGTCATTCACTTTCAATCAGCCTCTGTCATTTAAATTTAAGTAAATTTTTCTAGAAATAACATTTTCTTGGGTTCTGCTTTTAATTCACTTTAGCAATCTCTTTCTTTTGATTTGTGTTTTTAGGCAACTTGCATGCATGGTAATTATTGATAAGTTAGCACTGAAATCTTCTATCATTTTAGTAATTATTTTCTGTTTGTTTCTTATGGTCCTATATTTTTTTCCTTGCCTTCCTGTGGGTCACTTCAAAATTTTGGGAGAGTTAATCTCCATTAATTTATCACATATTTGAGTGTATCTCTTCATATAGTTTTCAGAATGGTTGCTCAGGTTTTATAATACACATGCATGATTAATTGCAATATATTGGTAACAACATGTTACCACTTCGAGTGAAGCGTGTATACCTCATTTCCATTTAGGCTGCTTTACCTTCCCCATTTTTAAATAACATTGTCTTTAGTATGAGATGATATTATAATTTTCATTTTAATCATTAAATATGATTTATAAAACTCATGTAAAAAAAGATAGACTATTGTATTTCCATTCTTGTCATGTTTCCTTCTTCCTTCTTGATGCTCCAAGATTCTTTTGTCATTTACATGTTTGAAGAATTCCTTAGGCCAACATTTATAGGAGTACTGCTAATGGCAAATTCTTAGTTTTATGTTGCCTGATTTTATTCCCAAAGGATAGTTTTGCTGGATATATTAATAGAATTGCCAGATGGAATGTTCTTTTTTCTGTCTGTATTATAAAAATAGTGTGTCTTTTTCAGATAAGAATGCTCCACAAACTAGAAATAGAAGTTAAATTCTTGATCAAGAAAAGCTGTGAAAAGCCCACAGTTAACATCATACATAATAATAAAAGACAATACGTTTACCTTAAGATTAGGAACAAGGCAAGAACATCCACTCTCACTGCTCTTATCCAAACAGTGCTGGAAGTTCTGGACAGCGAAAGAAGGCAAGAAAAGGAAGTAAAAATAATACAGATTGGAAAAGAATAATATATTTGCCCATATTTTCAGACAGCATGATTGTCTACATGGAAAATCCCCAAAAATCTACTTAAAAACTCCTAAAACTAATAAATGAGTTCAGCAAGGTTGCAAAACCTAAGATCAATATGCAACAATCAATTGTATTTCTATACACTAGCAATAAAAATATGAAAAACAAATTAAGAACACGATTCAATCTATAACAGCATCAAAAAAATAAAATACTTAGAAATAAATTTAACCAAGGATATAGAAGACTTGTACAACTTCAAACTACAAACATTGCTGAAAGAAATTAAAGACATAGATAAATGGAAAGATATCCTGCACCTATGAATTAGAAGATTTAATGTTGTTAAATGGGACTATTTCCCAAATTCATCTATACATTCAATGCTATCCTTATCAAAATATAAACTTGTTTTTTTAATTTTTTGCATAAATGAACACTCATATCCTCAAATTCATATGCAAATGCAAGATATCCATAATAGCCAAAACAATCCTGAAAATCAATAAAGTTAGAAAACTCACTTTTCTATTTTCTTATTTCAAAACTTACCACAAAGCTACAGTAATCAAAACAGTGTGGTTCTGGTATAAGGCTAGACATATGGATCAGTAGAATGGAATTGAGAGTCCAGAAATAAACTCTCACATTTACTGTCAATTGATTTTTGACAAGAGTATCAGGACCATTCAATGGGGAAAGAAAACTCTTTTCAACAAATAGTTCTGGGACAACCGGGTATTCACATGCAAAAGAATGAAATTGGACCCTTACCTCACACCATATATAAAAATTAACCTAAAAAATGAAATACCTAAATGTAAGGGAAAAAAGTATAAAACTCTTGCAAGAAAACATAGGTGTAAATAATTGTGACTTTGAATTAGACAATGATTTCCTAGATATGACACTGGAAGACAAGCAGCCAAGGTAAAAATGGATAAATTGTACCTCATCAAAATTTAAAAATTGTGTCTTTCAAAGGACACTATTATGAAAGTGAAAATAAAACTGGTACAATGGGAAAAAATATTTACAAATCATATATCTGACAAGAAAGTTGAACCCAGAGTATATAAAGAACATTTACATCTCAAAAATAAAATGATAACTAACCCAATTTTAAAATGGGCTATTATTATTTATTTATTTTTAGAGAGGTAATATCTTGTTCTATCACTAAGGCTGAAGTGCAGTGGCATAATCATAGCTCACTGCCACCTCAAACTCCTGGTCTCAAGTGATCCTTTGGGAGGAACTTGTCCTCCCAAAGTGGTGACATGAGATTATTTCAGATGAGAAATACACTGTCATTATAATTGGTGTTCCCTTCAAGGTAATATGTTGTTTCTCTCTGACTGCTTTTAAGATATTTTTATTTTTTGTTTTAATTTTCTAAAGTTTAATTAGGATTTGTATCAGCTTGGATTTATTTGGCTTATCTTATTTTTTTATTTGCTCAGTGCTAGAGACTTAATTCCATGTGTCAACTTGGCGGGGCTACAGTGCTTAGATACGTGGCCAATAAGTGAAAGGAGCCAGATGCAAAAGGTCTGTTATATAATTCCACGTACATGAGATGTTTGTAATTTGTAAATACATACAGGCAAAAAGTAGATTAGTGATTGCCAGAAAATAGGAGGAGGGGGAATAACGAGTTACTGATAAAGGTATGGGGGTTATTTGGCGGTGCTGAAAATGTTCTAAAATTAAGTTGTAGTGATGGTGTACAACCTTGTAAATATATTAACCACTAAATTGTGTACTTTAAAAGGGGGAATTGAAATTATATTTCAATTTAAAGGAAAACAAATGAACAAACATTTTAAATCAATAAAATACTACTTCCTTCTGGTTTCTACTGTTTCAGATAAGAAATACACTGTCATTACAATTGCTGTTCCCTTTGAGGTAATGTGTTGTTTCTCTCTGACTGCTTTGAAGATATTTTTGTTTTTGTTTTAATTTTCTAAAGTTTAATTAAGATGTGTATTAGTGTGGATTTATTTGTTTTATCTTTTATTTGCCCAGTACAACAGACTAGATATTTTGTCCCCTGAAAATTCCTATGTTGAAACCTAATCCCTAATGTGATGGTATTTGGAGGTAAGGCCTTTGGGAACAGTCTTAGTCCATTTGTGCTGCTATAACAGACAACCTGAGACTGAGTAATATATAAAGAATAGATATTTATTTCTCACAACTCTGGAGGCTGGGAAGTCTAAGATCAAGGTGTCAGCATCGGGCATCTGATGAGGGCTTTCTTATTACATATCCTGGGGTAGAGAAGGGAGGCATCCTGTGTCCTCACATGACAGAAGGCAGAAGGGCAAAAAGGGATGACATATCTCCATCAAGCTCTTTTGTAACAACATTAATCCATTCTTGAGAGTGCAGCCCTTATAAGCTAAATACCTTCCAAAAGTCCCCACCTCCCAATATCATTGCCTTGGGGATTAAGTTTCCAACACATGAATTTTGGAGGATACATTCAGCCCATAGCAGAAAGTGATTAGGTCATGATGTCAGGGCCCTTGTGAAAGGATTAGTGCCCTTATAAGAGGCCAGAGAACTCTCTTATCCCTTCTGCCATATGAGGCACAGGGAGATGACAGCCATCTACGAATCAGGAAGCTGGCCTTCTCCAGACGTGGACCGTGCCAGTGCCTTGTTTCTGGACTTTTCAGCCTCCAGAACTGTGAGCAGTTCAATACAAATGTTGAATCAATTGTTATTATCCTCCCGGTCCCTGTAGGTGCTGATGTTTTGTTTCGTTTATTGTTATTTTAATACATATGCTTTTTGTTGTTTGGACTGGGTAAATTCTGTTTGTTCTCAGGTTAACTGATTCTATCCTCTCTCATCTCTATTCTGCCGTTGAGCCTATCCAGTTAGTTTTTAATTTGGTTCTTGGATTTTTCATTCCAACATTAAATTATTTAAATTAAATTAAATTAAATTTCATTTAAGTATTTTATCACCTCTATTTCTTTGCTGAGATTTTCTGTTTTAATTTGTTTCAAAAAATCTTATAATTGATTATTAGTGTATTTTTATAATGGCCTTTTAAAAAAATATCAGATAATTTTAACATCAGATTCATCTTGCTGTTGGTATGCTATGATTATCTTTCTCACTGTGATGGTTAATTTTATGTGTCAACTTGGCTGGGCCACAGTGCCCAGATATATGGCCATATATTATTCTGGATATTTGTGTGAGAGTGGGTTTGGATGAGATTAACATTTAAATTGTGGAATCTGAGTAAAGCAGACTGACCTCCGTAATGTGGGTGGGCCTCATCCAATCAGTGGAAGGCCTGAATAGAACACAAGACTCACTTCCCCGTGTGAGAGGGAATTCTGTAGCAGATGGTTTTAGGATCTGAACTGCAGCATCAGCTCATCCCTGGGCCCACCCGGCAGATTTTGAACTTGCCAGCCTCCATAATCACATGAGCCTATTTCTTAAAAATATTTTTAAGGTTTGTCCATGTCATAGTATGTATTGGTACTTCATTCCTTTTTATGGCTAAATAATAATATTTCATTGAATAGATTTACCACTTTTGTTTATCGATTCATCTCTTGGTAGCTATTTAAGTTGTTTAAACATTTTTTTCTACTTTCTTTTGTGATGCCTCCTTTGATCCATTGGTTGTTTAGGAATATTTTGGTTAATGTTTACATATTTGAGGAATTCCCAGTTTTTTTCTGTTGTTCATCCTAATTTCAATCCAATGAGGTTAGAAAAAAATACTTTTTATGATTTCAAGACTTTTAAATGTATTAAGACTGATCTTGTAGCCTAGCATATAGTCTACTCTGGAGAATAATTTGTGTCCTTTTGAGAAGAATAAATTCTGTTGCTGTTAGGTAGAATGTTCTGTATACATTAGTTCTAATTGGTTTTCAATATTATTCAACTCTTCTACTTCCTTGTTGAACCTCTACCTAGTTATTCTGTCAATTATTGACACTGAAGTAGTGATCTCTTCAACTATTATTATTGTTACATTGTCTATTTTTCCCTTTAATTCTGTTAGTTTCAGCCTCATGTATTTTGGGTCTTATTGTTAGGTGCATATATGTTTATAATCACTGTATTTTCCTTATGAATTAACCCTGATATCACTACAAAATGTTCTTTGTCTCTAGTAAAAATTTTTATCTTAAAGTTCTCTTTTGTTTGCTTCTTGTATGGTATATCTTTTTCCATTTTTCACTTGTGCCTTTGAACATAAAGTATGTCTCTTGTAGACAGTATATAGTTGGATCATTTTTAATCTATCATTATAATCTTTGTCTTTTGATTGGGGTATTTAATTCACTAACATTTAATGTTATTACTGATAAAGTATGATTTATATCTGCCACTTTGGGGATTATGCCCTGAAGAAATCAGCAGCCTACAAGTGGATAACTTGTATAAAGGGACTAGATGATGTTGAAGATGAACCCTGAAGTAGCAGACCATCCATATCAATTCGAGAGGAAAAACTTCATCTTGTTCTTGCCCTGATTGAAGAGGACTGATAATTAATAGCAGAAACAATAGCCAACACCACAGACATCTCCATTGATTCATCTTACACAATTTTGACTGAAAAATTAAAGTTGAGCAAACTTTCCGCCTGATGGGTGCCAAATTCGTTGCATCCAGATTGGCTGCAGATAAGTGCAGAGCTGTCCGTGGAAATTTTCAACAGGTGGGATGGAGATAACGAAGCGTTTCTTCATCTTTGTAGCAGGAGGAGAAACACGGCTTCACCAGCAGATCCTGAAGACAAAGCACAACCAAAGCAGTGGTCCCCAACCGGTGAAAGTGGTGCAGTCAAAGCAAAAGCAGACCAGGCAAGAGCAAAGGTCATGGCAACAGTTGTTTTGGGATGCTCAAGCCATTTTGCTTGTTGACTTTCTGGAGGGCCAAAGAACAATAACATCTGCTCGTTATGAGAGCGTTTTGAGAAAGTTGGCCAAGGCTATAGCTGAAAAAAGCCTGGGAAATCTTCCCCAGAGACGCCTTCCCCACCACAGCAACGCACCCGCTCATTCCTCTCCTCAAACAAGGGCAATTTGTGAGAGTTTCTACCTCAGAGTCCTGATTTGGCTCCTTCTGACTTCTTTTTGTTTCCTGGTCTTAAATAAATCTTTAAAAGGTCACCCTTTTTTTCAGTTAACAGTGTAAAAAAGACTGCACTGATGTGGTCAGATTTCTAGCACCCTCAGTGCTTTGGGGGCGGACTAAATGGCTGGCGTCATTGCTTACAAAAGTGTCTTGAACTTGATAGAGCTTATGTTGAGAAACAAAGTTTATATTTTTTATTTTTATCTTTTAATTCCATTTTTTCATGACTTTTTGAAGTTCCCTCATGTGTGTACATATAGACATGAACATTCTCCTTATGGATAGTCTCTGGTGAGACATTATTGTCCTACTTTCTTTTAATCTTAGATATATATAAATTTTTTGTATTTGTGTTATGTACATATAGATTTATAACATAGAAATATTTGTATTTATATTATAAATATTTATCTTTGAACATATTTATGCTAACTGATTGAAAGTTTTTATACAGTAAGTCCAAAGTCTCTGCTTCCTCCGGGACGTTTTCTGTTGCTTGCTTTTGTTTCATGTACGTGGCATACTGTCTTGCTTCTTTGCATGTCTTGTAATTTTTTATTGAAAGCTGGGCATATTGGTTAATATATTACAACTTTGGCTTCAGATTCCTCCCTCAAGATTTATTTTTTGTTGCTGGTTTACTGTTGCTGCTTCTTTTTGCTGATTATCTGTGTAGTGACTTTTCTGGGCTGAGCTTGTAGATTCTCTATTCCTTGCACTGTGTGGCTACTCAGTTCTTTGCCAACTTTTTAAGTTCTTGTTTCTATTTTTAAGCCTGGATTCCCGGGGATATACCTGGACTGGTATAATTTATGGGTTAGCCAGTGACTGGTGAGAAGGTCTCCTTAAATGCCTTGTCCGTATGTCTCCATGCTTTGCAGAGGAGATCCGCGTGAGAACGCATGTCTGCAAACTTTAGGCCATGCTCCAGGCAGCATCGGCTTTCACTGCCTGCTGGCCCAGGTCCTCGTGGTCGGCCAGAGGTTGCCAGTGACTTCTCCTTTCCCAGATCTTTCCTGTGCATGTGCACAGCTGTGTGTGTGTGTGTGTGTGTGTGTGTGTGGAATTTTAGAGCCACAGCAACATGTCAGAGCTTTTCAAAGTTTCTATGGTTCCTAGTCTAGTTGTCCAGGATTTCCTTTTAAATTCCCAGTCGGACTCTTGTTTGCCCTAAATAAAATCGCAGCTTTAGGCAGCTGAGATGCTGCCAGCAGTTTGCTGTTAGTTCAGTAATGTCCTGGGAGCAGGTTTCCTCTCCCCCACCCACCCCGCTTCTCCAGCTGAACTGAGCTGAGCTCTGGGTCAAATCAAAGAGCCACCACACTCTGAGAATGGAGATTTCCCAGGGAGCTGCAAGTTCATTTGGACAAAATATTGACTGTCCTCCGTGGGTCATGCTTCTCTTGGGGCCTTTTCCTCCCCACCTGTCTGTTAGCAGTGGACGTGCTTTGGGTCCCATCCTAGAGCAGCTTTTCTTCTCTCTGGATCTAGTCTCTGGATTTACTTTTCTACTCACATTTGTGGATCATGTATGTGCTGATGACTCTGAAATATAAATCTGCCTCCCAGAGCACTCGGGATTCAAACTCTCAATTGGAAAGCTCCTCTTGAATGTTTCTTTGGCAACAAAACCAATATATCTAAAACTGAACTCACCCTTTTCCCTGCCCTGTTCTTCCAAACTGCTTGCCCTCCTGTTTCTTAAATGAATAATGGGGCCCCCTCAACCAGGTGGCCCCGGCAGGGTCCCCTGCACTCTCTCCTCCCATGTCACTGCACCCCACATCCATGCGGTCCAGGTCCAAGCAGCTCTGCCCCTCACCTCTCTCCCATGCTTCCCTCCCACTGTCCAGCCCAGGCCTCTTGCCCCAGTGTCCCCGCTGGGGTGGAGACACCTGGCGCATGCTCCTTTGGCGCCCACGCAGAGTGCTGCCACACTGAGCTCCAGCCACCCTTTGCCGCCCCCCGCCCCCCCAGAACATAACCTCCAGGAAAGGGCCAGGTCTCGCTCTTTGTCCTCAGCCCCTTGGCTACAGAGCTCGGTGGGCGCTCAACAATGTATGCTGAGTAAGTAAGTATTCATAGCAGCAATTGAAGTTCTAATGATGCGCAAGTGACACTTATGTTTGGGTTATCCAGGGGGGAAATGGGTGATAGCTCATAAAAGCAATGAGGGACACTGCAAAGGCTCGGGCGTGAGCCGGAGTCTCAGCAAGCGTGTGTGGAGGAAGGCCACGTGGGAACACCGCGAGAAGCTTGGCAACTGTTCTTCACTCTGCAGAGGAACTTTGTGGTTCAGCTGTAATTTAAGGAAGATGTGACTAGACAGCACAGGACCACCGTCTTTCTGGACTCTAAATCCTTGTTACTTGGCCAGAATCCACACAGAGAGTTGACTTCAGTTTTCTTGGGATTAGAAATGTGTTTCTTCCAGTTGCTGGCTGGTCACAGTATTTTTTTTTTTTTTTTTTGCAAGATTGAAGCAAAGTCTGCCTTAACTGTACCCGGAAAAACATAACCTTGACCACCAAGAACTTTACATTTGAATTTAAATTAAAGTCATTGGAAAATAAAAGACTTAAAATGCAAACACCTTTAGATGGCATCTGTCTGCAAATGCGAACTGTCCCAAGATGCGTCCAGGCTTGCTTTCTGCTGAGGCCCAGGAGGAGGCATGTACTTACCCCATTGCGCGGGGTTGAGCAGTAAGCCCTGCACCGAAAAGTCGCGTCCTGCATGAGAAATAGAACATCACCCTCACCTTGGAAGACCCTGGGTACACCTCCTTCATAACCAGAAGACCAACTGAACAGGAGAACTCTCGATAGAAGTGCGGGCTGTGGGAGGGTCCCACTGGGACGCCACCCTCTCCTCAGAGCCCCAGGGACCTGCTGGTCCTCTGTGCACTGCCACCTGGAGCACAGGCAGCCACCTGCACTGGGCCGGTCCGTTGCTCCCATTTATTACCTTGAATTTGGAGAGTGACACAAACAGAGGGGACACTTGACAGAACATTCAGGACAGCCAAAGGCCCAGATGGCATCCAGAACTGCTCCGATGGCCCGTCTGGGCTGCCCTCCCTGTTGTCTAATGTCCCCGGGCCAGTCGGCTCTGCGAGTCTTGCTCGCCCGCCTGCCTGCGAGTCCCGGCAGTGGCCCTGCGCACCTTCAGCCCCTCCTTTGCTGCTCAAGCTCACTAAACCTCTGCCCCTGAGTCCTCCTGCCGTAGAGAAGACCCACTGCCACAGGGCAGCTCCCAGCTTCAGCCCAGGAAATACCCATTGACTAAAGGAAGCCTTAGGGTAAAAAGAAAAAAAAAATCTTGGGACTTAGACCTAGGGGCTGTGGGAGAAAGCCTCCGGTCCAGAAACCCTGCCTGTCAGGAGAGACGCCACTGCGTCTGTTTACTTGGATTCTCTGGCATGAAGCGAGGAACACGAGTCGCTCGTTCCTCTCCTCGGTAATGCTGAACAGCTGCTCCGAAGTGAGCCCCAGATGAAGTGCCCGTAGCCTCCTTGTCTAAGTTAAATGCAACAAAGATGACTTTCCCTTTCATAAAGCCTGGTTAGGAAATATGCCAAAGGATCCTCCTCTTCTCCCTGCTCTGGCAGCTTTCTGGCATCCCAGGCAGGCACAGCAAAGGCAAATGTTCCCTGGGGATGCCAGCCTGGTGTAGGCAGCTGCCATCCCGCCCCGCTCCAGAGCTCCAGGTCAGCTGCTGTGCAGCGTGAAGCTCTCTGCTGCTCTGCAGAGGCAGGCGGGTCAGCCTCGCCCATCAGTCCTTCCAGAAGCATTCACCGAGGGCTGAGGCTGGGCTGCGCATCTGCAGTCTAATGAGAGGGACAGACACAAGAACTCATTTCCCAACAGATGGCCCAGGCTTCTGCCTGAGGCCTGCACTGAGTGCCAGGGAGCTCGGTGGAGGTCTCGGAGGGGGTCAGAGAAGAGCACACAGATGTCTCTGGAGCTGGGGCTTGATGTCAGATTGGGGTTTGCCGGTAGGGAACGTGGCGTGCACTACTCAGACTGAGAACACGTGAGCCAGAGCAGGCTGGCCTGGGGTGCAAGAAGGAGTTGTATGGGAGGCCCGAATGGCAAGGTGCCTTGCAGCAAGCCTTCAGGGGTGTGCTGGAAGTGGCCTCCCTTTCTGGTGGGATCTGGAGGACCACAGCTGAGTGTCCACTCAGAAACACTGGAAAGCCTTCAGAAACGTGGGAGCCACGGCCCCTCCTGGAGACTGCCCACAAGCCTGGACACAGGCTCCTTCTTCCTGTCTAGGGCCAGGCCAGGAGACAGGAATGCCCAGCCAAGGACTCACCAGGTGCTGTGGCCTTCAGCCTGGCCACACAGCTCTGCCCATTCATTCATCTAACATTTATTGAGCACCTACAGTGTACTGTGCCAAGGTGGGTGGTCCAAAAGTAACTGGAACATATTCTTTACGGGAATGTGATTAAATACTATGCAACCACTAAGAGTGATGCCGAAAGAGCACTTAGTGATTTGGATAAGGAACATATTATACAGGAAAGAAAGGCACGTTACAAATATATTATACAGAGAATGTTATTTTCTATGAGAGAAAAACCTTCTGCCTATAAAGATAAGGAGACTGGAAGGGTGTGTGAACGCTGTAGATCCACACACATGTGGACATATGTATCCACATCCACGCATGTTGCAGGTGTATTCTCTCTGGTGGGATTACAGGTGACTTTAACTTCTTCCTTATTGCTCTTCATTGTTCATATTTTCCACAATGCACATACAGCACTTTGCAATCTGCAAAATAATGAGTGAAAATTTTAAAATGCAAAAAATCCACGGCCTTTGTGCTCCCAGAGCTCACGGGACAGTGCAGGACTCAGTTATGTCCACGCAGAAGTGGGTTGACAGCTGATGTTAGGAAACTCTTGATCCTATTAAAATCATTTATTTTAGCAGGAAGTCACCTTGCTTAGTGTTAGCACACAGGAACTAGTCTTTTGTGGGCTGTGGTTCCAATGACAGTTTAATTTTCAAGGCTTTTTCCATGTCACTGTGGTCTGCTCATTCATCTGCTGCCTCTGGGGCTCCCCCAGGCCCTGCCAGAGCCACCTGAGGAGGCAGGAGGGGCTTTTCAAGGTGGGGCACTGGCTGTCTCCTGGTGGGTAGGGGCATTTCAGGCCCAGGGGACAAGAGGCTTCTCTGGTCAGATGTTTTTAGTGACGGGATCCCTTTAACAGCGACCCCCAGCTGCCCTGGTGTCCCTAGTGGGAGAAGAGCATCTCAGCCCCATGGGGACAGACGGGCTCTCCGGGCTGCACCAATTGTTGGGGGGCGATCCCGTGCCCACACCACCTGGTCCAGGAAGCCTCCCCAGTGAGGGGAAAGCCTCAGGCCTGGGTGCAGGGATGGAGAGCTCTTCCCTTTGCTGTTTATTGGTTGGGTGATTTATTGATCACCCAGCACTGCAGTCCCCAACCCCCAGGCCACGCTCTGGTACCAGACTGTGGTCTGTTAGGACCTGGGCTGCACAGCAGGAGGCGAGCAGCAGGCAAGAGAAGCTTCACCTGTATTGACAGCCGCTCCCCATCGCTGGCATCACCACCTGAGCTCCACCTCCTGTCAGGTCAGCAGTGGCCTTAAATTCTCACAGAAGCTTGAACCCTTCCATAAACGCCCACGCGAGGGATTTAGGTTGTGCTCCTTGTGAGAATCTAAGGCCTGATGAGCTGAGGTGGAGCTGGGGCGGTGATGCTAGTGCTGGGGAGCAGCTGCAGATACAGATCATCATTAGCAGAGAGGTCTGACTGCACAGTACATGCAGTGGGCTTGAATCACACTGAAATCATCTCACCCTCCCCGGTCTGTGGAAATATTGTCTTCCATAAAACCAGTCCCTGGTGCCAAAAAGGTTGGGGACCGCTGACCTAGCAGGTCATCTTGTCACAGGAACCGTCCTCCAATCCGGGAGGGAAGAGCCTGCCTGGGTGACTTCTGTTGCTTGGTGGAGGGTGAGGGACACCAGGTGTGGTCTCTTTCTTCTGTTGAGTGGGACATAAGACACTGCCACTGTGTTCTTCCCCCGTCCTGGTCTCAAGCCTGCTGTCACTCTCCTGACCCCTCTCCCTTTGGCTGTCTGTTGCGCTATTTCCAGGGCCTAGTGCTGTCCCTGGGGCAGAGATGAGGGAGAAACAGGTCTACACTGTCTTCCCTGGGCTGGAGGGGCTCTCCTTGGTCTTCTTCATTTCCTCTTTGTTCTCCAGATACTCCTTTTACAAATTTTCCACTGAGATGCCATTTATTTTCTATAAGATTTACCCGTGTAGGATGTACAGTAAGTGCTTTTTAACATAGTCACCAGGTTGTACAACCGACACCACTCTTTAGTTGCAGAACATTTTCATCACCCCAATAAGAAACGCTGTGTTCATTAGTGGTCATTCCCTCTCATTTCTCCCTCCTGTCCTGGTGACCGCTAACCTTTCTGTCCCTGCAGCTCTGCCTTTTCTAGATAGTACACACGAATGGGACCATGTGATAGGTGGCTTTCCTGGCTGACTTCTCTCATAATGTTCTCAAGGTCTCAGCACTTCGCTGTTTATGGCTGAATCCTATTCCACTGGGTGGATGTACCGATCCGCTCATCGCCTGGCAAATGTTTGCATGGTTTCCGCTGTTTGGCTATTGTGAATGATTCTGCTATGAGCGCTTGTGTGCAAGTTTATCTAGATGTGTTTTCATTTCTCTTGGGTATTTGCCTAGGAGTGACATGGCTGGCTCATATGGAACACAGCACTGACACCGGCTACGACACGGATGAACCTTGAGGACACACGAACGAAAGAAGCCAGCCACAAAGGACCACACAGGGTATGATCCATTTATGTGAAATGTCCACACTAGGCAAATCCACAGCACAGAAAGTGGTCGCCTAGGGATGGGGCCAGGCTTGGGGAAGCGGAGTGACTGCTAATGTATATGGGATTCTTTGGGGGGAGGTCATGAAATGTAAAATTGATGGTGATAGTGTTTGCACAAATCTGAGTATACTAAAACACACTGAACTGTATACTTTAAATAGGTAAACTGTAGGGTGTGTGAATGATATCTCAACAAGGCTGTTATTTAAGAAGACAGTCGGTGTGGGGAGTCAGGGCTGGCCCTGGGTCTGCTTCCCCAGGGCGAGTTGTTATTGTTCCCGAGAGCCACAGAGCTCGGGCCTCACTGCCGTTCTGACCAGGGCTGCCATAAATCACAGGCCGAGGAATGGCCCTGTAAACACGGACCAGCCGGCCTCGGGGATTCTGTACCCTTCCACAAAGATTAGCTGTGATTACTGCTTTATTGATCCTGAGATACCTTCCAGGTATTGAGTCGCTTGGAACTTTTCTGTTTGCCCCGTAAGTCTCTCTGTGCGAGTCAGCCGGCTCCACTTCCCAGCCCGGGATTCCCAACGACCCCAATCTTCCTGCTATAAACGTCAGAGATGATGAACTGGGGGAAAATCTCCTGTAGGAAATGGTGGAAACCCTATCTCCGAAGGGGAGGAAAACAAGACCGGACAGAGCTCCGGGGAACTTACCAGGCCTGCCCTGCGCACAGGTGCCCGGGTCAGGAGAAGGACGGCAAGAATGGAGGTTGGTTTGGGGCTTGCTTTTCTGAAAGCCCCTGTCCTGGTGGCATGCACCCATGGCATGACAAAAACAGCAGAGGGAGGCGAAAGATTTTATCATGGGTTAAAGGCTCAGAATAGAAGAGAATTTGCCTCCTTCACAGAGAGAATTGAACTAAGGCAAGGCCCGCACAGGGGTGGGGGCAGAGCGGGGTCTCCGGAAGTCAGGGAGCCTGCAGGTGTGTGGCCCCGCCCCTGACGCCGCAGCCCCTTCAGGCAGGGTGTGTCAGCGATGCACTCTCTTTTCATATGTCAGCTTAAATGAAGCAATGAAAAGGAGAAATTTGCTGCAGAAGATGCAAATCTTGTGGCCATAGTTCTCCATTCAAACAGAAGTGATTTGGAACCACCTGACCCTTTGCACTCACTGGTCTGTCTCCATTTGCCAGTCTCATGAGGTTGAAATGAAAGGCAAAGGAGACACTGTCCTGGGGAACATTTTGGAAACTTTAAAGCGCTAGAGAAATGCCGACATCTTGCCTTCTATTTTGGGGTATCCTTACTCAAGGGCCCACCTGAGGACGCAGCAGGAGAGCGACAAGGCAGTTGCCGTCCTCCACCCTCCAGAGGGAAGCAGCCCAGCCCTGCAGTCTGCACCCCTTCTCGTGGCCCTGACTTCCCATAAGCACCACATTCAGATCCCTGCTTTCCTAAGAATTGCTCTTGCCGGGCAAAACGTAACAGTTTTCTAAATCTCCACGTGCCTACTCTCTCATTTGGTGACTCCATAACAACAGTGAGGTTGGAAGGGCAGAGGTGAGCATCAAAGGGCACAGAGGGAGAAACTGAGGCTCAGAGGAGCTTTGGCCCACTCTGTAAATCCCACAGGGAGGCCACGCCTCGCCCACCTCCCCGGCCTCCCCCGCCCACAATGCTGAAGCTGTCACCCACACCACACCACCTGCCGCTGTGAGCACATCCCGCTCCAACCCCTGCTCAAGCTGCGGTCCCAGCCCTGGACTCTCCAGGACTTTGCACAAGGTCCGGGCGCTACTCACGAGTCAGGCACCCAGTGGTCTGCAGGGTCCTCAACCCAGGACCTGAATTGCCCACTGCGGGAGCACTGATCCCCACCCTGGGTGCCGCAGGCGTCTGGCAGTGAGGGGAGGGAGGGAATCGTCTGAGCAGAAGGAAAACATGCAGCGGGACTTGCATCATGACACATGGGGATACCCTTCCTTTTCTCAAAGAAGAGACTCCTATCGTTTTGGAGAAACACGTGCCTCTTTTAATTTCCCACTTTTGATAGAAACATAAATACAGAGAAATATTTCTCTACTGAAAGGAAAAAAAAACAATGTAAGTGTGATGATAAATGAGCCACAGTCCTCCTCCCCTTAGCTGGGGACATAGAGGATCGCAAGGGGGCTGTTTCTCACCTGTGCGTCCTCACCCCCACACTGGAGGTGTGTCCAGTCTTGTAAGATGTTCTAATTTTTCAAGGGAACCTGGAAATGTGCACTTTTACCTGTCACCTCCCTGTTTTCATATGTGGTGCAAATCTCGTCTTCTCCCGAAACTCCGTGGGAGCCGACTGTGCAAAGTGCAGTGGTGGCCAAGTTTGGCTCGTGAGTGTGGATGTCTGTCTGCCTCGGGTTTCATATTGCACTGGCTGTAAATGTCTCCCTGGGAGGATCACACTGGCTCTCTGACAGTGGCCGCGGTGCCCCAGCAAGCACGCCCCAAGGCCTGCGCGAGCACGCAGAGGCTCTGGCATCGCATCCTCCTGAGAGCCCGCGGGGGCGCGCCCCACCCCCTTCTCTCGCCTGCCCTGAGGAGCTGCCAAATAAATACACACTAATTGATTTTTTCTGATAAAATAAAAATAGAATAATGATCACACTTCTTTACATTTTTGGTTTCATGATAAGAGGGAAATCAAAACTCATCCCCAAAGAATCAGCAATGATTTGACCGGTTTTGTTCAAGTGTCCTGCCCCATTCAGTCGGCGACGTGGCTTTCTTAGCAAACGTAGGCGTTAGTTAGTGGGAAGTTTAGACTCAGCCCCTGAGGATCTCAAGCTCAGGGGCTTATATCTTAATATAAACAGGCTGTTCACTTTTGATAAGACAGGTGAATTAATGGCACAGAAATCGTTATGAATGAAAACTAATCCGAGGAGAATAAATTTCTGACTTTTCTCGAGAAGCCGTGCTAATCCTGGAGGAAATGACGCCACCGCCCGGCCTGGCAGCCTCCATCCGCGCAGGGCCGCTGCAGATGCCCCGGGACGTGCGTTCTGTGCGCGCCGGCGCCCGCTGGGCCGCAGGGAAGCCCTGGCCGGCGAGCGGGTTTCCGACCACATCCTCCTCCCTCATGGCCACTGTTCCCCTGGTTCACCCACCAGCCCATCAGGGGGCCTCTCCTTGGTGCTCCTCCACAACTATATTTTCTCCTCCTTGTTCACATCATCACAGAATTAATTTTAAGGAAAAAAGGAATTGAGGAAATTAGGACAACTGACAAAAAGGAAACTAAACAAATTCGCTGCCTCTTCCTGCAGTCTGTTGCCCACACAAGCAGCCAGAGTGATCCAGTTAAAAGCCAAAGATTTCCCCCAAACTCTGCTAAGATCCTGCAGTGGCTCCCTCTTTCTCTGATGAAATCCAAAGTCTTTCAAATGACCTCTGGGAGTCCTGGGACGAGGGGGACAGCGCTTGTTGAGGGTCAGCGTGCGGCTGGTCTGTGAGGCCTGCTCTGGCCTGCGGTGAGGACGCTGAGGCCCCGGGGTCCTGGCTGCTCTCACACCATCCACCCCCGCTGCCACCAGCCCAGCTGGGCCTCTGCCATTGTCACTTCCAGTGCCCGTTTCTTCCTGACCCTAGATCGGTGCTGGCCCACTTTGCACTCCCAGCCGGTATTGAGGCCGGCACTGAGCCAGGATGGGGCTTCTCCTGCAAGCCTAGAGCCTCGTGCACTTGCGGATTCATCCAGCAAATGTGCATCACGTGAGCACTCTGTGCAGGCACTGCTGGTGGCACTGGAGAGGGAGCGGCAAACAAAACAAGTCCCCATCCAGTGGGAGCAAAAGAAAATAAGCCAACAGGTAGCAGCCACAATATGTCAGGGTGACAGATGCTGTTAAGGAAAGAATATCCCTGAAGGGCAACGGGGACCATTGGGATGGGAGGGTGCTATGTTAAAGAGCGTCAGGGAAGCCTTCTCTGATATTTGAAAAGATTTGACTGGAAACCTAGATTTGGTGGGAGGTAAACCATTAGAATATCTAGTCAAAGAATCTTTCAGACAAAGGGAACAGCACGTGCAAAGGTTCTGAGGCAAGAGCATATCTGGTGTGTTTGTAAAACAACAGGAAGGCCAGGGTGGCCAGACTTAGAGAAAGCTTTAGAAGCATCTAGTGAGTTATGGGGGTGCCTCAGAGCACTAAGTGGCTTACCCTTAGTGCAGCAGCCTCCTTGCTGTCTCCCTGCCCCGCTCCCCACTATCTCTAACTTGAGGACCAGCCTCACGGTGCTGGCAGGCCGTGGAGCCCGGGGGCCTGTCCTCCTTGCCCTCCCTCTATATCCCGTCCCTGCCTTGCCAACTCCTGGCCCAGGCCCAGGAGAGCCAGGGTCTCCGGTTCCTCTCCTGGTCTGGTTGGAGAACTCCCTCACTTTATGTCCTGACTTTCTCTCTCCAGTATGACTTGCAATAAAATCCTATAATCAGAGCCTTGGAAAGCCTCAGTCTTTATGTCTAAAACTGGCAGCTTGGGAATTTAAAAATCCCTCTTTCTTCTCTTAAAAAGCCTGACTCTGTCTCTACTAGTCAACAAGGAACCTTTGTGAGAACCAGAAAATGTTGCTCAATCTCAGAGGCTGCAGCCATGCACCATGGCACATGGCTTGGCCGGCCAGACCGGGCTGCATTCCTGCTCCTTCCCTGCGCCCCTCAGTACAGAATCCCACAGCCCCCCTGGATAAAGGCCCAATGGCTGCCAAGATTGCTGCACTCACAAAGGCCTGAGAAAGTCACTTTTGAGAATAACATTGATCAACAACCTATGTGTTCAAGAAACACCGGTGCTAACCTTCCCTGAGATACCATGTTCCACGGTACGGCCTTCCCAGAACCCGGGCCCGGGCGTGGGAAGGCAGCACGAGGAGAGGATGAACACGTACACGCTGGCACTGGGTAGAGACAGCCTGTGTCACGGATCACGAGAGTCTCAGGTCTGAGATTTCACCCTGTTTACAAAGTGACAAGTTAGCCTGCCACAGGTTCACGGGTGGTGGCAAAAGATATGCGACTCCCGGGCCAGAGACAAAGGACTCTGTTAGTCACAGCACAGCAAGCAGCACATTGGCAGCAGTTCCCCTTGCTCCCCAACATCCACAGAGGTGACACAGAGGGGACCAGGTGGGTACTGCACATACAGTGACTTTGTCTCGCAGCTGAGAAATACTGAATTTAGCAAGTCTGAGTGTCTTATAACACCCAGTAAACAAACCTGCCTTCCTTTGCCCCAGAGGGAGATATTATTTTATTTCACTGGACAGTGGCCAAGCCTGCCCCTTGGGCTGGAGGGTCACACTGTGCTCCACGGCTCCTGTCTGTGTAGAAACATTCTATAAAGACAGTCTGGAACAACGGTGGCCCGTACCTCCACTCGCAGGAGACATGAAAGACACACACAGAATTGTTTCCCGCGCGTGGGGAGGAAGCAGCCGGCGTGCTGGTGGAAGTGTAGGCATTGGCCATCCCGGAGCTTCTGTTGTTGGTAAGAAAACATGGAAATTATAAAGCTAAGACCACACTTGTGTCACCAGAAGATGAGCTTGGCCCTTTTGCCTCTGATATTGCGTCACAGATGAACAAAGACGGGCTCAAGTGCAAAACACAGGCAGGAATGAGGAGTTCAGCAGCCAGAGCACGCGCCCTCACTGGGCACTTCTGTAGGCGCTGACGGAGCGATCAGAAGACGCAGACAGTGCCGGGTCACGTGGGAGTCAGCGCCTGGCTCCGGAGCAGGAAAAATTCCTCCGTCCTTGCTAACCTCCCCTTACTGCCTCCTCCTCAGTTTCTCATTGTGCTGCGTCCTCCTGGGGCTGCAGAAACATTTAGGATGAACGGGTCAGAAATGTGAAAATCCAGAATGCTTGGCGCACCAGGGTGCAGGACACAGGTTGGGCAAGGTGTTCCGATCGGTGAAGAAATTCAGAGACAGAAGGAATGAAGGAATGATCATGTAAAAATGTAAATTCTTGCAACACATGAAAAAAAGGTAAACGTCACACCCATTGGTATGGCAATTATTAAAAAGCAAAAAAGTAAGAAGTGTTGGTGAGGCTGTGGGTATGTTGGAACCCTTGTGCATTGGGAAAGTGGGAATGTGAAATGCGGCAACCGCTGTGCAAAACCGTATGGTGATTTCTCAAAAAAGTTAAAAATAAAATTCCCATATGATCCAGCAACTCCACTGCTGGGTACACGCCGAAAAGAACTGGGAGCCAGCAAGGACTTGAACAGACGCTCGCACACCCGCGTTCAGAGCAGCATTATTCGTAGTTGCCGAAAGGCGGAAGCACATCCGTGTCCCTCAGCAAGTGATCGGACGCATGAAACATGCTGGATGCACACAGCGCGCTATCACTCAGCCGCGAAAAAGAAGAAAATTCTGACACGTGCTACAGCAGGGGTGAGCCTGGAGGACATTATGCTCAGTTAAATTAGCCATTTACAAAAGGACAAATACTGCATGATTCCCCTTATATGAGGAACGTAGAATAATCAGATTTAGAGACAGAAAGTAGAATGGTGGTTAGCAGGGGCTGGGAGGAGGGAGAAATTGAAAGGTATCATTTAATGAGTTTCTACTGGGGATGATGAAAAAGTTCTGGAGATGGTGGTGATAGTTGCACTGCAGTGTGAATTTACTGAACACTACTGATCTGTACCCTTAAAATGGTTAAATAGTGAATATTATGGGTATTTTACCATGATTTAAAAAAAGGAAAGGTACAATATTCGGTGAGTCATCAGTTGAAAAATGGCTGGCATTTTTCACTTTTTAGCCAGATGTTTTGGCGTCGTAAAGACATAGCCGAAATGAAATGATGAAGGACGGGGGAATTGAAGCCAGGACGCTGGAGTCTCAAGTGACGGCCATAATTACTGCATTTCATTTCCTGTGTTTAAGGCAAACTGAGTTCAGGACCAAAGGCAATATTCCAGGGGCTGTGATTAATTGCTCCTCCCGTGTTTAAACGGACCTCCTCGTGGCTTTTGCTATTGTCTGCACAAGTAATTAGAGAAGTTTCCACTGCAGAGGTCATTCTTGTGCATGTCCTGGTGGAGGAAAAACAAAGGGCAATTTCTGCTTAGTGTTTGTGAGATTTCAGATGTGGAATATGCTAATCCACGGTTGCATAAATGAACCTATGGGTTTTACTGGGGAAGGGAAGAAACAGCCCTATGGCACTACACCAGCTCGTATAATTTTCTCAATAATTCTATGATATATGTGTCGTTGCTTCTTTTTTATAGATGGATCTCAGAGAGGTTAACTAATTTTCCCTGAGCCACATAGATAGTGAACGGAGGAGTAGAAAGTCATGCTTTCCTCTGATACCAAAGCCTTTTATGCTTTTCTGAACTCTGAATAGTGACAGGCAATAGAAACTGTGGTTTTCCCTGATCTGTGTTATTCCGGCAGCACAGACGTGGAGAAAGGAGTTGATGAGAAGAAGAACTGGCCAGGCCTGGAAACGGGAGGTGAGATTCGCGTGGCGGGCAGTGTTCCCGTGCCAAGCTCAGGGCTGCAGCGGGCGAGGGAGAGGCTTCGTGTGGGGGAGAGAGGGTGAGGGGCGGTAGGGTATGAGGACTGTGCTAAGCCTGCCTTTCAACTTGGAGAAAAAGTGTTGACAGGGCTGATGTGGATTCTCCACTGCTTAAAATGGCGGAACGCTATTGTCTGCAAGATAAAATGCGGACTTTTGATTTTGACACTCAAAATCGCCCAAGTCTGGCTCACAGCTCTGTCCAGCCTCATCGCTCACACCCCTCCTTTCCCTGCAGTGTGCAGACACACACACCACACACCACACACACACACACACACACCACACACACACGCACAGAGACACCGGGCAGCCACTCACTCCATATGTTCAAGTTTCTATAACGACGTGCCAGGGACCACTCAACCCTTCAGGGTGAGAGATGTCCTATCTGGTCTGCCCCAACACCCAGCAGCTCTGTTAATTTGACGAGATTGTTAAACGCCTTAAGCTTCGTATCCTCACTTGAACATGGGCTGGCAGCAGTAGGGCCACTGCGATGACTCAGTGAGCTCATGCATGGAAGCTTCTAGTGTGCTGCCTGGCACGGGCTGGGAACAAGGTTACTCATCACGGTCAGTCTTCAGTGGCCACTCGGCTTTTCCGACACCCCGCTCCCCTCCTCAGGACAGGGCAAGGGGACTTGTGAGTGTGTGTTGCCCCAGCCCCTTCCATCATTCTCTTGTCCCCAGGTAACCACAAAAGGATGACCTAGTTGAAAGGAACAAGCATGGTTCTCCCTCCTTCTTTATGGCGTGGGTATTGAGCACTCATGAGACACTGGAATGTTCTCAAGAACCACTATTTCTAGGAGAAACTTCCAGGAAGGGAACAAAACCAAAAATGTTCCAAGAGAGCTTGTGTAGGGTTGAGGAACGTGCTGCGCAGCTTGCAGATGGGGTGGGAGCCTGAGCTTTCTTCTCACCGCCAGCCCTGGCTCTGTCTTCTGCAGGCTGAGCCCAGGCAGGAGACCCTCTCTGAACCACACTGTCTCAGCCTTCCAATGCCGCTGTTGTGAGAATTGCAAATAAACTGACCAACCCAGTGGGCAGTGTACAGTAACCACTCAAAATCCAGCACCTCTGTGTTCTTCTGCCATTCAAAGACAGTGGCAGGGTTGGAGAGAGGCATCTGGAGCCCTCAGTGGTCCATACACCCTGATGACCTCAGCTTTCTCCTCCCTGGCACCAGGGGTGGGCTCGGTAGCCTGGGAGAGCTCTGTGACCTGCCCCCTTGGAGACCACAAGCAAGGCTCCTAGACCCCAGTGCAGCCTCAGGCTTCGGTCCTACTGGTTTGCCCGGCACCCCAGCCGGAGTCCCTGCTCCGCAGGCTGAGGTTACAAACCCCACAGGGAGAGTCGTCCTGGACTGGGGCTGGGGAGAGAGCGAGAGGCTGGAATCAAACTCAGGAAGGACCCAGGAGGACAACCAGGCTGCAATGAGAGAGGAAGGGGTTTGGGGAAGGGAGAGCAAGTCACCCCAACACAGAGATGACTCTGCAGCTTTTATCTGGGCATTTTTGGAAGTGTTTGCAGGAGAATACAAAGTATCATAAACTGCCAGGGGACATGCAGCCTTAAAGAATTGAGAGGTCCTTTTTTTAATTCAAATGAGAATCGCAGTCTTCCTGGGGTGATCTTTAAGCCTTGAGGCTGTGGATTGCAGACAGGGGACTCTGTCTCCAGCCCTGCGCTGGCACCTTGCAGTCAATGACCTCAGTCAGACCCTTTGTCCCCCAAACACAGTTTCCTCCTCTGGTGGATTGGAGAACTTGTTCTCGCAGGTTCCCGCTGACTGACATTGTGTAACACTCAGTTTCAGATTCCCAGCCTCCCTTTTCTCCCCATTCTAATTTTTTAAGAAGTGTGAGAACTATAACTTAGGGGAAAAGTTGCTTTAACTTTCTGTAGCATTTCCTAGACCCTTAGATCTGCATCACGGGAAGCATGTTAAAAATACTTACCCCAGGACACTCCCTGGGGAGGGGACCCAGGAACATCTGCAAATTTAACTAGCTCCATAGGTGATGTTTTATGATCACACAGTAATTAGCCTAAGTTGTCTGAAAATACAACCTCATAAAGCAGCTGCTGAAAATTGAACATGATTCAATCCTTAAAAGGCACAGCTTTACACTGTAGCAAAAGCAAGGTCTCAGCTAGCAACCTGAAGCCAAGAATCTGAGCGATGCGTGATGATGAACGCCAGCCCCCTCCAGCTGGGCTGAGGATGTTTCTGAAGCACTGAGGCTGAGACGAGTGCAGGCCACCAGGCCACGGGTCCACGGGGTGTGGGCTGAGTGCTTGGACTGACTCTCCTTTCCTGTTGACCTGACATGCCTTTGTCTACACTGCAGACCACGTGGTCTTTGCTTCAGGCTATAGGGCATGGTGTTGTGTTGCTTTGCGGGAGCAGAACAGAATGTGTAGCCACTTCTGCTCTGTAGCCCTTCTTGGGAAGGCGTTTGGCTGGGATCAGGACACCCCTGCGCCATGGCTGGAGTATCACCTCCAACCCATAGACCCTCAGCTCTGGCTCCCCAGGAACAGAGCTCTGCGGCGCCTGGGTTCCAGGAGGTCACAAGCTGGCCGTGGGCAGAAGCGCGGCCCTAGTGGCCTCCCTTTCAAGAGACTCTGGCCCCTGAGACTCACCAGAGGCAGAAAATGCAGCCTCTTCCACCTGCTGTTTGGCTCTGACTGCGCAGGAGAAAGCCGCACAGAGCAGGCGGCCCCTCTCGGCAGGTCGGTCGGCCTCCTCTGCCCTGAGGGCTTCAGAGCTCGCCCACCCCATCCTCCATTAGGACAGGGCCCTTCCCTGACATCTGCCCTCTGCTGTTCAGGGTGGCTTCTGGTGCCCTCAACAACAGACAACACACCAGTTGAAAACACAAATAATTTTGCTTGCTTGTGCTCAGTAGGGGGGAAATTTTCCACTGGAAGCGAAGGTAATGGGATATGACTGGCACTTTAAAGAGCAGTTGCGCGATGTTGAAGTCAGCGCCCAAACAGTTTCTAAATCCGCGTTCTGAAGTCAGCGCCCAAACAGTTCCTAAATCCGCGTTCTGAAGTCAGCGCCCAAACAGTTCCTAAATCCGCGTTCTTAAAGACCTACGGGCGGCGGTCCGCCCCTCTGCTCTGCTGCTCTGCTCTCGCCAGGCCTTGCACACATGGCACCATAGCCTCCGTTGCACTCCCGCTCCCTCCCCTTGACTTGCGCAATCCCTCTTCATTTTTCAAAAAGAAACCTTTAATTTTAGAATGATTTTGGATTAATAGAACAGCTATAAATCTAGTACAGGAAGAGCCCACATACCCGACACTCTCCAGATTTTACTCATATTTCCCCAGTGTTTACCAGGGCCCCATCCAGGAGGATGCACGACATTTAGTTGTGGCTCCTTCGTGTCCTCTAGGCTGTGACAGCTTCTCAGACTCCCCTTGCCAGGACAGCCTTGTTTGGACGACCTTGGGAGCTTGAGGAGTTCTGAGAAGACCTGCCAGGTGTCTTGTAGGAGGTCAGGAGTCTTCCTCTGGTTTTCCTCGAGATTAGACCGGGGTGTTGAGGGGAGAGCCACAGAGGTGGAGGTGCGTGTTGTCCACAGAACTGAACCTCGTTTGTCTGGCTTGCCTGCAGAGGTGCTTGTCAGATTTCTCTACTCTGAAGTTACTCTTTTCCTGTTTTCTGTATGGTCCTCTTTGGAGGTGAGTCACTATGTGCAACCCACACTTAGGGCCTGGGGAGTTACAATCCACCTCCTTGAGAGGGGAGTATCTACACAAATTATTCTGAATTTTTTCTGTATGGGAGGTTTGTCTACCCCCCCCCCCCACCATTTTTAGTTATTTATTCCATCATGTATTGATACCAGTACCATCTCATGAATATTCATATTATACTGTGGGGAGCGGTCTAGGCCTCCTAGTGTATCCGCCCAGGACATGCATAGTCAGGCCCTCCACCTATCCCTGTGGGACACGCTTGTGGGACACACCTATCCGGGGCTATAAAAGCAGCTTGCATTTCCTGTTCGAGGTCTCTCACCATGTAACGTTTGTAGATGCCTCATTAAACTACTGCTGGAAGAACTCCAACTGGTCGTGTCGTACTTGCTGGCAACTGCGGCGCGACAAGTGGTGCCGAAACCCGGGAACTCTCGCACCAGGCGGAGACGACCTCATTAGAGGTGAGTTCAGAACCGCAGTAGTAGAGGTAGAGTTGGACCCCCACCTTTGATCGTGCTTCACTATGGGAAATTCCCCGAGCGCCCAGCTGCTCCGTGCTCTACAGGAGCTTTTGGCTGCATGAGAGTTGAAAATCCCCGAGCGTGTCTTACGGCATTTTATGCAGGAAGTAGATCGTGTGGCACCATGGTTTCTCCACTCGGGCTCTTTCACCGTTCCGAGCTGGGATAAATTAGAGAAGGACCTTCGCTGTGCCCGTGCTACTGGGCCCCTTCGAGAGTGCGTCCTTCCTATTTGGGCATTGGTGCGCACCTGCCTAGAGGACTCTCCTTGTAGTATTCAAGTGCAGCAGGGGCAGCAGGCTCTGAGTGACTATCAAGATAGTATGTCAGAAAGGGATAAGGGTGGTCCGGACCGGCCGGGGTGTTCAAGAACCCGGTCGGAAGAAAAGCGGGGAGCCGCCCGCAAGGGAGGGCGCTCAGGAAGGCGACGGGGACGCCCGTTGCCCGGCCCGTTATCTAGGGAGGACGTGGCTTGTAAAATGGCCGCCCTCCGTCTGTCTTCTTCTTCTTCTTCTTCTTCTTCCTCTTCTTTGTCCCGCTCTTCTTCCTCGTCTCGCGAGAGGGAGGCGGAGCTTTCTCCGGCCGATAAGGCGGACTTGGAGGAGGCGGTGACGGCGTATGAGGCGGAGCGTTATCGCCCGCCTCCGTATGCCTCCGCCCCTCCCCCACCAGTTGATGGCGGGGGAGGTACATCTTTCATGTCCGACCGGGTTCGGAGAAAAGTCAGCCAGTGCTTTCCTGTATTTGAGGATGCCAACCAACAACGGCACCATGAGCCACTCGACTACAAGCTACTGAAGGACCTGGCCCAGGCAGTGCAGGCTTACGGTTGCAATGCTGCTTATACTAGGGGCCTGTTAGATCGTTTGGCTGCCCACGCTATGACTCCTAGTGATTGGGCCAGCACTGTGCGGGCTTGTTTATCCGCCGGGCAGTATTTAGATTGGAAATCCCTTTACCAGGAGGCTTGTGTCAACCAAGCCCGTGTTAATGCTCAACAGGGTCAACCCGCTTGGAACGCTGATATGCTATTGGGTTTGGGTCAGTGGCAGAACAATCAAACCTGTTTCCCCGTACAAGTATATGCTCAGATTAACCAATTGGCCATAAAAGCTTGGCAGCAGCTGCCTAATCGGGGACAGGTTGCAGGTAACTTAACCAAAGTGGTTCAGGGACCTACAGAGCCTTTTTCTGATTTCGTGGCTCGTATGGTGGAATGTGCGGCCCGCATTTTCGGGGATGCTGACACGGTGATGCCCCTGGTAGAACAACTAGTGTTTGAGCAGTGCACTGAAGCCTGCCGCAATGCCATCGTTCCTTGGAAGAACAAGGGCCTTACCGCTTGGCTTAAAGCTTGCCGGGAGATCGAGGGCCCACTGACCTCTGCAGGACTGGCAGCCGCTATCGTGGCTGCCCGGGAGAGTGCCAATGTGACCTGCTATAACTGCGGTCAACAAGGGCACATACGGCGACAGTGCCGGGCTTCTTCGTGCCCGCGCCCCCGGCCTTCCCGTGCGGTGCCGGAAATCTGCTCGCGCTGTGGCAAGGGGCGTCATTTGGCCTCTGAATGTCGATTCGTCAAGGATCTTCGGGGGCGGCCCCTGGACCCTGCAGGGAGTGCCCCCGCTGGAGGTGCTCGGCCTAAGGTCTTTAATGTGCCAAAAAACGGGAGGGAGGGCCCTCGACCCCAGGGCCCGCAAATGTATGGGGCCTTCCATCAGTCCCCGGCGACGCCAGCGCTGATGCCTCAGCTGCAATCGCCGTCACTAGCGCCCCAAGGGAGGTCCGGCGAGCCACTTCGGGTTCCGCAGGATTGGACCTCCGTGCCACCACCCTCACAGTATTGACCCCTGAAATGGGGTGTCAGCCAATTCCTTCAGATTTTAAGGGACCCTTGCCCCCAGACTCTGTGGGTCTAGTGATTGGTCGCTCTTCCTCAACCTTGCGGGGCCTTCGGCCTCTCCAGGTGTGGCAGATGGACGTCACTCACATTCCCATGTTTGGTAAGTTGTCTTATGTTCATGTGTCCGTAGACACCTGTTCTGGGGTTATCCACGCCACTCCTTTAGCTGGAGAGCGCGCCTGTCATGTCGTCACGCACTGTCTAGAAGCATGGGCTGCCTGGGGCAAGCCTGAGGTCCTTAAGACTGATAACGGCCCGGCCTATACTTCCCGGGCCTTTCAACAATTTTGCTGCCGTCTCGGCGTTACCCATCGCACTGGCTTGCCCTATAACCCCCAGGCCCAGGGCATTGTAGAACGCGCCCATGGCACAATCAAAGTCTACTTACAAAAACAAAAGGGGGAGGCTGGGGCTTTGGGCGGTGGCAGGTCTCCCAAATCTGCCCTATCTCTTACTCTATATACTTTAAATTTTTTGCTGCTGGATGACCGTGGTCGCTCGGCTGCAGATCGCCATGTGGATCCTGGCCCCCCCCTTTCTGAGCGGGTGATGTGGAAAGATGTACTTTGTAATCAATGGAAAGGACCGGATCTGATTCTCAGCAGATCCAGGGGAGCTGTTTGTGTTTTTCCACAGGACGCCCCGGACCCTATCTGGGTTCCGACACGCCTCACGCGACGCCTCAGTCATCCTGCTGCTTCCTCGCCGGCTCCTGACGACGATGCTGTTGTGGCGGATTCTGCTTTCCCTGACCATGACCCTCCTCGCCCTGGGAGTGCTGTCCAGGGCGAAACGTCGTTGGGCCATCCTGCCTGTATTCCCGAGACCCCTGCCGGTGTCTCATGATTCGCAGATATTCCCCCGGTTCTTTATTACCAATGCTTCCCTAGGACTTCCCTACCTCCCGTGGTCCAACGAGTCTGGAGCGGTTCCCGGCAATGAATCCTATATCCTTGCTGGGTCCTTGTGCTTTACTACCATTATCCCGACTAACGGCAACCTGTCCTGTATACTTCTTGCCAACCAGACGGGTGCTTGGGTGGACCGGCCGCGTCCCCGCAACGGGACCTTTGCTAATGGGACTTTTGTGACAGGGATGTGGCCTGAGTTACACAAAACTGTGAACATTTGAGACCGCTGCGTCAGGCGCTCAGTTTTCCAACGTGACCTTCGGTCCCACGCCTGTTTGTCTCTGGCCTCCATTCATCTGGATTGTGGCCCGCCTGGAAAACCATACGGCCACCCTTAACTGCTCAACCGTAAACTGCACGTATACACGTTGCTGGAATGCCTCAGAACACAGGATGGCAGTGGTTGCACGCATGCCCCGGTACGTCCCCTGGCCGGTTGACGCACCGGATTCATTGGTTCTCTTTCGACATCGTAGGGACTTTGGCGTGACAGCTCTTGTCTTTGCTATTGCAGCGGCCTCCGCTGCGGCCCTTACCGCCGCTTCGATCGCGGCGGCGGGCGCCGTACAAACGGCACAGGTCCTAAATAACCTGTCAGCAACGGTAGCAACTGCCTTGGACACACAAAGCTCTATCAACTCACACCTGGCGGGAGGGATTATGCTCCTAAATCAACGTGTGGACTTGGTTCAAGAACAGGTGGACAGTTTGGTACAGCTCGCCCAGCTTGGTTGCGAGCGACGACTGCCGGGATTGTGTATTACTTCGATCCCATATTCTAACCTTTCCCAGGCGGCCAATCTCTCTAAAGAGCTTTCTCGGCTGTTAGAGGGCTCTTGGTCTGCCAATTTCTCCAAGCTAGCCACTCAGTTACAACTAGAAATCACCCATATTAATTCTACCCGGTTAGATCCTATGCTTACTGATGGCCTCCTCCCCACCTTTTTGTCGCTTCTACACGGGGTTCGGGAATGGGCAGGTCTTGGATCCCTGGGCCTGCTGGGATGTCTTGCTTTTGGCCTCGTGTTCTGGATGCTCA
This sequence comes from Eulemur rufifrons, assembly GCF_041146395.1. Taxonomy (NCBI): domain Eukaryota; kingdom Metazoa; phylum Chordata; class Mammalia; order Primates; family Lemuridae; genus Eulemur; species Eulemur rufifrons. Next base: position 3,931,652 of record NC_091010.1, on the reverse strand, counting down.
TGCGTGTCCGTTGGCAGCAACAAAGGGATCGAGTGGTCATGGCTCAAGCCTTTGCTGCCCTTCATGAGGGCTCTCCTCCTGGAGTGTGGATAAGCATGTTACATACGGACGGCAACTACCGCTTTTCCCCTTGACAGCATGGCATGGCCCTTGCACCCCGAGGGCTTGTCCCCATTGCACCGGGAAGGGCGTGCGACCCCTGTTTTGTGGTCAGCCCTTGCACCTTCATGAGCTCTCGCTCATTGCACTGAAGAGTGGTGACCATACGCCCCTTGGTGAACTGTGACCCTAGATCCGGACTGGGGCTTCCGTTCACCATGAGGCAAAAACAAAAGGGGGAGCTGTGGGGAGCGGTCTAGGCCTCCTAGTGTATCCGCCCAGGACATGCATAGTCAGGCCCTCCACCTATCCCTGTGGGACACGCTTGTGGGACACACCTATCCGGGGCTATAAAAGCAGCTTACATTTCCTGTTCGAGGTCTCTCGCCATGTAACGTTTGTAGATGCCTCATTAAACTACTGCTGGAAGAACTCCAACTGGTCGTGTCGTACTTGCTGGCAACTGCGGCGCGACATTATACTTTAGGTTACAATCCAGCATTACTTTATTTTGTTGCTCAAATTGCTCCAGTTGTGGTCATTGGCAGTTCTTTGCATCAACTTGAGTGTCGCTTTGACACACCTTCATCACCGAGTGCATGTGTGTTTGCCTGGGTGTTTGAGCACCTACATTCTGGCAGTCTGAGACACTCCAGGCTCTTCTACACAGCCCTCTCCAGCCCCAGAATGAACCGTATCTCTAAGGAGCCCTGGTTCCTTTCATTAGAGATTGGTATTAGGACTCGAGGTCTGCGCGATGTGTGTGCTTGTGACTTCTGGGTAGCCCTTGCTTCTAAGCCCTCTCAACTGACACAGCCAGGCAAGATATGTGAGTATACGAACAACAGATATGCACATATCTATAAGTATTTCTATATGTGTCCATCTGTATCTATATTCAGCTAAATAGGAGTAATACTAAAATCTCCAACTCTAATCCAGGTCCACTAGTGTCATTCCAACCTTTCCCTGATCCTTGTCTGTCTGTAACCTTGTCCTCCAACAGCGAGAAAACTGCCTCCCACCATCTGTCACCATTAAATATTTGGCACCATACATGTGTTACGGTTTCTGAATCCTTAACTCGTACCCTTGTAGGAAGCAACTCTACCAGCTAGGGCACAGTCCTTATGCACAGTTCCTTTTGCCTTTAGTTTTACAGCCCCCCACTCACTTCTAAATACTTGGCAGCACTTTCCCCTGCCCGCTGCAGTGCAGTGATTTCATACATTTGGGATACAATTGCATTACTTACATGTTTTTTGCCTCAGTGTCCTGTCCATTTTGGTGCCCACTGGCCACGTAGATGATTTTTGTTTTTTAATTTGCTTACATTAAAGTTCACTTTTGGCCAGTGCAGTGGCTCACGCCTGTAATCGTAGCACTCTGGGAGGCTGAGGTGGGAGGATCACTTGAGGTCAGGAGTTTGAGACCAGCCTGAGCAAGAGCGAGACCCCATTTCTACTAAACACAGAAAAATTAGCCAGGCGTAGTGGTGCCTGTAATCCCAGCTACTCGGGAGGCTGAGGCAGGAGGATTGCTTGAGCCCGGGAGTTTGAGGTTGCTATGAGCTAAACCGACGCCACAGCACTCTAGCCCGGGCAACAGAGCGAGACCCTGTCTCAAATAAATAAATAAATAAATAAAAAGTTCACTTCTTATTCTCTGTGGTTTTATGGGTTTTGGCAAAGGCACAGTGCAATAGTGCCATATATCTGTCATTACAGTGTCATAAATAAGAGGTTCACTACCCTAATAATTCACCTGGGCTTTACCTATTTAGTCCTCTTGCCTTCCCAGCCTTTTAGAAACCACTGCAGATAGAAACTCTTTGCATTTCTATCATTCTGCCTTTTGCAGAATGTCATGTAAATGGAATAAAAACTCTCAGACAACAGGAGAAAGCAACTGTGCCCAGCATGGACTATGACCAGAACAGCACCCATACCTGACCCAGGTGATTTAGATGATGAGATGGGGGAGTTCTGAGTAGATGAGATGTGAAATGACATTTTGGATGTTGGTTAAAGCCGGGATGGGTGGAGGCTGTGGGCATGTTGGCATGGGGAAAACGCATTTCCCTGCAGGATGGATGTGCTGGGACAAGAGGGTGGACTGTTACAGGCCGAATAGCATCTCCCAAAGATCCTGAAATCTGTAAATGTGTTAATGTGTTACCTTACGTAGAATAAGGGATTCCACAGATGTGGTTAAGGATCTTGAGATGGAGATACTGTCATGGGTTATCAGGACATCAGGGCCGGCCCAGTGTAACCGAAATGGTCCTCATGCGTGATAGAAAGAAGGAGGGTCAGATCAGAGCAGGTGACACAGGACAGCCTTGGCTGGCCATTTCTGCCTGTGAAGACAGAGAGGCCGTGAACTAAGGAATGTGGGCAGCCTACATAGGTGAAAAAATGAAAAAAGAAGGAAAGAAAGAAAGAGAGGGAGGGAAGGAGGGAGCAGGGAAGGAAGGAAACCCTGTTAGCACCTTGATTTTACCCCAAGTGAGACTCATTCTGGACTTTTGATCTCCAGAACTGTAAGATAATAAATTTGTATGTATTAAGCCACTAAATTTGTGGTAATTTGTCACAATAGCAATAGGAAATTAATACAAGGTCTATGACCCATTTGAGTTAATTCTTGTGTAAGGTGGGCCTGTAGTTTCATTCTTTGCATACAGATGTCCAGTTGTTCTAGCACCATTTGTGGAAAAAGACCACACTTTCTCCATGGCACAGTCTTTGTACCTTTGTCAAGATCAGTTGATTATATTTGTGTAGGTTTATTCATGGGTTGTTCCATGTGTCTATTATTTGCCCAATACTCTGTCATCTTGATTGCTATGGCTTTATAGTAAAACTTGAAATCACCATAGGGTGAGCGCTCCAACTTTATTGTTCTTCTTTAATGTTATATTGCCTATTCTAAGTCCTTTGTGTTTCCATATAAATTTTAGAATTAGTTTGTTGATATCTAAAAAATAGATTGCTGGAATTTTGAATGAGATTACATTTAAAACTAAACATGAATTTAGAGTACATTCCTAAAACTGAAGGTCATGCTGAGAAGAATTGACCTTTTAACAAAGGACTGAGTCTTTTAATACATAAGCATGGATTATTTCTCCATTGATTGAGATCTTCTTCAATTTCTTTTGTCAGACCTTTGTAATTTCCACATATAGATTCAGGCAACACAAAATAAGTGAGATGAAGATCTCAATCAATGGAGTTTTATTAAGGCAAAGTTTGAGGATGTGCCCAGGAATAACACAAACCACAGACTGTGACTGCTTTTCCAAAGGGTGATTTGGGAGCTTCGGCATTTAAAGGGGATAAGGCATACAGAAAGAGAAAGGAAGAAGGGGGTGGGCAGGGAGGAAAAATGATCACATTCTTGTGAAGCCCAGTAAATCCACATTTACAAAAGATAAGGCAAATATTTGAAGAGAAAAGGGGAGGGAAGGAAGAATAAATTGTGTAGCTTCAACTCTGGGTGGGTTGAAGAACAATTGATCTTGTCTCTGTTCTGCATTGGGGAAGATGTAATCAACATCATGAGTGTGGAATGACCAGACTGGAGTTTAGGAGCCAGACTCAGCCTGCAGATCTGAAGTCACAGTGTGCACGTCCTCGCTCATGGGTGATCCCTGGGGCAGTCCTTTTAGGTGCCTGAGGCCTTGTACCTTTCCCTGGGGATCTGGCTGTTGCAATGTCAATAACTGCCATTCATTTGGAAGGGGCGTTACAGGATTTAGCCTCCAGGTTTGACCTTCCCTTTGCATAAGGAGTTGAGGGGCGTGGTCCTGAGATTGTTACTTTCCTTCATAATCCTGAACATATTTTTTATTTTAGGTTTATAATTAAATACTTCATTTTGGGTACCATTATAAATAGTATTTGGGTTTTATTTAAAAGTCCCATTGTTCATTGCTGGTATATAGAAAAGAAATTTATTTTTGTATATTGATCTTGTATTATGCTACCTTCCTATACTTGCTTTTTCATTCCAGAAGGATTTTGGTTTTTTTCTAGATTCTTTAGTGCTTTCTACCTAGACAGTAATGACCTATGTGAATAAATACAGGATATTTCTGTCCTTCAAATTTGCATGCCATTTGTTTCTTTTTCTTGTCTTATTACACTAGCTAGGACTTCTAGTGTGATGTTATATAGGAATGTTGAGAGAGTACATCTTTGTCTTGTTTACAGTCTTAGGAGAAAGGTATCAGTCTCTCACTATTAAGTATGGTGTTAGCTGTAGGTATTTCATATACACCCTTTATTAGGTCAAGGAAGTTCTCTTCTATTTCTATTTTGCTGGAAGTTTTTATCATAAATGGGTGTTGAATTTTGTTGCATGCTTTTTTGCATCAATTGATATAATTATATATTTGTCTTATTTAGTCTGTTAATACAATCCATTCCACTGATTAATTTATGAATTTGAACCAGCCCTCTATTGGTAGACTGAGTCCAACTTGATTGTGATGTTTTATACTTTGGGATATTGCTTAAATTTTCTAATACTTTGTTAAGGATTTTTGTAGCTATGCTCTTGGGAGATATTAGTCTGTAGTTTTATTGTGATTTTTTTTTCCAGTTTTAGTATTAGGGTAATGCTGGGTTCAAAGAATAGGTTAGGAAGTGTTTGCTCTACTTCTACTTTCTATAAGAAATTGTAGAGAATTGATATTATCCATTAGTGCTTATTTTCTAGGCCTGGTGCTTTTTTTCCTTTCTTTTTCTTTTGGAGGTTTATAATTATTAATATCAACCCAATTTCTTACTAAATTAGAGCTATTCGGGTTATCTATTTCTCTTTGCATGAGTTTTGGAAGTTTGTGTCTTTCAGGAAATTGTCCATTTCATAGAAGTTATCAAATTTGTGGATAAAGTTCTCTTATTACCAATTTGATGTCCAAGGGATCAGTAGTGATAACCTCTCTTTAATTTCTGATATTGGTAATTTGATGTTCTCTATTTTCTGGTTAACAATTTTCTTGATCTTCTCAAAGAATCAACTTATAAATTTGTTGATTTTATTGATTGCTTTCATCTTTTCAATTTCATTGATATTTGCTCCAGCTTTTATTATTTTCTTTATTTTGCTTCTTTGGGTATAATTTGCCCTCTTTCCTCAATTGTTTTCCAAATTGGAGTCTTAGATCACTGATTTTATATATTTCTTCTTTTCAAATGTATGCATTTAATGCTATAAATTTTCCTCTCAGAACCACTTTTCTTCATCCCCAAAATTTTGCAAAGTTACATTTTAATTTTTGTTTGGTCCAAAATTCTTTTTAATTTTTGAGACTACTTATTTCACCCATAATTTATTTAGAAGTGTATGGTTTAATTTCCAAATATTTGAGAATTTTCCCACTGGTCTGAGTTTTATATTTAAAGTGAGTTTCCTATACACAACTATAATTGGTTTCTTTTTTTAAAATATTTTTTAGTTCACTCTGATAATCCATCTTTTAATTAGCGTGTTTAGACCATTCATGTGTAAAGTGATTATTTATGTAGTTGGTTTAATACCTACCTTATTTATAACTTTTTTATTCTTTACACTTGTCCTTTCTTTTTTCCCTAATTTTCTGCCTTCTCTGCTTTTAATTGCACATTGTACATGATTCCATTTTAAACCCTCTATTAGTATATCACTAATACTTCTTTTCAACTTTTTTTATGATTACCTTGGAATTTACAATTCACATTTTTACTAATCCCGCTCCACATTCATTTACTGCTTTACACGCAGTGCAGGTGACTCATACAGGATGCTCCCCATTCCTTGCTGCCCTCGCTACAGGGCAGCGCGTGCCAGGTGCCACGCAACACTCAGGGCATGAGCAGCATCCTGTGAACGCGCACAGCGGTTCTGACCAAGGCCATTACTGCAGACGGAAACTCTGAGGCTTAGAGGCGTTCAGCTCTTTTCACAGGTCAAATAACCAATAAAGCCCAAGACCTCCCCAGCCCCACAGCACTGAGGGGCCAGAGGGAGCCCGTCTGTGCTCCGCACAGCAGCAGCCCCTGGCCACAGCTGGGCGAGTGAGACAGTCCAAGTCTAGGCGAAGGAACGGGGGCACGGTGGTCTGCAAGAGGAAGGGTGTGGCCCGACTGGGGGTTGGCAAGCAGAACAGGGGCTAGTTTTTATATTTTTTAAGATTTGTTAAACTCAAATTAACAAATGTGTCTGTCCTACTTTCTGTGCCTTTGCGATCCACAGTCAGCGTCATGCTGGCTCTCAGTCCTCACGCCCTGTGACTCGTGTTCTCTGTTGCCACATGATAGAGGAAGAGACTGAGGCTCAGGGAGGCAGATGTCTTGCCAAAGGCCGCAAGCTACTCAGAAAAGCTGAGACCTGAACCTGACCTGCCTGCCTCCAAAGCCCTGTTCCCGGGGACCCCTCATTTGCAGGCCTAGAATCACGGCTACCACATCCTTCCTCTAAGGGATGAGCAGAGAACACCAGCTACGGTTCCCGCAGGGCCTGGAGCCTTCCAAGCCCCCATCTGGGCCTGCAGGCCCAAGGCTGCAGCATCAGGCTCCCAGATCCAAGTAGTGGGTCCCATTCTGAGGTCTAATGAGGTCCAGAAGCCTCAAGAATTCCTCTGCCAGAAACATTAGATGGAAGCAGGTACAGTTGGCCCAAACGCCAGCCAGGGGACAGTTTATTAGACCACCCAAGAGGCAGAAATCCAAGCCCGGCCAGAGAGGCCCTTTGGAGGCTGCACCTGGCACTGTGGACCAGACCAGAGCTCTCCAGGGACACCTGAGAGACTCCAGCAGTCTACACCCCTCGGGCAGGGCCCAGGCCCTGAGTGTGTGGTGGCATCACACCGTGGGTGGGGGGCAGCACCATGACCTACATCTGCACCCTAATGGATCCTCGGAGGGCCTGCCTGCTTGGTGGCCTAGACTGACTGCCCCCAGTGATCCCTCCTGAAACCAGGGCCAGACTGCTACCCACAGGAGGGGGGCTGCTTCCCATGCCAGGGCTGGGAGGGGGCAGTGAGAGCCAAGACCTGTGAGTAGTGACACCTCACAGACCCCTGCTGGTGTGTGGTCCCCGGCACTGAGCTGTGTGTGTCCCCAGTTGCCGAGCAGTGGGTGTGCAGCACTCGGGCCTGGCTGCCAGGTCACGCCTGCACATCCATCCGGCACCTGGTCCAGGAAGCTTCAGGGGAAAGAACCTAGAGTGTTCAAATCCATGTTGTTTCCTGTAAAAAAGCAAGCTGCCTCGAGGGAGGAGGCTGCAGGGGTCCCCGAGAGTGCCCAGCACCCAGCTCACCTCCAGGGCGACAGCCTCTCCCAGAGTGGGAGGAATTGCCCCCGGCATTCACCCAGCACCCATTCTGTGCCCCCGGCGTGCCCAGTGACTCCCCAGCCCCCGTGGGATGGCACTGTGGGTCACCCTCTCCCACGGATGGAGAAGACATGATCCAAGAGTACATCAAGGGTCCACACAGCTGGGGCCCAGGTCTCTAGTAGGCCCACCCTGCCCTGGCCTTGTGCACACTGACCCCTGACAGCTTGTCATCCCCAGAGTCCACCCTCCCAGAGACCCCCCCCCCGACCCAAGGGGCATGTGTGTGTGTGTGTGAGAGAGAGAGAGAGAGAGAGACAGAGAGAGAGAGACAGAGAGAGAGAGACAGACAGACAGAGAGAGAAAGAGAGACAGACAGAGAGAAAGACAGAGAGAGAGACAGACAGACAGAGAGAGAGGTGCACTGGGTGCTGGGAAAAGCTGACTGGCTGACTAAGGCACAAAAACAACTATTACTCAGGAATAAAGTTAGAATTTCCCAACTGAAGAAACACGTCCCGGAAGTGTGTGCACTTTCAGTTCATCATATCCCTGCACTTTTTCTTCTGCTCCATTTGCAGAAAAGAAACTGCAACTTAGACAGTAGAGAAGGCAAAGTGTCTGTTAGTGTAATAGGGAGGAACAGCCTGGCCAAGCGCTGGACACGCCAGGTGACAGGGAGACGACGCGGGCCACCCTGGGTGGCAGGCTCCTTCCCGGAGGGGCGGGCCCGACACAGGCACCCTCAGGGTTCCGCCAAAGGGAAACTGAAAGTGCGAAGTGGTAATTCCTGGATGTTGTAAAATGCTGCTCTTTTTAAATATAAACATAAGAAGTAAAAAACGTTGTCTAAAAAGAGCTGACAAAGCGGCACATGTGCTCCATCCCAATGCCCCGTCCCTCACCAACGCGAGAAGCGAATAACCCTGCAGAAGACGGAAGTGTCGGAATAGTACAGGGCATGCAAAGCCCCACAGCCGGCAAGCGACTGCTAGTACATGCTCGAGAGGCACCATCTTCTGTTTATTAAATTACATTAAAATATTTGATTTTCTTCCCCAAGAGATCCACAAATGACTTAAGCACCAAAACTTCTCAAGTGGCTGCCATGGGGTGGGCCGTTTAGTAGATGTTCTGTTCATGCTTGATGATGACTTAAGTCCACGACAATTCCGTAAAGAACCGTGGACTGCATGGGGCAGGGGCCTAGGGGTGCAGCAGTGACAGGCAGGGTCCTGTCCCGGAGGCCACAGGACTTCAGGGGCATCAGAGAGATGCCGATCTCAGGGAAGGCTCTCCTCAGGGCGCTCTTGCATGGCTTCTCACCCATAAGTCTCCTCCAGCACTTACCAAAACATCTTATAAAATCTAAAACTGGTGTGTAATCAGCGGCTAAAAATTTTGGGTTTGGGGAGAACATTGTCAGGATGCAGGAAAAACAGAAGGTTAAGGATTCTCTCTCTCTCTCTCTGCAGAATGTCGTTTTTATCCAGAAATCTATTACCTGTGGCCATGTATAAGCATTCTTCTATTAATTCCCTGTTAATGAAGAGACTGTCATCTTGGCGACGCTATTCCCAGCCCTGAGGCTGAAGGCAAATGGTGGGCGCCGTGGTCGGCCGGGAGGGTGCTGGGCTCCTGGCTCCTGCTGGCTTGGGTGACGAACAGGGCACAGGAGGACCCCACCCAGGAGTCCACGTCTCCAGAGGGAGAGACGGACAGTCGACAAGCGAGCAAAGGGAACGTTTCGCATCCTGAGAAGTGACGTGAATACAAGGAAGCTTGCCGTGGTCAGGGGCGGAGCAGGAAGGGCAGGGGACAGCAGGTCCACCGTGGGGGAAGGCCTCTCTGAGGGGACGTGCTTGAGAAGAGCCACCCTCCGTGGCCACCTGGAAGGCCCCCCAGCACAGAGTGGGGTCTACGTGAAGTCCTGTGCTAGGAGAAAATCTGCGTGTTGCAGGCATGTCCAGGCCAGCACGGCGAAGGCACAGGAGCAGGTGCTGAGGGCCCGACAGGTCACGGTGTTCGGCCTGGGTTTTCTTCTGGAAGGGGGGGGAAGCTGCAGGTGGTCTGAGTGGGAACGCGAGCAACCACACCACAGGCCGACGGACCCCTGAGCAGGAAACGACAAGGCTGCGGCATAAACTCCTGGGCAGGGGCTCAAATAGCAGGCTGGAGCAGCGCCCTCGGTGGGATGGGGCTCTGTCTGGGTGGAGCAGGGCTGTAGGTCGAGGCAGCGCTGAAGCAGGAGCCAAAAGTTTGGTATGAGGCGAGCCACGGCTGAAAATGTCCCCTCAAAGAGGAGCAGAGAAATGGGACGTTCGCCGGAGGAAGGACGTGGTGCAAAAAGCAGACACTAGATACTTTGAGGAGCGAGACTCTGCTCTCGCCCCTTTATTCCCCCCCCCACCCCGTGTGAAAGTGAGGACAGAGCCAGCATGTGAGCCCCAGGCTGCGAGAACCTTCCTGGGAGAGGCAACACAGCACCGTGCTCAGAAAGGCGGGGACAGCAGCCACCTGCTAGCGTTACAAGGGACAGGAATGTTCCGAGCAAAGGGAGCATCACGTGCCACGGCCATGACGAGTGAGAATGAGCCAGGCATGGTTGGCCATGGAGTGTGCAAGGATGCTGGGAGCCGAGGTGGAGGGGAGGTCCAAGCAGGGGGTCAGATTGTGTGCCCAGACTGATCACTGGCAGCAGTAGGGATTACGCCCAGCTTTGGGGGCAGGGGACTGGTGGGAGGGATGGCTGTTGGGAGGGAACCCCAGTGGTCCAAAGAGGAGGGTGGCCCAGGAGCACAGAGCAATGGGGAGCTCCCTGCACCTGGAGGCTGCTTTAGGAGCTGGGTAGGGGGAGGATGCGGCTAAGGATGGCCCGGGGTTTCTCGTTTGGGCGAGGGGTGGGCAGTGCTGCTCATTGGGAAAGAGAACTTGGTGGGAAGGAGGATGCTGGGGCCCAGGGTGCCAGGGCTGTAGTCAGAAGCCCAACCCTGCCTTGAGGCTGTTGGGGCAGGTCAGCACACGAGGGTGTGCCCTCCCTCTCCAGGAACTTGTGGGGTGGACAGGCAAGGTGACCCACCCCGGGACACAACCTGACAGCAATAGAGAACCACTCTCTGCCCCTTCGCTTCCTGGGGGAGAGAAGGGGACAGGACATTTGCAGATATCTCCAGAGAGAACTGCAGAGTGCTGAGAATGTGCTCCTCGCTGTGCTGTGTGGGTGGCCCACGTGTTCCTCCTCCTCGCCCTGGTCTGGACCAGAGGGCTCCGTGCACTCCCTGGGGCTCCCCGTGTCCCCTTGTGCTCTGGGCCATGGCACAGGCACCTGGAAAGAGCTCCAGCGTGTGCTCAGTCAGGGGTCTCTCCTGGCCCACGGCGCACACCCTCACCCCCAGCGTTTGTGGTGCACAAACCCTCGGACGTGTCCAGGTCTCTCCTGCCCCTCCTCGCCCCGGCTCCTGCCCAGGCTGCGTTTCTGCAAAGGCAGGGGCTGGTCCTACGTGCTCATTGCACACAGAAAGTGGTGTGAAATGAGCCGCCATTAATATTTACAGTTCCACTTACAAGTTTACAAAAGTCTCTGTTAATTCAAACCTCATATTAAGCCAGCTGTGGGTACTACTATTGTCTTCCATTTACAGGGAGGAGACTGGCTCTGGGAAGTTATGAAATTACTGACTGCAAGCCTGGAAGGTGGCAGAGTTGGGTTTTGTGCTCACATCTATCGGAGTCTAATTCCAGCCCCTGCCCACAGCGGCCAGCCGAGACTGCGCAGAGGAAAGGCAATGATCAGATGTGTGACTTTTGTGCATGGGTGAGATTTAGGGATTACAAATTCAAATCACAAAACGGCCCAACTTCATGGAAAAACAAATCGGGTGCACCCGGTTCAGGCAGTGAGGAGAGCTGGAAGAGGCTGGGAGAGCTGCGGTGGCCAGTTCCTGGGGGAACGCTCGTCCATTCAGCCCTGCTCGCTCGGCCCGGCCAGCCTCCCTCTCACCATGGCGGGACTCCCATATTCACCGGTTCCTGACCTGCTTTGGTTACTCGCCCCTCGCACATCTGCTGGGTTACTGGTCTTGGTTCCGGGTCCGCCATTCCCCGGCATTCCTCCTGCGGGAGGCAGGTGCAGACAGGGCCGAGGGCCTCTCCCAGCCTCCAGTGGGAGACTCTCTGCAACCCAGGAGGGGTGCAGGGCAGCACTGGAGCCAGGGTCAGGTGGACTGATGTGGCCGCACCTGTCGGCTCGCTTCCTGGTGGGTGACCTCACGGTGGCAATTTCCTTGCCTGGAGCCTCAGTTTCCCTGCCTATTAAGGAGGCTGTGACAACACTCAGCTGATGGCCAGGCTGTAAAGATTCGCCTAGACACAGAGGGCTTGGGCAGGAATTTCAGAGCAAGATGTGACTCCCCTCTCCCCCCGGAGGGGCTGGAAAGGCTTACCTGGAGCCCCCGCGGGCAGGGGCCAGCCTGCCCCCGCACCTACACGCTGTCTCACCAGCTGCCTGAGAGCTAACCCTTCAGGAAAGGAGACAGGAGGCTGCTGGCACTAAAGGAGCTCATCTCCATGCAAAGGAGAGACTTCAAGCTGCCGTCACAGAGGAAGAGGGTCACCTCAGATCCAGCCGCAAACTCAGGTCCCGTGGCCCCAGCAAGGGGCCCAGAGGGGAGGTCCAGGAACTTCACAGACACTGCCCTGCAACGGGCCTGTGAGGGGACCCTGGCCTGACCACCAGCTTCTGGGGCCCTGGTCCCCCTCACCTGGCTCAGTCTTGCAGGGAGCAGCAGAGGGTCCCGGGCCTGGAGTCTGGACAGCCATCATTCAGCCCCATCCCTGGAGACGGGGCCACCAGGGCCAGGTGAGAAGCCATTTCCATCAGCCCCTCAGGGGCTCCTAATCCAGGGCTGCGATTTCTCAGGGGACCACACAGCTCCCAAACTGCCCTGCAGGAAATGGCCCCAGCGACACCCCAGGCTGCAACCAGCTTCACAGACCCCCAGGCTCCCCGTGGCACACCTTGAACTTGAGGCTCCTGTGCAGGAAGGGCTCTCGTGTCTTGACCAGGACTCTGCGGTTCGCAGTGAGGGCTACCTCAGAGCCAGCTGGTCTCTTTGCCAGTGTTCAGGCTGAAGGACGCCCTGAGGCCCAGACGGGGTCCTGAGGTCAGGACAGCCAGGCAGGGTGGGGCCAGGGAGAGCAAACTGTGTTCCTCCTACCCCCTCCCAAACCCCCAGGGGTTGTTCCTGCAACTGTGACTGTGCCCCCGTGGGCTGGGCACCCACATGAGCGTGCAGCATTTGCAGGACTAAGGGAAGTAACTGCCCAGGGAGTCAGGACTGACCTGGGAATGGGGTGGCCTGTTCCCACTAGCAGAGCTGATATTAGCTCAGTCCCTCCCCACAGCCCCCTTGAGGACCAGGGCCCCTGCCAAGTCCCCCAGCTCTCCCACAGACCCGGGTCGGAGCACCTGGCCTCCTGTTTGCTCACGGTCCTGTGACCCATTTCCAAATGTTGGCCGCAACCTAAGACCTGAGTGACCAGGCAGAAGATAAGAGTGTGGTCCCCGGGCTCTGTGGGGCTCCCCAGCCACAGCCCCAGGCAGACTTCCATGGGCCCCAAGGCTGTTTGGGCCCATTTTCCAGCTAGTGGTGGGAGGAAGAGGACGCGGAGAGGAGGAGCCTAGTGTCTGCCAAGATCAGAAGCTCACAGCTGACGGGACCCAGAGACCAGACGGCACCTGGGAGAGAGGCCGAATGTGCAAAGCACCTGGGCTCAAATCCTGAGAGCTGGCATGTGGCATCCCCTGTTGCTGGCTCCGGAATTCCAGTTAGTCCCAGGGAGCCCCAAAACCTGCTGCCAAGGTGAGCGAGGCTCCATGCTCCTGCATCTGAAAACCTGTACCCTTTTGCTGTTGGCTCAAACGTCCCCGTTCCTCGGCCCCACCGGAAACACCCGGTTAGGTGGCATCAGCATCAAGGAGCCACTCGGTCCTGCTTTGGGCATTGTGGAAGCCCTGGAGAGAGGCAGACAGGCATCCTGTGGGGACACGGGTCTCCTTGGACCTTTTCCCTGTGAAAACCTACATAAACAGACACGTGGCACCTGCAAGCTCTCCCGGGATCCTCGTGTCTTTACTCAAGAAAGATGGATGTGAAATGAGGTGCGAGCCCAGACCCTGGGCACAAACCTGCCCTAATCATGCTCCACACCCGCCCCCACCCAGGGCCAGGGCAGGGAGGCTTCCCCTATAGCTCCGCATGTGGTCCCTCGTGTCCATGCATCATAGACACCACGTGACCTGACCAGCCACAGCATGAGAGCCCTCCCCAGCCTACCCCCAGAGTCACTCTGACTGCTGTGAACTCCTGTCCCCACCTCTAGCTCTGGAAGCAGCTGGGTCTCTCTGCGAGGTGGGTAAGGCCACCTGGGGGCAGGGGACTCTCCGACGAAGTCAACAGGACATACAAATTGGACACGGAAGAGGAGGGATGTTACGAGGACACAGACGGGGAAGGGGAGACTGAGTACCAGGGAGGGAAGCCTGCATTCGTCTGCACTGCCGGGCACTGGGGATTGTGCCGGGCACTGCCACTGGCATCATCTCATGTAGCCCCTGTGCATGGAGGAGAAAATTGACACATGAAGCTTGAACGCCACCCAGGATCATCGTCTAGTGAGGGCTGAGCCGTGGCTGCCCCACAGGGCCCTTGGCCATCAAGCCACACTCCTCCCCTGCCCAACTAGGGGGAGGCAAGGGGCCTGCGGTGACCTCAGCGAGGCCTTTCCGGGTGGAGTCACCCCGTTACCACTTCCCGGGGAGCCCGGCGTGACCTGCTCCCTTCGGTGCTGTGAGAGCCCACCCCGAGGACAGCCATGGGGAGTCTGCAGCTCCTCCCAGCGTGACCTGCAGACTGAGGCGGGAGAGCTTGGGCCAGGGTCTGTGGTGTCCACAGTGTCCTCTTCACCAAGTCACAGCATGGGGGGAGAAGGAGAATGGCAGACTTCTGCCCGGGGGCTGCTGTTGGGCAAAAGCCACACTTGTCCTTGGGCTTTTGGCCAGAGTAACAACCGATTTTTAAGACGAACCTTGATGGAGGGGAGCCACGTGGGCCACCAAGGCAGCGGTGGGCGCTAGGAGTTCCTGCTCCACCGATCCGTCAGCACCGAGGCCCGACGAGCCCACGGCGCGGCCACACAGGCTGCACGGAGTGGCCTCACCGTGTTTTCTTAACGAGCAGTGCGGTCCCCATGATGGGTCTCAGATAAACATTCGGGTCAGATGTCTTATTTGTCTTTATTGTCAAAATACGGAAAGAAAACTGTCTGGGGAGCACGGAGGCACAGGCCTCTCCCCCCGCCCTGCGGGAGCCATTCAGTCAGTCCCGTGATCACCGGCGAGAGCAGAGGACGCCGAGGGCTACATGAGCTCCCAAAGCAGAGACTTTCTCGCTCCCCTGTGTGCAGTACGTGTGCTGAGGGTCATCACAGGGCGTGTGCAGGGCTGGGGTGCCATAGGACATTTCCCGATTGGGGGAGGTCCGCCTGTCACTCCACCTGTCACTCAGCTCCTGGCCAGGAGGCCCAGGCCAGAGGCCAGGTCTGCAGAGCACAGGTAAAGAACACCTGAGGATGGAATGAAGTCCTAGGTGCTGGGGGTGGGGGCACAGTGCAGGGGGGCGAGAAGGCCCAGGGGCTGGGGGCGGCCCTCAGGGACAGGCTGTCAGGAGCCCGAGGGAGCAGACCCACCTGCTGCCCTTGCAGATGTCCCCTCTGTGGAGCAGGCTGGGCTGCTCGGTCCCACCAGGAAGCTGCAGGGGAGGCGGTGGCGGAGGGCCTCCTCCTGGCTGCCTCCTCCCGATCAGTGCCAGGCTGCCTGTCGCCCGAATCCCTTCCCATCTGTGTTGGACACGGCCCTGGCATCTCACCCTCTGGAGGCCTCCAAAGCAAGCTCCTGGCCCTCCCCTGCCCCCAGCCCTGAGCTTCCCCTCGGGGTGCCCAGAGCACCTTGATCTTTGCACGTATCTGCTGTACCCCGGCTGTCTCTCTGCGGAGCTTCTGTCCATCCCGCTGGTGGCCCCCTGTGGCATCAGCTCACACTGACCTGCACATCGGGCCCGTGGAAAGTAGATGCTCAGTTCTGCTTGTGGGATGGATGAATGAGTGAGGAAGGAGCGCGGCTGGAGAGCTGCCCAGCAGCGCAGAGGGAGGGAGGCGGGGCCTCTGAACGCCCCCACATCTCCAAAGAAAACAAAGACTTCCAGGCAGAGGTGTAAACTCCTTTCACTGGCTTAATAAATGCCCCGTCATGAGAGCAGGCTCGATGTCTCCCACACACAGTGTGGAGAGATGAGTGCGGCAACGCCGTGGTGAGCACCCAGCACGCCCTTGGGCCTGTTTTGCAAACTTGGGCGGAGCTCTAACTAAGGAGCTCTCCTCTTCCCCCCTAGTTACCCCCAGTTAGGTTACCCTGGCCCTAACCCTGGCCCTAACCCTAGCCCTAACCCTAGTTTTGTATTAGTTTTGTGACATAAATCCTTCCGCAGTAACACTCGCTGCAGCTCACAGACGTGAGGGTATAAAAGTGGCTGGAGGGTCGATCGTTAGGAAAGGAAAACATACCTTTATTTAAGCTAAATGACAACTTGGGTTTTGAAACAAGAACTACTTGACTTGAGAACATGAAATTCCAGTGACCATTTGGAGACATGGACGGGATTTGCTGTGGGGGTGAACGAGGCAGATGCCCTTGACTGAAGCCCCAGCTGGAGCCCAGACATTTCCCCCCACTCCACACCCATGAAAGTCTTTTCAGAATCGGAGAGGGTGGGAAGGGCCTAGAAAGCTGAGACCCTTTGAAAGCCAAGTGCATACCTCACGTACCAGGGAGGCACCCAGTGGCTGTCTCAGCCGCATCCGCTGCTCCCCGCCCAGCCGCTCTCCCGCCTGCATTCCCAGGTTGACTTTGTTCGCTGGGTTCCAACTTCCTCCACTACGCTTTCTTGTGCTTTGCAAAGCATTGAGTCAGTGGTGACTTGCACAGATATAGACATTTCTGTGTGTGTTCGAGCAAGCGGCAATGAGGGGGTAGGAAGCATCCCAAGAGGTCCACAGGAAAGCCTGGGAGGGAAGGTCAGGCAGTGTCACCTCTGTCCTTTGCAGGGAATCCTCAACAAATGCCATGAAGGGCCCTGGAGCAATGGGGCGGCGTCTAGAGGGGAAGGGCCTGTGTAACCATGAGTGCTGCAATCTGGATGGCAAGTCTTAAAGTGCAGGATCCCAGGGAGCTGTCAAGATCTCTGTCTGAGCCTGGCAATGATGGGACTCCATGTTTTCAGAAGAAAAAGCTGCATAATCTGTCCCTAAGAGAGAACGATCAGGGAGAGACACAGAAGAGAAAATGAAATGTGAAGAGAGGAAAAGGGCCTGAGCACAGAGGCCACCCTGGTCAGGGGGCAAGCCTGGGCCCTGGGAAGACGCCCTGTGCTGCGGACCCTGAGGCCAGCCTAGCCTTTCCCTGCAGGGCCTTGGGTGGGGAAGCAGCTCAGACACAGGCCCTGCTTGCCGAGTCTGAAAACGCCTGCCCTGTTCTTCTTTCCAATCCCAGCGGGGCCAAGGCAGAACTCATCCTTTCCCTGACCCGCCTGCTGGACCAACTATTCCAAACATTGGTCCCTTCCTCTCTCCAAAATCAATTGACATCTTATTGCCATTAATCACACATCTATTTTTCTTTATCTCTCATACCACACCAAATCAAATTCCATAGATGAGATGCATACAATAAAACCTATCAGTAATTTTTAAAAAATAGCCTTACACAGACAACAGTGGTCCTACCGGGACAACCAACCAGATCAACCATCAGGGGAAAGTTAACGTGGGGTTCTAACATCTAAGGACCGAGGCCCACTGGCGTGGGCGTTGTCAACACACAGCAGGAGGGTGGAGCAGATGCCCTCCCCAGCTCTGCCCTGCCCTGGTGCGCTGCCTGGGACGGGGCTGACGGCACGCCCGCGAGCCGCGAAGACAATCTCACAGTGCCCAGGACAGCTGCGTCTGCCAGTGGCCTGGAGCCCTGCCGTCCTCTTCCCGTTGTCTGACCTGTGCGATTACGGTTTCAAGTTTAGTTTAGTATATAAAACAACAAGCGTGTTTTGCTCAGTGCTTTTCACCTGTAACCTGAACACCGTAAACATGCAGAGAGGATGGGAGCCCGGGGGGGACCGCCTGGGGGCCAGCGCAGGCTCTGAGAAGGTGCAGCTGTTTGCTGGCCACGGAAGGAGCTGGCAGGCAGGTCCCCATGGTGGACCAGAATGGAAGGAAGAGAAATGCAGCATGAAAAACAGGTTGAAAGACTCCTGCCCCCTCTCCAAGGTCTCTCCCCACTGTGTGTAGCGGCACCAGTTGAACACTTAATTGTGCATTTAGGTCAAGTCCGGAACCCCTAACTCCTGGCCCCATGGAAAGCCCAGCCACGCTGTCATCTGGTTTTATAACACAGCCGCACTTTGTACTCTCAAGTACCTCCCTCGGAGTCCGTGATTAATAATCTCTTCCTTTACAGCTGAGATGCTCAGGCGTTCGTCCGAGCACAGCATGCATTCACAGCTCCACGGTTCCCCGGCTGGCAGCAGACCAGGCCAGGCTGAGTGCAAGCTCTGGGTCTGCCTCTAATTAGTAGCTGTGTGATCTCTAGCAACTTGCTCAGCCTCTCTGAGCCTCAGTTTCCTAATATCTAATATGGGGAATCCTAACAGTGCCTACATTCAAAGGTTACCCTGAGCGTTAAGTAAGATGATGCATGTAAACCCCTTATCCAACCAAAGTGCTCCCCATGTGGCAGTTCTCAGTAAACAGTAGGTACGTGAATGATTATTTGGTTACAAGGTGCCTCAGGGTACCCATGCTGATAGGAAACAATTGGCTTAATAAGCCTAGGAAGACTGTCTGGAGAAACTGGGTTTGCAGAAGAGTTTTGATGCATAAGAGCAAGGGGAACTGTCACAGTGAAGGAAGTGTTGTGTGTCCTGGGCCCTCCTTCCACACACAGGGCACAGTGTAACACAGCAGCAAATGTAACTTTTTGTAACCTCCCGTGGTAACTACTTTGTACAATTATCGAAAGATGGAATACAATCACCACCTCCATCTCCTGGTAGTTCCAGAATATTGGACAGACAGGATAAAGCTGTCTCTTGCAAAGCTACATGAAGAAGTTTACTAAGCAGAAAACGCTATATAATGCAAACAGCAAACATTTAGTTTATAGACTTGAACTCAACTTCAGTCTGCAAAGTTCATTCTCTTTCCCTGAGATGATTTGTATGCTTGCTAAGCAGTGCATTCATTCCTGGCATGCATGTGCTCGTATGCAATACCCCAGGTGTTCTTGCCACCCTACTGCACCTCATTGCACCCCACTCTATACCCATCGTATGGGAGAGCCAGACACAGGCAGGAGTTCCTGCTCAGCTGTCTTGCTGAAGCCCAGTTCTGGCTCCCCGGACACATGGGCTTGAATTGCTTCTCGGGCTTTTGCTAAGATACAGTGTAGATGTGTGGGCTGTGCTCTCCTCTGCCAGCCTCCTGGGAGCCTCCAACCACGCCCAATGCAGCCTCCCCTCACCACGTGTGGCAGGGCCCCCCATGTGTCCCCTCCAACTGGTGCCCCCTGAGCCTGCCCCATCTTCCTTGGAGAGAAAGGTGCTTCCCTGGCTTCCAGCCTCACACACCTGCCAGGACCTGGAGCCCCGATGCACTTTTCCTCGCTATGGAAAATGGCCTTCTCCACACCTGTGGAAAATTGGTACCACAGCAACCAAACAATGTCCAGCCCAGGCTTAGCGCGTTGATGTAAACAGACGATCCTTGCATCTCCCCATGGGGCCACGGCTTCAGTGAGGCCAGCGACCTACATGCAGGTCACAGAGGCCTGGAAGTGGTCCCAGAAGTGCACAGTGCTGGTGAGCCAGCCAGAGTCCTGTGTCACAGCCAGTGATCACCGGCTCACCCCTGGGCAGCAGGCACGCAGTGAATATCTCGTGGCCTGAGAACCGCCGCAGAGGAGGAATGTGGCACTCAGACAAGAAGGGAACAAACACCTTTTGCTCATTTGCTATGTGCCAAGCCCTTCCATGGGGCAAGGAGCTGACAGCTGCCACACTGCTCTGCAGGAACGGTTGGTTCCAGTGCATTACACGCGCTGCCTTGACGAGCCTCAGCCTGTCTCTCCACCTGGTGTCCCCAAGGGCTCTGACACCCCCATCATCATGTGGCTCACTATGGGGATGATTTTCAAGTGGGTGGGAGGACGGGGAGAGGGCCAAGTGCTCCCCTTTGGAATCACGTCATCATCTCACTGAATATTCACAAAAGCCTATGAGGGGGCGTCGTGGTGAAAAAACCAGGGCTCTGCAGGTTCTGTAACTTGCTATGCGGTGACAGAGCCAGGATGCCACCTTGGAACAGACTGGGGCCAGCGTGAGGGCTCCGTGCAACACCCGCAACAAGCTACAACACAGATAGGCAGCTCCGAGCTGCTACCTGCTAGGGCTGCGGGAGAAAGGAAGACGAGGAGCACTGGCCGGCTGCAGTCCTCCCACCAAAAGGAAGCAGTCCAAGCCAGGCCTCCTGGGGAAGAAGAAAGACCTTCAAGGACTTGTGTTCATACCCAGCAATCCAGGCCTCTGGGACATCGTGGGAAACACGGTGACGTCTGTTCTGTAAAGCAGAATAAAGAAAAGGGGCTTTCACTGCAGCACGCAAGCCTCTTCACGGGACAGACGGGTGAGGAGCTGATCCTCCCGAGCACTTACGCATCTTGCCCCGGCAACCCCAGGAGGCGGGCAAGAGTGCTGTCCCCATGCGGAGATGAGCACCGTGTAACCTGAGGTCCTATTGGTGCCTGGTGGAGCTGGGATCCAGGCCGCCAGGCCGATTCTTCACCCTGCCCTGCCGGGCCTCTGAGTCCTGCCGAGCGGCGCTGGAACAAAGGTGCGCTGCCCGGGCGGAGACAGCACCCCCGAGTGCACCCACACTCTGAGGTGCCAAACTAAACCTAAAATATCCTCCATTTTTTCTTCCTTCCTCTTCTCCTCAAGCACTGGCCCAGCCCTCGCCATGCGCAGGGGTCTACGCAGACCAGAGCTCGGCCCTGAGGCACCTGCCCCTTGGGAGGACAAGCATGCCCAGGCTCCTCCACGTGGCAGAGCGTACGTGTGCCAGGAGGGGACCACCCGAGGGCTGGGGGGCCCGCGGAGAAAGGACCCAGCCCCCAGCTTGGAAAGCCGGTTGGCTCAACAGTGAAAGTGGCATTTAGTGTGGGCCTAAAGGACACCTGAAGGACAGGCGGTATTTGCAGAGAGATGGAAGCAGCAAAACTAAACGCCCAGCACCCTGCACTAGATGCAGAGATGGGACAGAGCCATGGGGTCTAGAACGGACCTCATGGACCACTTTGTCCGTTCATCCTTCCCCCCAGCCTTTGGAGTGGTCGTCTTTAAAAGTAAATAGAACAAGTAAGTACCGAGTTCCAATCCCTCCACTGGCTCCACCCCTGACTCCTGTGGCCCTGCACAAGCTGCTCCTGGACACTTCTGCAACCTCACCTCAGTCCCTCCCCCTTGGCCACTGCATGGCAGCCACGCCGACCTTTCGTCTCTCACGTGCATCAAGCATGTTCCCACCTCAGGGCCTGTGCACGAGACGCTCCCCTCTCTGGAGCACTTTCCTGCCAGGTGGCTTTGTGGCTGTCTCCTTCTCACAGTCTGGGACTCGGCTCTGTTCTCAGGTCCCAGTGAGTCCCCCAGCCTCCTGGCTGCAGGAGCCCCTCCCCAACACACGCAGGCCTGAGATCAAGGACATCAGCCCCTTTTACGGGTTTCAGAACACCAACCTCTCCCCAGAGTTGCCTTCATTTTCTGTGGGTTGTTCCCATCTCCTCACTAAAAATGCAAACTCCACGAGAGCGGGAGACAGGTTAGGTTTGATCATGGCGCTCACCCCAGACAGTGCCACATGGTTGGCTCTCAAGGAATCTCTGTTGCTGAATGCTCTACCCCCACTTTGCTCCACCTTCTGGGTCTAAACATTCCATCTCTAAAATGGGGATGGTGTGGGATGAATCGTGACCCCCCAAAATCATGGGTCAAAGTCCAAACCCCCAGCATCTCAGTGTGTGACCTTATTTGGAAGTAGGGTCTCTGCAGATGAAATTAGTTAACATGAGGTCATGCTAGAGTAGGCTGGGCCACAAAGCCAACATGGCTAGTGTCTTTGTATAATAACAAGTGGAACTTTGGGCACAGAGGGAGGACAATGTGAAGATGCAGGCCGGGGACGGGCGTCTGCAACCCAAGGAGGAGACTTGGAGCAGGTCCTTCCCTCACAGCCCTCAGAAGGAACCAACTCCGCCAGCAGCCCGATTTCAAACATCCGGCCTCCAGAACTGTGTTTCTGCCGCGTTAGCAAACACACACGGGGAGTGTGCCAGGCGATCTCAGCGAGCCCCGCTTTCTGCCCCCCTGGTCCTGTGTGGAGGGCACTTTCTGTCAGTCCCGGGGGGCGGGGGGGGGGGGAAGGTGGTAAACACTCCCGTCCTGAGCGGGCTCCGTCAGCACCTGGACATACTCACTCCCCTCAGGTGAGCTTCGATTCCTTGGCTGGACAGAGTCCTAATCTCCCTGCACCATTCGTTCAATAATATTTGTTCTACCATTTCCCACAAACAACTTTACTGGGGGAGTTTCTGACATGGCTTTAAAAAGGAAGCTTTCACTTCCTCTCTCCAAGCGCTCTGGCGGTGCCTGGTCAGCAGCTCCGAGCCTGCTCCAGCTCCCAGGCGCTCACCCCTGCCTGGCCCCTGCCTGGCCCTGCTTCTGCCCCGTCCCACCCCTGATGACTCCTCCAGCCGGCACCCTCATGCTGGAGTACAGAACCCTGCTTAAAGCACAACTCAATATTCGTTCCCATTTTCCAAAGCCTCTTCCAAAATAGGAAAACTACAGTGCTCAGGAGACTGGCTCAACAACTTGAGGTTTCTGGCAAGCACGAACATGTGCAGATGTGTTTTTCAAAACAAGAGCAAAGCCTTGCAAACCCATGTACATAGGTCTTCTCTCCAGGAAAAGGAGGGAGGCAGTAGTTCTGGCACAGATATCTGAGACAGTGTCCTTTTCTAAGTGTTTAGACCTGAGGAAAGGGCTTCCTGTGTCAGCTCAGGGAATGTAGAGCTGGAAAAAAGTATCACCTTTACAACCAGAAAGAAAAGCTAGACAAATTGCAGATGAATGACTTCTTTTGAACTGGTCGGAGAACTGAGGCCACAGGTCAACCCACTAACCCAAAATCTGGGGACAGACAGGCTCATGCAGGAGAAGCAGGATCTGCGCGTTTGCTTACCTGGGCAGACACCATCAGGTGCCACGGAACCTGGTTAAGGAGATGCAGCTAAAATTTTTTAATGAATTGATTGTAAACATAAAAAGTATAGAGAGACAAATTGCTAAGTAAAAAGGTTTTATTTGGAAACAATATGTAAGAAGTAGGACTGCAATGTAGGACATACGCACAGACCAGGGAGGCCTCCAGTAGGTGCAAAGAACAAAGGAAAGTGTGAGGGTTTCACTGGGGAAAGAAGAGGCTACACACGTCATTTTAAACGGAAGCTCATTGGCCCTGGCGCCGTCTGACAAGAGCTGGTGAGCTCTGTCTGGCGAGTGCCAGTGGTTGTCAGGCAGGATATGTGGTCTTGGGGTTGCAGACAGGCCCTCGCAGTTTTGGACTGGGCTTGTGAGACAGTGTGTCAGGCAAGCGCTCTCGTACAAGGGGCTAGCTTGCCCTTGTGCTGTGAGCTGTCTCTGTGTGGCTCATGCAGTAAGCTGCAGTTTGGAATACTTCTTGTGATAGTTCCTGTTCCCAGGCAAACCCTGGGTGGGAGCCCTCCCTGCATGGCCCTCCTGGGCTCCCTTTTGCCATGGTATGACCCCAGTGACTCTGCTTTGAATCTTACAACTTTGACATGATACCCGCCACACGTGGGCTGGCAGGAGAAGGTGAACCCAGGAGGGGCTGGAGACACAGGGCCACTGGCACTTCTTGCAGGGTTTTTCCTCCATGAACTCCGAAAGGCACTCACAGGGGAGATCAGGGAGAATATGGAGACAGCCTCACTCCTAGTGCAGGGTAGGAAAGGGACAGCGGCCCTAATCTTACAGGAGGGTCGTGCACGCTGCTGCCTGAGGGCACAGGCAGGAACCCATTGCCGCCAGGGAAGGGACCAGCAAAGCAAACCTGTGTGCCAGGAGGAGGCCAGGAAACACGCCAGGCCCAGCGTTACAGCTGGGCTGGAGGCGGTATGGAGCGCTCACGAAGGCCAACACCAGCTTCACTGTGCCTGCCTGGGACTGAGGCCCACTCAGGACATCCCTGACACCCTTCCTCCCTTCCCCCAACACCACGCTGTCAGACGCCGCGGAATGTACCTGGGAGAGCCACGACAGACAGGTTGTCTCTGAGGAGCAACACAAGACAAAAACACTGTCTCGGTATCCGCCATCTGCTGTCCAACCTCCAACAACAGCAACAACAAAGTTAGGAGGCAGTGAAAAGGCAGGAAGAGCTCAGTGCAGGGGACAAAGCAAGCATCAGAGCCAGACTCAGCTGTGACGCAGAGGCTGGACTGCCGGACAGGGAATGTACAACCAGGATCAACGTGTTAGAGGGTCTAACGTGACAGGTGCAACATGCGAGAGCAGATGGGTAATTTTCACAAAGAAACAGAATTCTAAGAAAGAAACAACTGTAAATATGAAAAATGAAAAGCACATAACACAGATGAAGAATGTCTCGACGTGCTCATCAGTCAGTATGACACAGCTGAGGAAAGAATCAGTGAATCTGAAGATGCCTCAGTAGAAATTTAGTTACATGGAAATGCAAAGAGAAAAAAAAATTAAAAAGGATATCTAAGAGCTGTGAACCATATCCAATATTCTAAGACATACATAGAATTCGAGGAAGAGAAATACGACAAAGTAGAAGAAATATTTAAAGAAATAGCACCTAAGAATTTTCACAAATTAATGACAGACACTAACACCCAGGTCCAAGACACTCACAAAACACCTAGCAGAATAAATATGAAAACAACACAAACAAAACGAACAAAAAACACATAGACATATATTCAAATCTCTGAAAGCTAAAGGCAAAAATAAAAAAGGCAGTTGGACAAAAATGGCACATTACCTACAGAGAAATAAGGGTAAGAATTACAACAGCACTCTTGTCAGAAGCAGCAACAAGGGGTGATGTATTTACAGTGCTGATTGTAAAAGAAAAAAAAAAAAAAGTCAGCACAGCATTCTACAGCCAGTGAAAATATCCTCCAAAAGTGAAGGAAAAGAAAAAAGACTTTCTCAGGCAAACAAAACTGACATCAATCACCCTAACCGACTTCCTCCACAAGAAACATTAAAGAGACTTCTTCAGGAAGAAAGAAAAAGGCATTGGTTAGAAAACTGGTTCAACACAAAGAAATGAAGACTGTTGGATATGGAGTAAATGAAGGTAACGTAAAAATCTTTTTTCTTTCTTATTTTTAATTGCTCTGAAAGATAGCTGAATATTTAAAACAATAATGATAACAATGTACCATATATTCATAGCTTATGTAAAACTAAAATAAATAACCCCAACAGCACAAAAGTTAGGGAGAACAATGGGGAAGACAGGTCTTGCCCCAGATATGAAGTGGTATCATATTTGAAGGTAAACTCAGATAATTTAAAAATGTGTATTTTAAACCTTAGGGCAACCACTTTTATATATATTGATATGTATGTATATTTATGTGCATATATGTAAAGGCAGATGTATACATATATGTGTATATGTATATGTGTATGCATATATGGAAATGAAAGACTACTTAATACAAGAGGTAAAATAGCCCTGGTGCAGATTTCTGTTACACTAGTCTGAGCAGGCACAGAGGTAACAGGAGCTGAAGGAGGGCAGGACCACTGGGGTAAATTCAAGTGTGCCTTATTTTTCCTTAGCTTGTGCAAAAATCATTCTTCCTTTTGTTACTGGAGAAGTTGTCCACTCGCAGAACGAATTCTCTTCATAATTTCATTTATCTTTCAGTTCTATGCCTAGTCTTTCAAGTCAACAGTAGCCAAGTGGTTTCATCAAAAACACCAGAGTATCTGATGAACTTTGTTGACCAAACAAAACCTACAGGATATGTGGTCTGTGTTACTGACAAGCTACAGCACAATACGCCTTATATTCTATATTACATTGGAGGCCTTTATCTTTTATCTTTTGCCTCTAAACAATAAAAAATTACCAAGTTGAGAAATAAGCATGTCCAAAATTATCTTACTGATACAGCATTTACTCCTCTAAATTCATTAATTCATTGATCACTCATAACAGTCAAAAAAAAAAAAGAGGGAGGAAGAGAAGAAACAAAAAGTGACTCCCCCACAAGTGGCATTAGAATGACTGAAATGAAGCTGTTAAATAGAAGTAGTCTTACTAAATTTGAGACAGCAATTTCTTTCAAAAAAAAATGGACACCCGTTTTTCAGGAAACTCCACCAACAGAAGTGCACATGGGCACGGCACTGACTCCCTCACAGTGAGAACTGGAATTCTGGTCACCACCTAAGCCACGTCCACATTTAAATAACTTCAGGGGAGGAAGGAAGTTCCTCACAAGAAACAACCCAAAAGCACTGAACCTTGGTCCCGATGGCTGAGGCTCTTGGTTCAGCGTCATTGCCCCAGAGTCTAATTTACTGTCCATCTGAACTTAAAAATGGTTCTTCTTCAAAGAAAGTTCAACTTTCCATTCTCGATATTGACCGTTAATTATTTTTCCCAAGGAATGTTTGGACTTTTTTTGTAATAAAACCAAGATTGCAAGAAAATAAACCCTAAATGTTTTTAAACGCATGCTTTAAAAATATTTTTTTTATTAAATAAAGATTTTTTTTAATCTCAAAAGAGTACTATGAGATACAATAAAGATGGAAGTTAGGCAAAGGGCCACAGTGTCCAAACTGGGCATTTCTACCAAAGAAAGTATTCCACACTGCTGCCCAAGTGCCGTGGCCTGTCTGGGGGCCGTGGCGACTCGAATCCGGAGCCTGGCCGTGACTGTCTGGGCGGCAGGGCTGAGGCACCTGCTGCCCGATTCAGTCCTGCACTCTGTTGAGAAAGGTCTTCACAGACACAGCCCAAGCACCCTCTGCCTACCGCAGAAAAGAAACTACTCCTATTTCAAAGAGATCCCGTCCTGGAGAAGACAGGCTGATTTAGAAGTAAGGAAGGATGGCATTCCAAGTAAGTGTTAACGAGCTCTTGCCCAGTTACTTGTTAAGTGAACCAACAGAACTCGACATAGACAAAAGGAAGAATAATCACCTGCTTGGAACTAAGAAAGTTTTACTTCATTCCACAATCTCTGAAGATGAGCCCTCAGACACACCCCAGCTGGGACTGAGCTCAGGGACACAGGGTCAACACAAAACGAGTCACCCAGGATGGCGCCATGGGGCCCAGGGAAAGACATCCTGAATGTCCCAGTGTCCCCGGCATGGAGGGGGAGGCCCTGAGGCTGGGGCAGGTTTGGGTTGGGAGAGGGAATCTCCCATTGTACACACCACCAACCCCAGAAGCACTAAAGCAGACGCTTTCACCCAGTAGGGTCACTGTTTCCTGTGACCAGGTGTCACCGATGAGCGGAGGTCAGGAGACATATGATTTCACAGCGATAGAGCACAGGTGACTCTAAGAGAAAAAATACACTAATGTCAAACCACAGAAAGTTCCAGAGCCACAGGAAAGTGTCCAATCTGACTTGTCACCAAGGTTTCAAATGTTATAACATTGTAATATATCCAATTTCATCGTTTTAAGTTATAAAATAAAACTAAAACCCAATATTATTGCTTCCAAATTGCTGGTGATGGTTTTTGAGGCAGGAGAACACAAACCATAGTTCAAAAGAGGGGAAAAAATAATAAAAGCCAAGGAAGCTTTGAAATAGAAACATCAATGGTAGATCTTACAGCACACATCTTATGCAATGAATATAAATGTGTAAGCATAACCCATAGAAGAAAGGCTACCAGTCAGGACCAAAACAAAATATCCCACAACCAGGTCACTTACACTCTAAAAAATAGGCGATTAAAATAAAGGCACATAGAAATGTTGAAAGCAGAATGAAGATAGAAATATTCCAGTTCATGTAAATAAATAGAAAGCGGGGTGTTAATTATATACATAGGTATATTCAGGACCAACACAGAGGACTATGTTATAATAATATCGAATTATACTCAATGTAAAAATATGATAATACAAATATTCAACATAAAATACACAATATTTTATAATATTTATTGCTCAATTAAAGATATACTGTCAAGATCCTTTATTTACTGAATAGCATTAATAAATGAAGCAAAACCTAGAGTAAATAAAAGGATAACTGTGGCAAAGTATAAAATCATTGGAAGACTTTAAGGTAGCTCTCTCAGTCCTGTATGTTAAGAAATTGAGGAAGAGCAAAATACAGATAATCCAAATAATATAATTAAATACATTGATAATACATATAAAATGTACATATATTTATATGAACATGTTTGTTTATATCTGACTATATCCCCATGCCTTGTGAACAGAATTTACATCCTTTTCTGTTCTTCACTGTACTTATGTTATTTCACAAAGAAAACCTCAAATTCAAAAGAAAAAAGAAAAAGAAAAATGGCAAAAATCATCTTCTTTAACATCAATAGAGTAAAACTAGGAACACATAACAAAAATTTAGCCATTGCAATAATGACAAGGAACAATTTTGAAATTTTAAAAGCTCTTCCCAAAACAATATAATTTGGTCAAAGAAAAACTTAAAATCACTCACTCAATTTCTTTAAAAAACAACACGCATCAAAATCTTTGGGATACTATTAAATGTGTACTCATGGAAAAATACATAGCCACTAATATTAACAATTTTAGTAGCAAATACAAAACAATAAAAACAAATGGATTAAGAATTTTACTCAATAATTTTTAAAATTAAAGTCACTTAAAAATACTAAAAATAGAATCAGATTTGAATTCAGAAGTGAAAACAGAAAAGCATCACATCATTGATCATAATATAAAACGTGTGTCTTTTGGTGGAGGAGGAGAATGGAATGAAATGGAATGAAACAGAATGTGGTACCAAAAATATCAATTATACCAGTCAAGAAAAACAAAAACAACCCAATAAAAGAAAATGAAAGAGAGAGGTGGGGAGAAATAGAGTATGAGAAAGCGTAAATATCCAAACTTAGGTATAAGAAAGATCAAAACAGAATTATACAAACAGTTTAAAGGCTCTGAAAACCTGACTGAAATGCCCTATTTTCTGGGAATATGCGAATGATCAAAATGGACTCAAGAGGAGACTCTACAGGCCAAATCAAAGGGCTGTGGAAGGACTACGCCCTGGGAAGCCCTGCCGCCGCCTTCTCTGGATGGGCCCTTTGCGCACTGAAGTCTGCTTACCTGAACCGGAGCGTGGGTATGGAAGTGGGGGAGACTCCCAGCCGTCGTCCGGAAAGCTGATACTATGCTGACATCAGAAACAAAAGGACAGCACAGAAAAAGAAAACTGCAGACGACTCTGGCCAGTGCGGAAGCGTCAGTCCTGAAGTAAACAGCAGAGATGCACACGGGACACGCGAGGCGGGGATGCTCTCTCGCCAAAGTCAGGAGCGTCTGCTGCGTCACGGGCCAAGGCTGAGCGTGGGTGGGGACTTACGTGAAGGGAATGGGGCGTCCCACTCAATAAAAGGGGGCTTGTGGACAAGCAGGGACGTCTGTAGAGCTTGAGGCTGACAGCGAGGCCACGAACGGCCTGGCAGGGACCGCAGGCAGGGCTGAGTCTGAGAGGCGCAGACTTCCGTGAGCCACTCTGCACCTCCGCCATCGGGACCTCTTCCGGGCCGCGGAGGCCAGAGCTGGTGGCTGCTCTCAGAGGCGCAGTGGGGTGGGGACTGTGCTCACACTGAGGGGAGAGGTGTGTGTGGTGGACAGCCCCGGTGACCGCCAGGACCTCAGGGACAGGGAGTTCTTCTCTGGCCCACTGGAAGGCACAACTTATCCTCAATGACTGGGAGGCACTTTGGGGGGAAAAAAAAAAAAAATATATATATATATATATATATATATGTATAAAGTGAAAACATCACAGTAGCACCAAAGGACAAAGAGAACTGCCAGGTTTCACAATTTACCAAGACACTTCCCAGCTTTTAGACTACTTTTTATCAAGGCTCAAACAATGACCACCCCCAGAGGCCTGGCTCAGGCAGGCTGGGGCCTTAGGGAGCCCACCCCACCTCCTGGGCTCCCTTCCCCCACATGCCGGACCCCAGTCACCAGCCCAAACCAAGCCTGTCCTCCCTGCCGGGGCTTTCTAACCTGATGAGCTTTCTTGGGGCCGTGGGGTCCTGCCCAGCTTGGGGTACCCAGCTCAGAGGGGCCCAGCGTCCAAACCCCATGGAGCTGTGGCACATTTAACTCCATGGATCCCATCCCTCCTCGAGGGTCTGTAGAAAGTGGCTTGTGTGAATGACCCCTAATCCAAGAAGGTTATAAGGCAGAGCATGATTGATTCCCTGGGGCTGTATTGTAATAACTTTAATCTTCTGGAACTCATCTGGTACGAATTTAGCAACCGCAAGGCATTTTGCTGAAATTCCCCATTAATGCAGCTCTCGCGGCTCTGCTGGCCTCAGTGGGTTGTGGAGTTTGCCACGATTATGATTTGGCCCCAGGGTCCCTATTAATAGGCCTTGAAAAGAGGGTGTGGAATATGTGGGCCCTGCAGTTGTGCTTGTCTTGAGAAGGAAGCACACTGAAATACCCACCCTGAAGCGCATCTGGGCTCTGCCTTCCCTGAAAGAGAAGTCAGTCAACTTGGGCTTCCCCGGCCCCTTGAGCGGTGGAGACGTGCCTGACACCTGTAATGTCTCTGCGCTCTTGCTGTTTACGGGTGGGAGTGGGACAGAACTTCTGAGGTCTTTGTAAAAAGAAACTCAGGTCTTTCCACCACTAGACCCACCAGGGTGGATTTTTTAAAAGGCCCTGGGGTTTAGGGGACCAGCTTCCCCCATCTTCACAGCTTTCCTGGGCAAGTCTGACCACCTGGACGTCATGGGCCACATCCCATCTCCAAGCCTCACTGACGCTGCACAGGTCCTTTGGCCTCACATTCGTCCCTTTAAGGAGCACTTTCTGCTGTGGCCTCAGCGGGTCCCCCGTGCCTTACAATCCCTGGGTGTTGGAGCAGCAAGATGGGAAAGCAGAGGCCCCGGCACGAGGTCTAGCTCACCCTCTGAGCTTCAGGGTCGGAGCCATCTTGCAAAACTGCAGCCGGCGGATGGAAACAGGAGCTGCGCTAGAGAAGCAGTGTGAGTCCCCATGTTCCCGCCTGCTAGCGAACAGGCTTGCCCTTGTCGCTGCTGTAGCCCGTGTAGTGACCAGCTGAGAGGCAGAGAGTTGTGACACCTCAATGTGCCACGTGCACTGCACTTCACAGCTTACAAGCACCTTTACACACACTTGATCCTTGCGCAGAAAGCTTCCCTCAGCCCTGCTTGCAGGTGAGGATGCCAGCTGGCAGGCTCTGTGCTGCTAAGCCACTTTCTCCAGAACTCAGCAGGAGCTGCCACCTGGCAGATGCAGGCAGTGTGGCCGTCACAGGCTCCAGCCAGACAGCCCAGACTCATCTTGGCCACTCGCCGGCTCTAGAGCTGGGCAAGTTGTTAATGTCTCTTAAGCCCATCTCTTTCTTAGTTGAACAACAGGTGATAAAATTGCCTGCTTCATAGAGTTTGTGTGTCAATTAAAGTGGCTACCCTATGTCTACGTCCCAGGAGGGTGCTGACACATGGAGATGCTCATAAACCCAACTCGACACCCACTTCTTTCCACCACTGCACTCACATGCTGAAGGTATGTCACCCACAGGAAGTGACAATGGGGAGGAAGACAATGGTCAGTGTTTGGTGGCATGTCTGCGTGCACGCCGGCGGTGCCCAGCCCTGGCAGCTGGTGTCATCCATACTGTCCTTGTCTGGCATTGTCTGCTATAAGCTCAGGATTGAGGGGCTGCTGTGGACCCAGAACTCTGGAGCTCCCACCCCTCACCCACACTGGGCCTTGCCAAGAGGGTGGCCCAGAGGACAGGCATCGTTGCCTCTGCCCAGTGTCCCAAGTATCCTACTAGGTTTTAAAAAGAGCCAGCAGTAAGGGTTGGGAACAGTGCTTGTCCTGGAGCCACACCGTGGCCCCCAGACAGAATCCAGACCTTATTAGAACGCGGTTCCTGCTCCCACCCATTCCCTGCTTCAGGCCTGGAAGTCTTCTCCGTCCTTCCCAGCAGCTGGGTGGGGGAGGCAGTGAAATGCAAGGACCTTCTGCCAGGACTGGGGCAGTGGGCATGGCACACAGGTCTGCCGCCCCTGGCGTAGCCTAGCAGGCAGTCTCTCTCCGGATGTCGGGGCCAGCCGGCCAGGCTCTCCTCCTCCACTGCAAACATGCAAAAGGGACACTGAGGGAAACAGAGGCAGATCTAGTCTTCCCTGAGGCCAGTCCACACTTCCCTTCCTTTCCCTGGTCCATTCCTCTGCTGTGGCCTGAGTTAATCCAGCTGGGCGTTAATCACATGTGACTCTAAAGCTGTTTGACTAATAATACAAAAGCCCTTGCAAAAGGTTTACAGACACTCTGCTCCAACAAGCTGGTGGAAATTTTATGTTCCTGCTATTTTCATGATAAAGGGTTCTGAAAATTACATTTCATCTGAAACTCGGCCCATGAAACCCCGCCGAGCACCTAGAGACTTCCCAGAGGTCCCATCCGTCCACCCAGCTGGTCCGAGCCAGCTGCCCACACATGGGACCCTCCTGCAGGCAAGGACTTCTCGGCATCCAAGGCCAGCGCTGTCACTGGCCAGGTTCCTTTTCTAACACAAACCCTTCCTCAGACGGGATTTGCCAAGGCAAGGGGTGGACTGTAGAAGACACTGTGATGCCCCCTGGTCCCCTTGAGGACTGAAGACTAGTTTCTGCCAAGTTCTGAGAGAGTCTGGGCCAAGAGCCACCAGGCAGCCCTTGTTGGACGCCATGGGATGCCGCCTCCCCCTGGAGGAGCAAGCTTGCCATCCAGCGCTTACGCCTCTTCCTGGGGCGGAGGCATCCAGCAACCCATCAGGGCGGTGCGTGAAAGCCCGCTCCCTCAGACCTGGGGCCCCGGGGTGGACTGGGGACTTTCTCACCTCCCCTCTGCCCCATCCTGCCTCCTTTCCTCCCTCTCCACAGATGACCCTGGAACACCCCCAAATAAAGCCACACTCCCCGATCACGGGCGTGTGCTCAAACCTTACCAGGGGCTCCCTCTTGCTCCCAGAACTCATCAGCTTCCCAGCTGTGTCCACCTGGGCCACCGTGAGGGTCAGGTCATCCTGGGCGTGTCCTACTGGGCTCAACCGGTGGAGTGAGAAGGTGAGGGGATGTCTGGAGGGAAGGGCGAGGTGGCAGTCAGCTGCAGATGGGTGGACGGGCGGCTACAGGAGGCGGTCCTGTTCTGGGCCAGGCCCTCTGCGTGAGTCTGAGATGGCTGCAGGCAGATGGAAGCTCTGCAGGGCACATCATCCTGGCTCAGAGTGTGGCACAGGTGAGAAGGAGGGACCTCTCCACACCATGCACAGAGAAGGACCCTGCTGCTGCCTCAGCAGCTGGACAGCCGGCAGCTTGAGAGCTGTGGGCTCAGCCAGGGCCCCGATGATGGCGGCTTTGCAGTTGGCTCCAGCAGTGAGACCAGTGTCACCATGTCCTCACATGGCAATGTGGGCTGGACGTGAAAGGGTGGGCTGGAGCCAGACACCCCTGGACACTTCCCAGGCACCCCAGGAGCAGGTCTCCAGCCAGCTAGTTACTGTGTCCTATAGGTGCAAACCCATTTGTGCCCACCAACTGGGAGCATGGGGACAACAAAGCCCCGCCTGCCTTCCTGGTGCAGCCCTACCATGGCCCCTCAGGCACCTGCTTTTCCACCCAACCGAGCTCCCTGCTGCCCCCAACACAACCCCCTGTGGCCTCACCCTCATTCCTTTGCTCCCCAAACCCTCTCCCTCCACCCCCCAGCTCTGCTTTTTAGATCCTTTCCTCCTTCAACATTCAGCTGGGACACCCTCCTTCATCAACCTTTCAAACTGCCCCTGGGGCAGCCCTCTCTCCTCTGCCACCCTCCCCGCTCCTTCCTGGGACTCCTGCGTGTTCTCAATGTAGCTCAAGACCCCAGGCCTGGACAGAGGCAACCGGCCCCCTGCCCTGACAGGGCCTGTGTGGTGGGAAGGGAGGGAACACTGGGATTTATGGCTGACTGTGAGTTCAGACGCCGTCCTTTCCGTTCACTGGCGACACACTCCCTCACCTGCAACAAGGGTCCAAGTCGGGTCCTTCTCCTGCCTGTGTCCGTGCTGGGACTCTAAGGCCTACTCCTCCAGGAAGGGAGGGAGCTTTCTGGGAGTTTGGGCTGTCACTCTGACTTCTGCACAAAAGCTGTCCCCTTGGGGCCAGCTTCCTCCGGGACCTCCAGTCACCCCATGAAAGGGAAGAAGGAAGAGCCAGGAGGCCGCCTGGAGGGAGGATGTCCTCATCACAGCAGGGCCAGGTGGAGCAAGGGTGCTGGCAGCATCCGGACCAGCGTTGGGTGCTCAGTAGGTGCAGGGACAGGGCAGGAAGTCCTCTTCCAGGGCTTGGGAAGACTGCCGGGAATGGAGGTGTGGCGCCACTCAGGTGACTTGGCTTGGACTGGTCACTCAGGAAAAGCAAAACACTTGGGGTGGGAGTGGGCAGGGAGGCTGTGGCATTCCAGGACAGGAGTGGAGGTGCCTTTTCAGCTTCTTTCCCCAGAGAGTTCCTGGAGACAGGGGCCTTCCTGGGCAGGAGCTCAGAGCCCAGAGCCGTGGCTGCCAGCTGGCCTTGCTGACCACTGACCCACCCTCCCAGAGCTAACCTGAGAGTGTGGGACTCACACCGTGTTGGGCTCCAAATCACCCCAAATCTTCAGCCAAACAGGCCAAATGGGTCCTTCCCTAGGTGCCTGGTGTCCACCCAGCAGCTCCCCAGGTCTTGCAGAGGATGCTTCTGTCCAGGCCAGGCTGGGTGTGAAGGCTCTTCAGGCACACGGGGAGCCACCACTCAGCGGCACCCTTCCTCACTGGGCACAGATGGGAGTGGGCCACTCTGAGGCCCGGCTGGTGGCTCTCTACCCAGCTTCTTCCTTTTCCGTATCTGCAAACTAAACACATCTGCCATCTGGCAACGTGGGGAGATAGAGGATTTTGCACGCATGAAGTATTTCCGCCTGAATAAACAATTTCCTTTTTTTCCCCCCTTGGTCCCCTATCATTCCCGGAATCTATCCAGCTGTTAACAACCTGGGCTACCTCCTCGCCCCAGATGTAGAGTCTGGAGCAGAGACTGGCACACACCTGGGCTGCTGGGTGGGGAAGGGAAGAGGAGGGTCTCACTTCTCTGGCCTGGGAGGGAGATGCTGCACTTGTCCTGCAGGGAGGGAGAAACAGGCAGCAGCCTGCCCCTAGCCTGGCCCTGCCTCAGCTGCTGTCCCCAGGCTCCTGGAACTGTAGGCTTTATCTAGCGATGCAGATGGACACAGGCACACACATGCACCCTCTGCCTCCCCCCAAATGCAGCTCCTGGAAAATGAATTCCCTCCTGGCCTTGGCTGCAGCTCCCTCCCCGGCCTTTCTTGCCTCCTCCTTCTGCCCCTGCCTGCCTCCCATCCCCAGCACTCGTGGAGAGCTGGCTCCTGGGTGAAGAGACCGATTCATCTTCGCGCTCATCTTCCATGGGTTCCTGGGCCTGCAGACAGGCCGGTTCTCACAGGAACTGGGATTGCCCAAATTCCAGGGGTTGGAGTTTGCAGAAAACAAGCTCCCTGTGAGGGACCTGTTAAAGCGCAAAGCTGAAGACAGCAAGGGCATGGGGGCCCCAGACCTGTTCTCCTTGACACTCAGGTGTGACCCAGGCCCTGACTGTGCACAGACGTCTGCCTGAAAACCCCCAGTGTGAAGACTGAGGTGGCTTCAGAACCCCTCGGAGCCTGCAGCAGGCAGGCTGTGACTGCTGGATGGGGACTGTTTCCTTGTGTCTTGCTAAGGTCACATCTACCAAAGGACCCTGCGGAGGCGCCTTCACCACCTAAGAGCTGCTCTGTCCAGACACCTGACAGCACTGCAGCCACCTCAGCTCTGCACCAGCCTTCGAGATAGCAGAGCCCAAGGGTGCCCCTCCCAGGAGCCCTGCCTCCCCACCACCACCTGAGGGAAGAGAGCCTGCCGCAGCGTGGGTCCATGGGAGGGGTCCGTGCGCAGCAGGGCTGCTTCGCAAACCAACTGGAGCTGTAAATTGGGAAGAGGCAAATATTAATGATAGTAACAATGATGATAATAAATGCTGGCATTCCCCGCACTTCTGCAGGACAGAAAAGTATCATCTTCAGAGCTTCTGGTGCCACCACAGGGGAAAAGCAGACCCTGCCCCAAACTCAAGTTCCTCTAACCACCCAAAGCCCATTTGAACGATTCCATTCTAAGAATCTGGTGTCCAGCCATGACTTTAGCCATAAGCATTTTGGGTATGCAAAGGCAGGGCTGAGGGAGCGCATCTTCAGGGGTCCTGACAACCACGCCTGCAGCCCCCCTGGAAGGTGCTGGCTGGTGTGGGCCAGCGAAACATGTGTGGTGGCACCCCCAGCGGCAGCCCCCCACCAGCCTGGACTGCTGAGGCTCCACAGACCTCATGGCAGGCTCTGGGCACACAGAGAAGGCGGCCAGGCCTCATTCTGGTCTTTGTGGTCAGTTGTTCTATAGGTTTATTAAACTGCCTCCCCTGGGCTCTCAGCAGAGCCTAACTGTGATGCAAAAGGCCCCCACAGCAGCAAATGCATCCTGAAGCTGGGCCAGGGTCAGGAGGGATCTGCATTTCTGCATCCACAGCAACAAAGGCCAAAACCTCTGCAGCCAGACAAGGGAGTGGGAGGGGGACACACAGGGGCCACGTCCGGAGCCCAGTCTGCACTACTGGTTCACGTCGCACTGCGAAAAGACCTCCCTCTCCAATCCCCGGTGCTGCATCTGAAAAGGGGGACGCGTGTGCTTACCCTGCAATGCCCTTGGGAAGCTTGGATGAGCTGGTGGTGTGGCCTGTCTATGTGATCGTTCGATCTTTCCAGCATTTGGCCACACTAAGGCTGTTACAGGAACTGGCACACAGGACCCGCTGGCTAACTGTGGCCACCCCCCCATCCCCCCAACAGGCAGCTTGGTGCCTGGGGTAAAATACAGCCAACAAATGAACCATCGGTGGCGCTGTTGGCCCAAGCACAGAGTGGACGATGGCCTGGGCGTGCAGGGACTCCCAGCCATCCGGGCAGGACAGCACAATGTGCTTTTCTTGGCACACTCTGGGCAGGGTGCCTTACTCCTCCTGAGTTATGAGCACTCAGGATTTGGGCTTCCTGCTCGAAACCTCAACTCCAGTGAACTGGTAGACAGAATTATACCCACACTGACCTGCTGAAGAAGCCACAGAAGTAAATATTGCCTCGGGTCAGAGCCCCTCCTAGAATCCCAGAACTCTGTTGAAAGCTGCCGAGGCAGGGGCCGTAGATCACCACCACCCGCCTCTGTTTACAACCCGGTAATGCCTTTTATGACTGACTCTCTCTAGCCTGAATATTTGTTTTATTGCCCCTGTAGGGAGATTTTTTTCCATTTGGTAAAAATCATCAGATGGTTTCAGTCATGTTAACAACTGCTCATTAAATGCAGAGGGGTAAACAGAGAAAGAATGGTTTGTTTCTTTGCTCTTTTTTTTCCTGTCCTTTGTCATTTATGGAGGAAACTCCTGGGATGGGCACTGGGGGTGCACTGTGCCCAGATGCTGCTCCCATCCGCTCCCACCTGCGTGGGCATGCCCCAGGTCACCCCCCTGCCTTTCAGCCGAGAGAAAGGTGAAGGTTTGAATCTGTTTTAAAGCTATGGCTTGCTGCATGAGCTCCAGGTCTTAAGCCCTTGGTACTTGATTTTTTTCCCTGTGGTCCAGGAAACAGGAAGCATGTCTTTCCCTTTCTGGTGGGAAACACCTCTCAGAACTACAGCCAGGAAAGGACTAGTGTGGAGTGGTTGAAGGGGGAGAGCCAGGTGGAGGGGTGGATGGATGGATACATGGATGGGTGGATGGATGAATGGATAGATGGATGGATGATGGGTGGATGGTGGTGGATAGGTGGAGAGAGGAGTGGAGGGTTGGTGATTCAGTGAATAGGTGGGTTAGTGGATAGATGGACGGGTAGGTGGGTGGGGGGATGGATGGGTAGATACCTCAGAGGTACTGGGTGGTCTTTCCCACCCGAGTGCATCTCCTACTTACATTCCTTGGGCCAGGCTGCCAGCAGGCCAGCCTTTGCACTCAACTTTGAAAGCCTCTCTCAGTAGCCTCTGTGTGCGGTCTGGTACGGCGCATCTGTGCAATGAGACTCCAGACACCCAGTCACAGGGAGGTAGGGAGAAGAAAGAAGTACAAGTCCCTCCTCTGAACAAGGAGGGCCAGTGGGGCTGGAATCCTGGCTTCTCCGTCTGGGAGGGGACCAGCTGTGCAGGCAGCAGGCCCAGCTCCTCTTCCACAACC
The DNA here is from genome assembly GCF_041146395.1 of Eulemur rufifrons. Lineage (NCBI taxonomy): Eukaryota > Metazoa > Chordata > Mammalia > Primates > Lemuridae > Eulemur > Eulemur rufifrons. Next base: position 3,893,433 of record NC_091010.1, on the reverse strand, counting down.
CACAGCAGCTCTTGGCCTCTCCTCATCTGCAGAATCCCACCAGACCAGGGTGCTGCTCATGCGGTGCTCCTGCCCCACGCACAGCTCATGCCACCTAAAACAGGTTGACGGGGTGCCAGTAGCTGGGCTTCATACCTATCTGCCAGGACCAGAGGAAGAGGAGGCCTGGTGATGTTGGGGAGAAGAGACCTTGCCTCAAGCATGGTCAGGACTATTTCTGCAAGGACAGGCTTGTGGCAGGGACTGTGTTAAATCGCTCATAGCAGAAAGCAGAGCAACGAAAGGTCACTCCCTTATTGCATTTATGCACCGGTGTCTTAATGAAACTCAAGAAATACCCTCAGTGAAAAATAGGCGTTTCCAGAATATGCCTTCCCAACCTCAACCCACACATCTGAAAGGCCCAGGCAGAGCTCACGAGGCTCAGAAGGCTCACAAGGGGGTTGTCTATGGTGGTGTGAAGAGTGTAGACTTGGCCCAGCAAATAAAAATACAGGACGCCCAGTTAAAGCTGAATTGCAGATGAACAACAAATAATTCTTTTTAGTAAGTATGTCCCATGTAATATTTAAGACATATTGACACTTAAAAGAAAAAAACCCAACTTGTTTATCTGAAATTCAAATTCAACTGGGCATCCTATGTTTCATGTGGCAAACCCACGCTTTCCTCCTTCCTCAGGAACAGCGCTACTCCAGAGCGGATTTACATCCCCGCTCTGCCAGGTAACGGCTGGGTGATCTCAGTCCCTGGGGCTAGGGAATGGGGCTGACATGGAGCCCACCTCATGAGGCAGATGTGAGACAAAGGCGGCACAAGGTGCCCAACACAGAGTGACTCCTGGGTAAACATTACTCACACCCCGGGGCTCACATTGCCTGTCGCTCACGGGATTCTGATAGGTAGGGCTGGTGCACGCTCCAATTTCAGGACGGCCACTAGAGTCCAGCTCCTGTCTGCACCCAGAGGCAGGGCTAACACGAGAGGGGGTAGGGCCACGAGGGAAGGCAGAAGGAACCCAGCCCTGACTGTGGCCACAGGTGCACACAGAGCTAAGTCAGTGCTCGGGGACTGGCATGGAGGTTGGGGGCACAGACCTGAGCCCTTGGGCCCTGTGGGACTGATTTGCCCTAGAACATTAGCCCCGGTAGTCTGACACTCCTGGGGGGTGTGCCAGGAAATACCAACTGTGATGTTGTAAAAAATTAATATAAATATGTGCGGCATCCCAGCTTCCTGGCATACAACTCCTAAAATCCTTGGCTTAGTTGACTGGGGGCTGGCAGCCCCTAGGTAGCTTCAGGATGGGGGTGTTCACCTGAAAGACCAAGGCAGGATTAGAGGGTGGAACTTTCAGCACCCCCCAACCTCCAGGGAGGGGAGAGGGGCCGAAGGCTATGTTGATCCCCAATGGCCAGTGGTGTAACCAACTGTGCCTACGTAACGAAGCCGCCATAGAGACCCAGGAGGGCAGGGCTCTGAGAGCGTGCAGAGAGTGGAGGTCCCTGGAGAGAGCACACCCAGAGAGGCTCCGTGCCTTCCTCCCCTGTCCCTCACTCTGTGTGTCTTCTCCTCTCTATCCTCTGTAATGTCCTGTATAATAAACCAGTAACAACAAGTGTTGCCCTGAGTTCTGTGAGCCGCTCTAGCAAACTGGTCAAACCCAAGGAAGGGGTTGCAGGGCCCTGATGCATAGCCTGTTGGTCAGAGCACAGGTCACAACCTGGCCTGTGGCTGGCATCTGAAGTGGGGCGGAGCAGTCTTGGGGGACTGAGCCCTCCACCTGTGGGCTCTAACGCTGCCTCCAGGTAGACAGTGTCAGAACTGATTTGAACTGGAGGACACCCAGCTGGCGCCTGCTGCTGCAGGACCACCTGCTCTGTTTGTGGGGAACCCCCACATACCTGAGGCCACAGAAGTGCTTTGTGTTGTGAGAGTATGGGAGAAACTGAGTTTGTTAGTCCTATATTCTCAGACTTCTCCTTCCTCAGGAGTGTCCAGGGAGGGAGAGTCTTTGGGAACAGCCACCTTAGGCCAAAGTCCCAGCTTGCTGGGTGGCATGTTTCCTGAAGGTGAGTCCTGCCTGAATATATACCCCAAGGCCTGTGGAACCAGCTCACCCTCTCTGGGCTCCTTCCCTCCAGGGTAGCCTGAGGCTGCTTTGGAAGCAGCTGCCGAGGCCACTCTGGGATCTAGTCAAGGAAATCATGGCTAGCTGGACAAATGCTGAGTCCTGGCCCTGGGTACAAGACTCCAAGAGTCTCCCTGGATGACTTCCACAGAAGTGACTTACGTCCCAAGCACGCTCCCAGGGCTTTGCTGATGTTCCAAAATGCAGAGATGCTGGTCCCAGAAAGTCATGCCTTTGGCCCTGGCTGGCTCTACCATGTCAGCCAAGGCCCTCAACTCTGAGCCTTGGGCTCCTTGTCTTCAGAGCTGAGATAGCGGGGCTTATTCTGTGAGCTCGGTCTCTGTTAGTACCAAATGTGACAAATTCAGAGAAGGCAAACTGAAGTCCTTTGTAAACAGAACTGTTAAATAGCTTTCTAAAGGCCTTCTCTGGGCCAAGTGGTTGCACACTTACTAAACCCACAATGGATGTAACAGCTGGGGTACCCACTGCACAGACGACAGCAGCATGGCTATGAGAATTTGTCTTCCTCAAGAGCAGGACACCTGCTCTTGAACCCCAGTGAGAGGTGTCAAAGTGGGAGAACAGAGGTGGGGGGTGGGAAGGGCAGAGACTGGCAGAGCTGGAGAGGGAGCACTCCTGATTGGGGTTGGGGGGCCCAGGGCACGCAGGGTCCCACATGGCCCCACATCTTCCTGGGGCCTGAGCACTACTGGACCAGCACTCGCCAGCCTCACCCGGTGGGCGAGTGAGAAAGACGTTGTCCTCCCTTCTAGGATTTTATGTTTCACCACTTTGGGGCTAAATTGTTTCTTTTAAAAGGGAGGTTGGGATGGGAGGATGTCAAATAATACAAAAAAAAATTCTGCATGCAGACAGGAGTTTCACACTTCAAATCTCTTTGTATTATCAGAATTTTTGTTATGTCCCCAACCACCTAGACTATTACATGTTATGTTAGTTTAAATTGACTTACTTTTTAAAACTTGAATCACATATTTATTAAACCAAAACCGATCCTGAGTAACATCTCAAATGTCTGCCTTTAATGTGCTAGCTATATTTTGTCTTATTACTTTAAAGAGTAAATATATAAATCTAATTTTTTTAATACTGCTTTCTGAGGAGCAACTAAAGCCACCTTGACAGTTACACACTGCACGGCACTGATTTAGTGCAAACCTCAACCTTGTGCCAGGCTCCTCCTGCAAGCCCAGCCAGGGAACCCGGAGGAGGGAGCAGCCCAGGCCGGCCAGAGGGGAGTGGGCTAGTTTTAACTCAGCCGCCAGACCCCTGCCTGCCACCTCGAACTCTGCGCCATACGGTGTCCTTGAAAAGCAGCCATTCTCCAACTCCCCGAGTTCCTGCACTGAGGGGGAGACGCCTGAAGACCTCCCAGAGAAGGGGGCATGGCTTTAGGCCTTGATGGGGAATAGGAGCCTTTTGAGCAGAGAGGGTAGATTAAGCAAGGGACAGAGGGGAGAGGGTGGCAGGCCCCTGTGGCTGAGTGAGGTAGAGCCCAAGTTAAAACAGCTAGTTTGATGCCCTGAGCTATCTGCAGTTTGGACCAAGGTCCCAAGATGCACAAAGTTTTAAATTTAAATCACTTGTCAACTGTTAAATTGTGGACATTTTACCTAAAATATAGATCCTTGGCCACCCTATTTAAAACCCTAACCCCATGTAAACTACAGGAGGGTGGGGACTTGCCTCCTTTCCTAAAGTATTTCAAACACTTAGCCTATGTCTAACACACAGTAGGTGCTCATTCAATAAAATAATTATTTTAATGAATGAACGGGGGAAGGGGTGGGTCCGCAGATGTCTGTCCTGGGGCCGCAGGGCACCTGTGAGAGGGGCAAGAACCAGACCTGAGGCCCTAGTTAGCCTTCGCCTCAGCCCACGCGGGCCCCTCCCAGAGCCCCCTCCTCGGCCGAGGGGGCAGTTTGACAAAAAGCAGCCAGAGGCTCTGGCGTTGGCCAGACTTACAGCTTGGCTTTGGCTAAGCTCCGGGCTCCAGGCTCCACGGCGCGCGCCCACGCTCAGGAGGGGGATTTACTGCGGGGACCCCTCCCCCGCCCCGCTCCCCGGGTTTTACCCGCTCTGCGGGAACGCGCGGGCCTGAGTCGCGGGCCAGCAGAGGGCGCCCGAGCCCAGCGCTGTCGTGGGCCGGTCCGCGCCGGGTCACCGCTTGGACAGCACTGGCCTGCGCGCTCCGGGACCAGGACTTCATTCCGCACCGCGTTGTTAATTATTTCAGGGCGGGGGCCAAGTCGGTGGGGTTCCCGTTCCTACCTCTAGTACCCAGGAGTGGGGTCGGCCCGGGGTGAGTGAGTCGTAGTAACTCACAGCGTATCTCGCTGGGGCCCAAAGTGGTTATGGGAAAAAACGAACAAGCCTAGAACACACCCACCGCTCCCGCAGGAGTCCCAGGGCCCTCAGAGCCTCCTGACGGCTCCCGGCCCGTGACCCTAGACGGAGCTGCTGAACCCAGGCCCCGTGGCCTGCGCGCCCCCACCGGCTAGGACTCCAGGACTTCCCAGGGACAGCGATCTGTCATCATTGCGCACCCCTCAGAAGGACTCAGGGACAGAACCCGCTCCACTGACTGGCTGTGCGAGAAGGGCAGGGAGAGGGGGCCGGAGCCACCCGTGGTCCCAAAGCTGGGCCCAAAGGGGCGCCCTCCTCACCACGCCCTCCGTGTTGGGGCTGTCGTGTCTCAGTTTGTGCAGTGTCCCAGTGCGCCCGAGGGGATGCACACCGCCGAGAGGTCCCGTGGGCTTGGCTCTCTGGCCCCGCATGGCCGACGCCGCGAGCACCGTCCCACGAGGCGGGGACGGGTGGGCGTTTTCTCACCGCTCTGGGCTTTCATTTGGGAAAGGCAGGAAATACTGAAGTTTAACACATTATTTCCAGCTTCAATTTATTGAGGACTATGAGTCAGACATGATGCCGAGGCCCTGGGGGGCTGGGAGGTGGTCATTTAGTCTCCCGTTCCACTGGAGAGGAACTGGGATTAGACCTGCTCACTGTTGAGAGAACAGGTACGAAGGGCTGAATTCTCGTTCGCCGAGAGCCGCGCGGGGAGCTGCTGTGTCGCCACCAGCGGCACAACGCGCTGTTTTAGAACACCGATTCTACAGGTGAGGAGTCAGGCTCAGGTGTGCCACGCTGGAGTCACTCTGAACGCAAAGGCCGTTTGTTCGCTTAGGCGCAGCATGCCCGCTGCCGCGTCCGGCCAGGCGCGAGGTCAGCGCGACGTGCGCGCGGAACACAGGACCAGGACGCTCTGGCCGCCTCAGGACGCGCAGCCCAGCAGGCTCCCCACTGGGACCAACTTGTTTTTCGTTGGTTCTCATGCAGTCCGCACCATCGAAAGGCCAAGTCCCCTTAGTTTTCCACCCGTCCCCCACTTTCCACCCAAGGGCCTCGGTCTCTCCATCTGCAGATGGGAGCAGTAACTGGCGCTTCAGCCCAGGCTCACTGCGCGGCGGGCCCGCGGAGCAGAGCGGTGAGGCCGGAGCAGGTCAAAGGCCGAGCGCACAGTGGTCCCTGGAGCACCGCGGCCGCGGAGGAGGGGCGAGAGTAAGGCGACCCGAGGGGCGGCCGTGTGGGAGGGGGACGCGCGTCAGAGACCCCGGCCACGGCCAAGATTCGGCTCCCGGCCCGCCCCTCGCCGCGGCCCCGCCCCGCCCGCTCTCCCCTCTAAAGCGCCCAGCGCGCGCCTCCCGCCGCCGCACTTTCACTCTCCGTCCGCCGCCGCGTCCTCTCCGCGTCCAGCCCGCGTCCGCCGCCGCCACCCTCCAGCCGTCCGCGCCATGGACTGCAAGGTCATCGCCATGCTGGCCCTCGTGCTGACGGCGTTCTGCCTCAGCGACGGTGAGTGTGCCCGGCGGCGGAGGCCCAGACAGGGCTCCAGGCCCGGGGCTTCGGGCCGCGTTCCGGGCCTCTGCTTGCGCCCGCGCCGCTCGTCGCGAACCCGGTTTGCACCGCCTGGCACAGCAGAGGCTGCGACAGCCTGCTTCGCGGGGCGCGCTCCCTCGGGGCGCCGCGTCCCAAGCCCCACGCGTAGTGCGAAGGTTTTGCTCCCCGCAAAGAGCGGCCGCCCGATCTCGAGCGTGCAGCACTGGGAGGTCAGGCGGGCTAACTGGGCAGGAGCGCACCGAGGGCGCGTTCGTTCGGAGCGGGAAAAGGAGGCGCAGGGAGGGGCCCCAGACCCCTGCCCGCCCACCCCCCAGCTAGTGCCTTCCCCGCACGGGCTCGGTTTCCAGCGGTGAGTGGGCTCCGAGGTCCCGCTGCGCGCAGTGCTGGAGATGAGATCACGCCGTGCGTGTGGGAGAGAAGGCTCTGCGAAGCCAGTCTCATACCGCGACGCGCCTGTCCTGGCTGTGAGGTCCAGTGCAGCTGCGCTGCGTCCCCTCCACGCAAAGCCGGTCCTCCCCCTGCGCCATCGCGGGGCTCCGGGCCAGGCGCAGGCGAGCCGCGCGGCGCAGCTGTTGGGCTTGCGCCACCCGCCAGGCTGTGCTTCTGCACAGCTCCGCGGTTCACGGCGACGCAGACCTAGGCGCGCTCCAGCCACTGTCTCCCTGCCTCTTCCTGGGTTCACCCGAGAGAGGCCCGGGGCGGTCCGCGTCTTGCACTCCCCTCCCCAGCCCCTAAACACACCTGCAGACTGGCGCCTTTGTCAACCAACCGGCTGATCGCTCTGCCTCAGAACGAGAGCTGCAGCAGAGTTCAATCGCGGAGGCCTTGGGCCACTGGGAATGGTGGTGTCCCGTTTCACCGGGAGAAGTTTTTTTGTTTTTTTTTAAATGCTTAAGAGAAACTCGCTGCCGGGTCACAGGACACCGCTGCTGCAAACCAAATAAACTGTTGCCTCTGAACACAAAACAAAACCAAGTCAGTCCGGCCACTGGCTTCCTTGGCTGCGAAGTTTCCTGGGAAGGTTTGAAGGACACTCTGAGTGCTCTTGCTGCAGCTGAGGGAGGTCTGCGCCAGGCTATCGCCCCAGGCGCTAGGCAGGATTCTGGCAAACCCAGCAGCAGCTCCTCGCTGGACGCCAGTGTGGTACTGGACTCCAGTGTGGTACCGCGGCAGGCGTCTGAGCCTGGCAGGAGAGGCTGGGTTGACCCTGTCGCAGGTGACTGCCTGGGAAGTGTTCTTTAAAAACATAACAAGTTGCTGGTCAGAGCTGCAGAGGACCCAGGTTGGAGGCAATTTAGAATTTTTCTTGTTGCTGAAAAAGTATCTGAGGCTGTGTCTCACACTGAACCCCAGGCCATGGGGCACTCTGGACGTTAATGATTGAGTGGTCTGGTGAGGGTGGAGGTGTCATAGTGCATCCCCACCCTGCCCCCAGTGCTGCAGATGGGACTGTGGGACTGGAATGCAGGGACCCAGGACCTGTGCAGCTGAACTGGGGGAAGCACAGAGAAAGTGGGGTGTGTCACAGACCCCTGCTGACCCTGGGAAAAGTTGGGTTGCTTGGCCCCTCAGAGTTGCCCTCTTGGCAGCCAAGTAGCCAGGTCAGAGTCCTGGTCTCCAGGCTGGGCTGGTTCTCTGTGCATGCATTGGCAGAATGCTTTTTTTTTTTTTTTTAACCTCCCAGTGCGTGTGTGCCCTCTGACCCCACACTTAGTCCCCAGCTGCTGCACTGGAGAGAGCTCTGCTGGTGCCCCTACCCTCCGCCCATTGGCTGACCTGAGTCAACCATCTGGGCCCCTGGGTGCCCTGGGGTTCCTGGGGTTAAACCCAGGATGGCCCCATTCCCAGGCCTGCTTGGAGCGGCTGGCGGGGCTCTAGTCTCTGCCCTGGTGGCACAGAAGGCTCTCTGGAAACTGCTCTGGGTGCCAAGCTCCCAGGTCCCAAATCCAGGGTAGCATTGGAGCTGGTCAAGACTCTTGCCCATGCACAGAGTAACATCTAAAACAGCTGGAAAAGTTAGTAATACAGACAAAAAGCTGGAGGAAAGAACAAACGGTGGACATAAAACCCAGTTCTCTTGGTAAGAACACCTGGGGGCTCTGTCACTTTAAAAACCCTTTTGGAATTCCCTGCCTTAGGCTGGCAGTTGAGTCCTGGGAGTAAGAATAAGAATTGCCTTTGAAGAAAATGGATAATCCCAGGGGGTGGCCAGGACAGGAGAGAGAGAAAGCCTGTGTCCTGAGCTCTGAATAGGCAGGCTCTGATTTCTGGCCTGATGGCCACTGCTTGGTTAGTGGGGCCAGAACAGCTTCTCAGGGACTCTGGAGAGTTGCAGCACCACCACCCCCCACCCCCCGCCAAGGCTGGAGCACTTGGACTTGGGCTGCATATGTTCAAGCTCACTGTTGCTCTGAGGCTGGGACTTGTGTCTCATCACCAGGCTCCAGTGCTCCTGTGCACCCTCCACCCCCACCCCCCTCAGCTCCGAAGGACCCAGGAGAAACCCAGGGAAACCTGGAGATGTAGCACTCAGAGAGGAGACTGTGGCTCCCCAGTTACCCAGGCTGCCTGGCCCCCAGCCTTCAGGGTCGCTTTCCCAGGTGATCTGGTTACAGTGTAGTACTGACATCCCCTGCGGAGAACCAATGCAGTTGCTGGAAGTGGGCCCAGAGGTGGCTTTCTGTAGTCATATTAGGTGTAAATGTGAAGGCTTCTCCCTGTCTCTCCAGCGCCTTGAGTCACTGGGCATCTTGATCCAGGCTTTCTCCTTCTGGTTTTCAGGGTGTTGCCTTTGGGGAGGGTGGAGGGTGGGGGGTGGTCTGCTTTTCCTCTGACTCAGTGTCTAAATACACTGCTATTCCCAGCCCACAATTGAACGCAGCCTGTAGAAAAAATAAAATAAGCCCATCACTCACAAGACTTCCTCCAACTTGCCCAGTTCTCTTTCCCAAAGGTGCAGAACTTCAGGATCACCCAGGCTTCCCAGAATTCTGTAAACTGGTAAACTCTTTAAAAAAAAAAAAAAATCTCTGGGCTAAATATTCTCAGGCATACATTTAATCCCTGATGAAAGGATCCACAGATTCGAATAATTTGGGGTATTAAGTGGAGCTTGGATAAAGTCTGCAGGGAAAACAAAAAACAAAAAATAGCCCCACAAATCCCAGCCCCTCAGGGTTTGCAATTCTAGACTCAAAGGGTGAGTGGTGGGTTCTGCAGAAGCCCCTTGCTAATTTACACTAATGAGCATCAATTATGGCCTTTTATACATTGGTGAATTTGCAAAGATCTTAATACAATTCGAAGGCTGCAGCATCCCTGCACAGGCAATGGAAGCCACGTTGTACTCCAGCCCCACTAATCTCCAAGCCTTGGGGAAAAGCTGAGGAGAAGGCGGGCCCTTGTCCTGCCCTCTGGGGACTCCCAGGTAGGAAAGCAGCCGGGATTCTTTGTGGTTTCCAGGGCTTAAGGTGACTGTGAGGAGAGAGGATGCTGGGGGTGGGGGGAGGGTATTGGGAGGAGGACGGCATTCCTGAGAGCTGCCAGAGGAGGCGGGGCAGGGAGCCTGGAGCCTCCCTCTTCCCCCTCCCCCTTCCCTGCGTAGAGAGGCCTTTCGCAGTTGCCCCTGTAGGAGTTTATTTTGTAAAGAAAATTGGGATTCCCAGTACCTTGGACTGAAACCGTTATCTCCTGTAATTACTACTTTTATCTTGTGATACCTGAGCAGGTGGCTTCTAATTTAATCTCTCCACCCTCCTGGGGCCCATCTCTCCCCAGGCCCTTCTGTCCCCTTGCCCTGTAGAAGCTGAGCCTGCATCCAGCCAGAATTCACAGCCTGAGGAGGAGGAGATGGCCTTTCCCCCTTTCCCAGAATGTGCCTATGCCCCGCCCACCGAGGCCATCTCTTGATCCTTAACCTGCCATCATTGCACTATCTTGCCCATTGGCTGCAGACCCAGACACACGTTTCCCAAAGCCGGGTAGGGTGACAAATTGCCTTGTTCTCCTTACCTCTTCTAGGGAAACCCGTCAGCCTGAGCTACAGATGCCCATGCCGATTCTTCGAAAGCCACGTTGCCAGAGCCAATGTCAAGCATCTCAAAATCCTCAACACTGCCAACTGTGCCCTTCAGATTGTGTAAGTCTTGAATGTCATCCTCCAGGGATGTTGCATCTGATGGATGTACTAACATCTAGTACAGGCTTATTAATGGTATTGAAATGACATTTGCCAAGTGTCCAGCCTTGAGCTTGGCATAATCAACAGCAACTACTCTTGCCCTGCGCATTCTGCTGTGCTCCCAGTGGTTCTTCTCTTTTCTTCCCAAGCTTCCTTTCTTCAGCACAGCATAACTGGGTGCCTCTAGGCTAGAGAAACCACGGGCTTCACCGCGGTTTTGGCTGAAGGCCAGTAAAATAGCCAGCCCTTTGCTAGTAACAGTTCTGTCTGTCCTGCCAGTTCCAGGGCTCTGGTGTTCGAAATCCTGTGTCATGTAGCAAAAACTTACGAGACCCAAATTCAGTTTAAGTCATCTTTAACCACTTGATGAAACTTGAAAATTTTCAGATCACTAACCTGCATTTTCTCAAGTACAACACACGAGTTTTTTATTTTGCTTGGTGTTAATGGCAGCTGCTCACATTTGATTTCATTCATGCGGGAAACAAGGAAAACCCAAATCACACATCCACCATGCATGAAGATCTCGCCTGGGGTGCAGAAGGCTAGGAGAGGTGCGGGAAGAAAGCCACGTGCTTGGAAGTCCCTTGCTTGGCCCTCCTGTGCCCATGAGGTCCTGTGTCTAGACGTGGGGAGGTGAGAGCTCGGAGTCTCCTGGGGAGGATCCACTTTTTCAAAAATGCTCAAGCTAAAAATGGAGTAGGGACACAGCAGTTGGAACCAAAGCTGCAACTTCCCGGAGACTCTTCTACCAACAACAACTGTTATAGGTTTCATTTTCTTTGTGTTTCTTCTTTTCTAGCCTTTGCTGACTGGAATGTATTTATCATTTGCAGTATGTTTCAGGGCACTAGAAGATCAATGTTTTTTCACTACTTTGCCTACAATAAAATCCTGTGTCTCCTGTGAGGAGTATTTTAATGATACTGAATTTAGCTAGTGCAGACCTCCTTTACAGCACTGATGGTGCTGGCTCACTTGCCTGGGACTGCGCCTTGAAGGTGAAGATGCCAAATACAGTTCTCAGGTCTGGGCAAACATTAATAAATGGCAGTGCCCAGATTGCACTCCAGTGTGCCTTGCTTTGAGCCACCGTCCCAATGCACCCCTCCTTCACTGAAGGGACAGGCTGCTTGAAGACTTCTCTGGGTGCTCCTGAGCTACTGTCCTGGGGCTTAGTTGTCTTCACAGACTCTTAAGTGGCTGGGCAGGGTGGCCCTGGGCTGCTTGGGATTACCCGGCACCCAGGTCTTTGCAGAGTGGGATCCAGAGAGACAAGCCCAGGTCTTCCCCAGGAATTTGCATGTAGGGAGGCTTTTCCGGGCTGACCTTTGCAAAAATTAATGAGACCAAGAACCCTTCAGTGAACTTGTAAAATCTCTCTGGAAACCGTTTTCTGGCAAACCACCGGCACCGTTGCTCCCCTCATTGGACTGCTACCCCCCACCCACCCTCACTACTGTAGAACCTCCTGATGGGTCTTCTGCCTCCAGGCGTCCTCCTGTGTCTGTCCTTAAGTCTGTTCTCATGTCTGTCCTCAAGTCTATTTCAGGTACTCTCAAGTGGATCCATCAAAACGAAAATCCACTCTGTTGCTCTCCATTCTCCCCGTACACCTGGCCACAGGATTCTTGAACACTCTGTTCCCTGCTCTTCCTCAGCGTCCTCTGTGCCCTTTGACCCTGTTGGTGTGTTTGCTCCTGTTTTTCTGTTCGCCTTTATTCCCTTTCCACTCTCCTACTTATCCTTCAGAGGCAGCTCAAATGCTCCCTCATGTGAATTCTCCCTGGACTCCCCTGTAAAGACTTTGGTCACTTTTCCGTATGTCTGCAATGGCGTGTGCCACACTGCCAGTGTGGTGCCTTCCCCAGGACGCCCTGGGGAGTGGCTCTCGCGGCTGAGCCTGCCACACGGAGAACCTGGCATCAGGGAGGGTCCTAAGGGGGTGCGGAGTGAGCAAGCGCACGCGTCGGCGATGCCTTCCTCCCGCTGAGCTATGCGCTCTTGCCTCTTGTGTCCCTGCAGGGCAAGGCTGAAGAGCAACAACAGGCAAGTGTGCATCGACCCAAAGCTCAAGTGGATCCAGGAGTACCTGGAGAAAGCTTTAAACAAGTAAGCACAGCCACCACAAAGGACTTCCCGCTAGATCCACTTGAGGAAAGCTAAAACCCTGTGCGCGATGAGAGGGCAGAGGTGGGGGGTGCCGAAGCACGAGGCTGGGTGTGCCTGCGGGTGGTGCATTGATCTGGGGTTGGGCCTGAGGCTTGCAGCATACAGACACTGCATCTGTAGCATGTAGTACGGTGCTGCAGCTGTGTTCATCCGAGTCCCCTACCCTTGCACATTGCAGCTTTTATAACTGGGGTTTTTCTAAGAAATTGTATTATCCCAACAGCATTTCCTACCAGTCAGTTCCCTCATGATCATCATAATCACATCATCCTCATTACCGTTTTTTAAAATCAATGATTACTTCAAGATCTGTATTTGGTTTGCTTTGGAGCTTCTCCTCTTCTTCCCTGGGGAGTCTGGGCACAGTCAGGTGGTGGCTTAGCAGGGAGCTGGGAGAACCGTCCTTCCTCTGGACGCTGAGGCTCCTGCCAGAGGCCACCCCTCCAAGGGTGACAGCTTGTGGCTCCTAGATACCAACCAGTGCTAAACAGTGGCCACTGGCCACCGCCTTCACCTCCTCTTTCAAGTTCAGTGATTGGCTCACGTAAAAGCTGCTGTCACTGGGGACTGTGCTCAGAGACCCTGTCCCAGCCATTTCCACCCTCTCCCTGCCTCTAAGAGCATGCTTCATCTGCCTTCCGCTTCTCGTTTCTGTAGCCTGATCACTGCTGCACGGTGGGGAGGAGGGTGATGGCTGGGGCTCCTGCCCTGCATCCCTCTCCTCCCCTTGCCTGCCCCTGACTTGGGCCCTCTGTGAGATCCATCTTCGGCCTCCTCCAGAACGGAGCCAGCCCTCTCCTGGGGACGTGAGATCATGCCCCTGCTTTCCCACAAAAGACAAGTAGTTGCAGAATCAAATGCAATTTTAAATTTGAGAGCTTGCTTTGAGGAATTTGGTTTCTGTGATTGCCTCTGAAGCCAACGTATGCCATGAAGGCTCTACAGACTCTGAGGTTTCTGAAATCAGAAATGAAAAATAAATGAATAAATCAGCATCTTGCCACTCACCCGTCCTGAAGCCACAGTAGGGTTTCAGGTTCCAATCAGAATTGTGGCAAGATGAAATTTCCATGCATAAATGTGATCCACAGATGGTCCTAGTGGTATTTGTAACTTTTTGCAAGGCATTTTTTTATATATATTTTTGTGCACATTTTTTTATGTTTCTTTAGAAAACAAATGTATTTCAGAATATATTTATAGTTAAACAATTCATATATTTGAAGTGGAGCCATATATATGTCAGTAGTTTGCTTTTCTCTATTATCTTAAACTACTGACAATTTGTAAAGAAATATATATGATATATACATGTGTTTGCAGCTTTTCAATGTTAGCCACAGTGTATTTTTTCACTTGTACTAAAATTGTATCAAATGTGACATTATCTGCACTAGCAATAAAATGCTAATTGTTCCATGATATAAACCTCCTACTGTATGTGGGAATTTATTTACCTGAAATAAAATTCACTAGTTGTTAGAGATGGAGCTCATATGCATTTCTGAAGTTTATAAAAATAAGCCCGCCTGCTGATCAGGTGCCATAGGTCCCTTCCGCAGAGCTCATGTGTGATGCCGTATGGGCTTTTCTCATGAGCAGATTAGACCTGCAGCTCAAGTTTTTGCATCTTTTTTTTTTTTAACCCAATGGAAGTAACAGTGCTAGTTTTCTGAAGAATAATATTTGACTCACTAATTCCTCTTCCCCTCCCTCCTCCTCCTCGGTTCTCCTAACATCCCATGTAATCCCCGGAGACTCAACCCTAGTAATACCGAGCTTTCACATTTTCCCATGTAAAAATCCCATGACGCCAGGCTGTGGTTAATATCAAGCTTACACAGGAACAGGTGGCCTCACCACATAAATCATTAAATACCATTCGGCTTGAATCATTTTAATGTGACAGTCATGAGCCAGTTGCTCTAATAAAATTCTGCTAACCAGCTCTCTCCCTCGTTCTCCAGAACAATCCCAGTCATCCCCAGGGGTGTTCACAGGCATCCAGAGAGGAGAAGGTGGGACGGGGCTGACTTCTTTCTCCTGTCCTGGATGCCATCTGAACCTGGGGCCTCCAGCCTCCAAGGCATCATTCAATCGGAAATGCAGAGATTTCTCCAAGAAAACAGAGTGCGGCTCTGTGTTGAGAAGGAAGGAGACCCGATGAGAGCGGGGCAGGGTGGGAGGCACAGACGACCAAGGCAGCGTGGCCCTGGGTGTGCCCCCTGCTACCTCCAAGATGTGGATTCCTTGTCCTCATGGCAGGTAGTAGGCACCAGGGCCAGGCAACTTGGCCACCACTATAACCAGTTCATAGGCCTTATAGGAGCTTGTTGAGTACTCTGAATGGGGGGAGATGTCTAGTTTATTTTAATGAATTACTGACATGAGTAGTGCTTTGACCAGGGGCCTCCAGGCCTGGGACTGCAGAGTTAAACTGATACATGGGCCAGCGTTACATCTTGTGCAGACTGAGACGAGCTCTTGTTTATTTCAACTTTATTAATGGTTCTACTAATTTTATCTAAGGGGGCGCAGAGAAGAAAAAGTGGGGAAAAAAGAAAAGATAGGAAAAAAGAAGCGACAGAAGAAGAGAAAGGCTGCCCAGAAAAGGAAAAACTAGTTATCTGCCACCTGGAGATGGACGTGCACTCTGCTCCGCGCTTTGTAGATTTGCTCGACCCCGCTCCAGGGCCGACCCCTGCAGCCTGGGCAGGTGCTCAGACTTCCGGGGCAAGCAGCGCTTTGCCGCCCCACTGGCCACACCAGCTCCTGTATTTATGTGCTTTTTAAGGCCCTTCTTGGTCTGCTAAGTTATGAAGAAAGAAAGTAGTTGTGCAGAGACCGGGGCGGGGGTCCTCGGATCCTGCGTGCTCAGGACTCTGGA
The DNA here is from genome assembly GCF_041146395.1 of Eulemur rufifrons. Classification (NCBI taxonomy): domain Eukaryota; kingdom Metazoa; phylum Chordata; class Mammalia; order Primates; family Lemuridae; genus Eulemur; species Eulemur rufifrons. The sequence goes on along the minus strand of NC_091010.1, from coordinate 3,878,139 downwards.
ACAGCCGGGGTCTCCAGCGTCTCCCTGGCTGGGGAGCTCCCAGCCCGTCCTCCCTCCCTCTCCCACTCGCTCAGGAGCGCACAGCTCTGCCCACCTGCAGTCTGCACTCCCCTGGAGACAGAGCAGCCTGCTAACCCAGCAGAGGTGGCCTCACCAGGAAGGGACATGCGCCCTCCACCCTCTGTGGCCTTCTCAGGGTAGGGGATAACTGACTAGTCCATAGGGCCCAGCCCTAGCTTTCTCCACGTACCTGTTGCCAGGCCCTGGACCACTCTGCCGCCCGGGAAGGGACATCCCCAGCCCCTCCTCCCAGGGCTATGTAGGCCACCTTACCTCCAAGCCTGGTGGGTTTCTGCAGACTGTGGGGTGAGCAGGAGGGAATGCTGCATTCCCAGAGAGCAGACGTGGAAACACTTCTCAGGGAGCCTCCTCTTCCAGCAATTTACTGTGGAGTCTTTAAAGGGGTCCCCCATGTGGAGGACAGATGTGTTCTGGAACTGTGCGAAGGGCCCAGAGCCCTGGGGACTCCCAGCCTGCCCCCTCCTGCTTTCTGCATGATGCTGTGATTGGGCTGCAGGGTACAGCTGCCTCAGTCCTCGCTCATGGGAAGTACCTTATCTGCCTAAACTGGACATGGTTTAAGTTCTAGAACCTTCCTCCACCCCCTCCCCAGCCCTGCAGATTTATGTGTGAGATTTTTTGCCAAGTCTCTCTAATTCAGACCAGGAGGATGGGGACCCTTTAGGAGAGCAAGGCCCTGATTTCAGTCATGCTTTGAAAAAGAATGCCCTGGATTTGTCACCCTTCCTCCCACCTCACACAGACACATGCCTAGCCCGACCCCCAGAGCCCCGGTCATAACTTCAATAAATGCACACGGAAAGGAGCAGTGGTTAGAGGTTGGAGAAATGGGTTTCAAGAGCAGGGAGCCCCAAGGTCCCCGCAAGTCAGGCCCACCTGGGGCCCCCAGTGCTGTGTCCCTTGTGCACTAACAAGCTCCCTTGTGATTGCAGCCATTTGCTCTCCTCACTGGAGAAGTGTCCTGCCAGGGCGCTGCAGCCAAGGGCCGTCTGTTTCCCACTGCTGTCCCTTTTCTCTGGGCAGCTCTCCAGCCCAATCCCTGTCCTCAGCCCTGGGGACAGACCCCAGGCCTGGGCCCTGGGGGTGCAGGTGCCCTGGTGTCCCTGCCCCCACCTCAGGGCACCTGGTTGCTGGCAGGCCTCCCCAGGGCTGCTGTCCTTCCTGTGAAAGCCAGGGGCGGTTCTGGTCTGTAGGACCCTCACAAAGGCTCCTCAAGACCATCAGACCTGTGTCCCCACCCGCATTCTTCAGACTACACAGCAGCAGGGCTCTGTGCCGAGGGAGGGCTGGGCAGTCAGTCCTGGGGCAGCATGGAGAGCTGTTGGCCCTCTAGCAACAGAGGGCGGAGCTGATGCTGCCCTGAGGTGACAGACTGCTTGCTGCAGGGACCAGGGGACACTGCCTCCCGCCCACCCCACTGGGGGGCAGCCAAAGCGGAAGCTGCAGGGACTAAGAGTGGGGCCCACACTAACAAATGCAAGCAAGCACCCCCCATTATGTGTGGCCCCATGGGCCCTGGGGCCCCCCTGTCTCTCCCAAGCGCTTATGACGCTCTAAGGAAGGGCGGAGGCCCAGCCGCGGAAGACAGGGCCGCCTTGGAAGCCGAAGAGCCCGACTGGGATTCCCTACCGTGGTGGGTTGAAACTAGGAAGTGCTCGCTCAGCTGAGGTGGCCCAGGTGAGAGGTGCCCGGCGGTCACCCTGCACTGCCCAGCACGTGTTCCTGCGGGGAGCCCCGGCCGCCCACGCACCCACGCCAGGTGCCACCTCCGGCCAAGCCACCGGGCCAGCAGCAGTGCAGCGCCTGGCCTAGAGGTGCGAGGGCCCAGGCGGTTGATGGAAGCCATGGGAAGTGCCTCTTCTCGGGGAGGGGGAGGCCGAACAGAGTCCTGTGAGCCCTGAGCCTCGGCCCAGCGGGCAGGCGGCGGCCGGCCACATGACCCTGTGCAGTGCCTCCGTGCTGTCCTGCGTCTGCCACACCCGTGCTCGCTGCGTCTCTGTCCTCTGCTTCCCGCCTTCATCCCATCCTTCCGCTTGAGCCCTGGCTGCTCTCTCACTACCCTCCCGCTCTCCCGTGCCGGTGCGGGGAGACCGGCGATTCGAGCTAAGGGGAGCCCCTGGGCATCCGTGCGGGCAGCCGCCCTGCTGGAGCGGGCTCAGGGTCACCAGCCTGGTGGGACCCGCCTTAATGGTGTCTCCCTCTGTTCTTGTCAACAGGAGGTTCAAGATGTGAGAGGTGGGTCAGTCGCCTGAGGAAGCCTTACCGTAGGAGCCCAGGTCGAAACCAGTGTTAGGAAGGGCCTGCGGCCGCTTCCCCGCCCGGCCCGGCCCAGAGTCTTGCCAAGGGCTTTGTTTTGCACACTTTGCCTTACTTTCACCATTTGATTATGTAGTAAAATACATGGTGTTTATTTTTCATGTAGTTTGATTATCCAATGTCACTGGTGACACATAGGAGCTTAGACTAAGGCCATTATTTTACTTGCTTTATTATGGTATCTTTCCCAGAGAGCCCCCTAGTCATAGGCGTTCCTGGATTTTGCGCCTCTCCCAGCTGCGCAGGCTGGGAGCCAGTATCATGCCTGGGCTGAAGCCACCAGGACCCGTGAGCACGGGCAAAGCATAGTGACGGCTGACGTCTGCCGTGTGGGGTGGTGGAGGGAAGGTTCCAGAGGGCCAGGCAGGAGGCTCCCCAATTCTCCAAACGGGGGCGAGGGCCCGCCTGCCCCGTGAGGATGGCAGGGCTTCCCTGAGCTGAGACAGGAGTGTGAGGCCAGGGCAGAGTGAGACCAGCCCTCATCCGGAGCTCTCTTCCACATCCATCATGTTCTTCTCATCATTCTGTCTCTCATCCATCACCATGTGCCTCCAAGACTGTCTCCATGACCCCAAAAAAGAACTCTCTCAAGACCAAAGCTTTAATTTAAACCAGCACCAAGAAGGAAATCAAAATGTCTTGTGCTACCTGAAAACACTGTGCATGTCTATGTCTTGCTTGGAATAGTGTCCATTGTCCAATTCTGTGTTTTTGTTCAAAGCCAGTGTCCTCATCCATGACCAGTGTCTTGGTGGATGCACCCTCTGTTCCTCATATGCAAAGGCTCGGTGGGAGGCCCCTTGAGCCCTGTGACTGGGTTCCTCATCAGAGCTGTGGTCCGTTGGGGTGAGCTGGCTCGGTTCCCTCACTGATCACAAAACCATGTCGATCAATAAACAGCACCCAAGGGAATGTGGTTTGCAGCAGTGTGGACCTCAGGGGACTTCTGAACCTCTGTAGTTGCTGATACCTTAAAACTAGAGCCAAACCCAGCATTGTTTGGGGAAAACAAGAAAAGAATTCTCAACTTGCTTTTAGTTTTTAAAACCCAACCCATAAAATAATCAATCCTGGTGAAGATTCTTTCCCAGTTAAAATCTAACCTCATCTTTTTCACCATTCGTCAATGCCGTCATCTCTAACCTTACACCCTGGGCCCTCTCTGCTGCTGCAGGTGACCTTGTGCTTCCGGGACGCCCAGCAGGGCATCTCTCTGAGACAGCTGTGGGCTATCTGGAGAGTTAGTGAAAGTTCCTGACATTCGGAGTGTTTCCCTTTGACTGAAGGCAGATTGTAGAGTTGCATTAAGCCACTTAAAATTTTTGCTTTAAAAAGACAAGCACTTGAGGTTTTTTGTTTAGTTTTGTTTTTCATTCAGTCTCACTAATACTTTCCCTTTTGGTTAAAGACCTCAGTAACATTTTTAAAATGAAAAAAGTGGAAAAAGAAAGCCGAAGCAAAGAAATATATCAGTGGACAAGACACTGTATGCAACATATGGAAAGTAAATTATCATAAAATAACTTTGAGTAGTTGGCGTTTTAGATTTAATAATCTGTGGGGTCATTAGTAACATTTAATATTCCTTTAAATTAGATCTTCCTGGCAGAAGGCAAAATCCATCAGACCAAAACTTTCCCCTAATTTAAACAAAAAGTAAAATCCTCAAACCAGCTATGTTATATTGAAAAAAGAAAGTCTGAGGGATCTTATAAGGGATGCAGAACTAGTTTCAAAACCCTCTTTTGAAATTAACTCATCACACAGTGCTCCTGAATTATACATGAAATATTGAATTTTCAGTGGGATAGTCATTTTCTAGGTAATCCAAGATACTTAGAAATCTCTCGTGAAAAATTTGGAAGTACCTGCCCCCAATCCTTGAACCAGAATCATTAATTTTCTTGCTTGGAGGAAACAAATATGACCCCAAATCCTGACTATGGTTAAGTAAGAAATCAATTCTCTTTCTCCTTCATAGAGAGGAAAATAGAGTAGAAACTACAGGGAAAATTGTTTGTGTTGCAATTCCTCTACTAACAATGAGCTCCTGCCTGGAGACTGCCCAGCTAAAGCAATGTGCATCGAAATACAGTAGTCTATTTGCAAAGGAAAAATCTCTCCTTATCCTAATCCCTTTTTGCCTTCAAACTGCAAGTCAAGTGCATCGGGAGCTGCTGAGAAGGCATCACCCAGCTCTCCCTCCTGGGCCTGGTGCTGCCTCTGCCTGACATTCCTCTGTGCTCCCTATGCCTCCAGGGGCTCCTCCACTGCCAGCCTTTGCATCAGGCCCCGGGAAAGGGCGCGGGGGGCTCCCAGCCAGGCTGTGTGTTGGAATTGGCATCTGTGCGGTGTGCTTGTGCTGTTGCTTGTCCCACTCTGGCCAGACACTGAGACACCAGCTAGGACGCTCAGGAGAGGTGGTCTGCTGGTCCACCTGCTCCCCAGAGACTGCCACCTGAGAAAAAAGGTTCAGTTTTGAGCAGAGGGTCTGAGTGGCAACAGGTTGCTGTCCCTGGGTAGAGTCCAGGGACTTTCTACGCCTTTCCATTGGGTCCCATTTGCCCACCATGGTGGGGTTTTCTGGCTGGGGTGGCCACCCTGGGCTCCCTAACTGGGAGTTGGTCACCATTCCCAGGAGGTGACCCTTCTCCAGCTGGGTGAGAACCTGGGGACCCTATACCCTCCACACGGCTTCCCTGACCCATTCTGAGGGAGCCCCATCCCTGGGAAATGCTTCCTAGAAACCTGCACATGCCCTAAGCAGACCACAGACATTGCCAAGTTCACAAAACCATGTAGAAAACTTGTGATTTTGCAACCTTGCTGGACTCTCAGTATCTGAGCAGTGATGAGTTCAATGTTCAATGTGATGAATACTGTATTTTGTGTTTTTGAATTGCATTTCCCAGATAATGTGAAAATGGTCCGGGAGAAGGCAGCTTCCTAAATGCAGTGTGCTTTTTTTAAAAAATAAGAAACAACTCTTTGAGAAACAATTCCTACTTTGAAGTCATATCAATGAAAAAAATGTATATGCACTTATAATTTTCCTAATAAAGATCTGTATTCAAATATAGCCACCAACAGTTGGTAATTAGTGTTATTACTTGGTTGGAATATCCTAGATGTGATGTTTCTCCCTCAAACCCAACACTAAGGGGTTGTGTAATCCTAGCAGCAGTGGTTAGTGGAAAACAGGCCATTGTAATCACACTAGTCACAGGCAAGAATTCTGGGGGCATAATTGCCTCTCCTAGACAGCTGATCCTTAGCAGGGGAAAGGTGCTCCTTGGTTTTGCTGTGGTTGCTTCTTAAAGGCAAGCTGGACTCCGCTCCACGGGGGATGGTGTGCAAGGGCCCCGGGGCTTCCCCGGCAGCTGTGCACCTCAGCGTTGGTAGGATGCAAGCAGCCCCATCCCTGAAGGCACGAGCACCCCTGCTCTGTGTGTTTCCTGGCCTGCACAGGGCCCTGCTGGAAGCCAGGCACTGAGTCCCTCGCCTGCTGCTTCGTAGCCACTGGGAACAGGGGGGTGGGCCTGACAGACAGAGCCCTGGTCCTCACAAAGGTCTGCCTTTAACACATCTCAGCACATTATCTCTCGTCTGCATTCAACCATGTTGGGAAGGAGAGGCCAGCACGGATAGCCCCAACAGAGATTATTCTGTCCTCCCTCTTCCCCACTGGCCCAGATGTGACCATGTCACCCCGTGGACAGCCTCCCTGTTACGTACAGATGGTGGTGATGTGGGTGCTAAGTCACGGGCAGATAGATGGAAGAAGGGACAGGGCTAGTGGAGCCTGGGAGAGGCGGTGTGAGGTTAGCAGGCTGGGGTTTGCATCCGGGTTCTCCCTCTGCTCGCTCTGGCGTTGGAGATGCATCACTTGCTCTGAGTCCCGACCTCCCCAGCTGTAAGGTTGAAGCTTCGTACCACCAAGAGTCGAGGGGATCAGACTGGGAGTGTGTGGGGAAGCAGCTAGTTTTGGGGCGACAGGTCCCTCGCAGGTTTCCTCAGTGCCTGTGTGGGGCTATTTCTAGCACAAAAGTTAACAACTAGCTGACCCTTCAAAATGATCTAGTGTCAAAGGGAAAAAAAAGTCTGTGTCACGTGGTGCTCCCATCTGCCCTCATTTAGTCAGCTGACAACCGGGTGGCGCAGACACTGGGGAGCAAGATGCACTTGTTCTGATCCCACGGAGCCTGCAGCCCGGGCCCCGTGCACCCACGTAGCCTTCTCATGAAGCGTGGCACATCGCGGCGTCAGGGAGGCTTAGAGCAGAAAAGACCTCTAATTTAGGCATCAGTGAGGGCTCCCTAAAAAAATCACTGGTGAAGCTGAAAGAAGTAGATTCTCTTGAGGGGCGGTGTGCTGAGCCCGTGGGGACGGCCATGCGGAGCCCAGGTGGTGTCCTGTGAACTGGAACAGGGGCGTTTTCTGCCAGGGCTGCAGCGCACAGCGAGGCCTGCACGGCGGGCAGAGGGAGCAGGGTCTCAGCTTCCTCGTTCCCTTGCGTGTGGGAGGCACAGACTGCACAAATGCAGCTGGGAAGAGCTGGGACCCCATGGTATTGGGGTCCTGGCAGCCAGGAAGCACAATGAGGGGTCCCCTCGGCTCAGCTGATTGGGTGGCGTGGACACCGGTGCACCTTGTGGGCCCATCCGTTTTCTGTCCCAGGGGTGTGGAGCTCTGACTCAGACAGCATTGGCCTTGCTCGTGTGTCTCTGTGCCAACAGCCGAGGACTTGGCCCTCAGGGGGATGGGCGGCCCGGAGACAGAGAAGCGGTGGGAGCCCCACCTTGAAACAGACTCAGAGAGAGAAGTGGGGAGGCAAGACCAGGAAGACCTCAATGAAGTGAGATGTGGCCACCCAGGGAAGGCTGGGGGAAGCTGGGAGGACAGTGGTCCCTTGTGAGGTCTGGCCACACTCCCTGCATTGGGGTCCGTGTGTTCCAAATAAACTCCCCTCTAGCTAGAGTGAGGATTTCTGCTAATTACACCCAAATAACCATCACTTGGGTCAATTAGCCAGCTCCAAAGAAAGACCACTGAGACCACAAAGGCACCCTAGCACATGCCCGCTGCCCTGTTAGGACTGATCAAAGGCCCAGACGCTGCCACAAGCCCCTCCCCGATAAGGCACACAGAGCCCACGCGAGGCCGAGACACGCTTCCCTCCCCAAAGGCATCCACCAGCACCGACTCTGCTCGCCCAACGTGGACTGTGGGGAGATGGCTGAACCTCAGTCAGCCTGTGGGAGCCCCAGCCCCACCCAGCAGATGTGCGGAGGGGCGCCTGGGGCCCACGCCATGGCCCCTGTGTCCCCTGAGCAGAACAGACTGGGGACAGCTGCGTTCAAACCCACCACTAGGATGAAGCTCCATAATGTCTTTGTGGGGGCTTCCTTCCCTGTGCCTAGTCGCAGGGGCGTCTAACAGACTTTGGGTGAGGGGCTGACATCTGCAGGCTGCAAGGCTGCCACGGGCCCTCAGCACCCCCCCACCCCTGGGCGAGCTGCAGCTGAGCCCTGGGTTCCCACCTGGGGCGGGAGCTGCTCTCAAATTTCAAGGACACTGCTCTGCTGTGTTTTAGAGGGAAGAGAGTTGCATCTACCTCTTGGCCCATAAAACCAAACAGAAACAAAGCAGAGTGAAGCGTAGGTGAAGCCCCACACATGCGCGGACCCTCCGTTATTTCTGTGAACAGAGGGGCTGGGAGGGCAAGAGGTGCTTGGGGTGGCTGAGTGGGAGAAGCCCTGGGCATGGAAAGCAGGGAGTAGCTGTCAACTGCCCTGTGACCTGCTCCCCCTAAGTCTCATGCAACCCACCCTGCATCTGCACCTCCAAAGCGGGTTGGAGCGTAGAAAAAGTACCTCCCCACTGCCTGGTCCCTTTAAATTCATGACACCAACCTCCAGCGGTCCTCAGAGCTTCCCTGAGCCCAGCACACCTCGTGTTCCGTTTGCTCTTCCTCCTCCTAGGTGTGTGCTCCGTACTTTCTTCTCTCTCCTCAGCCCTCCTTCCTCCTCTCCCTCTCACTCTCAGCTGAGGTCTGCCTTCCTCCCCTTCCTCCGCCACAGAATGTTAAAAGCCAGCATGAAGAAGGGGGTTTCCACAAGCTTCACCTCTTGTCCCCCGGCCTGTCCAGTCTGCATCCACTGTCACTGCTGTCACCCGGCTTCCGGGCAACACGGCATCTGAGACATGAAGACCAGGGATCCTCACTCGCCCACGGACATCTCTCCTGATTTCCTGCACCACAATTTTTTCACTCTGTGCATTAACAGGCCAACATGTTATCTCTTACCCAAACCAAAACAAAGCAAAATTAAAACAATTCCTAAATTACATCCTCCTACAGCTTCTGCACCATTTCTCTGTTTCTCATCACACGCGAGTCCTCAAAAGAGTTGTCTATATTCCCCATGCCCACCGTCTCTCCTCCTCTCTCTCGTCTTTCTAGAAACCACTCCAATTAGCATTTCGATCTTACCGTTCACACCACTAAAACGGCTGTTTGTCAAGGTCATCAGTAAGCCCCATGTGGGGAAGTCCAAAGGCCCGTCATCGATGCTCAGCTTACTCTGTCTGTTGGCATCACCTGACATTGTCAGTTACCCTCCTTGAAGACACTTCCCGGTTGGCCTGTCGGAGTCTGCTCTTACCTGTTCCCTCGGCTTCATGACTTCTCATTCCCTTTGCTGCTCCCTCTTCTTCCTCCAGACGTATAAACAGGTGAACTCACCTGCTCTCTTGGCCTTGAACACCATGTAAACGGGAAGGAATCCCAGAGTGCTGTCTCCAGCCCAGACCCGGCTCCTGGGCTCCAGACCTGTACCCCCCAGGTTCCCCTCTGCAAGGGACCATATGCAAAATGGAACTTGGAATTCCCAACTGCTCATCTCCGTTCCAGCCAACGGCAACTCCATCCTTCCAGTGGCTCCAGCCAGAGCCCTTATACTCTTCTTTGATTTATTTTATTCTCATACATCCCTGAGCTAAACCATTAACAAACCCAATTAGTTACCATGAAAGTATTCCCAGAATCCAATCACTTCCACAGCTACCCACCTAGTCCAAGCCCCAGGCATCTCCTGCCTGGGTCACTGTGCCAGGCCCTGGCCATCTGCCCTCAGGCCCTCTCAGCTGCAGCTGGAGTGACCTGTGACAATGGTGGGCTGCAACATCCATTGTCACAGGCCACTCCTGCAGAGGAACCACCTACCAAGGTTCACACCGCTGGATAGCACCTCTCTGACCTCAGCCCTCCCTGCTCCAGCCACCCTGGTGTCCTTCTCTCCCTCGAACAGGCCAGGCCTGCACGAGGTGGCCCCGTGGCCTGCATATCATCTGCGGTTTACTCCTCCCCACCTGCAGTCTCTGCTCACCTTGGCCTTGTCAGAAGAGCCCGGCCGCCTCCCTGCTGGTCGACTCTGCCGTGATACCCACCACGCTCTCTTGTTCATCCTCTGCTTCCCCACGCCGTGCCCAAGCAGGGGACTTGTTCTGTTTGGTTCACTAAGTATTTTTCTGTGGCTGGAGCATAGAAGGTACTAAAGAAATAATTTTTGAGTGAAGGCATGATAAATCAATGGGATGTTGGCATGTTAGAAATTTTCTTCGCTCATCTCTACAATAAAGACAGTGCTACTCACCTCCCAGGGTTGTGCATTTATTTGCATACTCAAGGCCACACTGGTAAATCATTATTAGGATGCAAATCCATGTCATTGCCCTTTATTTAGACTCCCCTGTTCCTGACCCTTCCTCTGGAGTCCCAGCAGGTGATGATAAACTACTTATTCCCTGTAAGTCCAGATTAAAGAATTGTCCCGTTCCCCAGAGGCACCTCCTGAGGGCTCCTCCCTCTTGCGGGGACCTGTGCACACTCCTGTGCAGACAGCAGGAGTGTTCAGCACGGGGCTGGGGCCCGGTTGGCCAGGGATTTGCAGCTGGTGGCCCAAGGGGCAGCCACAACTGGTGCAGATCCCTAGATCTCTTATTCCTGGCGCTTCAGCCTGGGCCATGCTTGGAGCAGTGGATGGCTGGCCAGACCTTAGGACGTAGCCAGGGGCCCAGAGGGGTGCAATTCCAGAGACACCACCAAGTGGACAAGAGCAACCCCCAGGAGTTCCTTATCAATCAGCTACGGGGAGCCAGGGCTGTGTCCTTCCCCAAATGGCACAGCTGGCGAAAGGCAGAGCAGGGCTCTGGACCCAGGTCAAACAGAGCCTGCAACCACTGGGGTACCCTGCCTCCCTTCCAGCATTCTCTGCGCCTTTCCCACCGCCCTGTCCAGCTGGGTGCCTCAGTCCACCCTGGCCCCTGCTGGCTTGGCCCTAAGGGCAGGTGTTTACTGCCAGACCCCTTGGCCAGCCCTCCGGGAAGGAGCTGACGGAAGGGCCGAGAGCTCAGGACAGGGGCTGGCTGTGGTAACTGTGCTCAGCTTCCCCGGCAGTGCCCGCTGTGCAGCCAGGCAAGCTGCTCGGGAGCAGGAGCCACTGGCCTTGGTCAGTCTGGAAGGTCCCAGCTGCAGCTATGGACTGCCCTTGTCCTTCCCTGTTCCCAGCCATTTTCCTGACCATGGGACCATCAACTCAGGTCACATGCACTTGAAACAACCATTCTGAGCATTCTGGGCATTCCTCGGGGGAGGCGGCTCTCCTTCCGGCCACGGGGAGCCTCCAGTGCCACGTCGGGGCCTTGGCGCCTGGGAAGGAGGCCTGCCAGGGACCAGCTCTTTCCAGTTCTTCCCTGGGGAAAGCACCTGCCCCGCAGGCTGTGAGGCCGCTGGGGGCCAAGGGGAACTGGAGGCTAATGCATTCAGGGCGCCTTCTTTAGGTGGGCGGGACGGCGTTCGCAGTGGGGGACAAACCAACACCTTGGTCAGGCGCCTTCCATCCAGCTGACATTTCCAGGGCAGGCTGTGCCTGCCAGGCCACACGGGACCTTTAGCTACCGTCCTCTTTAGTCGTCTCCACAGCCTCCCGAAACGCCCAGCACACGCCGTGTGATGGACGCAGAGAGGAGGCCCAGGGCGGCGGGGAGACTCCCGCATCGCAGAGCTGGGCCTGGGGAGAAGGATCCTGGGGCCGCTTGGGGCCCGTGCACCAAACAAGCTTTCTCGTGGTTCTCGAAGCAGTGTCCCTTGGGGGTGGCCGGGCAGAGGCTGCCGGGCTCAGGTCCACAGTCTGCCCTGTGTGGTCCCGGATACTTCCAGGTTTGAAATGAGAATCCATTTACAGGACACGCTGGGCAGACTTGGGCTCTGAAATCAATGCAGCCCTTCAGAAGCAGCAATTTTTTAAAAATGAAATAGCATCAAATAGAAAAGAAAGAAGGCAAGAAAACAAAATGGGAAATTTTGGCCTATGTCACACCTACGAAGGTGAAGAACAATTCTGGTGTGTGTGTGTGTGTGTGTGTGTGCATGCACATGATGATGGAAATACAATTTTTATTGTATGCTCTGGTTAAAAAAGAAAAGTCTACTGCTCTTGTGTTCCCAAACCCGACAGTGAGTGCGGCTCAGCCCTGCTCCCTAGATGGAAGAGAAGAAGTTACGAGATAACACTGAATTTCCTTGATTTAAGAAGCATTGAAAAAGAATTCTAATATTTCTAAAATCAGGATACATTTTACAATTAAAGTATACATTTCATGGCTGCTTTTTCTCTCCGCTAAAAAGCCATGAGTGTCACAATTAGGCTATGACGCCTCAGCAGTCACGGTCGTCACCGCCGCCCTGCCCTGGGCCGCTGCCCGTGCTCCTGCATCAGCATCTCCTCTGGGCCCTCGGGAGTGGGCGTGTGACTGACACGTGCGGTGGAGAGGCACTGTCACGTGCACAGGTGAGAACCCGGAGCTCAGAGGAGGGCAATGGAGCCGCAGCTCTGCAGCCCGAACCCAGCTATCCCTGACTCCCAAGCTCACCCTGTGCTGCACTGGGCAAGTCTGAGCTTTGAACCATCCCAGGAAGGGTGCGGTCCTCACTCTGTGCTCTTCTATTACAGAATAGCCAGGCTTGATCTCACCCACAAGGCCTGCTCCCTGCACCAGCCAAGGCCCCTGTTCTCAGGTGGCAAGAGGGCAGGGGATGGTGCCCCCACCACAGAACCTTTTTGGGGAGCCTAGTTCAATGGGGCGGGGCTCATGGAGCCCCCTGTAGGCTTCTCAAGCCTGGTCACTGTGCACCCGTGTGCTAACTTGGCACCCAGGAGGCTGCAAGGGGCAGGGCCTGGCTCACAGCCTCCTGGAAAGGAGGAACTCGAACTCCAAATTTCCCAAAGGGGGATGGGAAGGGAGTTGGGTCTCTGTGACTTTGTTCAGATGATCTTTCAGAGTCCTCGAAGAATGGAGTGCCCATGTACCTGAGGTGCCTGGCCTGTCTCAGGTCTGCCTGCGGTCCCAGCAAAATGATTGACAGCATCCTCTCTCTCTTCCCATGTCCTAGTGTGAAGGACAAACTGCACGGCCAGCCCGGCGAAGACAGGGTGAGCTGGCAGGGTCGGCCTGGAGAGGCAAAGGCCTCTGCCCCTCCCCCAGGAAAGCCGGGACAAGCCCACAGCCTGTGCTCTCTCTTCACCCACACTTGGAGCTGTTCTCTGGGGCATCTGAATCTCAGGCCTGGCCTTGGGCTCCTCATACTCCCTGGAAGCTGGGCACGAGACAGGCAGCCCAGCCCGGGAAGAGGAGACCGAATGGGCAGGGTGTGAGGAGGCCCCTGGAGTTGCCATCAGCGCGGTCAATGATCACCCGTCACAGACCACAGCGGAGACCTGGGAAGTCTCCGAGGCTCTTCAAAACCTGATCTCTCATCTGCGACTCCTCATCCCTAGCACACTGAGCGGGGAGCAGGGACAACTCTGCCGGCCTTGGAGGTGGGGCAGCAGTGGAGCCTGAACTCCGGGAAGGATACCAGCCTAGGCACTGCGCCCTTCTGTGTGCCAGGCGCTGAGCACAGGTTGGCTAATGCTCCCTGCTCCCTGCAAGGGAGCTGGTCTTTCTGTTGTGCAGATGAGAAACCAGGCAAGGCAAGCACTTTCCTAAGCCAGGTGTATACAAGTAGCAGCATCGTGAGTCTCCGTGTTTTCCCTGAGCTGCCGTATGCCCAGCGAGTTCCTCCTCCCTGTGTCTGGGACACAGCTGTGGAGGGAACATGAAGGGGTTGGGCGGGGAGGGGTCTGGGGGAGGGGGGGACACTTTCCTTGCCTTCTGTGGGCTCTGGGCTGCTTGGGGTGCAGGTGACATGAGCAGTCCAGCACACACAGGCACATGTGACATGACTGTATCAGCTGACATGCAGCTGGAGTCATGAGTGGCTGTGGGCTCAGAGAGTGGGTGACAGAGATATCTTCTGGAACTGCAAACAGGAGGGGTGGGACCTGCCCTGACCAGTTGGCATCAGTGAAGGATCAGGACAGAGGCTGGTAGAAAGTAAGAGGGATAATGACAAGAGTGATGCCAGCTGACACTTCCCCAGTGCCAATCACAGGCCTGACTCAAGGACAGCCACCCCAGAGGCAAAATGTGCTTAAACCTGCCAGGCCTGGGAGAAAGGAAGTGACTTTCGCAGGGTTGCCCAGTGCTGCTGGTCCCACCTGGGGAGGCCCAACCCTCTGCCCCGTGTCGGCTTGAGGGCTAGCCTGGGACCTGGAGCTGGGCTGGCCCTGAGCCTGCCAGGGGTGCAGCACTGAAGTGGAATTCCCCTCCCTGGCTCACCCTGGAAGCCTGCAGGCATGTGTGTCCTCCCCTCATTTCTCGGGCACTCCTATGTCCTCGTTGTCATCAAACCCGTGTCTAGTGAAGTGGCAGTTACTCTTGGTGACGTTTCTTCAGCCGTCTCTGTTGAGGATGTTCCTTTGCTGGAGGCTGGGTTGGGTTCCAGGGTTGCTGCCCCCTTATTTAGACTTTTTCCTGAAGGGTCTCCCCGTGCACTCCAGCTTGGGGGACATAGGAAGTCGGGGTTCAGGAATTATCCCACATGCAGGTGCTGAGGGGTCTGCCCTTGGCCTTAGGTACGCAGGGGCACGACTGGCTCCTAGTTTGGTCTCCTCCAAGACACCCCTCTACCCCGCCCAGGAGCCCTTGGCCCTGAATTCATCAGCAGGAGTCACCAGCTCTGCTGAATTTCATGGAAATTTCCAACTTCTCAGACTCAATCCTAAACCACCGTGAACTCATCGCAAGACATTTTAATGACCTTTGGAACAGAATATTTAAACAGCCTGAGGTTATGTAAATTGCCACCCACTGCAGCTCTCTGACCTGCAGCTTCTGTGGGGGCGGGGCTGCCGCACCTCGGAGCCCCCCTCAGGCTGCCTGCCCGGCAGCAAGCCCCGCAAGCTTCCGGAGAGAAGGGCGTGTCCAGTTATGCGTCTGCTGCCAAGGACGCGGTTTGAAATCATTTTTGCTCCTTCACCTGTGAACAGAAAATCTTTCCTCCGAATTTCACCTTTTCTTAATTTTGCTGATGGTTTACAAGCCATAGATCTCCACGGCTCGAACATATGTGTTCTTGGGAGTTCAGGTTCCCATCTTCCGTCCTTCACTCCCAATTGTTCCAGCCTCAGCAAATTCATCACAGCAGCTGTCCTGCCAGGGGCCCCGGCACCGCCCCGTGCCAGGATCCTTCTCGGCATAGCCAGATGGCCTTCCTTCCAAAACACATACATACATAAATAAAAAGGTTCCGAGTAAAATGAGACAGACAGAGCCCCCCACCAGGGTCCCTACTCCCACCTCTCAAGCTGGCTCCCACCCAGGAGGCTCAGGATGATGACTAGAAATGTCCCGCAGGCTTGGAAGTAAGACTCCATCTCCTCTTCCCCGACACACGCCATGCACATGCCCGGCACACGCCATGCACACGCCCCGCACACGCCATGCACTGTTTTATGGGAATCAAAGTGCAGCGGACTTCTGAGGTTCCTGGCACTGAAGTGTTCCTCCTTCTTTATCATTTTCATTCACATATTGGCACCATTCAGCACCAAAGTGAAATGAAACAAGACAAAAGCAAAGCATCTTTGGCAGGTTTGGGCTTGGAATCCAGGCAGGAGCTATGAGAGATCCCGTCGGGGATGCAGCCAGACCACGCACTCCCAGGAGCCGCCCCGCACGCTGCTCCCGCCTCAGATGGTAACTCTCTGGGCATGTCCTGACACTGAACGCAGCAAAAGGCGGGTTCGGGGCCTCTGCACTTCCCGGCATCCAGAACAGAAAGGCAGGGGCTGCCCGACTCACTGGCATGGGCCATGGGGGTCATCCGAGGTATGAAAAACTGTGCAGAGATTTGGGGAGAGTCTGAAGGGGAAAATCCAAAGAAACGCAGGTTAAAATGGATAGGAAATAGACTCCGTAAAATAATATTAAATAACTGTAAACAACATGAGGAGAGCTTTTATAAATCTCTCCATCTATTTAGTATTTTGGATCCAACCAATTTCTTTCTTCTCAGAAGACAGAAAAGTACCTCAAAAGTAGCAACACGTGTTAGGCTCTGGAGCAAAAACGATCTGCTTCCCTGCTTCCGGGGTCCCCTCCGTGCCTGATGTGGAAGCTTACTGCAGGCTCTCAGTGAAAATGTTCCGTACGGGTCTTTCCGCTCCTTTACATGAAACCCTCCAAGACTGTCCCTGTCCAGCCCCTCTTCCCCTCCACCCAGTCACACCGGCTCACCCCTGCCTGCCCGGGTCTTCCAGTGCGTCCTTCCTCTGCCCAACGCCTCTGCTCTGACCGGCTTCCCCAAGATGCCACCTGCAGCTGGGCCCTCCCCGCTGATGACAGGCCCCCCAGATCTCTTCCCTGCCCCTCCCCACCTCCTCCACAACCCAGCGCTCTGCCCCATCTCCGCATCTCTGCTCACGGGTCTGTGCTCTGTCCCCCACGGGGTGTGAGCCCTACCAGGCTCAGGAGTCTTCGGCCATCACACAGCCAAACTGAACTATTTGCCTTTTCTTTGGTCAAAGCCTGACCTAACTATCCCCAGAAGGAAGGCCACAAAACTGTCACAGGTTTGACACTTACAAAGCAGTGCCCTGTTTTTGTTGGTGTTGCCCCTATGCTCTGAGGATTTTGAACTGGCCAAATTATCATAATGAGAATAATGTGGCAAGCTAATATTTCTCTGAAGACTTTCATGAGGTTACATTTGCAAGGAACATGAAATGTAGTATTCATTTTATTAAAAAACCAATCAGATGAGTAAGTCGGTTTAATATGGAGCACCGTAACTGCGCAGGAAGACAGACTGTGGAGTACACTATTTTCACCCCACATGTGCAAAATCCCCAAAGGACTTAATCACAAGTGTCTTGCGTAGCACTTTCTTCCCCAGAAATGTTTGGAAAGGAGACTACTACCCTAACCTACTTGTAGGAAGTGGATGAAAGAAAAGAGAAGTAGGAAAATCCAAGAAAAAGGTTTAGTAAAAGAAATAAGGAAAAGCAAACAGAGGAGAAAAGCGAGTGTAGGAACAACAGTCTCGGGGTGGGCCCCGGGCGGCAGTCGTGTGTGCACGTGTGCGTGTTCCTGTGAGTGTGCTGCATGTCTGTGCATATCCACGTGTGTTTGGAGCCAGTAGGGAGGGTCAGCTAGTAGAGGGAAGGGCTTCCAGTGTGGGACCCAGCCTTGCCGCCTAGATGGGGACCCCGCCCCTCCTGCTCCCCTCGGCGTCCCGAGGCATCTCCGGCCCCGTCTCTGCGCAGCTGCCTGCTCCCTGCCCCGCTTATGCGTGTCCAGCGCCCCGTCCAGCTGATGCCGGTCCCCGTGCATGCAGCGCAGACTTCCTTCTACTCACTCAGCTCCCCGGAACCTGAGGGCCTTGGGCTGCAGGGGCTTTGGAGGGAGGATAATCCAGGTTTGGTGAGGACTCAGTCCCCAAGTTGGTGTTTGCAGACATCACTGCCACAGAGGGTGCTTTATGGGATGGGTTTCTGAGGGGCTGTGTGGGACACCTTCCCCTCCAGACCTAACTCCTGCTCTCTCAGCCCTCACCTCTCTCCCAGGACCCACCTGCAGGCACTGCGTCTGCACCACCAGCAGGTGACGGGGACAGTGGTGGAGGTCACGATGTCTGTTTCTTGGAACTTCCAGCCAGGTCACCCCAGGCTTTTGCTGATGGAAGTCTGAGCTCTGCCCAGGGCCATCCTGGCTTGGCACTGGGTGACCACCTCCCCTCCCGCACCCAGCTTCACCTTTGCAAGTAGTGCCTTTGTTAAACTCTTCCGAAATGACCCTAATTTGATTTTACCATCTGTTTTCCGCTGGGGCTCTCATTAGCACACAGATTTTTACACTTTCAGATGATATTTTCTCATGATGTTTGCATTTCTTGTAACAAGTCTGCGCTACTTTTATAGTAAATGTAAACAGCAAAGATACAGAACAAGAAAAGGCAGCATTCAGCACTCTGCAAGGGGAGCAGTTCCCTGACACAGCTCACTTCGGGCTCAGGCTTCTACTCTGCAGGGGACACAAGCTGCCCCATTCCAGCATCTGTGCATACAACCCCCCCAGGGGCATTGTAGCCTCATGAGTTATCACGATGCCCAGAGGATTTGCTGAGAATGAAGCAACTCACACTCTGGGATGGGAACTTTACAACTTCAGTCTGCGTTAAGTTCGGAGGTTAGAAAAGCTCAGGTTTTGGAGTTAGGCAGACCTGAGCCGTAGACTAGACTTAGCCTGTGTGCCTTCAGAAAAGTCGCTGAATCTCTCCCAAAGCTGTCGTCTCAAGACATTATATGTGGGGAGAACTAAATGAGACAATGTATGAAAAACATTTAGCATAATAAGCACTCAGTAAGTGCTCAAACCATGGAGGTGATTTTCATGCAATATTATAATCACCATTTGCTGCTGCGCAGAGCAAAGAATAAGTGCAGCACAGTAGGTTATGATACACCAGCTTCTGGTTTCTTTTTAACAGGTCAAGTGCAGTAAGAAGGTACTTTTTGCCCCAGTCTGTCCCTGACTCCTTGTTTTCAGAGCCTACTCTGTCCATCCTCTGTCCTCTGCTGTGTGATCCTGAGACCCAGGTTGGTCCCTTTTAGGGGAGTGAAGCTCTTTTATCAGTGTCTTTATCACTGGTAACAGAAAATCAGCAGTCCTGTTATCTGCGACCATTTGAAGTTCGGTTTATGCACAGGGCCTTCATCAGCTGATATCCCAGGAAGGAAGATTCCACCAATAAGGTCCCCAGAACGCTGGCTGCCAGCCTAGGTGGCTGGTTTGGGAGGAGCATCTTGCTGCAGGTCCCCCGAGGACTTGGCGATGGGCTCAGCGTGGAAAGGGGACTGTTTTAAACTTTTGTTGTTGTTCAGGAAGAGTCTTTTCCCCAGTGGGATTCAGGTTGAGTCGCTGCACTGGCCCTACAAGGACACGGGGACAGTCCCTCTCAGACAGCACCCTGTCCTTGCTGCCTGCCCATCTCCACTGAAGTGCTCCGTGCCCATGGTCAGAGGGCTCTGCCAGCTGTGTGAGCCTCTCCAGCACGTTCCGCGCCAGCAACACAGAGTCACTGGTGTGAAGATAGGACAGGTCAGCCTGAAGCTGCAGCCCCCAGGCTGCAAAAGAGAAGCCACTTCCTCCTCCAGCCCAGCTGGGCTGCAGCAGATGCTAGCCAGGAGTTTGGGGGATGGTGCTTGAGGGGAATCTGGTGTCCCTTAGACTATCCCACACTTGCTTCTGTCCATCCCTAGCTGCCTCTCTCTCTGCTCATCGATGGCCCAGGCCAGGGAGGATGGGGGAACCCCTGCTCGGGGCTCAGTTCATGGACACCCCTGATGCAGCCCCCAGACCCCAGCTGCACAGCACAGGTCATACAAAGGGGTCCCTCTGGTGTCAGACCCTACAGGGCATCCAAGAGCTCCTGGCAGCAAGTTTGGTCTTTCAAACATGAATTCAGTTGTGCCCTTACCCCGGGGGGGAAATTCTCTGCATTTCCATGCCATTAGCATAAAGTCCAAACTCCTTCCCACAGCAAGTTCCCACTCTGCTCCAGCCTCCCCAGGTGCTTCTCTGTCCCTTCAAGGCCAGCTTGGTCCCTTCTCGGACCCTTCCCAGGGCACTGCCCCCCACATCAGCTGATGGCTGCCCCTTCTCACTCTTCACCTGTCAATTTAACAAAACACCCTCCAAGAGGCCACCCTGGTCACGCCAGGCAGACAGCCCTCTGCACCTCAGCCCCGCCTCTGTCCCCGTCTAATTGCCCCACACCACCGGGCGCTATTTGGCAGGTCCTTGTCCACTGGCTGTCCCCTCTTCAGCATGTGAACTTCTTAAGAGCATAAGGTCAGGGTTTCTGGTCTTCCTCCTCCCCTGTCACCAGGGCCCTAGAAGCATGCAGAGAACAGCTAGTATTTATACCTAAATGGTACTTAATAAACATGTGGGGCTGGGCAGATGCATGAATTCCCAGCTGCTTTTCCAGCTTAGAGACATGGGGATCCTGCCAGACCCCTCTGTGCACAGCAGAGCTAAGGGGGGACACCCCAGCACTGTGCTCCTGAAGCACATGCATGCCCAGGACCCCCCTGCAGGGGAAGATTGGGAGGTGCCACGAGGCAGTGCCCAGAGGAAGCTGGGTGTGGTGAGCCCAAGGGAGGCACTGCTGGGGTGTCCAGTGAGCCCGGGGCCACAGGTAAGAGGCCAGGCCTGATACCAGTTTGGTGAGATGCTGGGCTTTGGAGTGTGGCAGCTTGCCCAGGCCACAGCTGGCCAGGCTCAGCTGAGCCCGCGGGACAAGGAGGCTGTCTAAACAGGAAGTCCAGTGACCAGACGCCGATGTGCCTTTGATACGTGCTGAACCCTCCTCCCTCTCTTTCTTCCAACAGCTCCTCTGTTGGTTTGACGCAGCTCTGGGGCAGGAAGGCAGATACCACACCTTCCTCACTCATCACGGTGCAACAGAAAGAGAGAGAGGACAGGAGAGGGAGGAGACAGAGAGGGAGAGAGGGACCAGAGCACCAGGAGATGAGAGTGAGCAAGAGAAGAAAACAAGAGCAGAGGCAGGAGAGGGTGGCGCAGGGGAGACTCAAAGAAAGAGTCGAATGACTTCTTTAACATAAAGCAACTAACTAAAGTGGAACTTTTAGAAGCTAGAGCCACTCCAAAGGGACCAACCTACAGCCAACCTCTTCTGTTGATGCCCTGCTCAAAAAACACTCCAGTCAGAAACACCATCCTTCGAGAAATGGGTCTCGTCAGAAATTCCATGTTCTGACCCACACTCTCCTCTTGAGAAGCCAGCCAGGCCTGGTGGGGAGACAAGCCCTCACCCTGCTAGAATCAACACCTCATTCTCCTGGCACCCACAGCGGCCTCCCTGCTGCTCTCTAGCACAGCCACCCGCAAAACACTCAGACCCAGGAAGAGAGTTTGTACTACATTGGAGCTGGTCATGCTGGAGCTCAAGTGGATCCTGGTGACTGTATCCCCAGATGAAAATGGCAGTGTCAAAGAGGGCAAAGAAACACTTTTTGGAGGTGACACCACACTGCTAGTATCTACCTGCTACAAGTGACCTGCAGGGAGTCCTTCACCCTCTGAGCTTTAGTTTCTTCAGCTGTGAAACAGGGAGAATCAGAGTATCTACCTGTCAATGTGATTGTCAAAGCTCAGAAGGAGCAAGGCAAGGGCAAGGTATCTGCAAACAGAATGTGTCACCCCCAGGGAAGTTGGGACGAGGTCCGGCAGACCTTCCGTCTGTCCCATGTACCCAACACAGCAAAGGTGCATCTCCTAGGTTTATAAGACTAACATGTTGAACTGAGCACATACTACACACCAGGGCTGGTGTTGTGTGCTAGGCTTCTCACTTTACAAATTTACCTTCTTTCCGCACCCCATTGTCCTATATGGTGGGTGTTCACTGTGGATTCCAAAGTTCATGTGCTGGAAACTGGATCCCTAACGCAACAGTGTTGGGAGGTGGGGCCTAGTCTGAGGCGACTGGGTCTGGGGAGCTCTGCCCTCGTGAATGGATTCATGGGATTATCTTGGGAGTGAGTCTGTTATCAAGAGAATGGTCTTTTATTACAGTGCGTTGGGCTCCCCCTTGAACACTCTCGCTCGCCCGTCTACCTTCTGCCGTGAAATGACTCTGCACAAAGGCCCTCACCAGATGCTGGTGCCATGCTCTTGGACTTCCCACCCTCCAGAACCATGAGCCAAATAAACTTGCATTGTTTGCAAATCACCCAGTCTGTGGTATGGTTATAGCAGCAGAAAACTGACTGAGACCGTGTTATTCCCATTTTACAGAGAGAGGACCTGAGGCTCAGTGAGGATGGGTCAAGGCCAAAGGTCACTCATTCATTAGGTGACAGAGCCCACTAGTATCTGCTGGTTCCAGAGCCTTTGCCCGTAACCACCATGCAAGGATGCCTTGGAACAAGAGTAGGACATGTCCTTGACTTTGAGGACATTGGTTGTAGGAAGAAAATAGATATGAAAACGAGCAAGATATTGTGTACATGGTGCTGTAGGAGTGAGCGCAGTGGCCAAGATGCACAGCTATCCATGATGGGGAATAGCCCCACAGGGGGGACATTTAATTCTTGAAGGAAGGTGGAGGGAGCAATATGACCAGCCACTCTGGGATCATGTGCTCAGCCCTGGATGGTGGGAGTGGTTGGTACCCTGAGCACCAATGTCCTGAAGATGGCATGAATGAAGGAGCAGTGGCCCAGAGGAAAACTGAGAGTCCTGTTAGCAGAAGAAGGGGAGCTGGCCAGGCCAAATCAACATGTTTCTCCCTCTTTCAGCTGACTCACTCAGGCATAGCCTCCTTGGGGAAGGATTAAGTGTCTGGGTCT
The DNA here is from genome assembly GCF_041146395.1 of Eulemur rufifrons. Classification (NCBI taxonomy): domain Eukaryota; kingdom Metazoa; phylum Chordata; class Mammalia; order Primates; family Lemuridae; genus Eulemur; species Eulemur rufifrons. The sequence goes on along the minus strand of NC_091010.1, from coordinate 3,855,922 downwards.
CTGTGCCTACCTGTCCCACAGCACTTAACTGACCTCTAGACTATGAGCTCCCTGAGGGCAGGAATCAGGACTCTCATCTCTGAATGTTCAGGACCACAGTTCAATAAATATTTGTTGCAGTAAGATGAACTTTGTCTTACGGGGAACCTTGATGATCTTCTAAGCAGGAGAATAGCAGGCGCTGATCTGTGCTTGGAAAAGATGTTTCTGATCACAATGTGGGAGCTAGATTGGAGGGTGCAAACTGAGGTAGGAAGATCCATTTGGAGACTATGAGGGCCATCAGCATAAGAGACGATGAACCCTGAACTATGGTAGGGATGGAGATAATGTCAACATCAATGTGTTTCTGAGTCAGCCCAGCAGAGCAGCAAAGGGCAAGTTCAGCCAAGGCCTTATCACACTGTGGCACTGTATCTCTGCCCATCCTGGCCTTGCTTTGTGTTTTGGCCCATCGGGAAGGAAGGAGTTGGATTGTCTAAGTTGGGGTTTATCTAACATATCCAAGTGTGAGAAGGTGGGGCAGGTGGTCTCAGCAACTCTGACACTGGGGGAGAAATGCCATTATGTTAAGCAACCAACGTAAGTAACAACCAATGGGTACAGCAAAGCTTACTATAAAAAGTAGCCACTTCTGCCCCACCGGCCACACACAGGCTCCCTTCTGGAGGGGCCTCTTTCTATCATTTCTGTTCCTGCTTCTACTGTGTTTATTTCATCTTTTATTTTGTGTTTTTGTTTTACTGTTGTTGCTTGTTGTTTGAGTGTTCATCTTTATGTCCTGGCCTCCCGCATCCAGGTGGCCACTTTTCCTGGACACAGGATTCTGTAGCCATTCATTCATTTCACTAATATGCCCTGAGGCCTGTTGTAGGCACTGAAGATACAGCAATGAACAAACAAAGGCCAGCCCTCATGAAACATGTATTTACGCAGAGCAGACCTCAGGCCGAGAGAAAACAATAAATACACAGTATGGTGTCAGGAAGTGATAAGTGCTAGGTATGGAATGGAGACCGGAGGATGACTGCTCAATTCTCCGTGTTGTACTCGAAGTCCTTTCTGAGTTTCTGAGAGCAGCAGAGCTCTTTGTCCCCTTGTCTGGTCTCCTTGACGGAGATCGTGCAGAGACTGGACAAGGTGACCCGACTAGAGCGGAACAAAGAGGACTGCCGGCTGAGGGTGGGGTGGGAGAGCAGCCCCGCCCACCCCTCTCCTCTCAGGGGCCTCCAGCGGGAAGACAGAGCCTGCACTGTGCCCATGGCAGCTGAGCCCTGAGGCTGACTGATTCTGGGCATCTTGTCTTCCCCGGTAAGTGGAGGCTGGGCCAGAATTCAATTTATTTAAAACGCGTAAAGGAAAGTGATGTTCACCATAATCTGGACAAGCAGATTCATACCCGATACTTACACCTGCTTCTCTCTGAAAGAAGTGAAACGTGTTTCCTAGTAAGAGTTGAGGAACACAATGCATGCTCTCCTTCCCTTTCCCCAGGCCCCGGCAAGAAAGCTGGTCACCTGTGCTGTGCGGTGAAACAGCCTGGGAGCTTCTTCCTCTGGCGAGCTGAGGCCTGGTTCTCACCAGCAGCTGCGCAGAGCCTCGGGCTGTGCAGTCGGTCAGACTCCCCCGGAGGCCCACAGAGCACCCTCCCCACTCAGGCTCAGAGGCCGTGGGGCCTGTGTCCAGGGTCTGTGCCCTTCCCTCCCCCCAGCAGAGGCCTCTCCCCGAGGCACAGAGCTCCCAGGGAGTGCAGGTAAGGGCCCAGACCCTAGCAGTCCACCTGGGCCAGGAGTGACCTCTAAGTTGCATTTCCATGGCTGACTCTAAGTCCACAGAATGGCCCAGTGGTTTGCAGAGCAGATTCTACGAGAAGGGAGTTAGAAGGAGGCCGGGTGAACAAGGCTGTGGTGTTTGCCAAATAACCCCGGCACCAGTGGCACAAACCGAATGTTGAGTCTGCTGCACAGTGACTGCCTCCCAGGGCCTCAGGCCTTGCTCCTCGTCCTGGGCCCTCTGTGAGGCCCACCAGCTGCTGCTGCTGCCCGAGGGCTCTCCAGCCCTTCCCAGAGGCCTCTGTGTACCGGGGACACTGAAGGCTCTGGCCCTCGGTTGTGCCTGGGACCCTCGGTGCCAGGAAGGAGCTTCTGAATGAATGTGGCTACTTTGTCATTTCCCAGCTTCCATTCCCCTCCCTATGTTGCAAAATCTTCCCCCCCATCCGGGATCCCCCCCACGGGGTCTTTGTCTTCCAAGCTGGGCCAAGGGATGCCCTGCCTGCTGGGAGGTGTGACCCTCCTTACAGAGAGGCAAGGACAGGAAAGCATGTGTCTGGTGCTGCTCCTGGCACCGGTGTCTGAGAAGGAAGGCAGGGGCTCCCGACACCCCAAGACAACCCTGGCCTTCATCCTGCCTCTGCTCTGCTCTGAGTCTGACTCTCTGTCGTTCTTTCCATGGAGAAATCTGATGCTCTCCCGTGGGAAGTGTCCTGCCGCCTGGCAGGAGGTGGTGGGGATGGAAGACGGAGTTTCTGGTTGGGATCCGAGCCCTGTGTGGCTGGGACTGCAGATGCCTGAGGGGACTCTGAACCAACAGATTTATAGGCTGAGAAGCCCACATCCATTTAAACATCCGGGGGTGTTTTGCTTAAAAGTTAAAGAAAAGGACTTTGGTGGCTGCGGAGCAGGCAGCACGTGTGGGCCATGGCAGGATGGGTGGTTCAGGGTCCTGAGGCCCCTGTGTCCACGGCAGTCTGGCCTTGGGTGCCAGGGGAAGCAGGACAGTGAGCCCTCGCCTCCAGGAGGTGGTGCCCAGCTAGGGAGGAGAGCAAAGGGGTCAGCCCCACACTCAGGCCCTCTTCCCTGCCTCCTACCGCGCCCTCCCACACACACTGTCTGCTCCGTTGGTCCCTGCACACCGCTCCCAATCTCTACTTCAGGCTCATTTCACTTCCAAAATTCTCCCATTTTCTACAGCTACCACCAGCCCGATGTCCCACAGACACCTCGCACCTATTAAAACCTGATCTTTGAGCATCAAACGATGTGCAGGGCCGAGGAGAATACAGCCAGAAACAAGACATGAGAGGAACATTGCTTTGGAGGAGCAACTTCTTGTTCCTGCAATTTCCGTCTCCCCTCACATCATTTGGTACTTGGTATGGAGTGGGTGCTCAGTAGCTGTTCATTGAGCAAATGAATCGATGAAGGACCCCGCCACACTCTCAGCTGTGAACCTGGCAAAGCCCCGCGATGTCCTCCTGTCCTCTCTTGGCGGCCCTGCCTTAGGCGCCCGGTCTCTGAGCTGTGCTGTGGCGGCGTCTCAACTGCCTGCCTCGGCAGCTTCCCCGTTCAGACCCACTTCGCTGCTTAAATCCTTCTCAATCCAAGGTTTGATATTATTTGACGTGTAAACGTGCACCTGCTGTGTGCCTGGCCCTGGGCTGAAGGCCTCACGCACGCACGCGACTTCTCTTCAGAGTCACCATGCCAGGCTGGGAGGCCCCGCCCCCGACCTGCAGGCAGCAGGCCACCGGCTGCGCAGGGGAGGGCACCCGGCTCCACGCCGGGCTCCTCATCACTGAGTTGTTCCCTTGGGCTCTGTGCGGTACATACTTTTAATTTTCTGTATATTGCAATGTTTTGATGTCTTAAAAACCTTTCTGGCTGGAAGAGACTGCCCCTCCTTGGGCTAGCCACTTTGAGAGAGAGCAAAGGGCCAGCTGGCGCCAGAGAGCGTGGCGCCTTTGACATGCAAACTAACAGGCCCAGAGCTCCAACTCCTCCACCCTGCCCTCCCCGGGAGGCAATATCCCTCTGCCTTAACCTCCCCAGGTCTGGTGCTTGTGGCCCTGCCCCGAAATTCATGTGTTAAAACCTTAACCCAGGGTGATGGCATCAGGAGGCAGGGCCTCTGAGCCAAGAGGGCGCTGGGGTTAGTGCCCTTATACAAGAGGCGCAAGGACCTCCTCTGCCCCTTCCACCATGTGAGGACGCAGCGACAAGGTGTCATCTGTGAATCAGGAAACAGGACCTCACCAGACCTTGGATCTGCCATCACCTTAATCTTGGAACTCTCAGCCTCCAGCACTGTGAGAAATACATTTCTGTTGTTTATAAGCCACCCAGTTATCGCAGCCTGAGGGCACTGAGATAGCCAGAGACCACCCTCTGAGCCCACAGCCCACCAAAATCATTCACACTGGCCAATCCGAAACTGTCCACCCTGCCCACCCTGCCTCTCCCAGGGAAGCCCCCATGAAGGCTGTGGCCTGCTGTCCCCCGCCTGCTCCTGCCTTCTGTCCCCCTGGTGGGGAGGGAGGCCCTGCGTGGCCTGTATGGCCCCCAGGACAGGTGAGTGTGACAGACTCTGCTCTCCTGAACCCCCACCCCCTCCAGCTCCTCTTGTGGCTGCACTGACTGACCATCCCATAAAATAGTACAAAACAGGCTCCCACTCAAACATTTCTCAGTGCTCTCCAAAGCCGAGAGAGAAGTAATAACAGGTCTTTCAATCTGACACTAAAACTTTCCAAGTCCGTGCCCTTCTCCTTTCCAGGAGGATCTCCCCTTAGCGTCCCTAGAGGCTTCTCAGGGCTCCTCGCCATGCGCTGGTCTTTCCTTACAGGGTCATCTCTTGACATGCTCAACTCCTAGCTACTGTGTAAGGCCAAGGTCATGTAATAATTGGAACCTCTTTTTGCAAATATGCCCGAGTAACTTTCTGTGTGCTCCGCACTGGGCACTCCTGCGCCGACCGCAGCCTCCTGAGCCGTGAGGGTGGCAGTGCCGTGGCCTCCCCAGGCTCGGAGCAAGGAGGATACTACGCTCTCGTGGTCTCACCTGCAGGAGGCTCCCGCTGCTCCAGCTGCAGGCTCAGTGGCAGGCAATGAACGATTAAACGGAAGTCACTCCTCAGAGCCCATCAGCACCCTGCGCAAAGGCAGTCCCTCTGCCCTCTGCGCCTCCCTCCCACAGCCGGTGCCCACGGGGGGCGGCGCGTGCAAACCCCGAGCAGAAACGGCGGATCCCTCCGCTGACTTTCACGAGGACTCTCTTGCCAGCTGAGCAATTCAGTGTTTTAAAACTTTGGATTCGTTGCTCCAGGTCGTTAAAAGTAATCATGAGTTAAAAATAAACATTTAGTATAATAATTAAGAGCTCACAGGCAAGGTCTTTCTATTCCCTTAAGTCCCTGAGATCCAAGTTCACTCTCCCCCAGTTTATTGAAATTCGGAAGCACGCCCCGTGCTCTGCCACGTTCCAGGTGACCGTGCGTTAAAAAGCCACCCTGTAGGCAGTGGTGGCTACAGACCCGACTGGAAGAACAGACTGTCAACTTTTAAAAGTGCGAGTCAAGTATTTCTTTAACCACTGAGATTCCCCTCTCCCACCCCCACACCGAAAACCTTGATATTCTTCCCCAAGAGAGAGTCCCATGGGCAACTTAAGGTCCAGAAACTTCCGAGCAATCTGTGCTAGTTCAATGCTTCCAAGCCCTACCTTGGCAGAAAGTACAGAAAGTTAAATGCAAGAAAAAGTTATGCTCTGAAGTCCCGGTAGCAACTGGCAAACCGGAGAGAGCAGGTGCGTTTGGGTGGCTGGATGGGGCAGCTCCCCCGTCGGGATCCACCCTGGGCCCAGGGCTGCCCTCCTCTGACGCGGGGGTTCTGCCCCGGAGACCCACAGCCCCTGGGACGCAGGCGGAAGGGCCGTGCCCCTGCAGCAGAGGACTGGACAAGCCCTCCCAGGACGCGCGTCCTGTACGAGATCTCATCCACCTGCCTGCTGACTGGCCGCCGCGGCGCCTGAGGCTGGCAAGTTCTCACCTGTCTTCTTCCCCAGTCGGGCTTGGCAGGCACTGTCAAGCCCAAAGTTTCCTCTTTGGACCTTCATCTTGTTAAGTTTTGTCCATTTCTCTGGATTGGTCAGGTTAATTTCGGATCTTGGTTTTGTCACCCAAGGCGTCTGAAAGGCCTCCCGGCTTCCTAAGCTTGATGGTGGTGAGCGTCCCAAACGCCCCTCAGACAGCGGGTTCTTCCCTCATCGCAGGAGACGGGAGAGACCTGGCTGGCAGGGCCTGCGGACTGTCTGTGTTCTGTCCCCTTCTTTCCCTTTGGACCTGTCTTTTAAGGTCTTGACTGTTTCCGTGACTTTCCTCGCCAGCACACCAACGTCTCAGGTCCTTTTTAGGACTGAATTTGGACTAAGGTCACAGGGCTCTGTGGCCCCCCAGGGAAAGGTGGAGTCCGGCTTCCCTTTCCTCTTGCCTGTTTGAGGGTCACCCCTGCTTCCCTCAGCCGGATCCAGACGCATTTGCCAACGTGGAAATGAGGCAGCGCTCTGCCCGCTGTGTGCTGGGAACCCCGCGGCGTCTCTGCGCCAGGTGCGCCAAGGTTCTCGTGCCAGTTTCCCAAACATCCCTGAAACGTTGAACGAGAAGGGCGTGGGTGGACCCGGAGTCCTCCTGCCGTCAGGGTGCAGGGAGAGCTGGGTTCCAACCCCATCCTCCTCCCTCCACGCGCTGGGGCCTGGGTCTTGTACACTAGTCTGGGCAGTGTAGATTAGGAAATAAACACCCTGTTTCTCTCTTTCCTTCCTAAATAAATGTGTTTCCCTCCAAAGAAACTTCACTGTGTGTGCCCAGTGCCCACCACGCAGGCCGCAGGGGGCTCGGGCTAGCCCACAGCACTCACCAACCCCAGTCACTGTCATGCTGCTTCCGTTTGCTCTAATAGAATCGCCCCCAATGTATCCTCAGCTAAGTTGTTTAGCAAGTAAAAAGTCCACAGCCCATACACAATGGGATTTCTTTGTAAGCTGTCATTGATCCATCCTACAGACCTGGTTTGTTGAGAATTCAGCGACATATGAGAAAATGAAATGAGCAAAAGTGGGGAGTTTACGCTTTGAAATTGAGACTTCTTGGGACTGGTTCAGAGAAGGCTTCATTTCTGGGAAAGAAAAACAAAGAGAGGTGAGTTAGGAAGAGGTGGGAGGTCATATGATTTGGCTTTAATGAGGATTGTTTTGGGAGCTGTGGCTTTCAGCCATGCCAGCAAAATCCTCTCTTGACTACACCTGAGCCCTACATCAGGATTTTTCTCCTAAAGGTTTAGTATTTCACTTACGTATTACAATATATCGAACCATCCCGGACCGCCATTTCGCTGTGCTCCTGGGTTCTGTGGGTCGTGATTTTGAACAGAGCACAGTGGGGTGTCCTGTCTCCCACCCGTGGTCTCTAAGGTGCAGATGTGAAGCATTGCGTGCTCGGGAGTGATGCTGAGGGCGGGGAGTGGGCCTGAGTCTTCTGTAGGTGCTGTCACTCCATGCTGGCAGCTGGGCCAGATTTGGATGCTGAGCTCTGCTGGGATGCTGACCACAGCACCTCCTTCTCGCCATTCTGTGTGGTTTAGGTGGCTCATAGCATGGCCTCTGGATTCCATGAAACAGGGTCTACGATGGTTAATTTTATGTATCAACGTGGCTGCACCATGGAACCCAGATATTTGGCCAAAAACACCAGTCTAGATGTCACTGCGAAGGTATTTTTTTAAATGAGATTAATGTTTATTTAAATCAGTAGACTCCGAGTAAGGCAGATTGTCCTCAATAATGTGGTGGGCCTCATCCAATCAGTTGAAGGCCTTGTAGAAGAAAGACTGAGATTCCCTGAGGAAGAGGAAATTCTGCCTGCAGATTATGTCTGGACTCGACCTGCAGCACCAACTTTTTCCTGGATCCCCAACCTTCCAGCCTACTGCACTGATTTTGAACTTGCCACATCCACAACTGTGGGAGCCAATTCCTTAAAATAGATCTATGCATATACATACACACCCTGTTAGTTCTGTTTGTCTAGAGAATGCACATACTGGGGCCCGAGACGGACAGTTCCAAGAGAGCTTATTGGGAGAAATGAAGGCCAGAGTGTCCAGGTCACTTCCCTGTGCTCTGTTGGTGGAGCTCAGACTCAGGGAGAGAGGACACAGCCCACCTCTTTAAGGGAGGAACATCCAGGAATGTGGGGCCATGGTTTACAACTGAAATTGCAATGGCCTTTGACACCTGGGATCAGATGGAGGTGGGGCTCCCAGTCATCATCTAGAGGGCTGAACGAAGAGAAGAGGTGAAGAGCACGCCTGTGCTGAGAGCCCCAGAACCACTGCGCAGCCTTGGAACGCATCTCCACAGGGACGCACTTGTCCCACATCTCAGGTAGGACCAAGTCCTCAAGGCGAACTACTGCCTCAGCGCTTTGGGAGAGTCTGTGGCATGAGGGCCGCGGGATCTAAACATCTGGGTGACAGAGTAGGCAACTTGGAAGAGGGGTCATAGGCACACAATTCCATGAGGGAGGTTGGTGGATGGCCGAGCACATGGGCAGCAAGATGACTCCTCCCCACGTGCTCCCTGGGTGCCAGGCTGTACACTCAGTTCTTTCACTGTCTCGTTTAACTTTTAGAATAAGCATGAAAAGTAGTGTCTCCACAATCTGCTGCAGAACAAATGACTCCAACAGTCATTTCACCATCCATTCTCTTGGCCCTGGGGGTGACCAGGTTCAGCCACAGCTCTCACTCCGTGGGTCTCATGAAGTCGTGGTCAGATGGCAAGGAGGGCTGGGGTCACCTTGAGGCTCCGTCACTCTCTGTGGATGTGCCGTCCATGGGGACCTCAGCAGGGACTGTTGGCTGGAACACCTGTGTGGGGTCTCGAGATAGCTGTTCAGCTCTTTCAGGGAGAGAGTGGGTGCCAAGCGCGAGTAACCTGAGAGCCAGGCAGCAGCCGTGTGGTCCCTTATGACATCACCTTGGAATCACACAGCATCACTTGCCCTGAATTCTATATGTTACAAGTGAGTCACTAAGGCCAGCTCACATTCAAGGGCAGGGGTATGAAAAAATTTGCCTACGTGTCTTAAAACCACCACAGGCAGCCTGAATTTGCTCACTTTACAGATGAGGAAATGGAAACCTGAGGATGCCGAGTTGACCTCGAGGGTGCACGCAGCCAGTAAGGGGCAGGAGTGAGACTCCAAACCAGCCCGAGCAGCGTTCAAAGCCTGTGCCTTCAGCCACTGTGCCTGCCTGCCTCCCGGAACGCCACATTCTGGCAGGGCACGTAAGACATAGATGGATAGGAACAGAATTTGAGATTGGAAGACAGAAGAAAGGAATGAAAACTATTCCAAGAGCAAGCAAGGAGTGAACGTATCATGCTAAGAGAAGTCAGAAGAGGCTTCCTGTAGCAGGTGGATCTAGCAGAATGGGGAAGGGTCTGTGTCAGATAAGGATGTACAGAGAAGCTGGGGGGACAGGGAATGTGGGGGGCAGATATTCCAGGCAGAGACACAGGACATGTGGTGGCAGGAGCACGCGTGGTAACCCTGACTAATAACAGCTGTGTGAGCATAAGGAGACGCAAGAAAGAAAATGCAGGAGATGCTGACTGGCACCTGATTATGTTAAACAAAAGTGCTTAAATGCCAGGTAGAGGGCTTTTGCTTTCATTTAAAGCTGAACTTCTCAAAGTGTGGTCCCTGGACCTGGAGCTTCACGTGTCACTTGGAAACTTGCAAAAAAATGTGAAACTCTGGGGATGGGCCCAGCAACGGCATTTTCACAGCCCTCCAGGGGCTTCCAGTGCAGGCTCCCTCTGAGACCCGCTGCTCCCAGGTATTGGCCGGGGAGGCCTCAGTAGTTCTGAGCAGGAGTGCACTATGATCTGAGTAGCTTTTAAAGCAGATGGCCTGGTCGTGGTGTGCTGGGCAGGCTGTGAGGAGAGAGCAGACCCGTGTCCCCTGGGGAGGGGCAATGCGGAGCTGAGCTGGTGCAGGAGAGGGGAGGGCAGCAGGGATGGGACGGGAGCAGGGCAGGCACTGGGGCCTGAAGCCCTGGGTCTTGGTGGTGGTCTACGTCCACTACAGAGTTCCCAGGCACGGTCAGCTATTTAGAATTTAGATTTTCTCTAAATATTTGAACCGCAAGGCCCAGGAATCTGGGAATCAGCCGAGGACCCAGGGATTGGGTTACAGACTGGGCTTCCTGTTATGCAATCAAGCAGCTCTCTGCATTTTGCCTCCGGGAGAGCTTGGCCTGGTCCAGCATTTTCTCTCAGCTCTCCATGCTTGTTGCAAGGCCTGTTTGCTCAACCTGCAGCCCACAGATTTTTCTAAACCATCTTTGCAGAGGGAGTTTAGTAATATAACCTATCACATATGGTTGAAAATTAAATGAGATAATTCCTGGTGTGCTTAATATATGTTAGCTATTTTTATCATTTTCACACTTGTTATCGTTATTACTCATTCACTCACTTGAGGTGTGCTTGCTGTGGACCCACTGTGTGCAAGGCACCACAAACACAGAGGAGAGTCACCACGGCCTGTCCTCCACGCCTCTCTGTCCTTCACGGTCAGCTCATCTGCGAGATGGACAAGAACGAGGGTCTTCCAGTCTCAAGAATGTGGTTTGAGCCCTAAGTTTCATAAAGCATTAACTTTATAAACTTGGAAAATCGTGTCTCTAAGCCTGCTGATTCATCTGTACCTGAGGCTGGAAGCCTCGCCTTGCTACACAAGATTGGGTAAGGATCAAATGAGAAGAAGGACGGGAAGGCATTTGAGGCTAGGAGAGTCTGTGCACCCTCAGAGAGTGTGGCTGGATCCCTGCCTGTCCCCGCTCCTCCCCCTGTCCTTGGCTCCACCCATTCCCAGAGCTTCCACCTCTCTGTCTCCAGGGGCAGTTCCCCAGGGCAGTGTCACAGGTCCCCTTGTCTCCTCCTCAGGGCTGCTCTTAGCTGCTCTTCCAAGTCACTGAAAGCTAAATAAGTAAAGAATCGACTTGCTAAATGACTAATTCAGTGAACACACCAAATATACAGATTTGTCAACAACTTGTGTCTTTAGACTCTTTGCAGAGTATTTGGCAGTTCTTACAGGATGTGATGATTTTATCAGCTTAGCGATGTTTAGGGAGTGCTCCATGTGTGCAGCTGTGGGGGCCTGGGGGGCACCAGAGCACAGTGCTGATGGAGGGAAGGACAGGACAGTCCGCACAGGGCCCTGCCTGGATGCCCGGCTCAGAGAGGGGGACCCGGGGAGCAGGGAAATATGGAACCCCAGATCCCGGGCTCCTGCAGGCCTCTGAGGCCCTGACAATTTATCCAGTGGAAATCACTGGAGACTGTAGCAAGTATATCTTTTAAAGATCTATTTGCTGGTCAGTGTGTGGTCCACCGGCCTCGAGGGACTTGTTGAGGCCCAGGCAAGCCCTTCCAAGTGGATTTTCAGCCACTTAGGAGCACACGTGGCTGAGCCCTGGTCTTAACTGCAAGGGGATTAGTGTTGTCTCTGACGGGCCCCTGCCCTCGACTAAAACCAATAGCTCAGAGCATTTGCCAAGGTCCCAGCAGAGGCCACGGAATCCCGGATGTGGCATTCGGTGACACCTAGAAGAGTCAGGCCTCTCATGTTTTAGGTAACATCTCTGCTTTTCCTCTGTCAGAACCTTCCCCAAAGCTGCCACTTTCCCCGCCTGATTCAACAACTTTTTCATTTCCTGGCCACGCCTGAGGGTCAGAGAACTTTCCCCATTTGCAAATGTCCTCTGTGTCTGCTCAGCCTCCAGCCGGGGCTCAGAGCTTGGGATGGCTGAGTTCAGTCCCCTCTCTTCTCTGCATCCCTCTGCCATTGTGTGGCTGCCCAGGGCCTGTGCCTGTTGCTGCGTCAGCTGTGGCCTCATGGAGCCTGTGCTGTCCACCAGGAGTAATGGGGTCCCCAGGTGGCGGCAGCCGGGAGGCCCCGGTGGGCACACCATGGGTGGGGAGGAGTGTGGCACCCCTAGTCCTGCACTCGGAGGAGCAGGGCAGAGTGCCTGGTGGAAAGGCTGGCTGCGAGGGAGGACCCACCTGCCAGGTGGTGGTGAAGGTCACACTTCATGGCAATAGGCCCGAGGGACTTGCCTAAGATACACGTCAGTGGGAACAAAGGTGACACTGAAACGCTCTGCATGGCGGGTCCTCTCCAACACAGGGCTCTGATGCGTTCCAGCGTCCCTTTGTCCAAAGGGAGGACAAAGTTCCAAACCCTCCAGTGTGGCAAGCAGGGTCTTTGTTAGAGAGGTCCTGTGTGTGTCTCCAGCCTGGCTGCCTGTGTTGGCACCTTACTGATGGGCGCACTCTCCTGTGTGTTTGCACGTGCTGGGCCCCTGAGCAAGTGGCTGTCTGTCCCCAGGCCGACTCTTACCCAGGGCGTTGGTTTGCCAGGGCTGCTGTGACCAGTACCACAGACTGGGGCTGAAGCCACGCAAACGTACTTTCTCACAGTTTTGGGGGCTGGAAGTCTAAGATGGAGGTGCCGGCGGGGCCGGTTTCTCCTGACACCTCTCTCCTGGGCTTGCAGACAGCCGCCTTCTCCCATGTCCTTGTGGTCTTCACGCTGTGAGTGTCCCTGCCCTGATCGCCTCTTCTTATAAGGACCCCAGTCCAATCACATCAGGACCCCCCTAACGACCTCATACCGACTATTCCACACACAGTCGCAGTCTGAGGTGCTGGAGGTTAGGGCCTCAGCGTCGAATTTGGGGCGGCACCATTCAGCCTATAACACAAAGCCCAAGTAGGGGGATGAGCTGCTCCAGTTTGGAGGGGGCTGAGGGGCTTCCTCAGTCCCGAGCACCCGGACAGCTGGTCACCTCCCCGCCTCTGCGGCTGTGGCCTGGGCTCGGCGTTTCCTGGTCCTGCTGTGAGTCTGCTCAGGTGAACTCTATGGGCATGGGGGCCATCCCTTACCCACCTTTGTCCCTCAATACCTGGCACCTGTGAGGTGCTCATAGGTGCAAAGAAAGCAGTAAATGTTCCCGAGTGTGTTCCTGACCCTTGCTGCCCTCGTGCTTGCTGGAATGCCTCCCACCTGCCCCTTCAACTCCACCTTTTTTTTTTTTTTATGTCAAACCTATGATAATGGCCGGTTCTAATGCAGAAAACCATTCCAGAGTCTTCCATCAGGGCTGTCTGGGAGGGGTTCTCAGCCCTCTGTGCCCACCTTCTGCCCCAGGTTTGGTTGTATGGGAGGGGTCTGGCTATGGGTGTTTCTCAGCCTCTCCCACGAGGTGAGAGCAGGAACCAGGTCCAGCCCACTCCTAAGACGACTCACTCAGTCGGTCAGAGCCGCGGCAGCTGGCGAAGCTCATCTCCGAACGCGTGCAGCCGTGTCTGGACCTGGAGAGGAGGAAGTCGAGGCAGGGGAGGAAGTGAGGCCCAGAGAAGGGCCCAGGCCGAGGCAGGTGGCACTGCTGCAAAGGTGTGACCTGCCACAGCTGCGGGACTCGCCAGGACACAGAGCCCACTGGTGTCTGGCCCTGCTCTGTCTTGCCTTTCACTTTGCCGCCCCAGACATCGTTGGAACCCCCCACTGGCCTGGGGCTCGCCAAGGATGGGGGTCTTGGACTCCTTTATGTGCTTATGGTGGCCAGGCACAGTCCCTGCGCCTCCTCCCTAGAATGCCCCGAGTGGTGACTACCTGCTCTGTGCCCTCCTGTGACATGACGGTGGCTGCGCTTGTTTTGGGAACAGGAGAACCAGAGTCTGTCAGACTGTGACTGAGGGCTGTCCTGGACAGGCGTCATTCGGGTTCTGTGTGTCGTTGCCGTAATAACAGCTAACATTTACTGGGCCAGACCCTGTGTGAGGGGCCTCCCCGTGTACTAATTCATTTAAACATACCACCACCCAATGAGGCCCGTTCTCTGGTTACCTTGCCGATGAGGAAACTGAGGCCCCACAGACTAGATAACTTCCCCAGGCGATGGTGGGCTGGGACTCACCCGCACAGGGCCTCCAGCCGTCTCACGCTCACCAGCATTACTCTCAAGGTCGCGCTCACGCTGGACTGGAGTTTACAGACACACGCACGCTCCTGTGGGCTCGCACTGCTGGGCATGCCCGCGCCGCTGCGGTGCGTGTCCGGCCAGAGCTCACACAGGGGCGGGCCCTCCGGCCTCTCCCTGGCTTGTTTCTCTGACTCCTTCCCTGCAGCTGAGGGGACCGTGGGATGTAGCAAGGAATGAGTCCCTGTAGCTTGTGAGTCACGGCCGTGCCCCAGTAACAACAGCCACAGCTAAACCCTGCACAAGACCTCACAAATCACAGACCCGTCCCCAGGAGAGCCCGCTGATCCTTCCTCCGCATCCCCTCCCCCAGAAAGTGGGTGGCTGTGATGATTCTTGTTTTCTAGGTAATCCAAGGACAAGGCAGAGGACAGAGCGTGGTGGCTCATTGGCCGTGTGCCTGGAAACCTGAGGAGCATCAGCATGCGTGGAACCCGAGCACGGAGCTGCTCTGCTTGGGCTTTCAGAGAGAACACAGATGCGACAGACGCTGCTCCCACAGCCTGGGTCATTCCAAAGGGACAGAACGTGGTCCCTGCAAGAGACTCCACAGAGACTCTGAGAGGTAAAAGACAACACACAGCAGAAAAGGAGGTGGAACATTCAGCACGTGAGCTTGAAGTCTTGGGGCACCACCTTATGCCCGGAAAGAGGGAGGTGGCGGAGCTGTGGGTGCTGGCGGGTCTGCAAGTGACGACCCCCAGTTGCTTATCAGAGCAGTGGCGTGTACAGCAAGTCAGTGGCGTGTACAGCAAGTCAGTGGCGTGTACAGCAAGTCAGTGGCACGTACAGCAGGTCAGTGGTGTGTACAGCAGGTCAGTGGTGTGTACAGCAGGTCAGTGGAGTGTACAGCAGGTCAGTGGCACGTACAGCAGGTCAGTGGAGTGTACAGCAGGTCAGTGGCACATACAGCAGGTCAGTGGAGTGTACAGCAGGTCAGTGGCACGTACAGCAGGTCAGTGGAGTGTACAGCAGGTCAGTGGCACGTACAGCAGGTCAGTGGAGTGTACAGCAGGTCAGTGGCACGTACAGCAGGTCAGTGGCACGTACAGCAGGTCAGTGGCACGTACAGCAGGTCAGTGGAGTGTACAGCAGGTCAGTGGCACGTACAGCAGGTCAGTGGAGTGTACAGCAGGTCAGTGGAGTGTACAGCAGGTCAGTGGCACGTACAGCAGGTCAGTGGCACGTACAGCAGGTCAGTGGCACGTACAGCAGGTCAGTGGAGTGTACAGCAGGTCAGTGGAGTGTACAGCAGGTCAGTGGCACGTACAGCAGGTCAGTGGAGTGTACAGCAGGTCAGTGGAGTGTACAGCAGGTCAGTGGAGTGTACAGCAGGTCAGTGGCACGTACAGCAGGTCAGTGGCACGTACAGCAGGTCAGTGGCACGTACAGCAGGTCAGTGGAGTGTACAGCAGGTCAGTGGAGTGTACAGCAGGTCAGTGGCACGTACAGCAGGTCAGTGGAGTGTACAGCAGGTCAGTGGAGTGTACAGCAGGTCAGTGGCACGTACAGCAGGTCAGTGGCACGTACAGCAGGTCAGTGGCACGTACAGCAGGTCAGTGGAGTGTACAGCAGGTCAGTGGCGTGTACAGCAGGTCAGTGGCTTGTACAGCAGGTCAGTGGCACGTACAGCAGGTCAGTGGCACGTACAGCAGGTCAGTGGCACGTACAGCAGGTCAGTGGCTTGTACAGCAGGTCAGTGGCTTGTACAGCAGGTCAGTGGCGTGTACAGCAGGTCAGTGGCGCGTACAGCAGGTCAGTGGCGCGTACAGCAGGTCAGTGGCGCGTACAGCAGGTCAGTGGCGCGTACTGCAGGTCAGTGGAGTGTACAGCAGGTCAGTGGCACGTACAGCAGGTCAGTGGAGTGTACAGCAGGTCAGTGGCGTGTACAGCAGGTCAGTGGCGTGTACAGCAGGTCAGTGGAGTGTACAGCAGGTCAGTGGCGTGTACAGCAGGTCAGTGGCGTGTACAGCAGGTCAGTGGCGTGTACAGCAGGTCAGTGGAGTGTACAGCAGGTCAGTGGAGTGTACAGCAGGTCAGTGGAGTGTACAGCAGGTCAGTGGCACGTACAGCAGGTCAGTGGAGTGTACAGCAAGTCAGTGGAGTGTACAGCAGGTCAGTGGAGTGTACAGCAGGTCAGTGGAGTGTACAGCAGGTCAGTGGCACGTACAGCAGGTCAGTGGCACGTACAGCAGGTCAGTGGCGTGTACAGCAGGTCAGTGGCGTGTACAGCAGGTCAGTGGCTTGTACAGCAGGTCAGTGGCACGTACAGCAGGTCAGTGGCACGTACAGTAAGTCAGTGGCACGTACAGCAGGTCAGTGGCGTGTACAGCAGGTCAGTGGCGTGTACAGCAGGTCAGTGGCGTGTACAGCAGGTCAGTGGAGTGTACAGCAGGTCAGTGGCACGTACAGCAGGTCAGTGGCACGTACAGCAGGTCAGTGGCGTGTACAGCAGGTCAGTGGAGTGTACAGCAGGTCAGTGGAGTGTACAGCAGGTCAGTGGCGTGTACAGCAGGTCAGTGGAGTGTACAGCAGGTCAGTGGAGTGTACAGCAGGTCAGTGGCACGTACAGCAGGTCAGTGGCACGTACAGCAAGTCCGCGCTCCCGAGGATGGGTCACCCTGTCTGACCTTGGCCTTCTTGACTACACCGATCTCTGGGGTCTGGGCTGTAAACTATGGCAGTGGCACAGAGGCACAGAGTGTGAACGCAGAGAGAAGCCAGCTGTCAGGAGTCTGGGCTAGGACGGTGAGCACTCAGTGGGAAACGCCCTTCCCTTTCTCAGTCCCCGCCATGTCTAGCCGAGCCTGGGTCTGACCCCAGCCTCCTGCAGTCACCACCCCTGCATGCTCATGTGGCACCTCCAGCCCAGGAGGCTTTCCTGTGGGACCCCGCTGGCTTGCCACAGGGCGACACACTCTGACCCCTGGGCCCACGCTGCCTCCAGGGTGTATCTGCTGTGGTCTGGGTGTCTGTGTCCCTCCAAAATCAACACACCAGGTTGAAATCTAACCCCCACCGTGTCAGTAGTCAGAGGTGGGGGCTGTGGGGGGCACTAGGTCGGTTGGCGGGGCCCTGGTGACAGGATTAAGTGCTCTGACAAAGAGGCCCAGGGAGCTCGTCTGCTCCTTGGCCCTTCAGCCCTGTGGGGACACCTAGATGGCACCACAGCATCTAGGAGGACCTGGCCCTAGCCAGGCGCAGATCTGTCGGCACCTTCCAGGGCAGTGAGAAAGAAATGCCTGTTGTCTGTGAGTTACCCGGTTTGAGTTATTTTGTTATCGCAGCAGGAATGGACGCAGACAGCCTCCTTTGGCTCTGTGGCGCCCTGGTGCCACTCTGACGGATCCATCACATGCAGCCAGCCAGACACCACTAACGTCCACACTGAATGCAAGGGCCACTGTACTGAGGCAAGAGCGGGACCCCACCCAGCACCCCCAGCTACACCTGCAGTTGGATCAAACCTCTACCGATGCCCGTCCTTGTGCTTCTTATTTTCCAAAAGTTAGGGAAAAACTAGAACTAGACCTGGGAGGGAGAGGTCAGTGATTGAAGGGAAATTAGCCAGATCGTTGAGGGAAAGGTTGAAGGACAGGGGAGACTGGTAGGAAAATGACACAGCCAAATGTGAATGACACATTTTAGAGACCAGATATATGACATCTAACTCTGTATGTTTCTAAAATATTTCCCACATAATTTTGACAGAATTTGAGACAGTTTACAGTAAAAACTATATTTATAGTTCCAATTAATGATACAGTGAGGCTGGATTTTTACATGACATGAATTTTTTTTAAATACAATAATAAAATAGTTCTCTTGTATAATTAATATACATGGTGCATTCACAGCTAATATTTTCCTACAGGACAGCAAACTAGGTCTACTTTTCCCTCTGTCATTAAATAGCTATGTGACTTCAGGTGAGGCTTACTTGTTCTGAAGTTCAAGATCATCATTGTAAAACTAGTTCCCTGAAAGGGTTCTATCATGCCAATTATTTCTCCAAAATATGATAAATTAGGAATGAAAGTCTCTAGTTCCCTAGTATTGTTGTCCCTAACTGTGGGGCTGCATCCTGGGCCGCAGAGCTCTGCCGCACCCCTCAGCCCCAACCCCCTGTCTGGGGAAAAACTGTCTTCTACGAAACTTAGGCGGGGCGGGGGGGTTGGGGGGGGAGGGGGGCAGGGGCGCACATCAAACTTAGGAACAGGGTTGGGGTGCGCTGATGGGGTGGGGGGTGGTAAGGTGCACAGCAGGAGGTGAGCGGGGGGGCGGGCTGGGGCAGCTTCATCTGTCTCACAGCTGTTCCCAGTCGCATCACCCCCTGTGCTCTGCCCCCGCCCCCCACCCCGTCCCCGACCCCCTCCCCCACCCCGTCCGTGGAAAAATTGTCTTCCATGAAACCGGTCCCTGGTGCCAAAAAGGTAGGGGACTGCTGCCCTAGTGACTTTATTGCAAGGATTTCAAATTGCTGTGTTCACTGTCTTCTCTTGAAACATATTGTTTTCGTCTCTATGATAGATACATAAATATATATGTGTGTGTACACAGGTTGAGCATCCCAAATCTGAAAATTAAAAATCCAAAATTTAAAACTTTTGGAATACCAACATGTTATTCAAAAGAAATGTTCATTGGAACATTTTGAATTTCATATTTTCTGGGATTCTCATATTTGGGATGCTCCACTGCTATAATACAAATATTCCACAACCTGAAAAAAATCCAAAGTCTGAAACACACTTCTGGCCCCAATCATTTTGACATTTCAAATAAGGGATACTGTGTGTGTGTGTGTGTGTGTGTGTGTGTGTGCCTGAATACACATATGTTCCCAGAAGTTCATGTGTTGGAAACTTGACTGCCACGGCAACAGTATTAAGAGGTGGAGCCTTTAAGAGGCAATTAGGCCAGGAGGGCTCTGCCCTCATGAATGGATTAATGCTGTTATAATGGCAGTGGGGTCGTTATCACAGGAATGGGCTCCTAACAAAAAGATGAGTCCACCCCTATTTCCTCTCCTGGGCGTGCTCTCTTGCCGTGTGACACCGTCCACCATGGCATGCTGCAGCACCAGATGCAGCCCCTCAGTCTGGGACTTCCCAGCCTCCAGGACTGTCAGCCAAATAAACTTCTATTCTTTATAAATTACTCAGTCCGTGATATTATCTTATAGCAGCAGCAAACAGACTAATATACATAAATATAATTTGAAAGACTGATCCAGAATACAATTCCAGGGTACCCCAGTGCATATATCTCTGGATTTGCTATCAAAAGGTATAGTTCTCAATTCCTGACAGTGTGACATTAAACAAACAACTTAGCTTCTCCGAGCCCTAATCCAAGTGCT
This sequence comes from Eulemur rufifrons, assembly GCF_041146395.1. Lineage (NCBI taxonomy): Eukaryota > Metazoa > Chordata > Mammalia > Primates > Lemuridae > Eulemur > Eulemur rufifrons. The sequence goes on along the minus strand of NC_091010.1, from coordinate 3,836,672 downwards.
GCACCTCCACCCTTCTCCACATCTTCATCCCACTCTCTACTTCCTGCTTCTCCAAGGCCAGGGCGCAAAGACTGTTCATCTCCTTCGCCGTAGCTGGACAGGGCAGCACCTCTTGTTTTCTGATGTGGAGAAACTTCACTTTATTCTTTTGTCAAATGTTTCTGCACTCTCACTTCAGCTGGCAGGATCGCGTGGCTGTCTTCTTCGGTCTGCCGATAGGCAGGTCACGCTGATGGGCTTTCCAGTGTTGGACCAGCCTCGCTACCTGGAATGAAACCCACTTAGCTGTGGTTTATAATTCTTTTTATACATTACCAGAATCACTTAGCAAATATTTTGTTGAGAATTTTGTACCAAAGTTCATGAGAGATATTGGTTTGTAATTTTCTATTTTTTTGTGCTATCTTTGGTTTTATATCAATACTGTACTAGCCTGAAACAATAGATTGACATGTACTCTCTTCTCTGAAACAATTGTATAAAATTCATGTTAATTTGTCTTTAAATGTTGGCTAGAATTCTCCAGAGAATCTTTCTGGGTCTGAATATTTCTTTTCTGGGAGGTTTTACTTTACAAATTCAATTTTTTTCATGGTTATAGGACTCTTCAACTGTCCATTTCATCCTCATTGAATTTTGTTAGTTGATGGTCTTCGAGGAATAGGTTTATTTCTTACAAGTTACTGAATTCATGAATGTAAAGTTGTTCATTGTATTTCTTTATTATCATTTTTAATGGCTACAAAATCTGTAGTGATATCTCCTGTTTTGTTCCTAATGTTGATGATTTGTGTCTTCTTTCTCTCTCTCTCTCTCTCTCTCTCTCTTTTGGTCAGCCTTGCTAGAGGTTTATCAATTTTATTTATTTATTTAAAGAATATACTTTTGGTTTCACTGATTTTTTTCCTATTGTTCCCATTTTCAATCTTGTGAATTTCTGATCTTTATTATTTACTTTCTTCTGCTTGCTTAGATTTATTTAATTCTTTTTCCCCCCAGTTTCTTGATGTAGGAGCTTAAAATATTGATTTGAGATTGCTCTGCCTTTCTAAAGTAAGAATTTGGGCTAAAACTTTGCCCCTCAGTACTGCATTAACTACAACCTACATATTTTGAGATGTTATATTTTCATTTTTACTCAGTTTTACACTTTTTTACTTCCTTTGAGATTCTGTCTTTGTTCCATGGGTGATTTATAATTGTTTTATTTAATTTCCAGATGTTTGGGGATTTTTCTGTTGTTGATGTCTAGTTTGATTACATTATGTTCACAGAACATATTAATGCTAGCTACAATTTCAACTATTTTAAACATACTGAGGTTTGTTTTATGACCCAAGATATGGCCTATCTTGGCGGCTGTTCCACGCATGCTGACAAGACTCTGTGTTCTTCTGTTATTGAGTAGAGCACTCTATAAATGTCAGGCTGATCCTGTTTGTTGGTGGTGCTAATTGATTCTTCCATATCTTTTCTGATTTTCTATCTGGGAGTTCTATTAATTGCTGAGAGTGAGGTGTTGAAGTTCATAACTATAATTGTGGATTTGCATATTTCTCCTGTTAGTTCCATTAGTTTTTGTTCCATGTATTTTGAGGCTCTATTGTTTGGTGAGTATATATTAGGATCACTGTGTCTTCCTAGTGGATTAATCTTTTTATCATGGAACCTTCCTTTTTGTCTCTAGTTTCTTTTTTCCTTTCCTTTCAAATCTAGTTTATCTGATATTAATATATCTACTTCTGCTTTTTTAAAAAAGTTAAAAAGCGAGAGTAGATATATTATGGTATCTTTTCCATCCTTCTGCTTTCAATGTACATAGATCACTGTATATGAAATCTGTATGTCACTGTATTTTAAGTGCCTTACAGACAGCATATTTTTCCACGTTTTTCAATCCACTTTGTCAATTTCTAACATTTTATTGGTGTATTTAGGTTATTTAAGGCATCTATTGACACAATAGGGCTTAAGTCTGCTATTTGTTCGTTTCCTCTTTCCTGTTTCTTTGTTTTTCCACTTCTTACTTTTCCATGGGTCAGTAGAACAATTTTTTATAATCCCTTCTTGATTTATTTGTAGGCACTTTCTTTTTTTGAATTGAGAGAAGTGCCCATCTAATGTCATTAGGTTTTTCTGTGGGAAAGGCTCATTCCAGGCACTTCATGTGACTAAGACAAAAAAACACAGCACCCAGGACCCAGGCTTCTTTGGGGTAGAGCACCCATAACTAGCGTAGGACTCTTTCCACCAGGCACAGGAGGAAACGTAGACAGAACTCAGCATGCACAACTGTGGAGCTTCTGGATGACAATAAGCACCAGGATCAACCTTCTGGGGCTGAGAAAGGACTTTTCACATTTATTATGGGAGAGACTGCTTGAGAGGGAAGACTGAACTTCCCACAGTTTGCAGGATGAGTGCTCCAAACTGAGCCCTGTAAAACTCTGGTGGCCTCACTTCATTCCTCATGCTGGTAAAAACACACATCACAGAAATGTCAACTCTATCTCTTCCTGCCCAGAATTATGTAACAGCAACCCTTTCCACAGAGACCTGCTGAGTCCGGGTTAACTGCCTTCTGTGATGAAGAAGGACGGAGACCACCTTCACACCTATATGCCCCAAGTGCAATGAGAGTACCTGGTCATACTCCCGTGGCAAGCATTTCCCCCAGGACGTTCAGAGCTTTCACAAATTCAACCTCATTACTTCTTGATGTAAAGATCAAAGTCTTTATCTCCCTGTTATGAGTGGGAAGATTAAAGAGTGGATACTTGCTCAAGATCACATGCCAAGCCAGGAGTTGAATTAGTAGTTAAACTCCCTCCTTGGATACATGAGATAATTGGCCACACTAGCTGATGTCTGCAATGCTAATTATTTCTGATGTTTGGTTTATAATCCAACAGGACTTCTGCCTTCTCAGAAAGAAGTGCGCAGTCTGGTCTGGGGAGCCCTGGCTCAGTCAAGTTTTATTTTGAATGTATATAATGACATGGGTGACAGGTAATGATGATAGCTCACCTCATCCCAAGGTTTTTGGGAGTTTTGCTGGATTTATTCAGTCATTACTTCCTGCATGCATTAAATAATTCCTGCCAAAGCCACTGGCACCCAGCAGTGTGCCCAGTCAGGAGCTGGACAGGTGGACGTACCAGGCTGATGAGGGCGGCAGCCGGGAGATGCGAGGACACGTGCTGTGTGGAACAGGTTGTGAGAAGCCAGCAGGTAGAAAACAGTGGCTGGGGGAAACTTTTCAAAAGTGGCTGCCCTTTATTTAGAAATTTGACAGGCAGCCAAGAGGATAAAAGCTATTTTCAGCAGAGAATGTTCCAGATCGAAGGAAGGGACAGGAAGTGCAAAGACATTGACTTAGCACTAATGGTACATCCATGAAAGGCAAGGAATTTGCTGTGACTGGAGACCTGGAAGACAAGTGTAGATTTGTGGGAAATTAGCTCAAGGAGAGAATCTGGGGCCAGGTCGGGTCGAGGGAGGCCTTGAACCTCTGCCACCTCCAAGACAGTGACTGTGGTGGAAAGAGCACAGGCGCTGGAGGCAGAAGGTCTAGTTTCAATACCAACGCCGCCTTGTTTATAGGATTCCTGCTTTCCCCTCCTCCCAGCCACCCAAGCAGTCGTCCAAGGTGTCTAAGGCATTAAGCAAAGAATGGATTTACAAAGCGATAAAAAATACCAACGCAATGACTTCTAATAGTTTGTGTGTGTGTCTGGATTTAACATCAGCTGAGCAGAGCTTGAAGCCACTTGCTCTGGTTATAGGATCTGGTGAAGCTTACGAACCTAGCTGGGGACCAGGTCCTGCAGCGTGATCGTCTGCCAGCATCTGTGTCCAAGGACCTGAGCCGCTGCCTGCAGCAGTCAGGTCTCCACCGCTCCTCCCCAGCGCCTTGGGAGCGTGCTCCCCAGGGGCACAGCGCAGTGTCGGGAAGGTTGACAAATCCATCTCAGGACAGGTTAATTGTGCCCACTGATAGCACGGAATTCTCACTATTCCTAAACCCTTCCCTGGGAGACAAGCTTCTGGGATCATTACCAGCCAAGACTGATAGCTTGTTCTTCTCTCCTTTTTCATTCCTTTTTCTTTCCTCTGGAGAAGATGATTTATTAAGCACAGTAGCCAAAACTGGAGAACATCTAAACCCTTGTCTATTAAACCAGAACAGTAGACTTACCACTCATTTAGAAACTGTCTACACCTAGGCCTACTAACAGCTGCGTTGACAGTCCCAGGATAAATGAAGAAAATGTTATAGAGATTGAAAATGTGTGACTAAGTGACTTAATTCTTTGATGCTTTACTCTCTACGGAGGACTGCTTGGAAAACTTTGATGTTTCTAGAGCTAAATTTAGCAACTGCCTGGGGTGGTCACAGTTTTTCAGGCTTATCTAAGGACAGATGTTTGATGTACACACCGCACACCTAGACATACACACGCTGCACAACACTCACGTACACCACAAAGCCTTGCCTGCAACTCGTATTTCCAGAGAGCCGTGACGAGTGCTGCCGCCACGCACCTCCCAATTGAGCAGAGGCCTGGGGTGGACCCAGCACCTACTACAGCTGTGACCGCCTGTGTTCACACGGGATACGCCAGGTGCTGGGACGACCAATTCTCTCAGCAACCCTTCAAAGAGGGCATCGTCCTTCCACTCACAGGTGAGGAAGCAGAGGCTCAGGAGGCTGAGTCACTGCTCAGAGTGCCACAGCAACTGATGCTCGGTCTCTGACTCTCACGCCCACTCTCCATCACGACTCCAGACCAGACTGTCCTCCGAGAACAATTATGCCAAAGAAAAATATGAAGCCTCATTTCCACAAAGAGGTACAATCATTTCTTCTGCCTCCCATGCCCCTCATTCATAAATTTATTCGTTCATTCAACCAATTCATAGACACCGGGTCTACTGCACGTCAAGTCTACAACATGCTCGTTTCGGAAAGCCCAGCAAAGCTGGAGCCAAACACACTGGACAGCGACCGCAGCTCCAGGGCTTTGCGTCATTTACATCTCACGTGCTGAGAACCAGAGATTATTCTACAAGTCAGCTGATCAAGAGAATCAGAAATTAGTGATATCTGTAAGTGTCACTTCAACTATTTCAACAGGGACGTTCTTTCTTGCTCCTCCAGGGTTGTTGTAAAAGTTAGCACAAACTTGGTGGTTTAGAACAACAGAAATGTACTCTCTTACACTTCCGGAGGACAGAAGGCAGAGCGACAATCCCTCCAAAGCCTCCGAGGGAGGATCCCTCCTCGCCCCTTCTGGCTTCTGGTGGTTGCTGGCAGTCCTCGGCAGGCCTCGGCTTGTGGCCGCATAACCTCTGCTTCCCTCATGGCATGGCCTTCTTCCTGTGTCTGTCTCTGGGTCCACTTGCTCTAAGGACACAAGTCATTGGATTTAGTAGGATTGGGATACCTAAGCCAGCATGACCTCATTTTAACTAAACTAATTACGTCTGTGAAGACCCTATTTCCAAATAATGTCACAGTCTGAGGTTTCAGGTGGACATGAATTTTGGGGGACACTATCCAATCCACTACGGTGGGAAAGCAGTCAGGGAGCACCTAACTCGGCCACTCGTCAACCTCTTTCCCACGTGTGTGCCCTGCCACCTGCTTGCTCACCTGGCCCAACTGATCACTCTCTTGCCCCACGACTCAAAGCCCTCAGGTAAGTCCTCTTTCTGCAGACCTAGACACCCAGGACTACGGACTCACTGCTCTAGGACTCTTACTTAGCTGGCAGGAAAAGAAGCCCATGTGCCAGTGAGCGATCTGCCGTCAGACCAGCCAGGGTGGGTGCTAGGCTACACCACCAAACAACAACACCTTGGAGAAGTCATTTAATCTCTAAACCTCCGTTTCCTTATCTATAAAATGGGGAATGTGTAACTCATAGGGATATTGAGAGGATCAGATTAGGCAATAATTGAATGTTATTCAATGGTAGCTGTCAGCAATAGTGGCCTGAAAGAAACCCAAGAACCTGGGGAGGTTGCCTGAACTCTACCACCGGGTCCATCGGGAAGCGTATGACCTGGATGAAAAGAAGTAGAACTTCCTCCCACATTCAGATTGCTCCCCAAATGGAAAAGTCTTGAACCCCCTGGACCTGGGAGACCTACTCGCCTGGGACAGCAGCTTGAGAAAGGGACCTGAAGACTCAGAGTGTGTCACAGCCCTGTCTCCGGCCAGGACAACCACTTCTCTGGCACTTTGCAGTTTTGCTTCCAACTGTCCACGAACTCTTCTCTCAATACCTGTCTCCCTTCCCCATGGCAGAGTGAAATTAAATGATTAGCTTAAAGAATTCTGAAAAGGAAAAAGAATGGGTGATAATGCCTTTAAACAAGCACGAGTCATATTATAAAGCTATAATGAAAACAACATGGTTGACACAATAAAAGATAAATAGGTAAGATAAAAACAAGAACTGCTATGGTTTGAATGTTTGTCCCCTCCAAGACTCATGTTGAAACTTAATCCCAATGTGCTGGCATTGAAAGTGGGGCCTTAAAGGGGTGATTGGGTCATGAGGACTCTGCCCTCGTGAATGAATTAATCCATTCATAGATTAGTGGATTAATGGATTACTGGGTTAATGGATTCATGGATTATCACAGGAGTAGGGGTCGTGGCTTTGTAAGAGGAAGAAAAGAGACCTAAGCTAGCACACCCAGCTCTAGAATATATTATACCAAGAATGAACCCTAATGTAATCTATGGACTTTGGTTAATAATCATGTGTAATGTAGGTTTGTCAATTGCAACAAATGTACTACTCTGGTGGGGACATTGGTAATAGGCAAGGCTGTGCATGTTCAGGGGAGAGTTTTTTTTTTTTTTTTTTTTTTTGGAGAATCTCTGTACCTTTCTCTTAAATTGCCATGAACCTAAAACTACTCTAAAAAATTGAAGTTTCCAAAAGATCATCACTTCAGTGTAAATGTTTCATTATGTATTAATTAATATGTATGATACACCTTATGACCAATAAAAGCACCAAGGTTTGGAAGGGGCAGGATTTTTCTCACATATTTGCCTTGGGGTATGTTATCTGCTGGAAATTAGTCTAGCAACTGAAAGAAATCTAAGTAAGGTGGAAAGAAACCACTCGTTGTGCAGAGGGGAGCTGCCACCAGAGTGGCAACAGCAGAGGCAAGCTGTGGCCTGGACACACGATGGGACTGACCCTGCTCTGCTCTGCTCAGGAGGCCCCCGGGGTTCCTGTTGGTCAAGGCTCGTGGGATGAGCCAGCTGCTTATAGGACAGTCCATATTCACTCACGGCAAAGTTCAGCCTCTGAACCTGGACAATTTTCTCTCCACGATCCAAGGCAGATGGAGCGCTAACATGGCCAAAGATCCTTGTTTTTAAATAAATGCGTTTTACTTTGGGCTCTCCAGCATCGAGGCATGCTGTCTGGGGCCCAGGACTCCACACCTCGCCCATGGTGACAGAAGGGCAGCACGTTGTCAGCAGGACAAGCTCCACCCAGGGATCACTGTGTAACCATGATGGTCATAACAGCCACACCCCTAGAGCAGTAGAGTCTCGGGCTGACACTGCGCAGACGAGAACCTGCTCACGTGCTGGGGGAGCTCGCCTGGGGTTTATGCAGCATCCAGTCACCACACTGAAAGTGATTTCTTCTCTTAGGCCACCAGGACCAAATGCCCTTAAGAAAATGAGCAGAAATTTCAGCCTAATACAGTGTGGAGTTCAGTGATGCCGAACAGATGTCAACTTATTTTTAATAACATTAAATAAGTATCTAATTCCAGAACATTTCCATTACCCTGCCAAAAACAACTATGCCCATTAATAGTCACTCCCCAAACACCTCCACCCCTGGCAATCAGTACTTTATTTTCTGTCTCTATAGATTTGCCTATTCTGGACATTGCGTGCAAAAGAAATCACATATATGTCCTTTTGTGTCTGGCTTCTTTCACTTCTTTCATGTGCTTTAAGGTTTCTCCGTGTTGTAGGATGTATCAGTATTTCATTCCTGTTTATTGCCAAGTAATATGCCATTGTGTGGATGTAACAAATTTGTTTATTAATCCATCAGTTGATGGACACTTAGGTTGTTTCCACTTTGGGGATATTGTCAACAATTCATTCATGTACAAGTTTTTGTGTGGAATATATCTTAAAATTATCTTGGTTACATACCCAGAAGTAGAATTGCTGGGTCATAACTGTAACTGTACTTTAGCTTTTTGAGGAGCTGCCAAATAGTCTTCTGAAACGGCTGCACCATTTTACATTTCCATCAGCAGTGCACGAGCATGTCAGTGTGTCCACATCCTCGCCAACCCTTGTTATTGTTTGTCTTCTTATTGCACTCATTCCTGTGAGCGTAAGGCGGTTCTGATTTGCATTTACCTAATGAGGTTGAGCATCCGTTCATGTGATCATTGACCATTTGTACATCTTCTTTGAAGAAATGTCTACTTACATTTTTCCCTATTTTTAAATCAGTTTATTTGTCTGGAAACTAGACCCTTATCAGATATATGATTTGCAGATATTTTTCCCAAGTGGGTTGTCTTTTCACTTTCTTGATAATATCCTCTGATGCACAGATTTTTTAATTTTGATGAAGTCCAATTTGTGGGTGGATGCCTGAAACCTCAGACAGTACTGAACCCTACACATACTATATTTTTTCCTGTAAATACATACCTATGATAAAGTTTAATTTATAAATTAGGCACAGTCAGTGACTAACAATAGTAACAAATAATAAAATAGAACAATATATTATCATAAAAGTGATGTGAATGTAATCTCTCTCTGTCTCTCAAAATGCCCTATTGTACGGTACTCACCTGTTTTCTGACTGTGGTTGACTTTGGGTAACTGAAGGTGCATAAAGCAAAACTGTGGATAAGGGGAACTATTGCAACCGATTTTTGCTATTGATCTTGTATCCAGAAACATCACCGCACTTATTTCTATTAGATGTAAAAGTTTTTTCATGTACTCCTTAAGAATTTCTGTATACAAACTCATGGCATCTGCAAATAGAGATAGTTTTAATTCTTCCTTCCCATCTAGATCACTTTTATTTCTTTTTCTTGCCTAATTGCCACCCTGCTAGAATTTCCAGTACGATGCTAAGTAGAAGAGACCAGTGCAAACATCCTGGCGTTGCTTCTGATCTTCGCGGGAGGCACTCGTATTCCACCAGTGTGATGGCACTGTGTGTTTCGCAGGTTCCTTTATCAAGTTGCACCGTGGCCTTTTATGTGCTCTCACTGCCATTAGTTTCATTTCCGAGCCCTCAGATACCTCACAAACCATTTGAAGCTACGTTTGTGTCATCAAAGTTCCAGAGGACAACCTGCTCCATTATATCTGCTTAATATGTCTAACCTAAATAATAACATCTTAGCATTTAAAAGACTAATAGATGAATAGATTCTCTTTGACACATCCTGGTATGGTTGAAATAGTTTGGACCAGATAACAGAAAACCTACCATTTTCTTTGTTTGACAAAAGCATTTTTCCTGCTTTAGCATTAATTTCTCCCTCCACAACGTGGGAAAAATTGCATCTGCTATTACTTTCTAATCAGATATGTGAATATCAAATAAGCATAATGGATGTGAAGCTGCGTGGTAGCCTTTAGAGTGCCGTGCCTATCTGAGGATGATGATGTTGATGATGAAGAGGTGTCAGGTAGAAAATACAGAGGTCCATTTTGCCTTCTGCTGCCTGGCTAAATGAGCTGGAGCTGCATCCAGACTCCTGACTTTCAATTTCTGGGTGCAACATGCATGTGGCCAATGGCTCCATAAACTGAAACAGGACATCGGGTAAGGAAAAGTGTGCCTAGAATGGGCAATGTGCTCTGGGGCAGAGGACAGTAATGTGACAATGGGAGGAGGAGAGGCAGCCGCGGGTCTGCTTCCCTTCACAAGGGCAGGAGGAAGGCAGCTCTCATCAGAGCCCCGGAGAGCCTGTGGCCCCCGACCCCAGGGCTGGCTGCAGCAGGTTCCACGACAGCGTGCCGTGAAGCTACGTGTTGAAAATGGACGCGCTTTTTCTTTGCCACAGAGTGACACGGGTGCCTGGCTCAGGCACAGGGAGAGCTGGGGAGAGTCAGCAGCTGGACCCTCCCGCCAGGGTGACCTCAGCCTCTCAGCCTGCCAAGGCAGTTGATGTCACAAGGCTTAAGTTCACCAAAGGCTTTATTAAACTCAGTCTTTACTGGAATAAAACCCTTTCTTTGGAGTGATTATCCATGATGAGACCCAAATGTAGCATTTTATGTTAAGTGATTTGATGATGAAATGATAAACTCATTATAATTGAAAAAACATTTTAAAAGAGGAAATCTGAAAGTCGCTGGGCCATGTCACGGCGATCACAGTGCTCACAGCTGCCTCATTCAAACAATGAAGCCAGACGACTTCTTAAAACGACGACCAGAAGGAAAACGACCGTAGGTCTTGGCCCAGTGATAGCCGGAAGCTTCAGAACATACAGAAACTTGCTTGTCCTTGCCTGCCGCTCCAGGGTGCGCCAGGACTGGGCCAGCAATGTCCTCGTGTCGGAGTTAGGGACCAGGACACCGTGGGATGTATGATGGGGCGTGTGCTAGATGTCGTTCTCACCCTGGACCTTACCAAACACAGTCCAGAGTACAGCCCTGCTCTGTGTCAGCCAGTGAGGGACTGAGCGACCCCTCAGAGGTGTTTTGGTGGCTTCTGCAGCTGGGTTGGTGGAGTAGTCTCGCTGCAGAGTGCATGGTCAGCATAGTATCTTGTAACCTGCAAGATGAGGCTCCCGAGATAACGTCTGGAAAGAGACAGCCAAAGATATAGCTAAAACACATTGTCTGGGAAACAGAAAGGAGCGTGGGTGTCCAGGGGGCCCGAGATGAGAACAGGTGTGTCTGAGAGGAGGGAAAGGAGGAGGGGAGAGCTACGTGGCACCCTTAGGAGAAATGTGCTCAGCGAGAAAGTCCCAGAGACAGAGATGGCTGAGTCCTTTGAAAAAGGAGCTTGTACAGATTCCGCTGTATTTGTTGACGACATGCTGCAGGCATTTCACCGCCCACCTCCCCCAGCCTGGCCAGGGTGCTGGACCCCTGCTTCCTTCTGGGGAGGTGGTCAAAAGGTGTGGGGCAGTAAAGAAGGGGGTCTCTGCCTCCACCTCATTAGGGGGCGTGGTTCCAGGAAGCGATGTCCAGAGAAGAGGTCAGCGGTCCTGAAGGGCCCTGTGTCAGCAGCAGCAAAGTGAGCTGAGCGGTGGGAGCGCACTGAGGGGCCTGGTGGGCGGGGCCAGGCCAGTGGGCGGGACAGCTGCCAAGTGATTGACAGGGGGTAGTTTTAAGACCAATTTTGTCTCAACACAAAAAGGTGGTGGGGAGGAAGCGAGTGGGCCACATGAGAGCTACATAAGTGTCCTCCTTTTGAGACAGGAGTCAGATATCCTGCAGGCAGTTAGGGTGAGTGTCAGAAGGAGAAGGTCACCAGGATAAGAAGGCTACCAGAATGTGAATATGCTTCACTAGGATAAATGTAACCAGCAGGGAACCTTTACGTATTTTACTTTAGCCATAACATCGTCATCTCAGGTAAAAGGGGAAATTCCTTTACTTGGAGCATGTGCACAGGTGAGGCGACAGTGTCCCCAAGCGAACTATGTTGATTAGCATGATACAAACACCCACCAGCGCCATGACAGTTGGGGACCCTACAAGGTCCAGAAAGGGGAGGGTTCCTCTTTCTAGGACTCTCTACCCCCAGCTCAGGATATTATTAGGGATTAGCATAAAAGGACAGGCTCCGGCTCTGGGGTGGCACTGTTGATGGATCAATGTGCTCTGGTGCCTTAAGAGTGCTCTCTGCTTTTCATGAATCTCTCTGCTTCTGCCCACGCCTCGTGTCTATTCTTTCTCGTGCTTGTGCCCCTGAGCTTGAATTCCTTCCTGCGCAGAGGTTGAGAACCTCTCCATCATCATCACGGGCGGCAGTCGGTCCTGGTAGGTATCACTTTCCTTAGTGTCATCAAAGCAAGGAAGGTAGAAAAGTGACAGAAAGTAAAAGCAAGAGGCGGGGAATAATTTATGACAACCCATTCAATCTCTTTTTCTTTTAATTTTATTTATTTTATTTTTTTATTTCATTTATTTTTTTTATTTCAGGATATTATGGGGGTACAAACATTTTGGTTACATGTTATGACTTTGCCACACTAAAAGCATGATTTGAGGCGTGCCCTTTCCCCCTACAACGCTCATCGTGCCCATTAGTTGTGAGTTTACCCACCCCAACCCCCCAACCCTCGAACGAGAGACAACAGTGTTTTTGTTACGTGGTTGCTTATGATGACCAAAAGTAGTTGTATAACACAAGTAATTGTATTAATATAATGTTCTATCGCTGGGAAAGACATCAACAAATTATTGAATAATATTTTTAACATGACCTATAAAAAAAAAAGAAGCCGGGAGATTGGTGCCGGTGCCCAGCGGCCGAGAGGCTGCAGGTGGCACTTGGCATTGCTCCGACTGCCAAGGCGGCAGATATTGAATGTGAGTCCTGCTTCTGTCGCCTGGAGCCGGGAGATCTGGAGCAGAACAGACACGCACTGGACCCCAGTCTCTTTACCTGAGAAACGGAGATAAGAATGTGGATTTTATTGGTAGTCTTGCTCCCTCTTCTGCTCCCAAGAGGGAGTAGGCTCCCCGCTCAGGCATGGCTGCCAGACATTGGGAGACCAGGGCGACCAACTCAGGGGGGCTCCTGCCCGAGGGCCCCTGGGTGCCTCTCTAGTCCCTTCCTCCTAGACTGGTCCCTCCTCTCTCAGCCCACAGCTGCCAGGGAGCCCCTTCCTGGCTGTCCCCCACCCCCACTCTCCAGCACCCTGCAGACCAGGAAGTCAGGACAGCTCAGAAGTGAGTCTGGGGTGGACTCCAGCACCCACGGGGGACATCTGCCACTGTTTTGGACAACATGTTCGAAGACATAGGAAGCAGATGGCAGGGGGGTGTCGCGATGTGGGGGACTCTTCTCTGTAGGAGAAAGACACTCCAGAGAACAATGATTATGTCCTAGAGCAAGTGAAAGGAGGTTCTGGGAGTCACCCTGGACTCTCACCATTCCCTGGTTTTATGGGGCTAGGATTGAACAAAACCATTCTTGTTTCAAACATGCTTTCTCTCTAGATCAGAGTGCAAAATGACCACATGCCTGGGCTGGGCAGGCCTCATGGCAAGACCCATTTTCCATGACCAGCGCACTTTCTAGAACCCAATTGTTCCTCGTCAACTTCCATGTAAAACCTTTCTGGGGGCTCATTTCACAGCAGGATGATGGCGTCTTCCTTAGCTGGGGTTCTAGATCTTCTCTGTCTGACCTCGGGCTTCTTGAAGGGGTCACAGGCTGAAATGCACCTCCCTGGGTCCCCTTCCTGCCTGAGACACTCGGAGCTGTCCTTGGAGACTTCTCTCGCAAGTCACCTCCTCCGGTACCTTCCTCATCTTTCAGCTGTTAGAAGTTTTCTCCTCTGACTCCCACAAGCCTCTTTTCATGCTTTTCACCCCTGTGCTTTATTTTTTTCTGTCCTGCCTCCAGAGGATGAGCTCCTTGAGGACAGTCCCTTGCCAGAGGCACCTGGGGTTGGAAACACTGTGCAGAGCCAGTGACTCTTGGTGCTCACTGTTGCTGTCTCTTGCCGCTGGTCAATGCGTACCAAGTGCCCAGCACTTTGCTGAGCATCTTACCTCATTTTCTCACTTCATCCTTGTAACAAATCTGTATGTGCCCTCTTACTGCCCCAGGTCAAATCCAAGAAACTTGAGTCTTAGATAAATTAAGTAATTGGGCTCAACTCAGACAGCTAGTAAGTGTCAGAGTCTGCACTCTGAGCAGATTCGTCCGTCTGCCTTCCGGAGGTGTTTCAATGTTGGGGAAAAGTCTGAAATTGTTTTAAGCAGATTGTAGGGATTAAATCAAGTGAGGCCATGTGTATGAGTTTATTGCTGTGTGACTTTGAATCTGAGCCTCAGTTTCTTCTACCTGTGAAACGGGGATAGTACTTTTTAAAAATATAGCTTTCATGTGGGTTACGTAAGCTGCTGTAGGTAGGTCCTTAACAAACCCCCTGGCTAGAGCTGGACTAGGGTGCAGCCAGCCAGGCGCCACCCTCCGGGGGGCCAGCATGAGGAGGGACACGCTCTCAGGAGCCAGCCCCGCACCCGCGCCACTCTGGGCAGGAGCCCCTCCCTAAGCGACCTCCCTCACCTGGACACAGAGCTGCCCCTGGCACTTGCAAGGTGAGGAAAATCATTCTGAACTCTTTCTTCCTTCCTTCCTTCCCTTTCTTTCCTTTCTTCTTCTGTCCTCTACTCCTCTCCCCTCCCCTCCCCCCTTCTCCCCTCTCCTCTCCTCTCCTTTTCTCCCCCTAATCCGGCTGAGTTGTCTTAAGCTGAGTGCTGGACCATTCTTTCTATATGAGGAATTATTTCCACAAATCACTTCTCTTTTCTTGTGGTCATACATACTTCAATATTGTTATTGTTTTAATTAGGAAACCTCCCACCCCCACCCCGGAATTACCTGTGTTCGGTTTCTACGACGTGTGGGCCTTTACTGTGGTCCCAGGAATCTCTTTTTCTCTAGCAGCTGGGAGGACGCCCTGGAGCTGAGGCAGCCCTGCCAGTCTGGCCAGCAGAGCTGGCCTCGTCTTCCACAGCGCCAGGAGCTTTCTTCAGGCACAGCACCGGGTCGCTACCCAGGCTCCGCAGGACTCTGAGCTGGGCCGTGGACATCGTGCTTGTGCCCTTGGCCCTGCGCTGGGTCCCCAAGGTCTTTGACTCTTTTTTAATTGTTGGACAGGAGAGTAGCTCTGAGGCTACTTCTGATCGGCGGCCAGCCCCGACTCCTGCAGGATTGCCGAGTGCCACTTGGGAGCTTCGGGAGTTGCTGAAGTGTGGAGCTGTCGCGAAGCAGCCCCCCCCCCCCCCCCCCCGCTGCCTGGCGGGGCGGGAGCGGGGGTTGGGGGGGAGGTCAACCGTGTAGGACTTGGCACCCAGACTGGGAGGAGTCGTAGGTACAAAGTGGCTCAGGGCTTGGCAGAGGAAGAACCCACGTCCCCTCACTGGGAGCTCTGCCCGTTCATAAAGTAAATGCGAATATAATTCTCACGGAATTTTTTAATATTCAATATTTTTACTTTGCTGGAATACATTTAAGATTTTCATTCTTCCTCTCTCTCCACCCCATTCTTGATAAAATGGTGTATTTTTTTCCTAAAAGACTCTGAAATGTAGCTTGTGAAAAAATCTTGGCCAAGGACTCAAGAAATTAAGTTATATGGATAATGTTTTTCTCTGTTTTGTTGAAAATATTTCCTTGGGGATCTCTTCTGTAGTTGCCTTCCTTACATGGAAAAGCCAAAGAATGAAGGGGAGAGCAAACTCTAAATCCGTGCTCTCCACGGACGCCGTCTGGGGGAAATACAGCGCGAGCCACAAATGGGAGCACACCCGTCACCCTCAGTTTTCCAGTCGCCACAGCAAGAAGAGCAAAACAAGAAACAGCGAAATTAATGTTCATAACATACTCGATTCAGTTCAATATACCCAAATAGCATTTCAACATGTAATCAATATAAAAATTACGAATGAGATAGCTTACATTTACATAGAATCCAGTGTATATTTCACACTTGCAGCCCATCTGGATTCAGACTGGCCACACTGCAAGTGCGGAGGGGCCGCGTGTGGCTGGTGGCTCCTTTGCTGGACCCTGCACTGCGCAGTTCACAGTTCGAGGTTCAATGTCTCCGCAGGCAGAATCCCCACGTGGCAGCCGCCAGCCAGGGGATGTAGGGGCTTCCGGCAGCCCTGGCTTCCCGCGACGGCATAGCAGCGTGTTCACCCGAGCAAGAGGCCTGAGCATGCCGACCCCGGGCTTTCTCGTCCATACATGAGAGCTGCGTGTCTCCTCGAAGGTGTGCGATGAGAACTAAGCAAGTTGCTGAGCCCAAAGTCACAGATGCACACTCAGTGAGTGTCAACTACCATTACCATTATTAGCAGAAGTATGTTCTAAACCTCAATTGCAGATCTCAGA
The DNA here is from genome assembly GCF_041146395.1 of Eulemur rufifrons. Taxonomy (NCBI): domain Eukaryota; kingdom Metazoa; phylum Chordata; class Mammalia; order Primates; family Lemuridae; genus Eulemur; species Eulemur rufifrons. The sequence continues at coordinate 3,820,542 of NC_091010.1, read as the reverse complement.
GACAATGGGTCTGTGCTGTGAGTGATTACCTGCACACGCCGTGGAAGTGCCGGGAGTGCCGTGTGCGGTCACCGGGCCCAGACATTCATTACGTAAACTAAGAAGCCGAGGCCAGAGGGCAGGACAGGGCAGACTCCCCACATCCAGCCTCCTCCTCCTCAAGGACAGGTCTAGGCCTCCGCCGTCATTTCTGCCTACTTTCAAGTGCAGTGAAAACGCTACGACTCCTCTCTCTCTATAGTATAGTATATAATACATGTTATAAGTATATTTTAAAAAGTAACTGTCTTGTGCAGGAAACTTGTCCCACATACCACACACATTACACACACGTGTGGGTGTAGTCTGAAGAGGTGGGTGCTCGGTCGCATTAAAAACAAAAGGTGCAGGAAAGAATAATAGTGTGACATCAGCGCAGAGCAGTGTATGATTAGTATCAGGAAGTCCTTGTTAAGAATGCCGTCTATTATTGGACCAAAGTAGCCTCTCCAGGGACACGGGGAAACCCCGCGACCTGAGACGCTGCGCTGGGACAAGGCACCGCTGAGCACAGCAGAGAAACAAAGCTCCCTCCACCCAGGAGTCGTTCAGAGACAGAGCTCCAGCGCCCGGCTGCTGTCTGAGTCGGGCGTGCGCAGAGCAGATGTCGCAGCCGGAGCCGAGTGCTCCTCTGTGTGCAGCAGCGGGACCTCGGTGCCCAGCCTGGTCAGCAGGACAGGCTTGGAGACCCGGGAGAGGCAACAAAGGGCATCACGTGAAACCGCACAGCAGGGCAAGGGGACGCTGACGCAGTTCCTAGGCTGCACCTCAGGGAAACGTGACAGACTCTGTGTCTCTGCACTTCTGTGAGGCCTGTGACAGGGTGACACGAAGCTTTTTGAGCAATTTAAAGATAAAAGCCTTAATAGTTGGTCAATCTTTCACAAAAGGGAGTGATGGACGTCACGCGAGGGAGCTCTGCAGCGCGCTGGATGAATGTGAAGATGGCTGGTGGTCTTCGGGGAGCAGCAGGCTGTAGAAAGGCTGCCTGTCAGACACACTGGCTGAACCGCCTGGAAGGTGTTTCAGATGCACTGCACATGCAAAAACGTCAGCGTCCGTGCCATCTGGATAAATGAGAATTACGGACATCATAAGCCAGGGTGAAAGTTAATACGGAAATTGTGGCAATATGTCCTTCCGTTGAACAGCAATAATAGCAACTGCCTGGCACACAGCAGGCATTAAATGTTTGCTGGCTGGATTCGTGGATGGGATTAATTAGTAGAATATATACAAATGAATTAAAATTGAACATAAACTCAAAGTGTACCAGAAATGTGAAGATTCTGGCACACCAACTGCTGTCACCTCTGGCCGCATCCCAAGGCCAGCAGCTAGACCCCGACAGGGGACATCTCGCCTTGTGCACTGGTGGGACCCTGCCTACAGGGTCAGGTGTGCTTCTGGGCACCACAGTGAAGAGGGAGTTTGAGACGTGCACTGTGCCTGCAAGTGAGTGGTCCAAATGGCGACGCTACCTCGTACCACAGTGGAGGGAGAACTTGGGAAGGAGGTTCAGGCAGAGGAGAAGCAGTGGGGCTATGTGGTGGCTGTTTAAATGCCTGAAGAGTTGTCATGAAAAGCAGAGCTGACCTTGTCAGGGTGACATGGAGGGCAGGCGTGAGATAATGGAGTGAGTGACCAAGGGCTCAACATAAGGAAGCTATTTCCAATGGTCAGCGTTGACAGCAGTGGAATGGACTGCTAATGAGCTCCCCGTCACTGCGCGTGTGCAAGCAGAGGCTGAGGGGCTACTTTCTGTGGACGGTATAAGGTGACTCACACGTGTTTTGCCCAGGGTTTAGACGGGCAGCCACGGGCGGCCAGGCACAGCCAGCAGAGGGCGCTGTCTCGGCCACGGCAGGCCAGCTGCCCATGCCTGGGCTGGTGCTGTTAACAGCGGGAGGTGGTGGGGTGTGGTGGATGGGAAAGCAGCTGGCAAGGGCCTGGCCACTGGTCTGGCAGGAAGGTGACAAAGCAGCCAGGGCACGGGGAGAAGAAACATGCTCACCTGAGCCACCAGCACACATGCAAAGCCCTGCAGGTGGCCGGCAGCCACGCCCAGTGATGGGGAGGGAGGGGGCGGGCTGTGACCGCACGGCGGCCGCTCGGCTCCAGCCAGCTCTTCTCCCTTTCTCTGTCCCGTGTGTCAGGGGCGCTGGCGGAGCCACAGCCCGCGTGCGTCTCACGTTTCCACTTTGTGCTCGGGGTCTCCATCCCCCGCCTCCCCTGCGGGGCCTGTGCACACCCACCCGCCCTTCTCCCACGGCGGACACCGCGGGGGGTCGCTCCCTCAGCCTGGGGAAGCAGCTGCTCAGAAACGAGCCGTGCACGGCCCTGCGCGTCTGCCGCTAAGTGACAAAGAGAAGCCCAAGCGGCCTTGGATACAAAAACATCTTCTTGGTGCCAAATCCCCCTGGTTTCCACAGTGGCTTTTCACCTTCACGCGCCGTCTCGCAGACGTTCCTCTGCAGGTTTCCGTGGGTGGACTCAGCTGGGCCACAGCTGGACGTTGTGGCAGACCCCGTGTCTCCGCCCGCAGGCTTGGCCAGTTCCGTTGTCTGGGGTGGCTGCCCCACAGTAGAAAAAGGGACAAGAGGAACCAACCACCACACCCCACCTTCCTGGGCCAAACCCGTGGTCTCTCTCAGTCACACCAGGAGGCCAAGCTTTCACAGAGATGTCGGGACACTGCCTGGGCACGTTTGAGCTTTGTGAAACAGGGACATCCCTGCTGTCCTCCTGCCCAAACCGCGCCCCCAACATTGCCACAGGGAAGCTTCTGTCAGCAGGCCAACCTGGGGGACCCCAGCTTATGGAAGGGGCAGGCAGCTCCGGCTTTCATCTGCGGACTGAGCTTGGCCGTGAACAGGCTACACCAAGCAGAGTGAGTCCAGGACCAGGAGGCTGGGGGAGGGGCGTGCTGAAATCCCCCTGGCGCTTTCACCTGCTGGGGCCGGGGGAGCAGGCTGGCACTTGCTCTCTCTCTCTCTTTCTCTCTCCGTCTCCATCTCTATCTCTACCTCTGGCTTTCTGAGATGCTTACTTTTATATGTCAACTAGGCTGAGCTAAGGGATGCCCAGATAGCTGGTACAATATTATTTCTGGCTGTGTCTGTGCGGGTGTCTCTGGAAGAGATAAGCATTGGAGTCAGTAGACTGGGTATAGAAGGTCCGTCCTCACCAATGTGGGAGGGCGTCACCAATCCACTGAGGGCCTGAACAGAACGAAAGGCAGAGGAAGCGTGAGCTCTCTCCCTTCTGGAACTGGGACACCCATCCTCTCCCGCTCTCCCACGTGGGAGCTCCAGTTCTCAGGACTTTGGACTCTGGGACTTACACGGCACCCGCCCCACCCCTTCCCAAGTTCCAGCCTTTAGGTCAGGACCGAATCACAGCACCAGCTTCCGGCTGGCAGAAGGCATGTCTGGAACTTCTCAGCATCCGTAACTGAGTGAGCAAATTCCCACAATAACCCGCTCGTGTGTCTATAGATCCGTCTCTGTAAGACCCTATTGGTTCTGTTTCTCTGGAGAACCCTAATTCGTATTCTCCACCCCCCCCTCCACTTTAATATAAAACCACATGGATTATTCTTCTACAGCCACTCTGACTCTTTGGGCCATGTGATGTTTTCAGTGTGTAAATCGTCTGTCTATGATTAAAAGAGGCCACAGTTCGTTAGACTTTGCTTGTTACAAAACTCACTTTAGTTCACGTTTCGAGGCAGCCAGCAACACGACACCCACTTGTACCTCACGGAGCGGCACAACTGTTTGTCTCACCATCCCGACCGATGGCAGAGCCGTGTAAACTGGAGCGGGGCCCAGGGGAGGGGCGGCCCGCGAGAGGGCGCCAGGGCAGGCCTCCAAGGCCAGCCGCCTGCAGACCAGGGTGGGGGCATTAATCAAAACCCAAACCGTCCACACGGCTTCCATCATAACAAGCAATCCCTGACTGTGACACTTGATTCTTGGAGGAAAAAAGAGAGCAAACAAATCACCCAGCTGCAAAATTATACAAAATATTAAGTAAACAGTTTGGAAGATTTCTGCCAACCATCCACTGGGAAAAGGAAGAGGGATGATGGGTCCCAGATTTTTTTTAAACAGCTAAGTGATCTTGTATGCATTTTTGTTGTGAAAATTCGCCAAGCCAAGTAGGCTGTCACTCTGCTTCCCTGTTCAAGATTGAGACCTTTACTATTAGGTTGTAAGTACGAAATGTCCCATTTCCTTAAGTACTAAGTTTGATGGTTCATATCTCTGATATTTCACTTTAACACTTCTTGTTTTATTTTTATCATGAAGGTACATCCTCAGTCTTTCAAACACATGTTTTGGCTTGTGATTATCTTTCAAAATTGTTGTAGACCAATTTTTGTGAAGCATGGATAAGTAAAAAATTCATGTTATTTTTTAATGTGAGTTTTGTCATGGAATCAGTGCAGTGCAGACAGCTTGAACTATAAACAATGTGTTTGGGAAGGATGTGGCTAATGAATGCACAGAACATCGATGGTTTGAGAAGTTTCATTCTGGTGATTTTAATCTTGAAAATGAGCCACGTGGGCGACCTGAGACCAAGGTGGATGATGAGCTGAAAGCTGTAGTGGAAGTGAATCCTTGTTAGCCTACGTGTGAATTAGCAGCAAGGTTTGACGTTACTATTCCAACAATATTGGACCATTAGAAACAAATCATTAAAGTAAAGCATCTGGATAGATGGGTTCTCCATGAATTAAATGAGCATCAGAAGAGAAATCGTCTCGAAGCTCACCTTTCTTTGCTGTCAAAACATAAAGTCAAACTATTTCTACACGTATTGTTACATGTGATGAAAAATGGATTCTTTTTCACAATCGCAAGCATTCGGCACAATGGTTGGATAAAGATGAAGTGCCAAAACACAGTCCAAAACTGAATATTCATCAAAAAAGGCTAATGGTGTCTGTTTGGTGGTCCAGCGCTGGTATTATCCACTACAGCTTCATGAAACCTGGTCAATAAATTACAGTGAATGTCTCCTGCAGCCAGTTGGATGAAATGATGAGGATGCTTGTGAGTAAGCAGCCGAGATTGGTCAATAGAAATGGGCCAATCCTCTCCCAAGACCACATGTTGCAAAAAAGAATGCTCCTCAAACTAAAGCAGCTGGACTTGTCACCTCTCTGTCATCCACTGTATTCACCAGAGCCTGCAACAACTGACTATCACTTCTTCCAGGCTTTGGACCACTTCTTGCAAGGATAAATATTCAATGCTCAACAAGCTGTGGGAAACGCCTTTTACGATTTCATCACCACTCACTCTCCAGGTTTCTTTGCTGCTGGCATAAACCAGCTACCGTTAAGATGGCAAAACTACGTTGATAGTTTAGGCTCATACTTTCATTAATTGTACTGCTTCTTGTTTGAGATATAATAGACTACATTTTTGATTCGATGTCAGACATTTCATATTAATGACCTAATATTTCCTATTTCTAGGTTTTACCATATTGCCAGGTGATTGACTGAAACCATTATTAACATTATATTGGTAGCAATCAAATTATCAGCCTGGATGCTGAAGCTTAGTGGGGCCAGCTGCTTAGAGACCCAAAACACCGGGGTGGGGAGTTATCTCGTGCTAATCAAAAACACACAAAGTTCATATATAACCAAAGTATCAATTATTAACAACATCTGAGCTGTCTCATGCTCCCACGGGCAGGACTGGCATGTTCTCTTCATCTGGGCTGGCCAAACGCAGACGAGACATTGCCTACCGTGCAGGATGTGGGACCGGAGGGCTACTCAGTCTTGGGAGTGCACTTCCCAGGGGATGGGCCATGAATGCTGTTCTGCTCTGAGGCAGATGAGGGCACGATGGGAAATGCTGGAAGAACAACAGAAGTATAAACAGAAGATCCTGCCAACACCCGTCAGTGAGGGTCAGTGAGCTAATGGGCCTCGGGACCACTTGCCAAGGTGGCAACATTAAGCAATCAGTGCTTTTTTTTAATATCATTTTTCTGTTGCAGGTAATGGACACTGGTTTTTTTTTTTTTATTTTTCTTTTTTTGTCAGGAGAAACTATTTCAAAATATGTATTCACCATGTCTTTTACTTTCTCTGTTCTGTTGCTCGGGCATCTCAGGGTGTTGCCGACCCTGGAGGGACTGCCCTCTCGGGGCTGGCCGGTCCCGAGAGATGGTGATGGTGGCCCACGAGCGCCTTTCCATGCAGACCGGCCAATCCAGAGCCCTCTCACCCTCAGGGCCACTACCCGCCTGCCCTGACCACCCAGGGCCAAGTGCCAGACAGCTCAGGACAGCCCTGTGCCCCACAGCCCACTAAAATTATTCAAAGTGACAGATTCTAAGCCTGCTTACCCTGCCTTGACTGTTCCTTCCCACAAAACCACAATACGGGCTCTTGCCACCGTCGACCCCTCGCTCTGCCTCTGACCAACCCTGGCTTTGCCGTGTGGCCCCCATGGCCTGTGCGCCCCCTTCTCTTGGGCTCTGTGCGTAACAAACTGCCTTCCCAACAGCGGTCGTCTCCTGGTCTGCTGGCCTTGCCAGACCCACGTTAACAAAGCCTGTGTTTTAAAACAAAAGGCTGTGAGCAATCGTGTTCCTGGGAGTCAGGAATGACAAGCATATTATTTATAATTTCTGTAGGGAAATTTCTCTCTAAATGTTCTTTATGAAAAGATAGTATCTCTGTACTAGAAAAACAGAAAATTCATTCTATGTAGTGTTTTAAATTAAGGCAACACACATTCACAAGGCCAAGTCAAATGCAGTGTAAGGAGGAGCTTACGGTACACAGCAACATTTCCAGCCAGACGCCTCTGTAGCCCAAAACCACAAAGAGAGGGTCCTCAGTCTTTCTGCTGACATTGTTCTGAGGGACACACGCACAACTCTAAATAATGTGCTTTATCTCTGTTGATCCATTTATCCACATCCTGTCAGGGATGGAGAAGATCTGGTTCTCTGAAAACCAAATCTTTCCTTCCTCTGTTCTTTGAAATGCTTGAAAATTAGGTTACTTCTAGCACCGCTGTTGGTAATGCCGTAACTTTAATACACTAATCCTTTTTTTCTAGCTCCACCTACTTTCCGCAGACCCTCTTGATGCTCCACTTTGTGAGAAGAGGTCCTCAGCTTCTCAGCACTTGCTTCGCTTTCCCTCTCCCATGCCCTGTTCTGCATCTCTTCTCGGCGGTCCCAGCTTTCCCCAGCTGTTCTCGAACTGGTGCCATTAATGTGATCCAGCCCACACCCTCCTGCTCCAGTTCCAAGTCCAATGTCAGCGTTTGCTGTGGCCAGAAGAGGAGATCCTGAGAAGAGAACCAAGGCCAATTTCCTCGTGTGCCTTTCTCTGTTCTCCTGAGCAACTCACCCAGTTCCCTGAAGCCACGGCTGCCCCATTCGACTCCCGTCACAGATTTAAAACAGGCTGAAGTGGGAACAAAAGAGGCCATGTAGCCAAAGCAACGTAGCAGCCCCGTGCTGCTGTGCGTGGGGAAGGCAAGGCCTTGCTGTGGTCTGCCCTTGGAGAAGGGCGTTTATACTGAAAAACCCTAGGAAGGATTACGGGGGCCTGGAGTTGTTCATTGGTAGCTCCCCGCTTCTTTCTGACTCTTCTCTTCCTCTGCGAACTGCTATCTCTTTTTTTGAACTTCAGTTCTCCTAACTGGGGAAATTTTATAGTTGTTTTTTGCAAATATGCATTGGCAACAAACAAAGCTAACCAAGGCACCTGATGTCTTACACTACTGCCCTGTTCAAAGTGTGACAGTCTCTGGCAGTGACCCCGATGACAAGCAGCAGCTGGCCTGTCTGAGCACCCCTTATGCGACAAGACACCACACTAAGGGATTTGTACCTGTCAGCTCCTTGAACCTTGAGAACTACCTTGGTTTCCCCATTTCACATGTGAGGACCGAGACTTAACGATGATTCGACAACTCGAGGCTGACACCTGCCCAAGGTCACAGCGCAGTTCTGGTGGGGCACATCCCCCCATCCCCTCTAAGGGGGGCTGTTTCCAGCCCACCTGGGCGGAGCCCCTCAATTAGCATAACTTATCTAATAATACTTGGTTTCACATAATTTATTAAAACCGCTTCACCGCAGAGCAAATGATGGGGTAGATGGGGGAGGCATTGGAAGCACTTCCAGGAACCGCGGGCGGCTCTCTGCACGGACCACTCTGGCGGATAATCCAATTAGTTCTCTTCTACCACCTCCTCAGAAAGAGCTAAGCCTCGCGGCAGGGAGGCACCTGGCCCGTGGCTTTTCCAGGAGTGGGAAGAGGGGAGGTGAGGAGCAGGGAAAATAACTCTTGATTATTTAAAATACCTCTATGTCTTAATTTTTTAGTTTATTTGGTGACAGTAATACAAAGATCTGGAATAATGCCAAGTAGCATGTGCCACACAATAGATGGTTTTTCCTCGTGCATTTTCTGATGCCGTGTTCCTCCTAATATGCTATATACTAAAACGAATTTTTGAATGACTGCGCTGTAGACTCCCTGAGTGCTTTGATCCAGAAAGGTCCAGGCGCCCCCTCTGCAGTGTGTCCCCCACTTCTTGGTATCTCCCAAGGTTTCCCTGAAATCCTGCCTTTAACAGCCACATGGCTGTGGCTTCCTCAGCACAGAACTTATCGTGTCCTCATTGGAGCTGTCAAAAAGTCTAGGGGTTGGCTCACCCACCAGACACTTGGTAGTCTGTCTAGGAGTCCAGGACAGTCCAGGCTCGCCGCCTCCCTCCCTCCCTTCACTGTCCACGCCTCGCCTCCCAGTGCCGGCTCCTGGGCTCCAGCGCTGCCGGTTGGCTGAGTTGGCACCATCCTCCCCTGCTGCTGGCTCCAGCCCAACAGATTTCCAACACAGAGAGATTAATTAGGTCCAGGGAAGCGGGAAGCAGGTGGCTGTGAATGGCATGTCGATCCACTGGCTGTTCTTCCACTATGACAGAATGCAAATGAACACACGCGTTCCCAGCATCTTGGGGACCGTCCTGCCTGATCAGCCCCCGGTGTGGGGACGGTGACTCCAGCGCTGATGGGCATCCAGGTCAGCTACATCTCAAGTCAAGAACAACAGGCAAGTCAGTAAACCAGAGCCAGTGAATCCAAACCAGTGGCCACATGTAATGCTGGGGAGCACAGCCAGGGCTCTGGCCTGAGGGCCTGTCTGTCACTGGCTGGCAAGACGCTGAGTCATCTAGTTTCCAGTAATTAGGCATCTTCTGCTCAAGCAAGGAGTAGCCAGATGCATGTCTGGTGAGGTAAGCTATGAGAACGCCAGCAACGATCACTGATTTGCACTGTGACGTCCAGCTCTAGAAGCACCTCTGTTTATTTCTTTATGTCGTTATGCCTGTATTCATCCATTCAGTCAGTCAGTCGTTCAACGGACCTCTTTTTGAGCTCAGAGGGTGAGGAAAGCACGATGCTAGGTCTCACGTATAGAGGTGGCCCTGGCCATCAGGGACTCCGAGTCCTTGGGGATGATATAAACACAGCACTCGCCACGCACAGGTAAAATGCCACTGCTTTCATCATACCAGGTGCCACGGGAACCCCAGGGGAGGCTCGACAGCTCTGCTTCTGGCCACATGTGTTCATTCAGGCCCGTCCCTGTGCCTGTGTCACGTGTTCTCTGTGCTTCTGGTGGGGCTGCACGGCCTCACTTCACCCAACACTGCGGATCCTCGAGGGACCCCAGGGAGGCGCGAGGTCGTGGCCTGCTTTCCTGTAGCTGGGGGCAGGCCTGTGCATGTCACCTCGCAGGGAGGACCCGAGAATAGCCTGCCACCCTCCTGCCAGGCTGCCCTCAGGAGAGACTCTGCCCACAGCCTCCCGGGGCAGGGGGCCTCACTCCTGTCTCCGGGAAAGATAATTACTCGAGCAAAACTCCACAATATTAGCAGAGCCTATGTCCAGAACACTGCAGTAATTTTAATGCACAGGTGTGTGCTGTGGCACAGAAAAACTCTTCTGGGCTGGATTAAAAACACATTTTGCCGTCTGCTGGAAGACTGTACCCTGAATACTCACATCGCTGAAGAGCTGGGCCTCTCGTCATCGGACTGTGATGAACGCTTTGGGAACTCTTTCAGAGCAGCCAGGGCTCTCGGGAACCAGGTCCCCGGCACACACATTCCTGGCACAGGCCACCAGACCCGAGGCAGCCGCGGGCCAGTGTCGGTGGTGGCTGTGCGCACCAGTGCAGGCTCGGGCAGCCAGGCACTCTTCGTTCTGGGACAGCGTGGGGTGGCTCGTGGCTCCCGGGCACACGGTTCCACAGCGGGGATGGGATCATGTCCTGGTGGCAGGGGGCCACCCTGACCCTCTGCTCTCTCCCTTCTTCTCCCTTTGTTTCAACATTTTCCTCAGATTACAGAATTAGCACATGCCCACTGCTGTGGGCTGCATGGCATCCCCGCCCCAAATTCCTGTACTGAAGCCCTGACCCCCCCGGAACGGCAGAAGGTGGCCGTAGTTGGAGACAGAGCCTTCACAGAGGTAATTAAGCTAAAATCAGTTTGTGAGGTGGGCCCTGACCCAATACGACTGGTAGCCTCATAAAAAGAGAAGATTTGGACACACAAAGAGACACCAGGAATGTGCGTGCACAGGGGACAGGCCACGTGAGGGCACAGGGAGAAGACGGCGCCTATGAGCCAAGGCCAGCGGCCTCGCGGAACCTCCCCGCGATGCCTTCCCCTTGGACTTCCGGCCCCGCTATGCCTTCCCCTTGGACTTCCGGCCTCCACCACTGGGAGGAAATCAATTTCTGCTGTTCAGGACAGGCAGTCTGTGATATTTTGTGATGGAACTCCTGGCAAAGTAATACACCTGCCATGGAAAATGGAAAACATACAGATGTATTAAAATGAGAAAATAATTTTTCTGAATCTCTTCACTCAAAGACAATTTCAGCTAATACTTGAGTGTTTATATTGCATATGTAGACAAATTGGGGGTAGTGGCAGCTAAAGATTGTATTCTATACCCAACTTGACTTCTTATTTTACATCACCTGGTGAGTATTACCTTGTATCAATGGTGGTACATCGTCGTTTAAACAATGGTAACATTTGGGTCATACTTTTCTAGACAGACAGACTCACACACCCTACTTTTTAATCATATTATACATACTATTCTTTAACCAGATTCCTTTATTTTGGAGTCATTATGGATGCATTTCCATGTTAGTAAATGTAGATTTGAGTCATATGCAAATTTTTGTATAATATTTTATAGAACAGAGATTACAGGTTCTCCTTAATAATATGTCATTAGCCATTTAAAAATTTTCCTTTCCTTTTTTAGTTAAAAGAAATTAAAAAGCACTGTGAGGGTTACCTGGCCACGTAGGTGTGCACAGAATTCTGTCCCTAGAACGGCTGCCGAGGCGGAATCCCTGCGGCAGGGCCGCCGGTGGCTCCTATCCCCGCCCTGGCCCTGCAGGCCCTGCTAACACTCTCTTCCTGGGGGCAGTTTATGAGCAGGAATGTCCACAGTTCTTGTGACGATTTAACAACCTTCTTCACCTAGCTGATTTGGGCCTATAAATTATATCTCATTGAGGCTGTTCCCATATTTATTGGTCATTTGCATTTCACTTTCTTTGAATCGCCTGTTTGTATTCTCTCCCTGCTTTTATAAGTCCGTGGGTTCACCTTTTCTTACCATTTTATAAGAACTTTTTATGTAATAGCAGTATTGATCCTTCTATATGTTTTTAGCAGTTCCCTTCCTACCCAACCTTTCCTCAGTTTTTCTTATCTCTTGGCTTGGTAAGTGGCAGGTTTTTGTTTCATTTCAAAGCACGTGTTAATTTTTTTATGAATTAACATCTATTCATCTTTTTCTTATATCGCTTTGGGATTTTGGTTGCATGCTTAGAAAGAATTTTCACACTCAGATACTCATCCAACTTTTTACTGTATTTTTTATTTTACTGTCCCTATGATTTCTTCTTGTTAAACATTACAATAGTGAGCCCATCTGGAATCCTTTTCGGTGTGAGGTATGGGGCAGAATACAACGCTGTTTTCCCCTAGGATGGTTAGCAGCTTGTCGCAGCACGTTCCGGCCAGTCGGTCCTCTGCCCGCAGAGCTGAGCCGTCTGTGCGTGTGCGCGTGCGCGGGTGCGCCGGGCGGCGCGAGGCCTTGGGAGGCAGCCTGTCCCGCACCCCGGCCTCCGCTCCTGTCCCGCACCCCCGCCTCCGCTCCTGTCCCGCACCCCCGCCTCCGCTCCTGTCCCGCACCCCCGCGGCGCCTACACTAGTCCAGTCACTCCTGCAGACGGGCCTGGGACGGGAACTGGCGTTTTGTTGTATTCATGGGTTACTCTGCAGAGAGCTATAATAGTGTTATCTAAAGACAACATTTTCTTTCTTTCTTCCGATATTTATATAATTTATTTATCTCTTGTTCCCCCTTGGAGTTGTTAGAACACTGCTGCGTGGCAGCTGAGGTGTCATGCTGAGAGGGGACATTCCTATTTTACTCCCAGTCTTGCCATGGGTCCCTCTTGGTGCCTGTCCCCTCCAAACCTCACGTTGAAATGGGGTCCCCAATGCTGGAGGTGGAGCCTAGTTTGGGCTGTGGGGGCGAATGAGTGGGTTCTCCCTCCGTTAGTCCCCAGAGAACTGACTGTCCAAAAGAGCCTGGCACCCCCTGCCCTCTCCCTCTTGCTTCCTCTCTTGCCCCGCGGTGCCTGCCCTGCCGCCCTGCCCCTTCTGCCGCGGGTGGGGACTACCCGAGCCCCTCACCAGGGGCAGAGGCTGGCGCCCTGCTTCTTGAACAGCCTGCAGAACCGTGAGGCAAATAAACCTCTTTTCTTTATAAATCACATGGCCTCAGGTATTCCTTTGTAGCAATGCAAACAGACTGAGACAACCACAAAGTATAATGCTGGCTGAGTATTCCTGACAGCTACTCTCCGTAATGTGGAGTAAATACGATTAGGAGCCGTTGTTGAATTTTATGATCTGCTACTTAAGCAATTCATGAGATAATTACTTGGATTTTCTCCTTTAATAAATTGTTGTTACAAATTATATTAACATATTTCATGCTAATAAATTATTTCCACATTCCTAGAAATAAAACTGGCTAGTACATGATGTGTTATTCTTTGAATTTATTCCTGGGTTTAATGTGAAAATATTTTATTAATAAATACTACATCTATACTCATAAATGCAGTTGTTCTATGGATGTCTTTTTATTATCTTTGTTAAGTTCAGGCTTAAATGTGATGCTTTCTTTACATAATTGATTTGAGATAACTTCTAAATTTTATATGCTTTGGGACCTTAGAAATACTATCAAATTTATTCCACCAAGGTCTGATAAAATCACCTATAACCTGGATTGTTTACATGGGATCTGGAGCAGGGTGAGCAGTAACATGCATTTTAAAAACCTCCCTAAATGTGAGGTCCTTTGATAGAAAGAGCAGTTTTACTTTCATGGGGATAAAAATTTTTGTTATCCTTTTGTCATTACTTCCTAATTTTATTACATTATGGTCAGAGAATAAGGCTTACAGAATTTCTGCTGTATTTAAAATTGAGCTTATGAAGTTTCTTAGGCTTAGTTCATTATCAATATTTATAAATGTTGAATTAATACATTTCTATTTTAAAAGGATGTGCTTTATGTCATTGTGTTTTATGATGTTTTCTTCGTAGCTAGCATGTCAAGTTTGTTAAATATATTATTCAGGCCTTCTATGCCCTTTTTAAAAATTTCTTTGAGCTGCAAAATTCTTTGCAATGTGTTAAAACTTTTCAACAGCAAACAATTTTATCAAGCTTTTATATGTTTCATATTTTTGCATTATTTCTTCTGTGACTAGTATTTGAAATGCAAGTGTTCATGACTATAATGTCTTAATTGTGGATTGTATATTTTATTAATTAAAATGATCTTTTGCTCCATTTACTATTTTTAGCCTTTCTTTCTATATTTGATATTAATGTTCCCTCCCTTGCTTTGTTTATATTTGATTTGTCTGCTAGAGTCTTGCCTACCTACTGGGTGTTATAGTATGGAGCTTTCTGCTTTATTTTACTTTAGATATATCTAGGTTTGGGTTTTTGAAGCACTCCAAGATGCTTAGTCTTTGGGTAGGGAAGTTTAGCCCACTTACTTGTTGGATGTCTCGTGATAACTGAAACATTCAGTAACATTCTTGTTATTTCATCTTTTACACTTACCACATTTCTATTATTTCCTATTATATCTTTTCTTTTTCCAGTGAGTCAATCTAGTAATATTTTTCCCTTTTTTTGTTCAGTATTTGCCAAGTTGCATATCCAGTTTCTCTTTTCCAGTGGTACCTTTCAGGTTTTAAAAACAAAATACAACACAAAAACAATATTGACCTCATATTTGGCTATAATTGTAAAAAATGAAGTAGTTTCCATGAAACAGGTTCTGGAAGAGAAAGACAGATCTCGTCTTTCCCTCCCTCCTCCTCCCTGACCACATCAGATTTGGATGGCCCAGAGCTGGAATGGCCAGGGGAAGTCTGAATTTGCCCTTTACTGAAGGAAAATTAGTTCAGTGTGACTTTGTGCCACAGAGACCCTATGCAAGAAAGAAAAATGAAGAGCTCAGCACATGTCAATAAAAAACTATTATTTGGGGGGATGAGGTGACTACGCTTGAATAGTGTGTTTCTTTTAGAACTATTTTTTTCTTCTTTTACTTGATATAGGTTTGAACTGAGCTATTTATGAAAGCTATTCGTTGTCACAAGGGTGTGGTATGTGATATATGTGTTTGTGGTTGTAGATGGTGCATGTTGGGTCTTTGGAATGTGTACTTTGTGATGTGTATGTCGTTTGTGCCCATGTATGTGTTATGTATATGCAGTGTGTGTGTAAACGTGTAGTATGTTTGTGGTGTATATATCTATGTGTGTGGTGTGTGTCTGTCTGTAATGGGGGTGGTGTGTGTGTCTGTGTGAGTTATGTGTAGTGATATGTGGTATGTGGAAATATGATGTGACATTTATGTTGGCAAGTGTGCGTGCCTGTGATGTGTATGCAGCATGTCTAGTGTGATATGTTCAGCATGTATGTATATATGTGGTATGTCTGTATGTGTTTGCATGTGATGCCATGTATGTGTGCATAGCATATATAGTATGATATGTGTGTATGGTATGGTGTGTGTGTGATATGTGCATATGGTGTGGTGTGTCTGATGTGTATGTGGTGTGAGGTGTGTCTAGTGTGTGTGTATGACATCACATGCAGTAGCCTGTGTGGTGTATGTGGGTGTATCTGTGGCTGACGTGGTTGTGTTTATGACATGCCCTGTGTGTATGGTACATAGAACACGGTGTGCCAATGGTGTGCTGTGTGGTGTGTCTGTGTGTGATGTGGGGTGTGTGTGGCCTGTGTCACTGTGTGACGTGCTAGGTATGTGTGAGGTGTCATGTGCAGCAGCATGTGCGGTGCGGGGCAGTGTGTGGCGCGTGTGGGTGTGTTTGTGAGTAACGTGGTGCGTGCGTGCCTGTGTGGTATGTGTAGCATATGTGTTCCAACCTTGTGCTGGAAGCTGGCAGGAAGGATAAGATGCATTTCACTCCACATGGGGCGGGTCCTGCCGGCGACCAGGCCGAGAGGGCTGAAATCCAGCCAGGCCCCTGTCCTCCCAGGCCCAACAAGAGGCCTTCTTTCAGAAAGGGCACACAAAGCCCTCAGACTTGGGGAAATGCACTGGAGAAATGGTGTATAATGAATTGCACCAGGAGTTGATTGGGGCCCTTCTGAAAATAGAGGCAAAAACCAAAGTGTTCTTTCAATGCGCTCTCTCAGCAATCAACACAGAAGTCTCTGTGACCGGACGTGCAAGCACTCGGTTCTGCAGCGACACCGGCTGGGTGTGCTCTGGTTCCATTGCATCCTGACACTGTCTAGCCGGAGGCCTCATCAGGTCCACAGGGCGAGGGCTCGGTCCCACAGCACTGCCCCCTGCAGACGCCGATCACCAGCCCCAGGGTATTTACCTGCGTCTGACCCACTGACCAGAAAACAGCGTCCCCACCACCCTCCTCAGATTTGCCTGCTTTGCTAGAGCAGCTCAAAGCACTCAGGAGAACAACCGCATTTCCCGGTTTATTGTGCAGGACAGCACAAAGGATACGGATGACGAGATGCATAGGAAGGGCGACGTGGGGGACAGGCACAGAGCTTCCCTGCCCTCTGCGGGCACCACCCCCCAGGACCTTCCCTGTGTTCTGCTATCCAGAACTTTAAACACTGTCCTTTTGGGGTTTTATGGAGGCTTCATTACATGTACATGATTGATTACACCATTGGCTATTGGTAATCAATTCTACCTTCAGTCCCTCTCACCTCCCTGGAGGTTGGGAGGGGGGCTGAAAGTCTTAACCCTCTAAGCCTGCTTTGGTCTTTCTGGGACCGACCCCATCCTGACGCTGCCCAGGGGCTGCCAGCCGCCAGTTGACTTGTTAGCATGCAGAGGACACTCGTGGCTCCGGGAGATCCCCAGGACTTCTGGAGCTGTATGTCAGGAGTTGCTTCTCTGAGGGTCTCTCTTGTTAGGTGCACACAGCCCCAGTGTGCTGACTCCCACCAAAGCCAAGAGATTTCACAATGACTCAGGCACCGACTGTACTTGCTCGAATTCACAGTTTGCTGTGAGGCCTTCACACACCATCAACCATGCAATTAACATTCAACGCACGGGCAGCCGTGAAAGGGGTTAACGAGCCATAGCGGTGGCTCAAGAGAGCAAGCGACAGGCTGGCAGATGAGTTGAGGAGCGGGTCCAGGAGCCCCTCGAGGGGAGTGTGGCTGCTTCCCTCGGGCAGAGCCCCCATTGGTCGTGGCCAAGTTAGAGAAGCCTCAGAGTTCACACGGGGCCGGGAGCCTGTGGCCCCTGGGACCAGCCCTGTCCTTGCTGCTTTCACGATCCTGCCAGGTGTGCGTTCTCATTGTCTCAGCCACACTTCACTGTCTGTTGCTCCTTTCGGGTCTCAGGGGGTGCCAGGCAGCAGCAGGTGTTATCTTACCACCTCGGGCCATTACAGATGTGCTTATCAATTTGAGGGGTAAACAGCTTCACTGTGGGCTCAATGCTACTTGACATGAGTGAGTCCAGCTTGAGACATCAGGATCACAAGGTACTATGACAATGCGTTGTTAGGCCATCCCATCGCAGTGTGACTGTCACTTACACAAGCCCAGACGGTAGAGCCTACTGCACACCTAGGCTGTGCGGTGCAGCCTGGTGCTTCTGGGCTACACACCTGCACAGCATGTCACTGTGCGCACACTGTGGCAACTGGAACACAGTGGTAAGGATCTGTGTATCCAAACATAACTAAACAGAAAAGGTACAGTGGAAATATGGTATAAAAGGTAAAAAATGGTACACATATATAGGGCAACTCTATTCTAATCTTGTGGGACCACTATAGTATATGTGGTCAGTCTGTCATTGACTGAATCATCATTGTGTGGCACACAACTATGTATTTTTCACAATATCACAGCCCCACGTCCAGGTCTTGTGAGTTAATGGTGAACTTGTTTGTTTTCTGAGGATAGTGGAATTCCTTCCTGTCGATTATGACAAAGATGGCAGATGCAAGACACACAGGGTGGCCTCAGCGGACAGGACCAGGGCCTGATTGTGGGGGGCTGGATACACACTGCAAGGGGGAAGAGTACAAGGACTCGCCTTCTCCCTGGGGCCAGGAGGGCAGAGGCAGCCGGGGGGACAGGGCGCCCATGCTGGGCGCAGGTGAAAGATCTCCCTGCAGACTCAGTCTCCAGCGTTACTCGGTTGGCTGGTCTGTTCCATGCTCGCTTCTCTCTCATGAGCCTTGACACCTCAAACACCACCAACATGGCTCAACAGCAGAAAGGAGAGCCTTACTGGTGACACAGCTTTGCAAACCAGGAAGAGTGGACAGTCTCCAGTGTGGACTGACGGTGCTCTGCCTTTGAAAAGGGAAAGGGCAGGTTGGGTTTTATGCCTCACAGGTCCGGATTACACAGTAGAGTCCCCCGTATTCAGCAGGCTGGGGGGCAGCTGTATGTACTTATGAGGGCAGTCTAGTGCATGCGCAACGGGTAAACACGTGTGCAACACACGTCCGTGTTCACGTTGGGTCAGGGTTTTGGCATTACAATGAGGTGGCATTTGGCTCCTTACATCAAAAGGTGACCTGCAGGACACAAAGACAGGCTGTGCGCCGCCTCTGCAAGCTGGCTGGGACTGGCTTAAGGTCTGCGGTTGCTTAACAGGGAAGAATGTCTGTAAGGCTGGTCCTCTGTCCAGTCAGAGCTGCAGGGCCTGGTTGTACATCAGAGTTAGAAGGGGTCTGACAGTCTGATAGCTCCTATTGTTAGGGAGTTTAGCAAGAGTGTGGTTTTTCTTGTAGCCATAGGAATTTAGGAAGTTGCCATGCCAGCGAGCCCTGCACCCTGCACCTGTAGGTAATTTTGTTTCCTTAACCTTAGGGTCTGTCTTAGTTGATGAAGAGGCATCTTTTTGGTCTCTCAGATCCCAACCTCAAGCCTTCAGGAATCCAGGTTTAGTTTGGCCAGGGGGCACCAGCGACAGATCAACGTCCGTCTTGGGGCCGTGTGAAAGGCCTCTGTGTGCCCGCACATCTCTGCAGGGCCAGCTCCAGCAGGCCGCATTCTTTCAAGGGGCACCGAGGCAGAGGCGGACGCAGCAGGGGAGCTGCACGTCACGCCTGGGCCAGGCCGGGACCCGGCGAGGGCAGCCCCACCTCGAGGAGCACCCGGGACGCCCGGCTCGGCCCGGTGGGAGCAGTGGAGCAGCTCTTCCAGCCTGTCCTCTTGCCTCTGACATTTGCTCTCCTAATTTCCATCACTTGCAAAACAGTCATATGAATATGCTATTTTTGAATATATAATTTTTGAACTATTCTAAATTACACACCAAGTAAAAGCTCCATGGGATACCGCTGTCCTCAGACCCCCTCTAACCCTGGCCGCCATCCTCGAGTGTTATCAAGGTGATAATTACCCTTTCATATAAATTTTCACATGCAAAAATATGCAGTTTTCTTTTCTTAACATATTTAGCACCATATCACACATTCTCTTTAAATTTGTTTCTCCACTTATGCCACAGAGGCATTTTCAGCTCAGACCGTAGAGAGGCACTTAATCTTTGCCAACAGCTGTGTGGCCGTGCACAGCACAAACACGCCGCGGCTCCGTGTGACACTGTCTCTGCTGGTGACATTTGGAATATTTCCTCTTTATTCCGTCTTAAACAATGCTGACCGAACACTGATATGCACATCCCTTTGTGTGGGTACGTAGTGTTTCTCTACGATGGCTGGATAATACTTCTTTAAAATATCAGGATAAGAAAGGTACTTTTAAAATTTAACAGCGAACGCCATATTTCTCAGCAGAAGGTTTTACCAATTGATACTCCTCCCACCAATCCTACCCTTGTCACTGCCAACTTCTTCTTAATTCTCACAGCTCTGACGGGCCAACCGTGGTGGCCCTCGCCGCCAGAGCCTGCGCTTCCCGGCTGGGGAGGCCGTGTGCCTTCGCACTCCCTGGGGGCTGGGTGCCCTTCCCGGGGCCGTCCACTCGCACCTCCTGCCAGCTTGTGGTCATTCGCTTTCCTATTGCTTTCGTCACATAAGAGATGACGATTTTGATGTCACCAAATTTATCAAAGTTTTCTTTATAGCTGGATGTTCAATGGACTCTTTTAATCTAAATGATTTTCTCCCCTTTAGCTTTGGAGAATGTTCTTTTATTATTTATTTTCATATTCTCTCCTCTATGTTTTTACCTTCTGGCATTTATAAGATAAATTTTAGAACTTAGATATCTATTCACATTCTTTAACTTTTAAAATATTATGCCCAACTTTTCCTTTTTGTTCTGTTCAGAAAGAATTTATCTTATTTTTCTATAGTTATGTTCATTTACCATACAACATACTGAGTATATAAGTGTTGTGCTTTTTTATTTATAATATTAATAATAGGTGTGTGCATATATACATACATAATACATATTTCCAGGGGCTGGGATCTATCTTTCTTTCTTTCGTTCCTTCTTTCTTTTCTTTCCTTTATTTCTTTTCTTTTTTGAGACAGAGTCTTACTTTGTTCCCCAGGTTGGAGTGCAGTGGTGTCATCATAGCTCACTTGAACCCCAAGTGAGGCTCCAGTGATCCTCTTGCCTCAGCTTCCAGAGTAGCTGGGACTACAGGCACGTGCCACCATGCCTGGCTTATTTATGTGTGTGTGTGTATATGTATACACGCATACACACAAATATATAGTGGGAGAGAGAGAGAGAGAGAGAGAGAGAGAGTCTGATTACATTGCTCAGGCTGGTCTGGAACTCTTGGCCTCAAGCATCCTCCTGCCTCAGCCTCTCAAAGTGCTGGGATTACAGGCATGAGCCACCGCTCCTGGCCCATTTCTTTTTCATTACAGCCCTACGCTTGCTTCATGGGGATCAATATCATTTCAGATCCCTCTGGGAACGTGAATTATCCCAACGCAAAGTCTCACATGTCCTGCTTGTTGACCTTGGCTCCTCTCTTACCGGTACTGGATTTGCTCACTCACTTGGTGATTCAAGTCCCTGCTCATTTTTGAATCTGGCATCCGCTGTCTGCCAAGACCTCTTTGCTGTGACCAGCAGAGTTGAGATGAGCCAACGGACCAAGTGTGCACTCCCTATTCTCCAGGGTGAGCAGCATCCCAGCTCCTCCTGGCGGGGGGGTGGGGTCCAGATGCTCAGGTTACTACCCCGACTCTTGGGCTCAGGTGCATATCTCACCACCCCATGACGACACAGCAATGGCGTGGGGCATGGGGAGTGTCTGTCCCTCTGACGGGTCCTACTGTGCTGCCCTAATAAACCACCTGGCCATTTCCCCAGACCCATTTCCTGCTTCCTCATTCACCACCTCGGGCTTCAAACACCTGCGGGGCTGTACCTGCCTCTTGCAAAAGTCCTTTCCTATGTGAATTTCACTTAGAGTTTCCTTCTCCATTCTGATCCCATTCACTTTCCATCTTTTGAGAATTTCTCATGGTTTCTAGTTTACTATGGAGACATATTTTTGTTTTTTAGCTCAATTATTGATTTTATGAAGTATCTTTTCTGTAATTTTCAGGATTTGGAGTGGAGGTGGAAGCAGGACAGTATGTAGTTTACCATCCATCTAATTTCTCTCATATCTGTCTCTTTAAACTGTGTTCTGAGTTCATTTCTGGGAGCAGGACTGCTGAATCTATTTCCGCAGTGCCCATTCTGCGGTAAGAGGCTTTACTGATCTAGCAACTTTTTGTTTAATGGTATAGAACAGATTTATCTCTAATCTCTCTCCTTCCCCTCAGGTTGCTTGCTCTGTGTGACAGTCACGTTAGGGCAATAAACTGGTTCTTAAATATTTATAAATCAAAGCAGGTTGAAGGGACATAGAGCTTACCTACACTGGCAAAGCCAAACAGGATTCAAATAACTATCCATGGAATTGGGTCAAATAAAAGCAGCTAGCACTGAGGACAGCCGATGCGTTGTTGGGGGCACAGAGGACAGAAGTTTGCACGGACCTGTTGGCAGGATACCAGCAGCCCCCGCCCAGCATGACGGCTCCTGCCTGCACAAGCTCCGCGGCTCGTTAAGCACCACCACTGCGCATTACTTATTTGCCACAGAATGTGTGTTTGGGAAAGTGGGTTTTGCGGTGGCTAAAGCTGGATCTCTAGGTCAGCAATTCGAAATCGCCTGCTGTTGAAACAGACTGCTTTCCCAACCCTGAGTTTCTGAGTCCAAATGTCCAAATGTCTGGGGTGGGGCTTGAGAGTTGGCATTTCTGACAAATTCCAAGGCGATGCTGTCACGGCTGGTCAGGGACACCCTTGGGGAGACACTGAGCAGAGTCTGGCAGACTCGGGGTCGATGTCCAAGTCATCAGGTCTTCACTGCGTGAGCTTGTGCAAGTTCCTGGACCTCAGCGACCCCCAGTGTGTGCCACCAAGGGTCCCCACAGACCTGGCTAGTGGAATCCCCTCACGGGACTGGCCCATGGAGCAAACGAGATTCAGTGTTGCAGTGCACCAAATGTGTTCCCAGGTTCCAGTCAGCACCCCAAATCTAGATACACTCATGGTTTGCTTCAACAAAGTTAAGAATAAATATTTGGAATTTTAAAAATCAATTTCTTCCCACATCCACTTTTTAAATTGTGTTTCAGAATCTGGCCACAGGTAGATAAGAGATTGGATAAGCACCTCCGACCCCCGTTGTTAGCACGTAGCTCCAAACCCATTCATGGAGAAGCCCTTAGCCACGCGCCTAGTAGGCATGATGTTCAATATGTAGCTACTTATGAAGGTGAAGCAAAGACATTACCGTATCACCAGAGGTATGAGCCCTCTCTCTTTATATTTTACATTACTACGTGTGAAACATTACGAGTAGTAGTGTCCTGGGCCTGGTCCCAAAGTGTGTCCCTGCCGGAACCATCGGCATCAGTTGGGAGCATGTTAAAAATGGACATGCTCAACCCCCACTCCAGGTGAACTGAATGGGAAACTGCAGGTGCGGGGTGCCCAGGTGACCGAGGCACGCCCAGCTTTAAGAACCACTGCTCTAGAATGCTCACATTACGAGCAGGGCCGACTGCAGCCTGGCTCCCTGATTTTATAGGTGAGAAACTAATGTCTAGATGAAAACCACTTTCGTCCAGTCACAGGGGGCGCTGGAGGCAGGAGAGGAGGCTGTGTCTCCTGGCTGGGCCTGTGTGGTCTCCCGGCCTGTGTTACTGACCTGCTGAAGCTTGGAGCTTGTCCTCCGGAATCTTCTGCTTGGAGAGACCTAGCAGTGTCATTTGTTTTTAGTGACACTGTGTTTTCACTGTCAGAGCAGCTTTCAGAGAGCTCTACCATCGAGGGTGCCAGGGAGACAGACCTCCGTGGGAGGTCGAGAGGGCCAGCAGCCACAGGAAGGGCCTGGCTTCAAGGCAGATGGCCTGGGGACGGCCACACAGGGCCGGGGTTCCCCAGAGGACGTCAGGAGGTGTGGCACCAAGAATGGACACCAGGGAGGGATGGCACACTTGAACTTCCGGGCTGCCTGTGGCCCTAAGCAGGGAAGTGGCCAACTTAAGGAATTTATTTGTTTGCCATGGGGAGTCAGCCCCTCCAAGACACAAGCTGGTCCTGGCAAGGCGAAAGGAAGCTGGGCTTGCCTGAAGCAAGACTTGATTGTATCAACATGTCTAACGTCTCTCGACTGCTCCTCCTTTGTCTGGGAGATGGCAGAGCTGGGAGCAAACGGCCAATCTTTGCTGCCTGCATTTGAGCGGCACAGGAGGCAGCAGATGTTTCTCCTGTCAGAGTTGCCCTTGGGTGGCAGGTGTGCTCCCCCCGTGCAGGGCAGCACGGCACGGGGAGGTAGGACTCGGCACCTCCTATGCTCAGCACACACACATGCACACGCACACTCCTGCAAGGACCCGCACTACAGCTACAGGCGATGGGAAAGATTAAACAAGTGTGATTTGCATGTGGAAATGTACATGCATTTTGGAATATATCAAATCTTTACATTCTACCTGGTCTCTGTACCAGTTTAAAACTCAATAGGGGAGGATGGGCTCCCGTGTGGCAGGAAGACCGGAGGGTGGTGGAAGAAAGAAGTGAGAGCGGAGGGAACAGAGCACAGGTGGTCCCCACACCCCAGGGGCGAGGCAGTGAACAGTGGGTCGTGACTGGGCAGTGTGGGGCTCCCGCCCTGCCGGAGAGTGCAGTCTCACCTCTTACCTGGGACACGCCCCTCCACCGTGCTGCCACGGGCACAGGGCCCAGAGGACCTCCTGTCCCCCACCCACCGAGCCACCTGCACAGGGTAGGCCTGGGCTCCCAGCATCTTTGTCCTCAGGAGGTCACAGTGGCACATGCCAATTAGCCAAGTTCTTCTGGAGCCACGTGCCATTTCCAGGGAGAGGAGGAAGGGCCGTGGACACCATGAGGAGTGAACTGCGGCAGAGTGAGCGCTGGCTCCTGCTCTGACTCAGCTGAAGACACTCTTGGCAAATCCTGAGTAGCCTCCTAATTGCTACACCCGGTGAAACATTTTCCTCTCTTCCTGCGTCTCTGTGGGCAGCATGTTAACTGCCTCCTTCCTGCCTTCCTTGCCTTCTTTCTCCTCCTGCCTCCCCCATGCCACCTGGCTTTGCCTCCTTTGTAGATTTGTAGTCCTGCTCCTCCGACGGCTCCCCCTGCCCCCCATCGGCTCCCCCTGCCCCCCGACGGCTCCCCCTGCCCCCCATCTTGCATGGATGCCACGCAGTCGCTTCTTCAGCTGCTATGGGAGATGCGGCTCTGGCACACGCGCGAGGAGAGGTGCCATGTTTTAGATGACTTGACTTGAGGCCCAGAGACCCAGCCAAGAAGCACCCAGCCAAGCAGCGACCCCAGCAGTGTGCCTGGCCACGTCCCGGGTGCTGGGTGTGCCAGCAGCAGAGGAGAGTCCCAGAATGTTCTTGTCCTCCTGGCCTGGGCTCCTTGGCTGCATTTAGTGTTTCTATTGATCACCGACAGATGTTCACAGGAGAAAATAGAGAAACAGACACGCGCCCGTCCAGGTAGCACGTACAAAGCATAAACTGCACGACTTTATAGTTTCTGTCACTAGGCTCTTGCTGGAGCAGCCAGAATATAAAAGAAAGTTTTCAAGGAGCCGCTTCTCAACTGGGCTTGAGAAAACAAATGGCTTTGCTGTTGCTTCACCAACACCGCGTTGTCCAGCAGAGTGGCCCCGCATTGCTCAGAAGGAGCCTCTCCAAGGACGCGCCTTCCAGCCCTTGGAAGCCCCGACATTTTGCTCGTCAACGTGCTTTCGGTTATGTTCTTATGAGGCAGGCAGCATTCCACCCCTGTTGTTTCCAAAAGCCACAGCTCAGCATGATTTCCAGAAATCATTTTAATAAAAGACACATGAAAATGTAAAAAACCTCTTTAGCAAGTGTGAAATGAAATTAAAAAACAGTTAACAAAAATACCAAGGCATCTGGTGGGTGAACGTACCATCAGGGGGTAAAGGAGAATCTATGCCCAGTTCCCAGGTGAGATATCAGTTTTCTAGGAGGGACAGAGTAAAGGCTACCTTCTAGAAAGAGTTGCTATAAAGGGGAAGCAAAGAATGCCAAGAAAAACAATACAGCTTGGTTTAATTAGCTGAGCTGAACGCATGTTTCCCTTCTGCCATGGTAGCTAACTAAAGGTTTCTGGCCTGAGTCACTCAATCCTTCCACCCTTTGCTCTTCCCAGTCTCTGTTCAGTCCTGAAATCCTACAGTCCCTTTAGGACTGTCCCCTGTTACACGAGTTGTCCTGGTCTCTTGATGGCCTCGTCTGCTGGGCAAGTGCTCAGGCCTTGGTATTGGGTTTCTGAAGTTCCGCAAAGGCCAGGCTGAAACTCTCTTACGTACTATCAGTGGGGCTGTAAATCGGTGCAAACTTTATGGAGGAAAATGTCATCAAACCTGTCAAAATAAAATATACTCTTTGACCAAGACTCCACTTTTATGAATTAATAATACAGAAACATGTTCTCAAGGATGTAAAGATATACGAACCTGGGATGTATCACAGACTTGTTTGCAAAAGCCCAACTTTCCGTCGAGAGGGGACCCCTGCCACAACTCATACTCAACAGAGCACTGGGGTAAATGGGATAATCTAGGAAATGATACGCTGCTACCGAGGAGACTGCGGTGGATTGATGACGTGAATTGAAATGGAAATCTTTCAGCTGGGTCTTAAGTGAAAATTAAGCTGCAATACAACGTGCATAGTAAACTTACCTGCGTGGAACAGAGTATGTGCCTAGCAATGCAATCTGGATGCTGGCGGAGGTTCTGGGAGCTGGGAAAGGCCGTGAGAGGGTACCGGAGATTCCCACCCTCGGGGCACCGTAACGGGGTGGGTTTCACACCTGCTGCCACTCACGTGACGCATCACGGTGTTTCCAGTCAGTTCCGCTCAGCAGCTTCCACTGGGCCTGTGACCAAGGCCAGAGAGACCTTTGTGTCCTCTTTCCCTGCCGTATCACGTCCCTTTCCTGATGAAATAAACATGCTTCAGGGCAGAGAGGGGAAGACAGGGGGAAGGCAGTGGCTGAAAGAGGGAAGATAGGCCATTTGGGTGAGTTACTCACATTTGTGCTCATTAGTGTTTAGGTTGTTTTTATAAGACTTATTACCACAAAGATTAAATAATGCAGAAAAATGGGTGGGCGGGAGACAAGAATAGAAGCTACCTGCTTTATTAATCCTGTGATCCAGTTCCTGGGCACAGCCACCTTGCGTTTGGTCCTCGGAGGCAGCTGAGAGTGCACAGGCCCGCTCTGCCCTAATCTGGACGCAGGCGGCATTGTGAAGGCCCTTACAAGACACCACAGACAAGGAAGTGAGTTACGACCAACCCGGGGGAGCAATGCTGGTTCCCTGGCGGGACCCCACTAGAGCTTTTACCGGGAGGGTGCCACAGTGGCTGGAGCAGCAAACTTGAGCATGTGCCCGAGCCCGGGAGCAGACCCGTCCTCCTCCGCTGCAGAAGGCCTGGCCCCGGCAGGTGCAGGTGAAGCTGGGAGGCACAGCAGGAAGCAGGTGAGCTCAGAGGCTGCCTCCAGGCCCCTCCATCTAGCGGGGCCTTTCCCCCGACACCTTCCCCCAGAGACACGCAGGCTCTGGCTCTCTTTTGGCCCAGCCTTTGTCACTGGAGCCTTCTGGTGCAGACACAGCCCCACCGGGTCTCAGGACGGCTGAACTCTCGTGTGATCTTGCACTGAGACCTCAGGCCTCCCATTCCCTCCCCGACCCCATGTGCGGGCACACACACACCTGGGGGGCGAGGATAGTTTCAGACTCCCTTCCTAACCACTTCTTCTCCCTGTGAATTCCTGGACATTCCTTTCCTGCCTTTCTTAGTCAGGCACATCACCTGATATCCTCCCGGGGAACTGCCTTTCACGTGTGGTCTGAGGCTTTGGCTTCTCACATGCCTTTGTTTCCAGTTAGATGTCACATTGATCAAATCAGTGTTTCTCCGGGCAAAATATGTTCTCTCCAGTTTTCATGAGACATACCTTCCTCTTGGACAAAAGGCTGTCATTCTGCTATTGTAGGCCAATTTTTATATGTCAACACTAGCTTAGAATCCTAATCCTAACCTTCACACGAACTTTAACCCAGAACTTTCCCTTTCCTCTTTCTGAAGGCATCCTGCAGTGAGATGCTACGCAGCCAGCACAGGAAGTCAGATGGCTTTTCCCTTGCTAGAAAGGAAAGAGCAGCAGATATAATGCTCATTTAAAAACAGAGTCATGAGACGCTATGTTTAGAAGGGTCCTATTTCCTCAGTCTCCTCCCACCCCCCTTGCCTGTGTGTCTCGGTTTCCAGGCCCTGGGCGTGGGGTCTGGGTAGCCCTGCGGCTGTCTGTCTGCACAGCTCGCATGCAGGCTGGGGTGGCCTTCAGAGCTGGCCTGACGACCGCGTCTTGCTGCTCACTCACGCCTTTGCTCAGGTGCACGCAGGCAGCCGGCAGCCTGCACACGCCCTTCCCGGCTGGGTTAAGTGCAGGCGGGGCGGGGCGGGAAGGGCTTCACCCATGCCTTAGTTTCCTGCAGCTGCTGTAACAAATGACCACAGACTCAGCAGCCTCGAACAACAGAACTTTCTTCTCTTACAGTCCCGGAGGCCAGAAGTCTGGAATCGAGGTGTCAGCAGGGCCACACTCGGTCTGCAGGCTCTGGGGAAGGATCCTTCCTGCCTCTCCCAGAGCCCGGAGCTGCCCTAGCATCCCCAGGC
This sequence comes from Eulemur rufifrons, assembly GCF_041146395.1. Classification (NCBI taxonomy): domain Eukaryota; kingdom Metazoa; phylum Chordata; class Mammalia; order Primates; family Lemuridae; genus Eulemur; species Eulemur rufifrons. The sequence continues at coordinate 3,792,597 of NC_091010.1, read as the reverse complement.
CTGTGGCCCGGGCATGTCCCTCCAAAGCCTGCCCTGCCATCGCAGGGCCTTGTCCCCTGTGTAGGTCTGCATCACAGCTCCCTCTGCTCCTCTCTGACAAGGCACATGGTGGCATTAGGGCCACCTGGATGACCCGGGAAAAGTGCATCCTCTTGAAGTCCTTAACTTAATCTCATCTTTTGCTGTATAAGATAATATTCACGGGTCTCAGGGAGTATAGATATATCTTTGGGGGACTATAATTCATCCCCCTGCACCCCTATGGTGTTACAGAGCTGAGGACAGATGTCACATATCAGGTATTGGAGGGGTGTCAGAAGCACGACCCACACAGACAATTGCCCTGCAACAGGCAGGTCTGGCAGGGAGCTGATGCAGGTAAGCGGCGTTGCTCTTGGCCAGGCGCTGAGCCACCTGCCTCAGTTCCACCAGGCAGTTCTGTCTCTTGCATGTGCCTAGCAGGCCAGTTCAAGGTCTGTGTGCTGGGTTTGTCCCCAGACGTCCCTCAGGCCAAAGGCCTGGAGCCCTATTGTGGGGAGTGTGTGGTGGGCAGGAGGGTGCTCTGGTGTGATAGCGAAACACCTGGGCTCACGTCCTGGTCCTGCCGCTTGCTAGGCCTCCGACCTTGGGCCAGACTCCTTGCTGGGGTTTCCTAAGCTGTAAAGGGAACAAGAATAACCTCCGCCTACTAGGATTGTGGTCCGGGTTAAATGATAAAATTCATGCACATTATACCCTAATTCAGCACGACGCCTCCAGGTGTGGACTGAAGGCACAGCCCAGAACAGGGCGTTGTGGACAGGCAGCCGGTTGTCCTACACCTGCTACGGATGGAGCAATCCGGTGGAGGCTCAGCTAGCCACTCTTTTCCAGCTCGGCTCAGGAAGCTCCAGGGACTGAGTGGGCACCTCTTACCTTCCCATCCCTACCCAGCCTGAAAAAGTGGCAAAAATCAGCAGTCTCTGTGCAGAGGGGGAGAAACTTTCCTCCAACAGAAGACAGACGGCCCATGATGTGAGATTTCTTCCCTGTGTTCCTAACACACAAAGAAACCTGCAAAAGAACAGGCCAGAGCAGCGTGTTGCCAGGGACATTGGCACTCCCTTCTGCACGGAGATCTGAGGGGCCAGAGCGCCCAGCAGGAACAGCTCCCTCAGGGCTCAGATTCAGGGATTCCAGGTATTCAGAGCCCTGGATGGGCCCCAAGTGCATGCCCTGTTCCCTCAGCTCTCTTCTCTTGGGATGCCTGACCGCCATACTTGTCATACTTGCTACCCACACCGCCATCATTGTGACAACGCAGCCGCATTCACTCACTCCATGCGGGACACAGCCGGAGACAGGATCTGTCCACCTTCCCCGAGTCGCACCTCCGGCTGTGAACCTTCCAGGACCCCTCTTGGCTGACCCCTCCCCACCCCACAGGCCCTGCACCGCCCCCCGCCACCATCTGCCCCACTCCATGCCACATCCAGTCACAGCTAAGATGAAATGAAACCAAACGGAACTGGTGTGAATAGGCAAAGCCTGCGGGATTGTTACTAAATCCAGCCGGGATCTGTGGCTTATTTATGAACTCATATGGCTTTTCGACTTCTCTGACTTTTGCCAAATTGCTGACATGTTCTTAAATTATCTGGTTTTTGTTTTTCCTTCTTCTCTGCTTCTTGGGAAGATAAAGCCTCAGGCATGTAGCCCTCCTCTGCTCACATCAGGGTCTGGGCCCCGTCACCCACCCAGACCACAGTTACCTCTTCAACTCATCCCTCAGCGCATGTAGCCCTTAGGATCACAGAAAGCAGCAGGTAGAAAATGTGGAAATTAAGGAACTTTTCAGGCAGCATTTGTGCTTTTGCAAGATGCTCTCTAATGGTCCAAGCAGATCTAGAAAATTCCCAGCTGCTTCAAGGACTGACCTGATAGCAAATGTTGAAGACTGGTTAATCCAAAAGCCAGGAGTTTTATGGCACAGAAATGGAATGTAGCTCTGGAGACAGTGAGATTTGTCCTGTTAAAAATGTCCGGAAAGATTGTGCCTGCAGGCTGTCATCTGAACTCCACCCGCGTGTCCCTCTCTCCTGCCGCATCTGGAAGATGCTAACTAACGCGTCCCAAATTTAGCACTCCTGCAAGGTTCAGACTGGGGCTGATTAACACATTGTAACTTTCAAATTAAAGACAGGAATGCTCCATCCTCATCCTGCTTCTACACAATTACTCTGTAGATTGCTCGCAAGGGAATATCAAAAGTGGGAAAAAAGCACCAACCTCCTGCATTGTAGCTGGGATTGTCACTTCCTAAAAGAAATCTCTCACTTGCCTTACCTAAGCCTGTAGTCATCCTGCATGAATTCACTCAGGACCCTAGGGGCCTTGGCCATTGTTCGTCTCAGCGTTGAGTGTCATCGTGGCCCCACGGCACTCACTGCAGGCCTGTGCTGCTTTAAAAGAGTTCCCCAAATCTTGGGCACTCCCTTCAAAAGGTGGACTCTTAGGGGGGCTTAATGGGGGCTGATTTAGTGACTCACCTCTGACAAATAGAAAAAAGGCAGAGGTAATGGGGTAACACTTCAGAGAATGAGTTTATTAGTTTGCTATTGCTGCGTGATGAATTACTAGGAACTCATTCTAAACTTTGCGAATTTATTGCCTCACAGTTCTGTGTATCAGGAGTGCAGGCACAGTAGGAGTGGGCCTTCTGCCCAGGGTCTCACAAGGCTGGAGTCAAGGTGCTGGCAAGACTGAGATCTCAGCTGAGGCCTGGGGTCCTTTTCCAAGCTCATGCAGGTTGTTGACAGAATGCAGGTCCTTAAGATTGTAGGACTGAGGTCCCTGTTATCTTGCTTGCTGTTGGCTATAGACATTCTCAGCTCCTAGAGGCTATTCTTGGGGCCTTGACATCTGGGCTCCTCTGTAGTATGGCACTTTACTCACTCAAGGTCAGCAGAAACATCCTTGGCTTCAAATCTCTCCGATCTATTTTAAGAGATCACCTGATAAGATCAGTCCCACCCAGTATAGTCTCCCCTCTGATTGACTCAAAGTCAACTGGCCAGAAATCTTAATTATAGCACCCTTTCTGCTATATACCATAATCATGGAAGTGAGAGCCCAGCATATGTATAAATCCAGCTCACAATCTGTATGTGTATGGGGGGGGGATTGCACAGCAGTGGGTAGAATCTAGGGGACCACCTCAGAATTCTGCCTGTCACACTAAGTCATCATGATCTCCTGCTCTAGAGAAAGTCACCTGCCACACAGCGAAGACATTCAAGCAGCCTTGTGGAGAGGTCCCCATGGGTGGTAATGAGGTCTCCTGTCAGCAGTCAGCTGGGACCCAAGGCCTCCAGCCGACAGCCATGCAGGGAGCCACCCTGAGATGGGTCCAGCCCCAGTCGAGCCTGCAGACGATGCAGCCCCAGCCAACATCCTCACCGCAACCTCTCGACAGACCTGAGCCACAGCCACCCCACTGAGCTGCTCCCAGATTTCTGGCCCTCGAAACCTGTGTGAGATGATCCATGTTTGCTGTTTGAAGATGCTCTGTTTTGAGGTAATTGATTACACAGCAACAAATAACTAATACAAAGCCTTTATCCACTAAGAGAGCAATTAATAACAGTGGGACAATGTTGCATTGAAAAATGAGGAGAAAACTCCCAGCAAGGTGCCTTTGTCCCCTCCCTATTCTCAAAGACAAAGCTCTCCTCTGGGTCTTTGTCACACTCTCAATTATACTGTGGTTGCCAGCGGATTCCTTCCCTCCTCTGCAGGGCATGACAAAACATCTTGCCAAATCACTATTCCTGTTGCCTGGGGCTCTGCTGCCTCCTGGTTCATTCCAAGGTTCTCCCCAACATCTTCCTTGGTTCCAGTTCATAGTTTCCTCCACTCCAAGCACCCAGCTCACCACCCTGCGTGCCCTTCTCTGGATGCCTGCTGTTCTTGCACCGGCCTCCTCTGCTTGTGCCTTGCAGCGAGGGGCATGAGCTGGGGCTGGGGCTGGCGTGGAGACGGCGCTCAGCTCAGCCCTAAAGAGGGCGCAGCCGGGGCTTCCCGGCCCTGGGCGTGAGGCCACGGCTCCAGTTAAGCCATTTCACAGTGGGAAGCGAAGCACTGAAATCCGCGTTGCTTTCCTCCCAAGCTGAGAACTCAGCACTAGATGACAAATGTCAGCATCCCCGTGCCCTGCCTGCCCGGCCTTCCTCCCAGGCTGTGCCTGGGCACTGGAGGGGAATCCACCCAGCCTGTGCCTGTGCCCGAATGAGCGAGAGCGGCAGGGGTGGGCTTCAGTTCCTCCCCTCCCTGCCGCCCACAGGGGGTCCACTGTCAGCCCAGCCGCACAGTGGCAGGGACAGGGTCCCGAGTGCCCGGTCCTCCACTGTGAACAGGCTGAGAGGAGCCATCCTCCTGAGCAGCAGCAGATCCAAGCAAAGTGCCAGCTCCAGGGTAAACAAAGCCAGGGGCATGACTATTGCTATTTCAGGTCAGTTCACCTTGAGCTTGAGGGAGCAGTCAGTTGCCAGAAGGCAGGAGGTGACACAGTCCAGACCCCTCACCCGCCCCTGCCGGCGGTGAGTAATTGGCATTAAACACGGATGTGTCTGGATTTCATCTAACCTGAGCTCAATTACTTTACTGGGGAAATCTGCCCGGGCTTCAGAGCTGCAGTGAAGAGGCTCTGAGATGGTCTGTTTGCCGTACCCCTGGGGTCCTGCTCTTTCCACTGGGTAGATGCGTGTGCAGCCCGGGACATCTGTGGCTCGGGGGGCTTCCCCACCCGCTGCTCACCTGGTGCCAGGGCAGAGGCAGGGTGTTGGAGGGACGCAGGGCAGATGCTGGGCCCCATCACGTGGTGAGAAGCTAGGGGCAACCAGGCACAGCCACCACACCGTGCGTCCCACGTCACGGCCACTGACAGAGGGGGAGACGGTTGCACAGAGATGCCCGAGAGAGACCCGAGTCCAGCTCTGAGACACCCCGCTGCACCCCACTTTCTTTCCCATCTGCTTTTGATTTTCTGAGGCAGCCTGTGTGTCTCAGGGGGCATCGCTGCTCCGCAGTGCACAGACGCCTTGGGCCTGATTGGAGAGCCCCAGAGCCCACCCCATGAGCCTCCGTCTGCCCCGTCAGGCCCACATTTAGCCCAGGCCGTCCGGGCATCTCTGCTCCATCCAGCCTGCCTTGAACTTGGCAGCTCTGGCCGTGCAAATCCCTCTCTGAGCACATCCCGGTGCCATCAGAAATGCGGGTTCCTGAGTGGGCCTGTCCTCAGCACCGCGCCTGACCAAATCCCGCTCCTCGGTCTCGTATGAATGCCCCTCTCCTCTGCAGCAGCCTAGGGGCCCAACCCCACCTCAAGGCCCAGCCTGGGCCCGCTGGGCTCAGGCAGGCAGGAGAGGCCTGGCCAGGGCTTTCGAGTGGGAGGTGAGAGACTTCCAACGAGAACACGCGTCCGTTCTGCTCTGGGCCAGGTAGATGCACTGGGGAGCAATCAGCCGCTCACCTGGGGCCCTGCCCTGAGAACATGCTACCTCCGCCCTGGTGGGGCTGCCCTCCAGCCCCCTGCCCTGAGCTCAGATCATCAAAAGGACATGCAGTTAAAGGGTGACAAAGTCCTCTGTCTCATTTATTTTTCTCCCACAATTCGGACTCATAGGCTAAGGTATTGTCAGTGGGAGAAAGAAAAAAGCCTATGTCTTAGATATAAGTTTGAATAAAGAGTTGAAGCAATTGGTAACCATTGCTGTAACATCGGTTAACGTGATTGGAGCCAGTCAAACTCTACCAGCTATAAAATTTGGGATAGTTTCCTTAACTTCTCTGTTCCTCAGTTTCCTCATCTGCAAAACGGATGGTGGATGATGACAGTACCAACCTGGCTGGGACGCCGTGAAAATCGGGAGAATACACAAGCAGCTCAGAACACAGCCTGGCCCCTGCTGCGTCCCCCGCGCATGCAAAGAGAGAGCCAGTTGCTGCACGCCCTGGGCTGAGAATAGGGTGGGAGCTCGCAGAGTGGGAACTGGCCCCCGGGCCCAGCCGAAAACATTATAGGGGCCTGAATCACCAGGGGTAGGGGGACCCCATAGAGCATTTGCTGCAGAAATAGCAAAAAGTAGGAGTATTTTTTCTAGGGGAGACAACAACTTCACGGGCGCGCGTTTCCCTCCCTAGATGAGTAGGTGGCAACATCCTTGTCCATCCTCTGCTCTGAATTTTCTCTTCCTGGGACAGCATCGCCTAATGTTGAGTCAGGAGCTGGGCTCAGTCATTATACACTGAGGCCCCTTTAAACGTGCAGCAGAGACGGGTGAGCGCAGGCATCTGCGAGGGTGGCAGGCACCTGTGTGACCGATGCGTGGGTGTGGAGGTCCTGGGCAACCCATGCCACTGAGATTACTGAAAACTGGTGATGAAGCCACTAACAGGAAAGGCAGGGCTCAAAACCCAGGAAGAACAACACCTTTCCCTCCCCGGCCTCGAATGAAAATGGCCCAAGCCAAGCAGGCCACCCCTTCTGTGTTTAGTCAGAAATTTCTAGAGCTGTGCTGTGCAAAAGAACTTTCTGTAGTGATGAAATGTCCTAAATGTGCAGTGCCCAGTGTGGCAGCCACTAGCCACATGTGGCTGCAGAGCAACTGAAATTCATTTAGTGTGACTGAATTTAATTTTGTTTTTAACTCATTAAAGTTTAACACATTAACTGCCATGTGAGTTGTATTTAACTCATGCTAGTTTTGAGCCTGGGGCCTCCTGAAGCAAAACTGGGGCAAAACCCTGCAGTTGGTTCGTGAAAATATTACTTGTTGTTGTTCTTATTATTATAATTAATATTGACAAATTAATTCTAAAAACATGGATTAAATGAATAAAAGTAAATAAATTTTGTTTTTCATTAAATTAGAAAGGATCGTGTTGTTTTCAAAGTTTTTATTTTATTTTTGTAATAAAACACTGTGGCCCCAAGGAAAAGAAATGTTTTCTAATGTGGCAATGTGTTAAATGCTTACAGTCACGTGCAGCTAGTGGCTGCTGCCTTGGACGGAGCTCTGGAGGACTGTGGAGACAGAGCGATTGGACACGGGGTCAGCACTGACTTTGAGTCCCACAGCCATATGCAAACATGCACGCACGAACATACGTGTGCATATGTGTACCTACGCATGCACAGTCCAGCAGACAGGCTTGTGTGTGCCCAGAGCTGGTATCCGGCCACCCGCTGTCTTGGGGTTGCTCATGTGTCTTCGTGGCTGTGCTCCGACCAGGTGTTTCCTTTCTGGCCAGCACGCAATGAAACCCAGTGCAGATAATTGGATCGGAGAGTAACGGTGAAAGGGCTGTGCTTGGGAATAGGCCCAAAAAAAGTCTCGGTAGAAAGGAAAGAGGAATTCAAGGGATCGGTGGAAGACTGTGCCTGTATAGTGACAGTTGTCTCAAAAAATCACAATAACAGGTGAGGAAACCTAGTGGCCCGGCAGCCTACCCATATTCCTGTCTTCCACTTACCTGCTGCGAGACGGCTCTGCGTCACGTTGGCACTCGTCGGGTGGGGAACAAACCCAGCTGCGGGTGGGAGGTGCCTGGGGAGCAGAACATGCCCCCAGAAGACTGTGAGAGGCCGTGCGCTGGCGAGGAAGTAGCACCCAGTGACCAGAACAAGACCCAAACCAGGGAAGCTGTCTCAGCACAGATGGCAAAAGAGATGGCTGTCGCCACGTAATTCCACTGGCTGTTGCCATCTTCTCCACCCACAGCCTCTGGGGACCCGCAGGAGCATGACTCTTTCTCTAAAGAGGTGTTTTTGTTTGTTTGTGTGGGTTTTTCCCCAGAGACTTTTAAGGGTACCAGCAGGCACCTGACGTTCTAAGGCAATTCTGAGGAAACAATGAGCATCTCTAAATCACGTGGCTTGGACCAGATTGGGTACCCCAGGGGCAAGTGTCTGGGACCCAGCGAGGGCCTTACCCAGGTGAAGAGTGAGTCTTTAGCCCTACCCTGAGTTGGAAGGTGTGAGAAGTAACCTCACCTGTGTCCTGGACTGTGGACAGTGATGCCATTCTGAGCCCTTTCCTGGGACTTAAGGAGACAAAACCTTATGAGGCATTTGTGAAAACCAAACACCTGCCACCTTGTCCAGATCCGGGAAGCCAGGGCACGGTGCTGGCTTGTTTTCTGCCGTAAGAGCCTCCAGCCTGTGGCATGCAAATGAGGTCACCATGGGAGTCACAACAAGCCCCTGAGGCTCCAGGAGCTGCCTGAGCACCAGGGATCTGGGCCTCATGGGCTCCGGGAAAAGCTTCCCCAAATTCACACCAGTGAGGCCCTGTGTCCAGGGAGAAGTTTGAGGCATTGTCACCATCCTCCTCTGAGGATTCTGGCCTCAGCGAGCTGGGGAAGCCTTAGGCCAACGTGGAAATGAACACGTGGGAAGCCACCTGCCACCAGGAACGAGTGGGTGCTGACTGATACCAGGTGGCCCTTCACTGAGCCAGCCAGGCTCAGTTCTGTCCCAGCAGTGTGTTCTCTGCCTTGCTCAGGGGAAAGCGTCTCAGACGCCGTGTTCCTGGGTTAATGTGAGGTATAAACACAATGCAGATGAGAATAGGATCTTGGCCTGAGTGTGTTAACCAAGAATTATTTGCATACCCACAATCAATTAAAAACTTAAAAATAGTTCCTATATTCTTACCTGATCACATTACAAGATAGGCATTTAAAACTGGCCACGGCCAACACTCTAAGCAACAGCAGCCAATCTAAGAAGCAGAGTAACAGGTACTGCAATCACATGCCCTGTGATGGGTGCGGAGAAGTCTGTAACATGCAGACTGGTGGGTGCGTAGAAGAAAAGTTACCCATTGGGAACTCGTGAGGTATTAGATTGTAGTTTAGATTCATCAAATTTAAATACGATGCTTATACAGAAATACAGTTTTCTAGGCATTGAAACTATTTCTGCATAGCTTGTGTCACATTTTCCTCACGGTAACCTGACCAATCCGTTCACGGTGAGCATTGCCTATGGTGTTCACCTGTCGTGACGAGGATGTGAAACTCCACTGCGGACAGGAGACAAGTCATCTTTCTAGCAAACAAGTTTCTCAACCTTCTGGTAGGCAAACTACAGGGAATTTTGAAACTCTGTTTGATCATCTAGGACTTTGGATTTAAGACTTAAGAGGGGTCACCCTGGGCCGGGCGCGGTGGCTCACGCTTGTAATCCTAGCACTCTGGGAGGCCGAGGCGGGAGGATCATTTGAGCTCAGGAGTTCAAGACCAGCCTGAGCAAGAGTGAGACCTCGTCTCTACTAAAAATAGAAAGAAATTATATGGACAACTAAAAATATATGCAGAAAACATTAGCCGGGCATGGTGGTGCATGCCTGTAGTCCCAGCTACTCGGGAGGCTGAGGCAGAAGGATCACTTGGGCCCAGGAGTTTGAGGTTGCTGTGAGCTAGGCTGATGCCACAGCACTCTAGCCTGGGCAACAGAGTGAGACTCCGTCTCAAAAAAAAAAAAAAGAGGGTCCAACCTGGAAAGACACACATTTGGCTTCAGGGACACTTGTGTGAGGTCAGAGGTGTGGTGTCACTGAAGAGCCCCCCATTCTACCTACAACCATCCTTTCCCCAGGCTGACACCAGCCTGGCCAGCTGCTGGGGGACAGGGTGGGGGGTCCTGAAAGCCAAGCCGGATGGCACATCCCACCCAAAATAGACCAAGGTGGAAGAGCCAGAGGACAGATCCCATCCAGACACCCAGGGCTATCAGATCCCAACACCAGGTCTGAGGGGAGGACTTGGCGGTCACCAACAGGACACGCAGCCAAATTCCAAAGCCAAGAGAAAACTCACTGAACCTGGAGCAGTTCTGACTCACAGTGAGAAGGTTCTGGATTGTAAGCAGCATGGCTTGTATTGAGTGCAGGGTGCATAGTATTAGGGCAGGTCAGGTTGACTTAAAGGTGTCAGTTCAGGAAGAACAAGACTTGAACGCTTAGTCTAGGTTCTATGGGTTTTTCTTTTTTTTTTCAGAGCTGAGTAGGACTGGACCTTTCTAGGTTTATCCATTCTCTCATAAACATTTGTATTTCCTAAGGGACAGACACTGTGCTGGGCTCTGAGCAAACGACGGCAAGTAAGGCTCAGGACTGGACCCGAAGGAAATTACAAGTTAGCAGTGGAGATAAAAAATGGAAAAGCAGTTTCAACATGGTATTTTAAGCTTTATGTTAATGGAAAATTCCAGGTGTCATCCAGGTGTCTAGTAAGGACAGTGTTGGCAGGACAGGAAGATTTCACAGAGGGGATACCGTACACCTGAGGAACAAGCAGAGAACAAGGAGAAGAGGGCCGGGTGCCGGGTCGGGACGCATTCTGAGACGGCCGCATGTGCTCGGCGCTTTCCTACCCAGCGGCCCAGCCTCAGTCTGGGCTCCCGGACTCCCTTCCACTCCTGTTGCAAACACGCAGAAAGTGTGTGCGGAGCCCTCCCTTCCCTAATTTGACTTGGATGGTTGTCAAGGGTCTTTCGTTTTCCCGAATCTGTATATAACTCTTATACTTGTTATCAAATTTATTTAAGTAAATGTAATCAAATTGATGAAATAGGGTTACAAAATGAGTTGCTGTTTCTGTGAAAATGAAATTGCAAGTTTTGGAAAGACGTGTTGAAGGTAGCCACTGAAACAAATGCTACTGAGGTGAGTGTTTCTGGGCAGCTGTAAATTATGGGGAAGATAAAAGCAGAAGTATCCACTAGGATTCTACAATCAGAATGTGTTGCAAGAGGTTTAAAGTTCAGAGTCTTTTTAAAGAAACTCACAATGGGATTTGTAGAAGATGCAGTGTAGATATGCTTTACTCAAGACAGACACACTGGGAGCGAGAGAGAAAACCAGGGAAGTCTGAGGAAGTGCGGGACGGAGCTGCTGGGCCGACGCGGGGAGGAGGGAGCTCCACGGGACAGTCCGCGTGGAGTGAGGCTCTGAGTTACGTTGGCGGCATTATGACTTCAGAGCAGGGCGAGAGACGAGGATGGGCTGAGAAACGAGGTCCCCAGGCACTCTGGTACCCACACGCAGAACCTTTTGTCCACATGGTCCTGGGCACCCTCCTCTGAGCAAACCCCCTCACTCCGCATTTTGAGACGTGCGTGCGCTGCATGGCAGCGCCCCGCCGCGGGTGTGCGCTTCCACTTCCGGGGGTCTTGCGCTGGAGGGGGATTAGGAGTAAGGCCTTTTCTCCTATAGATGGGTACAGTTCACAATGTCCCAAGCATTTTCGCGTTCATTATATCAGCTTCAGACACATTTCTTTTTCTCCTTTTGTGCACACACTCAAGTTTCAGAGGCATGACCCACCATCGGGAGCATGGGTATAGGGCCAGGTCTGGGTTCAAGACCTGCTCTGTCACTTGGCAACTTTGTATTCTTGAAAGTTACGTAAGCTCACCCACCCCTGCATCCTTAAAGCTGAAGAGGGACAACAATGCCCCTTAGCAGTGTTACGCAGCGGACTCCGTGCGCTGTGCCGCCAGGACCTGCCGCCGCGTAAGGAGCGCGCTGTACCAGCACTCTTCCCAGGGCTGCAAGTTTATTATCCAGGAACCTTCACAGCTGCAATATAAGTAAGGCCCTGTCCTCGTTTTACAGATCTGGAAACCAAGGTGAACAACGGCTGAGGGCGAAGCCAAACGTTCCAAGAGCCGAGATTCAAAGCCACTGCTCTCAGGAGTGGAGCCTGACTTGAGCATTACGCGCGCACATTGGCTCCCGCGCACCCAATCTGTTTCTGGCTGTGCTTTCCTGTGGACAGTCACCCCTCAGTGGAATCCCCTCCGTGGACAGCTCTCCTGTGTATGTCCGCCCCGCTGTGGACACTCCCTGTGTCGGCCTCCGTCTTTCTCAGCACACAGAGACACCCAGAACCTCGTTCCTTTCCCGCTGAGCAGAGCAGTTTCTGTGATGGCCCGAAACGCAGAGGTGCAGGAATACTAAGGCAATGTGGGATCCACTGGAACGCACGGTTAAAGAAAGCGGCACAGCGAGCAAGTTTAAAGTCAAGCCCGTTGCCGTAGTAACTCTGTGACGTCCATGGCTCCAGGCTGAATTTCTTCTCCAGGTTCCTAGTGACCATTTGGCTTTGGTTTCCCAGGAACCAGCGGACCGACAAACGTGAGCAGGGCGCCGGGAAGCAGCTGAGTCCTCCACATCCATCCAGCAAGCTCCGTCACATCACCTGTCGGCCGGACCCCAGCCCGGGTTAGCCTCCGAGGAATCAGTGTCAGGGTCAGCCGGCAGCTGCTGAGTGCTTGGTCTGAGGCCCTCGGCACCCGGCTCATTGGAACGTCGTCATCGCCCTGTGAGGTAGATGCCATGTTCACCTCCTTTTCATAAATGAGAAAACAGACGCCCAGAGTGGACAGGTGATTTCTCAGCCGGAGCCAGGATTTAAACGCAGGCCCAGTGTTTCTCAACCACATGCAGCAACTCCCTCCCCTTCCGCAGCCCCACGTGGCTCTTAGGAGGTCGCTTCACCCAGCTCAGTGGAGTCCTGGTGCCTTCTCGGCAGCTGGTGCTTCGCTTACTCTGAGGTCGAGGACAGGAGTAAAGAACAGAAGGGCACAGCAAGCTTGGGGACTGCAGGCTCACGGAATGAAAGCCCGTGCGCTCTTGTTTCAGTCTTGTCTGTTGGGGGACTGTGAAGCTGTCCTCTCCCTGGGACCCCAGCGTGTCAGGCACCTCCCACTACAAGGCACTTGTTTACGTGCGTAGCCCTGCGATTGCCAGTTCTTGCCCTCCTCATACATCCCTCAGGTGAGCTTCATTCCCACTGGGGTCCCCTCCTTACTCACCTCCTCCTCCCCTGCTTGTTCCAGTCCGCGCCTTTCCAGCTCTGACACTAGACGTGCCCTTCGCCCTCCTGGGACGTCCCCCTTCCAGGTCTCCATCTGCTGGCTTCTTCTGCATCCGTGTCTGCAGAAAGTTCTTTCCCAGCACTCCCCAGAGCACCCCTCCTCCACACCACACCCCGGAGACGCTGTGCCACACTAAGCTGCTTTATTGTCTCAAGGTCATTTAATACGCTCAGAAGTTATTGTTTCTATTTGCTTGCTTATTTACTGTGTGTCTCTTTCTGAATGTAAATTCTGCCGGGGCGGTAGTTCTGTCTGTGCTGTTCCTGTCGTACCCTGACCTCTAGAGCAGTCCCTGGCACGCAGTGCTTGCTGGCTAGTTGGGAGCGTGAATGAACAGATGAATAAATGTCTTCAAGGATAGGTGAACCCAATGCCCCAAATGATTGTTTTGCAAAGAATTTTTATTTAAAGTATAAAATTATTAATAAAAACAGTATCAAATTATATGAAGTTTTTAAAAATTCCATTTCCTAGAGTTACGTATAGTTATTGGTGAATTGTAGCTTTACAAACTTACAAGTGTATTTTGTCATAATACTTATCTACCTACCTACCTACATATTGTATATACTGCTCTACAATTTACTCTTTGGAATGACACAATTTCGAATAAAACATAGTTATAAAATCCAAAAGAAAATTGAGGATTACCTAGTCTTACGAAATAGCCACGAACCCCAAATTTAGGAGTTTGTGAACAAACAAAATCCCCACAGACTAAGTGCCAGCAAAACAGTAACATGTCAACCGGCCGGGCCTGCCAGTCCCAGGGAGCCTCGGCCTGGCGGCCAATCTCCAAGTGGCTGGCGGACGATGAGACATCCCGAGCCTTGAGCAACTGTATTTTTCCACAGTGGAACCTGCACTCCAGGAGTCTAAGAATTCTTTCAATGTACCTGACCCAATGCAAACAAAAGAAAACAAAAGTAAGGAAAGCCCAAGCTAAATCTAATCCACCAAGAATAGCGATGACACAATGACTTCCGTCGTTTTTAGTTCTCAGTGATGTCATTGCAAGTGTGAATTTGAGGCTGTGATATTAATAACATTTATCAAGAATGAGAAGAACCTTGAGGACATTCGCTGAGTGACATAAGCCAGCCACAAAGAAAGACAAATACTTATGATTCCACTTATATGAGGTATCCAGAGTAGGCAAATTTATAAAGGCAGAATGTAGGATGGTGATTGGCGGGGGGGGCGGGGGGGGGGGGCAGGGGGGAAGGGAGTGGGGAGTTATTTTTTAATGGGTGTGGAGTTTTAGTTTTGCAAAATGAAAAAAGCTTTGGAGATTGTACAAAAAATGTAAATACACTTAACACTGCTTAACAATACATTTAAAAGTGGGTAAGATGGTCAATTTTACATTATGTATGCTTTACTACAGTTAAAACTTTAAAAAAAAAGAATGAGTGGAAGAGAAATAATCATTTTTCCTACGCTATGCTTTCCTGTCTTTCCACTTTCCCGCAATTAGAATTACAACGTATGCCAGTTTGGTTAGGACAATCCTGGTTCGCTGCTGTTGTCCTTGTGCAGTCGTCCGTAGGTTTCCCTGTCACTCAGGAAAGTGTGTGTGGAGCCATGCGTGGTGGCCCATACCTGGAATCCCAGCACTTTGGGAGGCCAAGGCTAGGAGTTTGAGACCAGGGCAACACACTGAGACCCAATCTCTATAAAAAAGAAAAATAAAAAAAAAATTAGCTACAAGTGGTGGTGTACACCTGTAGTCCCAGCTACTTGAGAGGCTGAGGTGGAAGGATCGCCTGAGCCCAGGAGTTCAAAGGCACACTGAGCTATGGTCACACTACTGCACTCCAGCCTGGGTGACAGAGTGAGACCCTATCTCCAAAAAAAAAAAAAAGAAAAGGTGTGTGGGTGAGGATCGTCACACTCACCTTACCCGATGTGCCTTTGGCAGTAGGAGAGGCCAGCCAGAGGACGCAGGGCCAGAAGGCACATCCCACTAGCATCTTTAGTTACTCACTGCCTCCTCGTTCACTCACTCACACAGAACCTCTGTGTACCATCCACCTGCACCACGCCATGGCCTCCATCTGTGCTAAGATGACGGCCTTCCCCGCTGGACCACGGTTCCTCAAGGGCAGGACTGTACCTAACTCATCTACTGTCCCCAGCTCCCAGCCCAAGGCCCAGCACGCATCAAGTCCCCAGCAGATTTCTGCCGAATTGCAAGATGTCCTGGTTCCAGATGAAAGACAGCAGTTAGAGAGGAAACCTCAGAAAGGTCCTTCCTCTGTGTCCTCGCCGTGGCGCTGCGGGTCTCCTGGGCTGGGTACATGGACTCCCAATGGGAGGGCAAAGGCCTCAGCTAAAGCCTCTCTCGGATGTGACCCGCTTCTAAGAGGCTCGCTAGAGCCTTTGTGTCCTGATGATACTTTTATTATGATCTCACCTTATTTTTAACAAACTAAGAAATATCTCCGTTAGTCCTGAGATAGCTGCTCATGATGTGCTAGTAAATGCTGGGTAGAGCTGGTACATGCCCTGGCACGTGAGTTACCCACTCACCAAGCAGGGCTTTGGGAGTCTGCCACAACGGCTTGCGAGCTGGGTGATTATTTCAGCCTGGTGGCAGGCTTCGTAACTCCGGCCTGGTTTCCTCTCTCCAGGCAGTGCTGTCCCCTAGGTGAGGTTCAGGGAGCCACTTCCTCAGGTGTCCTGCATGTGTCTCCAGGTGTGGGTGAGTTGACTTCTCTGCTTGGGCGTTGTTGGCTCTTCCCTGATCTCCAGTGAACTGTGGCCATTTAGGGACTCGCGCATGGCATCTCCATCTTCCAGGCCGCTTAAGGTCTCTGAGTCCAGGAAAGGGTAGAACTTTCTGTATTCTGGACTCTGCCTGTTTCTCTTCCTCCTCCTCGGGGGCCTGGCTGTGGGGGCCTGAGACCCCGGGGGCGATGGGAGGAGAGGCCTGGGAGGTGTGTAAGTAAATGTTAATGAACCAGAGGTTCCAATAGGAATGCCTTCTAGGGGTTTCAGACTTGTTTTGATAAATTAAGCCCCACATCTGGATGGCGTCTGGATCAAGAGTCATCGAGAGCTGCCCACATATCCCCCGTCAGCCTCACCCATGTGTGACATGTTTATTAGTCTTTTCAAAACAACTCTGGTTCTACTTATTTTCTCTAGGGTACTTTGTTCTATTTCACTAATTTCTCTTCTCATCTTTATTATTTTCTTCCTTCTACAAATGTCCCTAACTTCTTAATATGGATCTTAGTTCATTAATTTAAAACCTTCTGGGGCACATTTTTCTCTTTGTCCTGGGATTGTCAGATTCACTGGGGCTTTCTCCTGACACGGTGCCACAGATGTGCCTTGGGGGCAACCGGCTGGCGACTTAGAGATGAGATGATTAACCCCCATCTCAAGGGTTCTGTCTTAGGAAGGACAAGACAGTGTGTGTTAAGAGTCAAATTAATTGCCCGGTAGACTATGAGAGCTCAGAGGTGTGTGGATCCGTGAGAGCTCTGAGGAGAAGGTAGGAGGGAAGTCACACCTTTCAGGACCGGCTGAATCTCACAGACCAGGAGGGGCGGGAGTAGGGGCCAGCAGGGAGCATGTCCAAGATCTCACTGTGATCTGGGGAAAAAGCCCTCCCAAGGCCGTGAGGCACAGGGCCAGAGACAAGAGGCAGGACCCTCGTGTGGGGACCCAGGGCAGGCTGACACCCAAGAGTGCCACCTGCACGTGTCCCCGAGACATCAGAGCAGCCACATGAGCACAATGAGGCCGAGACTGGAAGCTGGGAGAGAGCTGGCAGGAGGAACGGTGGACAAGGCCACCATCAAATGACACAGTGACTCTCTAACTGAACTCCTGGGTGTAAGAGGGGCAGGTCTGGCACTGTCCATTTGTGGAATGCCTCCTAGGTCAGGACAGATAGGTCCACAGAACAAAGAGCAGCTCCACGACTTCAGATGGGGAGATGCTGGTGCAGGAGCCGCTGCCTGGGATTTCTGGAACCCAAAGCCTGGCTTTGTCCTGCCACATCCCGTCTCCCCCCAGGGCCATCAGCCGGTAGAATGGCAGAGGTGAGTGAGTGATATATTTTGGGCCCCATACACATTTGTCCAGACGAGGTGGCTGGATGTCCTCCCCCCAGGTGCTCCCTGTTGTGGCAAGATCCTCAAGCAGGTAGCACAGTCCCTGGGAAAGCAGATCTAGGGGCAGTGTCCACAGGCCACCACCACTGTTCCCAGCTGTCACTCTCCCAGGAGGGAACCAAGGCAGTGTCCTCTCCCCATATTCCCACTGCACTGAGAGCCACTACTGGAGCTTGCCTCCTCCACCTGCAACATGCCCAAACCTTCACTGCCTGGGGAGGAGTTTATATTCAGTGCCTCCCACCTGTGCCAAGGCAGGTGCACGTCATCTGAGGACAGAACGAACTCTCCTGCATAGAAGGGGTGGATTTTCCAGGCTCCGCACCCCTGAGGAGGACGAGTTCTTGCCACAGGTGAGCCTTCAAATCCCACCCGGCCAGCGTCTGCCCCTCCACACAGCCAACCCTTGGGCAGGCTGGACCCAGGGCACCCACTCCGTGGCCTGGCCCCAGCAGGTCTCCAGTCCCAAGGAAATGATGGATCTTTCCAGAGACTTGAATGCCCAGGAGACTCCCCCACAGCAGAAGCCCCTGCTGGAACTTCCCACAAGGGCCAAGGATGTGTGGCCCCCAATTCCTCATCAACAAGCCCTGAAATTTCCCCACAGGTAGCCTCCCCCACCCCCCAGTATTTACCACAGTCTTCAGAGCTCATCCCCACCAAAATCAGAGATCCTCCAAGGCAGTCCAAGCATCCATGTCCTGCCAGGAATTCCTTCCCGCTTTCTTCCCTCCTCCTTCCGTTCTCTCCCTCCACCCTCCCTTCCCTCCCTCCTACCCTTCCTTCCCTCCTTCCTTCCTTCCTTCCTTCCATAAGGCTCAGAGAAGGAAAAAACATATTCCATTTGCACTGATTTCTGCAGAAGAACCAATATCTGAAAGCACTAATCCCTCTTTCCTCGCCCATCGTGCCTGTCCCATGCACCCACTTGGTTTGCAGTGGTGGCTCTGCCCAGCTCTAGCCCATACATTCAGACCTTTGTCACAGGGCTTCTCCCCTGGGTCCCAACTCTGCCTAGGAGGCACTATGTTGTCATTGGGTCTTTTTAACCTCCACAACTATCTTTCAGGTAAAATTGCCACACCTTCTCCTAGGCAGCACCTTAGCTTTAAGGCTTTTTAAAAGGTCCTCTTGATTTGGGGAAATGGGAATCTTTAAGGATAAGTCAACAAGTCCCACTGTTCATATTATGTGTTCACCTCCCCTTTATTCCAAGTCAGTTCTGATTGACTCTCGCAGTATTTACCTGGCCTTAGAGATAAAATCTGCTTAGTTGCTGTGACAAACACTATGGTGAGAGAATCTAGGTCCACACTTGCTGATGATATGATCTTACATCTATAAAACCCCAAAGATTCTTCCATGAGACTACTGGAATTTATAAACAAATTCAGCAAAGTCTTAGGCTACAAAATCAATGTACAGAAGTCAGTAGCATTCCTATATGCCACCAGTCAAACTGAGAACCAAATCAAAGATTTAATACCCTTCACAATAGCAAAAAGCAAGTAAAATAACTAGGAATATATTTAACTGAGGAGGTAAAAGACCTCTACAGGGAGAACTAAGAAACACTGAGGAAGGAAATAGCAGAGGACATAAACAGGTGGAAAACCATACCATGCTCATGGGTTGGCAGAATCAACATTGTTAAAATGTCCATACTACCCAAAATGATCTACAGATTCAATGCAATCCCTATTAAAATTCCAACATCATTTTTCACAGATCTAGAAAAAATAATTTTACGCTTCATATGGAACCAGAGAAGACCCCATATAGCAAAAGCAATCTTAAGCAAAAAGAAAAAATTGGGAGGCATCAATTTATCAGACTTCAAGCTATACTACAAGCCTATAGTAACTAAAACAGCATGTTACTGGCACAAGAACAGAGACATACACCAATGGAACAGAACTGAGAACCCAGATATAAAACTATCCTCATATAGCCATCTAATCTTTGACATAGCAGACAAAAACATACACTGGAGAAAATAGTTCTTATTCAATAAATGGTGCTGGGAAAACTGGATAGCCACATGTAGAAGACTGAAACAGGATCAGCACCTTTCACCTCTCACAAAAATCAACTCACGGTAGATAATAGACTTAAACCGAAGCCATGAAACTATAAGAATTCTACAAGGAAATGTTGGAAAAACTCATATTGACATTGGCCTAGAGAAAGAATTTATGAAGAGGACCACAAAGGCAATCACAGCAACAACAAAAATAAATACATGGGACCTGATCAAATTAAAAAGCTTCTGCACAGCCAAGGAACCTATCATGGCAGGAAACAGACAACCTACAGAAGAGGAGAAAATATTTGCATGTTACATATCCAATAAAGGGCTGATAACCAGAATCTATATAGAACTCAGGAAAATCAGCAAGAAAAAAATCAAACAACCCTATCAAAAAGTGGGCAAAGGACATGAACAGAAACTTTTCAAAAGAAGATTGACTAATGGCTAACAAACATATGAAAAAATGCTCAACATCTCTAATCATCATGGAGATGCAAATCAAAACCACAATGAGATATCACTTATCTCCAGTGATAATGGTCTTTATCAAAAAGTCCCAAAACAAATGTTGGCGTGGATGCAGAGAGATAGGAACACTCATACACTGCTGGTGGCACTGCAAACTACTACAACCTCTGTGGAAAGTAATATGGAGATACCTCAAAGAGCTACAAGTCGAACTACCATTTGATCCAGTAATCCCATTACTGGGCATCTACTCAAAAGAACCGAAGACATTCTATAAAAAAGGCATCTGCACTCAAATGTTTATAGCAGCACAATTCACAATTCAAAGATGTGGAAACAACCCAGTGCCCATCACTACATGAGTGGATTAATAAAATATATATATACCATGGAGTTCTACTCAGCCACAAAAAACAATGGTGATATAGCACCTCTTGTATTATCCTGGATAGAGCTGGAACCCATTCTACTAAGTGAAGTATCCCAATAATGGAAAAACAAGCACCACATGTACTCACCATCAAATTGGTATTAACTGATCAGCACTTAAGTGCATGTATAGTAATAACATTCATCGGGTGTTGGGTAGATGGGGGGAGGAAGGGATGGGTATATACACAACTAATGGGTGCGGTGCGCACCATCTGAGGGATGGACATGCTTGAAGCTCTGACTCGGATGGGGCAAGGGCAATATATGTAACTTAAATTTTTGTACCCCTGTTATAATGTGAAATAAAAAAATTTTTTTTAATTAAAATAAATAAGAATAAACTTATAAATCTAAACAACCCACGAATAAATAAATAAATAAATAAATAAACAAATAAATGACTGAATAAAGAAGGCTGTCAGGGACCCCCCATCTCTCTGAGGATGAAAACCGAGCATGTTAACACAGGCTGTGATCAGGATGCTGGTTGCTCCTGGCTTGCCTGGTACTACCTTGGCTCATGCCTGAGGTCCAGGCCTAATTCTCAACAAGCCCCAGTTCCCATGACCAATTATACGGCCATTTTCCTCCTGCCTCTGGGCCTCGTTCTTCCTGTTCCTTCTGGCTAGAATGCTCTCTGCCCACCATCACCTGCCCCTCCAGTTTCAGCTGGAACATCACTCTCTCTGAACATGCCCGCTAACTTGCCCCCAAAACAGTCTGAGGCGGGTCCCTCCATGGCCTGTGCCAAGATCACCTCTTTCCTTCACCACAACCAAGTCAGTTGGCCAATTAGGATGGTGATGTGACCATTCTTTCAGTTTCAACATTTGCTGAAATGTACTTATCTTCTTTCCGTACAGGGTACAGCGAGCCTAAACCGCCCCTGTATAGACAAGGGGACTGAAAGACATAAAGTGGCCCCTCCAAGGCCACCTGCCCAATTATTGCCAGAACCAGCAGCGGAACCCTTTGGAACCCCGACTCAGGGTTCAGACTCCCCAGGTTACTCTAATGATTAGACTATTTGGTGGGGCTTTGGGGATATAATTCTGAATATAATTTCCGATTTCTATGGAACAGGGCCTGGCAGCTCAGAAGGTAAAGATTTAATTTAGTGTCTTTAGCCTTACGGTCTATCTTGGAAGTTTAGTTTTCCAAGAAAACCCTCAGTGAATAAAATCCCATTAGCTGAGGGTTCTGGGTACTAGGCCCCCCTTTTCAGTACAAGCTAGAAGTTTTGTGTTTTTTTGACTAGTCAAGTGCAGTAGTGAGGAGGGGGGAAAGTAGTAGAACAAGGAGTTCAATCTGTAACTGACTGTGAACAATCAAGTGAGATAACTCACTACCTTCGGACTAGCCTACAGGCTAGAAGTTAAAGGGGTCTCTATGCTACTGACTGGGCATTCGTCCAGTATGGACCCACCCATGTAGGCTGATGGACCCACCCCTCCAGGGGCATCCTGTGTGGACACAGACCACAAGGACAGGCACAGGGCAGAGAGGTCTGGAGTCACACTGTCCTGCCTGGGCCAGTTCAAGGCCCACCATTCCTTGGCTGTATGAACATGGGGAAATTAGCAACCCTCTCCAGGCCTGAGTTTCTCATCTGAAAACTGGGAAATGCTAGTGCCCACCTTAAAAGAATGTTTTGATGATTGAATAAGGTAATCCATGCAAAGTTGTTAGTATGCAATGAGCACTTGGTAAATATAAATTTTATTTTCCATCTTCTCCTCACCGCCCTCTTCCTCCTCCTCCTCCACCTCCTCTATCTCTTTCTTTTTGTCTTCCTCCTTCTTTCTTCTTCCCTTCTCCTCCCTCTTCTTACTGACAGTCTTTTTTTTTTTTTTTTTTTTTTTTTTGAGACAGAGTCTCGCTGTGTTGCCCGGGCTAGAGTGAGTGCCGTGGCGTCAGCCTAGCTCAAAGCAACCTCAAACTCCTGGGCTTAAGCGATCCTACTGCCTCAGCCTCCCAAGTAGCTGGGACTACAGGCATGTGCCACCATATCCGGCTAATTTTTTTCTATATATATATTTTAGTTGGGCAAATAATTTCTTTCTATTTTTTTTTAGTAGAGACAGGGTCT
This sequence comes from Eulemur rufifrons, assembly GCF_041146395.1. Taxonomy (NCBI): domain Eukaryota; kingdom Metazoa; phylum Chordata; class Mammalia; order Primates; family Lemuridae; genus Eulemur; species Eulemur rufifrons. The sequence continues at coordinate 3,770,524 of NC_091010.1, read as the reverse complement.
CGTTCTTGCTCAGGCTGGTCTCAAACTCCTGACCTCAAGCGATCCACCCACCTCGCCCTCCCAGAGTGCTAGGATTACAGGCGTGAGCCACCGCGCCCGGCCCTTACTGACAGTCTTAATAATAAACCCACACCTTCTGAGCATCAAGATCGTTCCCTATCAGCTGTAGAAAAAGCAACAAGAAGTCATGAGCCCAGAAGATGGGTTATTTTTTATATTAACTCATCTGTTTAATCTGTCTTATGGTTCAAGATGTTCTTGGGCCATTCTTCAGTTTTTTATGTCCTTCCTAAAGCATGGGTACCAGAACTAAAGTATCTAGGTGTGCTCCACCTGGAGCAGCAGAGATAAAACTATCACCAGCCTGTGCAAGAGCCAGGCGGGGCTTCCTGTAGAGTAGCACCAAATAGCATGCTTTGGTGCCAGGATCTCTGGCGGACTCCCACCGAGACTGTGGAAACGTCTGCAACACTATGAATGATCTCAAAACACTGAGCAGAGGGTGGGGTTGCAGAGGCCAGGCTGTGCTAGCAAACCAGGACCTGCACTACAGGGGACAGTTCAAAGGTGGTTCCGATGGCAAATATTTGTCTGAATTTTGCTGTTACCTCAACTCTTGCTTTGTTTACCTGGAGGTCATGTAGCCCTTCAAGTTCCCATCTGACTGGCAGCTGGAGGCCCTGGAGACCACACAGCTGGGCAGATGTTAGGAATCTGGGCCGGAATTCACTAGCTAGACCCTCAGAGCAGATTCCCTACGGCCATGGTGTGGGAGAGAAGCAGGTGAACCTTTTCTGGGACTCGGTCCTTCTCTACCCAGTCTCCGGTGAGGAGGCCCGCCATGAGGCTGAGTTTGCCTTCTCCACCTGCAGGTGGTGGCATCGCCCGCCCCACGGCCCGCAGACCCCTAGAGCTATTTTGCTGGCAAGGAAGTGGAGTTTTCTGAGCCGGCATGATCAGTGGAACAGCATTTTGCAATATTCCTGGTGAGGACGAGGGTGTAGCCTTGACCCCAGCCACTGTGTTGTTTAAATCCCAGGACTTATTAACACTGGGTCTGAATGTTAGAGCTGTACAGGAGGTGAGGCCGCCCACAACCGGCACCAGTATAAATCCTTGAGCAGCACCGCAGGTTTTGTCAGGTGGAGGTGAGCTCTTTACGATAGTTTAACTCCTCACAGAGCAGTCTTTCGAAGGAATACGGGAAATGTGACGGGAGGAGGGAGAGGAGGGGTGGGCTAAGGAAGGTCTCAACCGGTCTTCTGCCTGATGCCTGGGCAAGGCAGAGTGTGGACGAACACTGGCTTCAGACTTGCCCAGTTCCTGCCCTTCACTAGCTAAGTTATTGACCATTGTGAAGCTCAGCTTCCTTCCTTGTAACCTGGAGACAGCGGTACGCGAGAATGCCAAGGGTGGAACCAGCTGATCCCCCACGAGGTACCCAGCACATGGGAGGTGGATGATCACCCCAACCCCACCCCTCTCAGAGTCATAGGGTCCGAAACCAAGCAAACCCGGGTCAGTCCAGGGGCAGGTGGGGACAGTCGGGTAAGAAGAGATGCTCATCTCCTGGCCCCATGACCCTTGTATATGTCCTCCAAAGCCCCTGCCCAGTGCAGGAGCTGTAGACTCTGTTAACAATTTTGGTTTTTGCCTCAAGATTAAGCAGTTCCAGAGAGACTTGCCACCTCTGATGGGGGTGATAATGCTTCAGCAGCAGTGACACTGGGCTAAGTATCCTGCAACCTCAGTGACAGTTTGGAATTAATTCCGTTCTTTGTTCTTTATGTACCTTTGTTACCAACTTCCAGGATGAGAACTTGTTCAGGGGCAGCATTGATACATAACAGGTGTCTGTAAGAAACACTTTCAGGTATTAAACCCTTTAAATTCTTATAACAGTGCATTTTCCCAATTTTACAGACAAGAAAACAGACAAGGAAGTTCAGAAACAAGCTTAAGATCATGAGCCCTAAGCGACTGAATCGATCTTCAGCACCAGAGAGTCAGATTCCAGCATTTAAACTCACAAATCGTTACCACAAATCACAGGCGACAGCCGGATGCAGGAGGCCCCCTGGTCATCCTGACTGTGGTTTCCAGACTGGAGAGCAGAGCGTTGGTCCACTGTGCCAACCCCCCGACACAGGTCTGCGTTGCGCCAGGAGCTGCCGGCCGGCACCCCACCGCCCAGGGTCGTGTCAGTTTAAGCACGTAGTGTGGCCCAGTGATGCCTCCCAGGCCCTGACCACAAAGAGGGATGGTAGAAAGGTTATTTTTAATGGAGATATTCATCAAATTGACTTGAGATAAGCAATTTCATTTGCATAAAGGCACCGTGTCTAGTGGGTTGATGGTGGCGCCATGTTTTTCTGTGCAGAACAAGCAGCCTCTGAAGAGAAAAGCCTGCCCTCCTCCTGCAGCTTAAAAGGAAGAAGAAAAAAAGAAAGTAATCAGCTGTCAACTCCTCTCTGTGATGTTAGAAAGGTTCCATCTATTTGATAAACCAAATTATTTTCTTCTCAGAAAACTGGGACAGGAAGTTGCAAGGCTCAGATATACAGATGCTCCTTGACTTACGTGGGGTGGCATCCCAACGCGTGCATCGTAAGTCGAAGATATGGTAAAGTTGAAATGTGTTTAGCACCCTGATAAACCCATCATAAGCTGGGGACCACTGGCAGTTGAGCTGGAGCTTGGAAGACCCCATTCTCAAGATTCAGCTCGTATTCTGAAAGACACGCACTTCCACACGCCACCTGGAACCCGAGAGGTGTGTGCTGTCCATGCGCATGTGCCTCTGTGAAACTCATTCACTCTTTCTCCTTTCAGCTTTTGGATGAAATGCTGTCAATCCATATTTTCTCTGATTCTTGCTATGCTTTTAAAAGTAAATTTTATTGAAGAATATCCTATTTACAAGTGTACAAATCCTAAGTGTCTAGCTCATGAATTTTCATGAAGTGAACACACCTGTATAACCACCACCAACATAAAGAAAGAACGCGTCACCAGGACCCCAGAAGCCTTCATGTCCCCTCCCAGTTACTCTGTCCCTTTCTAAGTGGAATGGAACCCTACCATATGTATTGTTTTGTGTCTGGCTTCCTGTGCTCAACACTATGTTTGTGAGATGCAAGCACATCCTTGCATGTAGCAATGGTTCATTCTTTCTTCTTACTATCTAGTATTTCATTGTATGATTTTACTGTAATTTATTCATTCATTCTGCTATTGATGGACATTTTGTTTCCAATTTTTTGTTACAGATAGTGTTACAATAAATATTATTTAAGCTATCTGTTGTTTTGTGTATATATACATTTTTGTTACACCTAGAAGTGATAGCATTGTTCTTTTAATGTAAATCACCTGGTAGGAGTTTATGGCCCGGTGGCCTGCATTTACACTTCCTGATGACTCATGAAGTTGAGCTCTTTGCGTGTGTGTCCATTGTAATTTCCTTTTGGTGAAGTGCCTCTTCAAGACTTTTGTCCATTTTTTTAAATTTTTATTCTTTTCTGTATTTATATGTAAGAGTTCTTTATATATTCTGGATTTAGAACTTTTGTCATATACAAATATAGGTGTCTGTGTACATATATATGTATATAAGATATCTTCTTGACATTGAGGCTTTGCTATCTTAATGGTATGTTTTGATAAGTAGAAATTCTTAATCGTATTACATATACCAATTTAGCTTTTTTCTTTTATTGTTAACAATTTTTGCATTGCATTTAAGAGATGAGATATTTTCCAATATAATTTTATGATTAAGTTAATTAAATTGTCTTCTAGAAATCACAATGTTTCACAGTTAAATCTTTAGTTCATCTAAACTTGATGCAACACCTATGATATAAGATAAGGATCAAGATGCATTTATAACATATTCCATGCAGATATCAAATTGACTCCACTTGATTTTTTGGAAATACTATCTTTTTTACAGAGCACTTACAATGTCAACTTTTTTGTAAGTCAAACTCCTTTACATGCTTGGACAGTTTAGGGATTCTTTTTTCTGCCTACTTAATCTGTTACTCTGTCCTTGTGCTAATAACAGCCTTAATATCTACAGTTTTAAAATGTCTTGATGTCTGGCAATACTCTACTCATTGTTGTTCTTCTCCATGACTGCCTCTACTGTTCTTGGCACATAGTCATCTTCCTACGTACATTTTAGAATCAGCTTGTGAATTTATAACTAGATTTAATTTACTGATGTTTTCTTTAGCATATTTATGCCTAGTTTATGAAAGAGATGGGCCTAGATTTTCCCTGTTTTATAATCTTGTCATATTTTTGTTTCAAGGTTTTACTAGCTTCATAATATGTGTTGGAAAGTGTATTTTTTTCTATTTTATGAAAGACTTTGGGTGCAATCAGTTTCTTTCTTTCCTGAGTGTTTAGAGGAATTCACTGGGGAAGCCATCTGGTCTTGAAGTATCCTTTATGTGAAATTTTTAAATTTCAGATTTGATTTCTTAAAACAGATATAGGACTACTTAGATTTTGAATTTTTATGTGTGTCAGTTTTGGATAACTGTGTATTCCTTGGAGTACATCCATTTCTCCTGATGTTCAAAATTATCAGTTTAATATTGTTTATAAAAACCTTTATAAACATTTAAATAACTGTAGAGTCTTTGATGATATATTCTCATCATTGAAGATACCAGAAAAGTATTCTCTCCCCGTGTGCATGTCTCTATTCCCCTATTTTTTCTTTTTATCTAACTTTTTATTTCAAAATAATTAAAAATTTACACAAAGATATCAAGATGATACAGATAGTACAGATCCTGTATATCTTTTACCCACTTTCCTCCAATGGTTCTATGTTGTGTATATTAAAACAAGGAAATTGGCATTTGTGCAATTTGTGTGTACAGTAGGTACATGCTGTCTCATCGCCGGTGCATGTTCCCGTGCCACCGCGGCCAGCAAGACGTGGTCCAGCTGCAGTGACGTGCAAGAACCCTGCATCCTTGGTAGCCTCTTTCCATCTCTCTTTACGATTGTCTAAAATATGTTCTCTTAGGCCGGGCGCGGTGGCTCACGCCTGTAATCCTAGCACTCTGGGAGGCCGAGGTGGGTGGATCGCTCGAGGTCAGGAGTTCGAGACCAGCCTGAGCAAGAGCGAGACCCCGTCTCTACTAAAAATAGAAAGAAATTATATGGACAACTAAAAAATATATATATACAAAAAATTAGCCGGGCATGGTGGCGCATGCCTGTAGTCCCAGCTACTCGGGAGGCTGAGGCAGTAGGATCACTTAAGCCCAGGAGTTTGAGGTTGCTGTGAGCTAGACTGACGCCACGGCACTCACTCTAGCCCGGGCAACAGAGTGAGACTCTGTCTCAAAAAATAAAATAAAATAAAATAAAAAAATAAAATAAAATATGTTCTCTTCATACATTGAGAATCACATCAAACAATTTTATTTTTGCTTCAACCACCAGACATAATTAAGAAAATTTAACAAGAGAAGGAAAATCTATTGTATTCACCTATACTTTTGCTTTTTCTGTTGTTCTTTCCTTTTTTGTAATGTTCTAAGATTCCTGCTTTTATTATTTCCTTTCCATTTCAAAAACTTTCTCCAGCCATTCTTTCAGGGTAGGTAGTTTTCCTTTGTCTGAAATGTCTTTATTTCTTCTTTATTCCTTCTTTATTCTTGAAGGCTATTTTCAGTGGATGTATAATTTGGAGCTGAAAGTTTTTTTTTACCTCGGCTTTGAAAAATGTTGTGTCACTTTCTTTCAGCCTTCATGACTTCTGGTGTTGTTTTATCCCTGGGAGTAAGATGCCCTTTCTCTATCACTATTTTCATATTTTTTTTTTCTTTGTCTTCAGTTTTCCGAAGTTTGATTGTGATGTGTCTTGCCATGAATTTCTTTGGGTTAATTCTGTTTAGGATTCACTTACCTTCTAGAATCTATAGGTTCCTGTCTTTTGCCATATTGGGGAAACTTTCAGCCATTATTTCTTTGAAAACTTTTTCAACACTGCTCTCTTCCTCTTACCCTCTGTGACACACGTTATGTTTTGTTGTAGCTCCAGAGCTCCCTAAGGGTTTGTTCTTTTTTTGTTTTTCTATTTTATTTCTGTTATTCAGACTGCGTAATATCTGTTGTTCTTTTCACAAATTCATTGATTCTTTTCTCTGTTCTCTCTATTTTGTTGTTGAACTCCTCCATTTATTTTATTTAATTAATTAATTTATTTGTTTGTTTGTTTTTCCCTCTCCTCTCTCATCCATTTTTTTAAAATTTTGGTTACTGTATTTTTCACTTCTTAAGTTTTGCTTTTATTCATCTATTTATTTGCTGAGACTTTATATTTTCCATTTGTTTCAAATGTGTTTATGATTGCTCATTGAAGCATTTTTATGATGGCTGCTTTAAAAGCCTTGTTAGATAGTTCCAACATCTGTGCCATCTGGGTGCTGACATCTGTTGATTGTCTTTTCTCATTCAAGTTGATACTTTCCTGGCTTGGGGTATAATAAATGATTTTTTATTTAACCCAGGCATGTGAGTGTTATGTTATGAGATTTTGGATTTTATTTAAGCCATGCTTTACCACACCTCCTTTGACACTGCCCCAGCAGGGCTGGGAAGGTGCTGCTTCGTGACTGATAGGTTGGGTGGGAAGGTCTGGATTCCCTGTTTGACACCACACTGGAGAGGGAGCCCTAGTACTGCTGCGTAGTGGTGGGGATTTCATTCGCCCACTAGGGTTCTGCTGATACTGCCCTGGATGGGAGGAAGAGGGGTGTCTTGTTACTGTTCTCCATGTGGCCTCTGCTAAGACAGCAGTGCTTTTGTGTGGTGTGGTTATCTCAGCCTCCCACTTGGTGTCCATTGACACTCCCTGAAGGGAAAGGAAGGAGTCGCCTTACCACTGGGTTGCAGCGGAAGTCCAGGATTCCCAAGTGGCCTCCACTGATGCTGTGGGGATGGGGAAAGCCTGTTTACAGTGGATGGGGAAGAAAGTCCCAGCTCCCCACTCAGTTTTCTCCAATATCACCTCAGTCAGCCACAGAGGACAGGAACACCCTGTCACATCCAGGCAAGAGTGGAAGGCAAAGTTCCCCACTTTGCTGATGGGAGTGAGAGCATAGCCACAATGTTTCTGTGGCATTTGGCTAGAGTAGAGTAGTTATTGTCTGTATTTTCTGTCTTGCTAGACTGCCCCTTTCCTGGTCCTTTAGGTAGAAAAAGCAGCTTTTCTTGGAGCTCTTTTGTCTATTCCCTTTGGTATTTCCAGGTTGATGATTTTTCTAGCTCCCAGCCTGAGCTATGCGGGGCAAAAAGAAAGCCCGGGGAACTCACCGTCATGTCTCAAGGGCCCTGTCTAGTCTCACTTCTCTCCACCATTCAGAGCCTTATTATGTTTGTTTTCTATATAATATACAGAGTTTTGAGCTCTATTTAGTGTAAGGAATAGGGAAGAGTACATCACCACCATCTAACCTCCATTAAATCTGCTTTTTTAGTTCTCACATATGAGTGACAACATGTTATATTTGTTTGTATGTGCCTGGCTTATTTCACTTAACATACTGGCCTCCAGTTCCATCCATGTTGCTGCAAATGACAGGATTTCATTCTTTTTTATAGCTGAATAATAAATATTCCATTGTGCCTATATACCAAATTTTCTTTGTCCATTTGTCCATTAATGGACATTTAGCTTGATTCCGTATCTTGACTATTGTGCATAGTGCTACAGTAAACATGGGAGTGCGGATATCTCTTCAATATACTGATTTCCTTTCTTTTGAAATGGAAATGCTGGATTATATGGTAGTTAGATTTTCAGTTTTTTTGGACCTCCATATTGTTCTCCATAACGGCTGTACTGCTTTACACTCCCACCAACAATGTGTATGAGCTTTCCCCTTTCTCCACATCCTCACTAGCATTTGTTATTTTTTGTCTTTTTGATTAGAGCCATTCTAACTGGGGTGAGATGATATATCTCATTGTGGTTTTGTTTACATTTCCCTGATGATTAGTGACTTTGAGCATTTTTTTCATATACCTCTTGGCCATTTGTATATCTTCTTTTGAGAAATGACTATTCAGGTCTTCTTCCTATTTTTAAATCAGGTTATTTGTTTGTTTCTTTTGCAGCTATTGAGTTGAGTTCCTTATGTATTCTGGTTAATTCCTTGTTAGATGGATAGTTTGCAAATGTTTTCTCCCATTCTGCAGGTTGACTCTTCACTTTGTTAAATGTTTCCTTTGTTGTGCAGAAGATTTTTAGCTTGATGGGATCCCATTTGTCTATTTTTGCTTTTGTTGCCTGTGCTTTTGAGATCTTACCCAAACTATCTTTGCCCAGACCAATGGCTTAGAGTATTTCCTCAATGTTTTCCTCTAGTAGTTTCATAGCAGGTCTTACATTTAAGTCCCTATTCCATTTCAACTTGCTTTTTGTATATGGGGATAGATGAGAATCTAGTTTATTCTTCTGCATACGGATATCCAGTTTTCTCATCACCACTCATTAAAGAGATTGTCCTTTCCCCAATATGTGTTCTTGGTGCCTTTGTCAAAAGTGAGTTGGCTGTGTATAGATTTATTTCTGGGTTCTCTATTCTGTTCCACTGGTTTTTATTCCAATACCATGCTGTTTTCTTTACTATAGCTTTGTAATATATTTTGCAGTCAGATAGTGTAATGCCTATGGCTTTGTTCTTTTGGCTCAGGATTGCTTTAGCTATTCAGGGTTTTTTGTGCTTCCATATGAATTTCAGGATTTTTAAAAAAATGTCTATGAAGAATATCATTGATATTTTGATAGAGATTACATTTAATCTGTAGATCACTTTGGGCAGTATAGACATTTTAATAATATTAATTCTTCCAATCTATAAGCATGGGATGGTTTTCCTTTTTTGTATGTCTTGTTTGATTTCTTTCATCAGTGTTTAATAATTTTTCTCATAGAGATCTTTCACTTTTTGGTTAAATTTATTCTTAGGTATTTTATTTTTTGTAGCTATTGTAAATGGGATTGCTTTCTTTATTTCTTGTTAAGATTGATTATTGTTAATGTAAATAAACACTACTGATTATTGTATGTTGATTTTTGTATCCTGCAACTCTTCTGAATTTGTTTATCAGTTATAAAAATTTTTGGTGGAGTATTTATGTTTTTCTAAGAATAAGATCATGTCATGTGCAAATAAGGATAATTTGGCTTCTTCCTTTCCAATTTGGATGCACTATATTTCTTTCTCTTGCTAATTGCTCTGGCTAGGACATCCAGCACTATGTTGAATAGAATTGGTGAAAGTGGGCATCCTTGTTTTGTTCCAGGTCTTAGTGTAAAGGCTTTCAATTTTTTCCCATTCAGCATGATATTAGTTATAGGTTTGTCATATATAGTCTTTATCATATTGAAGTATGCTCCTTCTATAATCAATTTGTTGAGATTTTTTATCGTGAGGTGATATTGAATTTTACCAAATGCTTTTTTGGCATCCTTTGAGATGAATCATATGGATTTGTCCTTGATTCTGTTGAAGTAATGTATCACATTTATTAATTTGCATATGTTGAATCATCTTTGCATCCCTGAGATGAATCTCACTTGATCATGGTGAATGATGTTTTTAATGTGCTGTTGAATTCGGTTGGCTAGTATTTTGTTAAGTATTTTTGCATCCATGTTGATCAGGGATACTGGCATGTAGTTTTCTTTTTTTGTGTTGTGACCTTGCCTGTTTTTGGGATCAGGGTAATGCTGGCCTTATAGAATGAGTTTGGCAGTATTCTCTCCTTTCAAGTTTTTTTGAAATAGTTTGAATAGAATTGGTATTAGTTCTTCTTTGATTGTTTGGTACAATTCAGCAGCGAATTCACTAGGTCCTGGGCTTTCTTTAATTGGAGACTTTTTATTACTGCTTTAATCTCATTACTCACGATTGGTCTATTCAGGTTGTCTATTTCTTCATGGTTCAATTTTTGTGGGATGTATGGGTCCAGGAATTTATCTATTTCTTCTAGGTTTTTCAATTTATTTGTATACAGTTGGTCATAGTAGTCTCTACTAATCCTTAGTAGTCTGTAATAATTTCTGTGGTATCAGTTGTAATGTTTTCTTTTTTATCTCTGATGTTATTTATTTGGTCTTTTCTCTTCTTAGTCTAGCTAAAGGTTCATCAATTTATTTAGTGTCAATTTAATTTATTTATGCTCTGAGATTTATTATCTGTTTCCTTCTACTAATTTTGAGTTTGGTTTGTTCTGTTTTTCTAGTTCCTTGAGGTGCATCATTAGGTTGCTTATCTGAATTCCTTCTATTTTTTTTTTATGTAGGTGTTTATTGCTATTAAATTTCCCCCTTAATACTGCTTTTTCTGTATACCATAGGTTCTGATATGTTGCATTTCCACTTTCATTTGTTTAGATAAATTTCTAAATTTTATTCTTAATTTCTTAAATGACACATTAGTCATTTGGGAACATGTTGTTTAATTTCTGTGTGTGTGTGTTTTCCAAGGTTACTCTTGTTATTGATTTCTAGTTTTATTCCATTGTGGTCATAAAAGATACTTGATATGATTTTGACTCATTTGAATTTGGTGCAACTTGTTTTATGGCCTAGGATATAGTAACCTGGAGAATGTTCCATGTGCCGAAGAGAAAAATGTGTATTTGGTAGAATTTGCATAAAATGTTCTATAAATATCTATTTGGTTTATTTGGTCTAGAATATAGTTTAACTCTGGTGTTTCTTTGTTGATTTCCTGCACAGATGATCTGTTTTTGCTGATAGTGGGGTGTTGAAGTCCTCTACTATTACTGTATTTCAGTCTTCCTCTCCTTTTAGGTTTATTAATATTTGCTTTTTATATTTGGGTGCTCTAGTGTTTGGTGCATATATATTTACTATTGTTATATCCTCATGCTGAACTGACCGCTTTGTCATTATATAATGATTTTCTGTGTCTCTTTTTATAGTTTTTGACTTAAAGTCTATTTTATCTGATATAAGTATAGTTACTCTTGTTCTTTTTTCATGGCATATCTTTTTCCATCCCTTTTCTTTCAGTCTATGTGTGCCTTTGTAAGTGAAGTGATTTTATGATAGGCAGCATATATTTGGGTCTTGTTTTATAATCCATTTAGCCACTATATGTCTTTTAATTGGAGAACTGAGTCCATTTCCATTCATTGTTGCCATTGGTAGGTAAGGACTTACTACTGCCATTTTGTTACTTGTTTTCTAGTTGTTTTGTAACTCCTCTCTTCTTTTCTTTTTTTTCTTACTGCATTTCTTTGTGGTTAAGTGATTTCCTCTGATAGTGTGTTTTAATTTGTTAAGTTTTACTTTTAGTATATTTATTATATGTTTTTGTTTTGTGGATATCATAAGGCTTACAAAAAAATCCTATAATTATAACAAATTATTTTAAACTGATATCAACATAAATTTGATTGCAAAAAAACCAAAAAACAATCAAACAAAAGCCTGTTCATGGTAACTTTTCTCCCCCATCTATTGAATTTCTGATGTTACAATTTACATTTTTTATATTACCTATTACTTAAAACATTGTTATAGTTATTTTTTTTTTACTTCTGTCTTTTAGTCTTCTTAGTAAAGGTATAAGTGGTTTACACACCACAATTACTAGATTTGTGTAACAATCACATCTGTGTCTTTTTCTTGTGGTCTGAAGAACTCCCTTTCACATTTCTTGTAGGACAAGTATGATAGCAATAACTTCCCTTAGTTTTTGTTTGTCTGGGGAAGTGTTTTTCTGTTCTTAAGGATAGCTTTGCTGATACAGTATTATGGTTGATAGAATTTTATTTTTCCTTCAACACTATGAATACATCATCCTACTCCCTCCAGGCCTTTAAAATTTCTCTCAGAAGTGTACTGTCAGGCATATTGGACCTTATTTAGATGTTATTTTCTTCTTTTTCTTACTGCTTTCAGGATCCTCACTTTGATTTTGAACTTTGGGAATTTGATTATAATGTATCTTGAGGTATTCTTATTTGAGATTAATCTGATTGGCTACCTTTGGCCTTCCTGTACCTGGATATTTATATATTTCTCCAGGTTTGAAAAATTTTCTGTTATCATTTCTTTGAATAAACTGTTTACTCCTTTGTCTTTCTCACATCCCTCTTTAACTCCAATAACCTTAATATTTGCTCTGTTGATGATGTCTCATAGATCACATAAGCTTTCTTCATTTCTTTCTGTTTTTTTTCTCCTCTGATTGTATTTTCAAATATTTGTCTTCAAGCTCACTGATTCTTTCTCCTGTTTGATCAATTCTGCTGATGTTCTCTACTGCATTTTACATTTCATTCCTTGTATTTATCATCTCTAGAATTTCCACTTGATTTTTCAAAATTATTTAAACGTAGCCATTATATTTCTCTGATAATTTGCCAAATTGATTCCTTTTGTTTTCATGAAGTTGATTGAGCTTTGTTAAAACAGCTATTTTGAATTCTTTGTCTGAGAGATCACAAATTTCCATCACTTTAGGGTCAATCTCTGGCACCTTATTTTGTCTATTAGTGAGGTTATATTTCCCATGTTCTTGATACCTGTGGGAGTGCAATGATGTCTGTGCATTGAGAGTTTAAGTATTTATTTTAGTCTTCACAGTCTGGCTTTGTTTGTGCCTATCATTCTTCAGAGGGCCTTCCAGGGATTCTAAGCAGACTGACTGTTAAGTTATCTGAGCCTATGACCACTACAGCTGTCTCAGCAGTAGAGGATGCTCTGAGCCCAGGTTTTCCAAGAGTCTCACAATGACTCTGAGGTTAATGTGGCTTTCCTGCCCAGATGGACCTGGGAAAGACACGAGAAGGGTGTGGCACTGTGTGGAAATGCTGTCCAGGGACCTGAGTCCAGAAGACTGTCCCAGTGGCCCAGACAGGCATGCCTCCTAGTAGGCCTCTGCTAGATGGCCCTCTACTAGATGGGATGGGCCTCTGACTGCAGTAAGAGAGGCTGGAGTTGAGACTGAACTCCCTTGGGATCTGCTTTGGGAGGGAGACTAGTGGACCTGTTTTGTTGGGTCAGATGGGTGTGTACACAAGCAGGATAGTGCTTTAACTGCAATAGGAGGGGCCAGAGATGAGACTGGACCCCCTTGGGATCAGCTGTGGGGCACAGGTTGGAGAGCCCTATCTCATTGACTTAGAGGGGTGCATATCTCCCAGGAGTATCCTGCAGAGTTGAGATAGTTATCGGATTAAAGCAAAAAAGGCCAGATCTGGAACTTGGCTTCCATGGAATATGCAGTTATATGGAGGCTAGAGATCCCAGTCTTGTTGGCTCAGAGAGGTGTGCATGTCCCAGGAGGACCCTGCACAAACAGGATAGTTCCCTGATTACAGCAGGAAGTACTGTAGCTGAAGCTTAGGGCCCTTGGGATCTGCTGTTAAGATGAAGTTTTGCAATCCTATTAGGGAGGCTTAGATTCCTATGTTTAAAAGGGGCAAGTTTCCCCCTGGGTCCTTATGCAAGTAGTTTTTATTTAGGATCTCAACTGAGGGGGGCTGGAGCCAAGCCACAGGGCAACCTTCAGGTTCACTGCTGAGACTGATGTCAGAGGGCAGAGGAGCCTTTCTGCCAAGGCACTACTGTGTATGATTCCTTCTAGACTCCTTCACAGATGGTTTAGGTTGCAGGCTGAAGACCAGATAGAACTATAGCCAGTCCCCTTGGAAGACTGGGTCATTTCTGGGCTTGAGCCTGGGGGCAAGCTTGGTGGATCAGCCACTTGAATGTTGGTTGGCACTCTCAAAACAACCCTCCAGTGTTTTGGGTTCCATAAAGTTTTCATGAATTCCTTCCTACCTAAATCTTGAGGCTCCCAAAGGGACACCTTTGACTGTTGATGGGTACAGAATTCTTGTCATTGTGGGGGAATTTGAGCATATTACCTTTTATTCCACCATCTTGGTGACATCACTCCTACATGGGATTTCTCTCTCTGTGCATTGAGACTTTAGGTATTTTCCATCCTTTTACTTTGAGTATTTCTGTGTCCTCATATATAAGGTACATCTCATTTTTACAGCATACAAATTTGGTAATAAAAATAAATGTGGTAATCTTTATCTTTTTATTGGACTATTTAAAACATTAATATTTATTATCATTACTGATGTATTTGGGTTTATACTAATCATCTTTCTATTCCTTTTTCTATTTGTTCTACCTAGTTTATGCTCATATTGTTTTCTTTCCATATCTCTTTTTAGATTAATCAATGTTATTATTCAATTTTTTCTTCTATTAACTTTTAGTTATTGCTCTTTCAGTGATTATTCACTTTTAGTGATTATTCTAGAGATTAAAAATGTACATCTCTGACATAGTAAAGTCTCATATAAATGACTAATTTTACTTATTTTTCAGTATTGTTACTATTTAGTTCAATTTATTCCTTGCATACTCCTCTTGCCTTTTTTTGTTATTTTTATATTATTTTGTTGTTTAATAGTCCATTTTCATTTATATTTTCCCTTATTTCTATCCTTTACATTTCATACTTCCATCCATTTTTATGTTTCCATGTGCTATAATTTTACTTCTGTCTTTGCATTTACTTTTTAAGGAACATCTGATATTGGTGAATTCATTCAGTTTTTATTTGAGTGGAAGCATTTTTATTAGCTTTGGATTTTTGGAGTATATATCTGGTAGTTGTAGAATTCTACATTGGCAGTAACTTTTTTCAGCACTTTATAGCTATCATTTCAAGTTTTTGTCCTTCCATTATTTCTATGAAGAAGTCATATTTTTTCTTCTTTAACATGGTTCTTTTTTCCACTCTGGGTGCTTTTCAGATCTTTGTCTTTGGTTTTCCTCATATTTGCTATAATATGACTAGGTGTATTTTTTCTTTTGCTTATCCTCCTCCATTTGTTCTTAAATCTATGGCTAGATGTCTTTTATCTAGTTTGAAAAATTTTTGGCCATTATCTGTTAAAATTTTGCCTCTCTTTCATTCCTTCTTTCCTCTCTTTTTGTGACTCCTCTCACCTATATTTCAGACTCAATGGTATGCTGATTTTTTGAAAGAAATAAAATGGTCCTGGTAAGTAACATTTGCTACATATATGCTCTTCATGCTGATTTTAAGCTACCAACAGTTTAACAAGGAGCTACAAAATACCTGAAAATTACCAGTTGGTTCTTACCAGCTGGTATAAACTGGCCAACACACCACTGGTTTAACTTTTGTATTGAGTCTTATATGTCAATTATGCAACTTTTGTATTTTTCATCTAGTTTTCTCTGTGATACTAGAATTTTTGTATTGATCTATCTTCCAGTTCACTGATATTCTCTTTAGCTACATCAAATCTGCATTTATCCCATTAAATGCTTAAATTAATTATTTTATTTTGTTACTCTAGATTTTTTATTTAAGCCTTTTTTAAAAATAAATGGGGAATGGACACACTTGACGCTCTGACTCGGGGGGATGGGTGGGACATGGGCAATATATATAACCTGAACTTTTGTACCCCCATGATACGCTGAAATAAAAAAAATAAAAATAAAAAAATAAATAAAATTTAAAATTTTCTGATGACATTTTACTTTTCTTTATTTCAGGATATTATGGGGGTACAAACCTTTTGATGTTTTACATCTTGTAATCTATTTTGCTTGAATATATTAATCACAATTATGTTAAAATCTATGCTCTTTCACCTTTGGGTCTATATTAGTTAATGGTCTAAATTTTTATTGGTCTTAATTTTTGTTATCCCTGATAATTTTGGTTAAATAACAAACATGTAACGCAAAACATTGGAGATGTTCTGAATGTTGTTATCCTCTGCGAGAGACGATGAATTACCCTTTCCTTAAGCAGGCAACTAGAAGAGGGTGAAATACTTCAATTTGATTGGGAAATACCTACCATGAGATTGGGTTGCAGCTGTTGTTAGGATCCACCTCTCTTTTGTTACTGTTCCATGGTAACATTACATGTGCCAATCAAGAGCTTGGGTATTTTAAGAACTCTTCATCTTTGATAAGTACTTAACTATAATTTTTGTTTTCTCAGTCTGATAGCAGTGCTAAAAACTCTGCTCTGTGATGCAATGCTTTCTTTTTTGCTTCTTACCCACTTGACTTGTACAGTTTAAGATTTCAGCAAATACCTTGAGGGGAAAACCACCAAGTATTGAGCTTATTTTATGTGGTTTCCCTCTCTGAGGTATTTTTGCCTCTTAATTCCTAGCTATGTTATCATCTCTTCAATGCCTTCAACATCGGTATACTTTGCATTATATTTGGATTTTAAAATTTTTCTCAGCAAAATGTTGGTCTACTTCAAGCTATTCTGTCAAGACACAGTAATCCCCTCCAATTTTTGTTTTATAAGAGACATAGTAACACACAACAACTCTAGAATTAGGAAGATTTGTGATCAATTTTTTGTTCTGTCATTTGCTAATTTTTACAACTTGAACCTGTTTATCTTAGTGACCAAATTTACAAAGTCATGTGATTATTGGAGCTGACATTCTAATGGAGGGAAAAAAGTAAGTAATAAGAATTAATAAATAAACTATGAAATATGATTATTGCTATGAAGGAGATATAAGTAGGCATCGTTGACATGTAGACATTATTTATTATAATTATGTGGGAATAGATAGAATCCTTTATGGAAATAGAACAAAGGAGAAAAGAGATACAAATAAAAAATAGGTGAAAAAAAACTGTGAGTATGACATCACAAAAGCTGGGAAAGGAAAATATTTCTAGAGCACCGAGGTAGCCAGCTCTGTCAAATCCTGCTGACATAAAAGAAGATGATGGCAAAAAATGGGCCATTGGACTTCACAATATGAGAATTGTTAGAAACCTTGACAAGAGCAGTTTCAGTAGATTTTTGTGAACAAAACCAGATAAGGGTGAATTGAAGAGTGAATTAGAGATATGGAAAGGGAGACAACCTGTTGAGACACATTTTCAAGATTTCCCTTGAAGACAGGGAAGGAAGTGGGTCATACTTGAAACATCTCCATGGAGACTGCCTAGGGGACCTGCCCTGTCCATCCCATGAACCGCAGAGCTTCAGTCTCAATCACGTTTTTGTCTTTCTCTCACCTTTTCCAGCAAGCTCTTTCCTTTGTTGCCCATTCGTACAGCTTCTTTACTCTTCTCCTTGTGCCTGGTGGGACAACTCATAGATCCTGGCTCAGACTTTTCAGTTGTTACTGAGGTTGAGAGCCATTTCATTTTTTAAATTCATATTTAAGATAGTGTTTACTTTAGATCAATTAGTTAATATTTAAGATCTTCTGTTTAAAATTTTCAAAATATTCTAAAACAGTGTAATAAGTCTAAAAAATTATGGAATTCCTATGGCAAATTCCAAGGAGGTAAACTGCAGGTGAAGCAGCATGGTAGTGGTAGAGGAAAAGACCAACAGGGTTCTGAGTCATGGAGTCCTGAGTCATGGAGTCCTGAGTTCAAATCCACCCTCCATGTATCATCTGGGGCAAGGTATTAATCTTAATTTTATAGATTATACGTAGTTTTTTATATGGAGAGATTTATATAGGGATATAAATCCATGTAGATATGTATATATAGATTATATATAAATTATGTATTTACATATAACATTTATAATTTGCAGCTGTTCCTCAGTAACCCTGGGGGACTGGTTCCAGGACCTCCCACAGACCAAAATCTGCAAATGCTCACGTCCCTGACATAAAATAGAGTAGTATTTGCATGTAACTTATGCCATCCTCTCATACACTTTAAATCATCTCTAGATCACTTATAATACCTAATGCAATGTCAATGCCATGTGAATAGTTGTTATACTATACTAGTTAAACAAAGATGACAAGAAAAAGAAGTCTGTACATGTTCAGCACAGACGGAATTTTTTTCCTGAATATGTTTTATCTGCAGTTGGTTGAATCCACAGAGGCAGAACCCATGGCTACAGAGGGCTGGCAGCATACCTTTCACCTATTCAGTCTGGAATTATATATTCATATATGTGTGTGCACACTTGTGTGTAGATGTATCTACACCTGTGTCTGTATCTGTATCTATTTATAACCTTAGAGATCTAAGATGCCTTGATAAATAAAATAAATATTCAAACATTGACCATGCAATAAACACTAGCTCCTTTTTTCTTTTTTCCTCAGCTCTCCATCTCTTCAGCTAGTCAGCAATACAACTCTCTTCCAAGTTTCTCTCGTTATTAAAGTATCTCTTGCTATTGACTTCTCGTCTTTCCTATCTCTGAGGTATCACCCAGCTCAGTAAAACCAAATAAGAAATCTATTCTGCAACACTCCGCGTCACACATGAGGCTGGCTTTGAAACTCATTCTCTCTTTCCATTTCGCAGGCTGCAGTTCTAAAAGCTACTTCTTTCTCCATCACTCCTGCTAAAATTATGTCAAGAACCATCACATAGAGAACCAGCCTTCCCCTCTCACAACCGCCTCATTTTTACTTCTCTCTATTAATTCCCTCCGATCTCTCCCAAATCACCCTGCGCTTTCATACTCTCTTCTGCGCTCCTGGCTGCCTGGTCTCTCTGTTTCTAAATTTAAAGTGCTCTGCTCTCTCTCACGTCCCATCTGCAGAGCAGACCACAGAATTTGTGGAGCACCATGAAAATAGGGCCCCTTGTTCAAAATGCGGGAAAAGAAATGCAGTTAAATATAAAAAGCTATAAAGATTACCCTTTAAAAACATTTTATTGCTCATAAAATGTAATGAGGAAATAGTGGTATTTTCTAATCACAGCACAACAGAACATAAAAAGGACAGGGGAGCCTCCCCGGGCTGCCTCCGCGTGGAGCCCCTCCTTTCTCAGGCCCCAGACGTCGCAGCCAGCGCTGTTGTGTGCGGGGTGCGCCGTGTGCGGCGCGTGGCGCGTGCGGTGGGTGCCGTGTGCTGTGCGTGCCGTGTGCGGGGTGCGCCGTGTGCGGCGCGTGGCGTGCGCTCTGCCTACTGCCTGCTGTGAGCCCCCAGCAAGTCTCCTCTGCTCCATAACAGGCTTCAGTGATCCACTGGATTCACTCACAAATCACAAATCTGAAGATGAAGTTGTTAAGAACTTCACGTTGTTCACAGCAGAACATTAAGCCAAGCATAAAGCCCTTCTGAGGAGGGACTCCATGTGACCGTCCTGGTTGCTTGTCTCTGAAGCCAGCCTGTCCACACGTTGTCCCACTGCTGCAGGCTCCCAGGAGTGCTGGGAGAATCTAGCCACGCTACCCTAGGGTAGGCAAACCCTGGGCTCACAT
Source organism: Eulemur rufifrons (assembly GCF_041146395.1). NCBI lineage: Eukaryota > Metazoa > Chordata > Mammalia > Primates > Lemuridae > Eulemur > Eulemur rufifrons. The sequence goes on along the minus strand of NC_091010.1, from coordinate 3,751,211 downwards.
GCCTTTCTTCCTTCCTGACTTTCAAATTAAAGGACTCGTGGTTTCAAAGTTTAAATGCCATAGACTCTTTTGGTACTTTGACCTTGAGTTTGTAACATTCATTTCCTGTACCTCAGCTTCCTTATATGCAACATAAATGTTTCTTTCTTTGTTAAACAGGGACAGGTGGGAAAGGAGCTAGAAAGATGAATGAGGGCAGTCTCGGCCTGCAAGGACCTCCTGATCTCGCAGTGACACCCACCCCTCCGCAGGTGCCCGTTTCTTTACAGGTATAGCGGGAGGCTTTGCAGAGAAAACCATCTTGGATTTGAATGCAGATGGATAAAACCCAGTTTGACAAGTGCCCACGGAGGAGAAAGAATACTTGCAGGCAGCCTGTGTGTAAGCACAGAGGTGAAAATTTCAGGTACACTGCAGGAACGAACCTAGCTAGGAAATTTAGAGCAGGTGGCCGAGGAACAAGAGAAGAACAATATGGATGCAGTGGCCAGGTCACAGGGTCCTTGGCCATAGGAGGAGTTTTGGACTGGATGTAGGAAGGTCTCAGAAAGCCTCCCAAGCAGGCGAATAACACAGACGCTTGATCTTGTTAAAAGACCACTTTGCCCACAAAGGAGAGGATGCAGAAGCTAGCGATGGGGACATCAAGATCCTAGGGGAAATGCAGGTTTGGGGGTTAATTTTAGGTGTCAACTTGATGGACTGAGGGATACCCATATAGATGGTGAGGCACTATTTCTGGATCTGTCTGTGAAGGTGCTTCCAGTAGAGACTGGCATTAGAATCAGTGGACTAAGTCCACCCTCACCCAGTGTGGGTGGGCACCACCCAGTCAGCTCAGCACCCAGATAGAACAGAAAGTCAGAGGAAAGGCAAATTCCCTCTCTCTTTTCTAGAGCTAGCACATCCTTGCTCTCCTGCTCTTAGACATCAAGACTGCAGGATCTCTGGCATTTGGACTCTAGGACTTGCACCAGCAGCTCCGCAGGCTACAAAGCCCTCAGCCTCAGGCAGAGGTACCCAGCGGCTCCCCTGGCCCTGAAGTCTGTGCACTCGGGCTGAGCCATGCTGCCGGCTGCTCTGGATCTTCAGCTCACAGACATCAATCGTAGGACTTCTCAGCGTCCATAATAAGAGAGCCAATCCACCAGAAAATCCCCTCTCATCTGTCTCCTGCTCTCTCTGTCTCCCATTGGCTCTGTCTCTCTGGAGAGCCCAGACTAATACAGGCGTGAAAAGGAGGGTCCCAGTTTAGACACGCACCGGAGGGATGTGACAGCAGCCGTGGTCATTGGAACTGCAGATCAGGAGCCCAGGAGGACCATGAGGGCTGAGCTGTAGAATTAGGAGCTGTCGAATATGGACGTGCAGATTGTGAGAGCACAGTGTGAAGGGTGGGACCCAGAAGGGGAGCAAGGGTGGGACACAGAGAAACCCCAATGCTTAGGGACAGACAGGAGAGGAGCAACCTGCAAAAGCCACAGACAAGCAGATGAGGGAAGCAGGAATGAGAAGAGGAAGAAGAGAGGAGAGGGGATTCTGAAGCTACTTTCTGTGCAAAAGATGTGGGAAACAGTGACTGATGAAGAGCCCCGCTCACTGTGGACTGGGGGAGGCAGGGACGCCAGGAGGCAGCTGGGCGGGAACTCACTAAGGGCTGGCTGCAGCCCAGCCCGCCTCCTACCCTGCCCTCCACTGCCTTGGGAGGGCCTTCCGGGGTGGGACCGCCATGCCCATTTGACACGCGAGGACACCAAGGGGCAGAGATGTGCAGATGCTCATGCAAGTGCTGCTCTGGGGTGCACAGAGAGACAATTCCAGCTGCACGCCTACATCGAGGGGTGTGGCCCCCATTGCCCACTGCATGTGGCTCAGTCACATGTGCCACCTGTGGCCAAGAGCCGGCTGCCTCTGGGTCACCTTCCTCTGCCCCGTCCCCAGCTGATACTGACATGGACAGCCTGACATGGAGAGCCTGGAGCTGGGGCAGAGCTGAGAGCGGCCAAGGGCCCAGACTCTGGAGCCTGACTTCCAGGGTTCAAATCCCAGCCCCACCACTACTCACCCGCTGCGGGGCCCAGGAGGTGGGGTTGTCAGTTTGTATGTGTGTATCATATGGGCATATGCACAGTGTTAGTGTATTTATTATTTTATATTATATATTTATGTCAGTATAAACATATATTTACCTTAGCATAAATATATATTCATTTATATTTGTATTAGCATATATGAATTTATTTAAACCTCACAACACACACACGATGCAAGAACAACTACCCTGAGTTGCAAGGGGCAATGGAAGCCTACGGAGGTGAAGGCAGGGGCTGGAGGTTGGGTGCCGCTCACATCACCACCCCCGCCCGAGCCCCGCCGGGCCACTGGCTCCCTCCTGTCCACGCCGAGGCTGCTCTCACCAGCGCGGCCCACGCACGGAGCTGGCCCGTGCCCAGTCCTGGCCGCGCAGGGCCCTGTGCACGTTGAAGCCCAGCGCCAGGCGCAGGGCCTGTCCCCCACCAAGGGTCCTCTACATGTATGTTATGAACAAGCCAGTGAGGGAAAAACAGTGTCAAGGCCACAGACTGAACTCGCTTGCTCTTTGCAGCCCCGACAGGGCGTTTTCCCCGAGAGGACAGCCCCAGGCACGGGGGAGTCTCCCCAGCTGTGTCCAGTGTTGCACAGTTTGTTTTTGTCCTTGGGGAACTGCTGCCCTCTGACCCAGGCCTTCATGGACTGTGGGCATTGGGGCAAATGCCTGAAACCTCTCTGGCTCTCAGCTTCAAACATGCGATGTGGCTTTTTCAGCAGAGGTTGAACATGCCACGTGCTGAAGCTGTGCTAGGGCATGTTATTTTTTTAATTTCAGGGCACCATCTGCACACACACCAATTTTGCCAATAGCAGCATCAGATTCTTTTTGGCATGGGGCACAGTATGTCCCCAAATGTTTCTCCTGTCACCTCTTGTAGTTCCTAGCACTTTAAACTTAGGGACTGGGCTGGGGACCAGACAGGAGGCTCATCATATATGCCCAGGCCCTTTGGGGAGTTTCTCTGAAACATTAGCCTCTATGTTTGGCTAATTTAGCTAATTATATTAGCTGCCTAGGAGGAGGGGGCTCTTTCTGAGCCCTGTTTGTCCTGTGCTCTGCAGATAGCCCTGCCAGCAAAGGGGCAGAGTCCCACAGAGCCCACTGCCCCCTGTGGTGGCCTCTGCACTTCCCACCCGCCCACAGGCGAGCCCTCACCACGGCAAGCAGTCAGCCAGGACACCTGCTCTGCTTCAGCGGGGGGGTTCCTTGGGTGGATGTTCCAGTGCAGCAGCTTCCAGATTCCAGCAGAATAGTCATTGTCTCTCGTTCTGCCCACTGAAAAGCAGGAGGATTCATCCTGCAAGCACTTACTGAAGAGTGTGAAGACAGAAACATGGGCTATGGGACCTCTCTAAACCAGGACCCTCCACTTATTAATGGTGGCTCTGAACAAACTTTTCCACGTCATTAAGCCATGGCTTTCTTCATTTGCAAGATGTGGATAATATTTTCCTTCTGGCATCATGTAAGGCTAAATATAATGCATGTAGGAATTCCCAGGAGAGAGCTGACATATGGGTTAGAATTTATCAATGACTCTTGCTATTTTTTCTGCAAGTAAATAAGTAAATAAATGGACTACTGTCTAGATCAACACGGTGTTGGCATCACTTTATCTCATCTTCACTCTTGATTTTTTTTTTACACAAGGACACTGAGTTTGATAATCTCTATATATTCTACTTACTAAAAACATTTTGTCTATTTTCTTCTTGTGAATCTTGAATTCCTTTTTTTTTTTTTTTTTTTTTTTTTTTTTGCAATAGAGAGCTCCAACTCAGTAGCTTAAATCTGTTTGCTGCATAACTGTGCAGGCCTGTAGATGCTGTCTTGTGTATTCCCTTATCAGGGAAATGGAGAGTGGAATGTGACAACTTGGAGCAAGGATGATGGTCCACCGCAGCAGGGAGAGGTGGCCTTGAGTGCCGTGCAGTGGACACTCTCTAGGTTGGCCTGACTTATGTGAACTATTCAGTTCTAGCAAGAGAGGGATTCAGATAAGGACAAGGAGAGCTACTTTAGTAAAACCATGTGACAATTGGAGATGCAGGCAGAGCCTTCCTTGGGTCCAACATAACAGCATTGCATGAGCAGTGGTCAGAAGTTCTTTTGCCAAATGGGATGCTTGTTAAGCATGTCAACGTGTCAGAGGAATGTGGAAGTCTTGGCAATGGGACATAGAAAGGATGACTCACTGCCCCTTGTCCTTGAGCTGTTTATGACTCTTGCAAATTATGGAAAACTGATAAAAATGTAAGTGATTCTTGTCTATGGAAATGCACATTAATTGTGTTCAGTGGAATGCAAGTTATTGTTGCCCTGCAGATGTGCCTCTTTGGCATCTGAGTTAATTTCAACATCTTTTCTCTGCCTATGCATGGGTAATATTTTGATTCCTTTGAACCAGTGGAAACATCTTACTCATTATTAATAAGTAAAGTACAATCGCTAACAAGTGTTCCTTTTATATCTGTGACAGATACGGTTATATCTTATTCAAAAATAATCTTTTAATAGTTTGGGAAGTCATGGATTGAGATGCCCAGTGGACTCACCTGACAGGCAGGTAAAATGTGTTCCAGAGAAGTAAGTGCACCTCATGGGTGGCTTCAGCCCAGGCATCTCTTTTCTTTGCTCACAGAGGTGGGTCCCAAATGGTAACAGAGCCGTAGTTTTGCTCAGTCTCTTCTCTAGTTCTTTCCCCTCTGCTCTACTAATTTGGGATCTTCGAGTTTGCTTTTTGTTGCTGTTGTTCATTTACTGCAGATAAGTTATTCCACACTGGGGGCAGCAATGAGCAGGCACCTTGCCTGGCCATTGTGGTGATCTCCCTAAAATGCATTACAGAAACATAATCCATTTTACATTTGTGTTGTGTATTCTCTGTGTTGACAGAGAATCTGGTTGTAAGCCCTTTGTGCATCATTATGTCTTTTTTGAGTTCAAAACAATTAAGAAATGTATGGTAACCAGGCAGAAGTATAGCTCATTGAGATATAGTGGAAATCAAGTATATTTCTACTGAACAAAATTGATGTTGTGACTGATTCAGGGATGGACAAGACCTGACTAGAACCCACAAGGAGCCGTGAGGCTTTTGCAGGGCTCTCAGGAGAGAGGCATCACATTTTATGCTGAAATGTACATCTAGGTATCCTCACTCTGAATTGCTGGCAGGCGTGTTCCCATCACAGGAAGCTGGAGAATGAAGAGGCACAGAAGAATAGGACCCAGAGACTGAGGGAAACTGAGCTCTGTCCCTGGAGAAGGCGTGTCATGGCTCCACCAAGTGTATGACGATCACAAGGTGGAGACCCAACCCTGATGGGCAAACAGTGCCAAGGACATGATCTGGTATATTGTCATCACTGCAGCTGCAGGAAGGCACAAAGATCATCTTTACAAAATACTGCAATGTCATGAACGACAACATTCATGTTGTCCTTGTGCTCGAAGTTAAAACCATGCCCACTAGCAGGGGAAGGGCTGTGCTCCGTATAGACCCAGCCAGGTGCAAAGCAGGGCCTGGAGGAGGTGTGACAATGGGGCCATCCGTTTCTTCCCACCTGATGGTGCCTTTTTTCTTCTTTCTACCACTCCACTTGTTCTCACTCCCTGCCTCATTTTCCCCAGGCCCCATGGGGCTGCACCATGAATGCCCCCATCACTGATAGGTAGGTCGTCTTTTACTTCTGCCATGAAGTCACACAGTCAGGTATCGTGGACAGACCCAGAGCAGGGAACTCATGGTCAAGTTCAAAGTTGTTCCCAGACAAATTAACACTCCAGACACAACAGATCCTCTTCTTAGGCCTTGCCCTGCCCCTCCCAGAGTCCCTCAGAGTAATGTCCCCTCCCCAAACACACCTCCTCACCCAGGAACACCAACGCTAGCTACGTTTTCAAACTATAAACATCCCTGTCCCTGAGCTCACCTGGGCCTGGACTGAGTTGTCACGTGGGAGGGTCAGGCAAGCAGACACAGGACAGGAGGACATTTCCACAGCCCTGGTTTGAACCCCGCTCCCCACGAGGGGCTGCAGCATGAGCCAGTGCTACCGTGTGGAGAGGCCCGGGAGTCCTCGCCCGAGGCTGAATGTGGAAGACTTCCCCTCTGCTTACAGAAAGTCCCACAGCTCTGCTGGGACTGTCCTCTGCCTTCCTGTCCTCTGTCATCGCACCTGTGAGAGAAGCGAAAGTAGGGAAAGGAGACTGCCTTGCCCCCTCAGCTCACCGGGGTCTACAGGGCCCACCAGGTGCTAGCCAAGGTCGCCACCCACCGCTTCACATGCTCCACCGTTCACCAAAGACTGCGTGCCCACTCGCTGGGGTGAGAGAGCAGGGAAGGGAGGTCACTGAAGGACACTTTCTCTGGGGAAGGGGCGAGCAAGGCCCAGGAAGGCGTGCCCGAGAGCCCCCCACCTGCACACCCACAGAGCGGGAAGACCAGGGGCTACCCTGGAGGACCTGCAGGAAGAGGCAGGGACGGGGTGGAGCACTGTCCCTGGTCAGCAACAGCAAGCTCAGAGGTGAGGAGTGGGCCCACGTCCCCAGCCTCCCTCAGTGAGACAGCAGAGTCTTGGGGGCCAGTGGCAGCTGTTCCCCACTGACAGATCTAGGGCCAGAGACTGCTCCCTCACCTCCAGACTCAGGGTCTGGCTACCCCCAAACTTCCAGATTCTACGCTGTGCAATACGGGAAGCTACCTGTCTCTCGCATGTCCTGCAGAATGAGGGGGCTTCTGGCCCTGTCAGGCCTGTGGAACCCAAGCTCCCCGCCCACGCAGCTGTATGAGGGTGCAGGCAAGGAAGAAATGAGTCAGGCCCGAGGGCTGGGTCTTTAGTTTTTACTTGATAAGCCCCTGGGAGTTTTTATGGTAGCTCTCCTATCACTTTTTTTCCCCAATGAACGTTTTAGAAAAAAGGTATGTATTTCAAAAACAGATCAGCTTATTAAGAGGATAAAAAGGAAGCTGGGCCAGCGGTGGCCCGGCTCAGCCTCCCTCTGAGAAGCCAGGCGCTCTCGAAAGCCCAAGCAGATGTAGCACAGCCTGGGGCCACCCTTGCTTCTCAGAGCGGGCTCCCGCGTCCTCCCGCGTCCTCGGCCGACACTGTCACATGCTGTGTCGGGCTTTCCCTCCTCTCTGCCCCCAGCCCCTCTCTCCTCACAATGTCCAGGGACTCTTCTCACCCCCAGATCTCCTCGAACTCCGCTGACCCATCATGCTGACGCCTGCCCTGAGCCAGGCCCTGCCTACAAGCTGGGGCCCATCTGAGCGGTGTGGACATGGGGGATGCCGGTGGGCCCACAGTCCAGAGGGAAACAGGTGAGTGGCCGGGTATCGCAGGCCTGTGAGGAGCACCCTCCCCGAGGACCTCGCTGGATGCCTTGCTTAGAATAAGAACAAGCTGCCCCTCGCTCCAGACACGGAACTGCCACCCTCGGAAAACAAGTCGTATCACACTGTGCATCTGTGACAGTCACAGGGCGAACTGTGCTCTGTGCACACCCTCCACTACTGTATGTGGGGACCGCAGGAAGGGATGTGGGGGTCACAGGGGCCCGGCCAAGCCTGGGGAAGGGTCAGCGAGTGCCCCTGTAGAGCACTTCTGGAAAGTGGCCATTCCTCTGTTGTAACCACGGCTGAGTGTTCTGCGCCCTGTCCACATGTGGGCTTGAGTGGAAGGCAGGGCCATGACAATACCATTCAAGCTGCCCACCCCCGTGTCACAGAGGAAGAGATAAATAGAGACCAGGGAAGAGATAGGACCCTCCCCACTGGGGACTGAATTGTACCCCACCAAAAAGCCTACCTGGTCACTTCCTAATCTTCAGCACCTCAGAGTGGGCGTCTCTGGAGATGGAACCTGTAAAGAGACGGTTAAGTTAAAATGGGGTCTTTAGGGTGCACCCTAATCCAGACTGGTGTCCTTATGAGAAGAGGGAAGACCGGTGAGGACACAGGGAGAAGGCGGCCGCCTCCAGGCCGGGGAGAGAGGCCTCCGGAGAAACCAGCCCTGCGACATCTTGCTCTTGTCTCTCAGTGTCCAGAACTGTGAAAGAATAAACTTCTGTAGTTTGAGCCACACCATCTGTGATATTTTGTTATGACAGCCATAGCCGAATAATGTACCCCCAAATTATACAGCAGAAGGTGGGGGTAAAGCCCCAGTTCTCTGCTCTGTCCGCTGCCTGAGGCTCCTGCCCACTCAGTCTCATTGTCACCTGCAGGGATTTCTCTTCTAGAGGAATACGCAGTGGGCACACACACACACACACACACACCCGGGCGGGTCCTGAAGGGTAAGTACACAGTTGTGCAGAGAAAAGGAATAAGAAAACATGTAAAGGAATGGCAATGGCTCCAGGGACATGTGGCAGAACTATGGCCTGGGGGTGTCGTCACAGCTCTGGGAGGGTCAGGAGACCTGGGTGAGAGGCAGCCAGGCCGGGCCCTCACGAATCTCCTCAGGAAGGGACCTGGGACTTCATCCTGCAAACAGCAGGCATCCTGAGTGGTTTTAGACAGGGGTGATGTGGTCAGATTTGGTCTCAGACAGCTGGTCCTGAAAGCAGAGACCTGGACCGTCGGGGTGGGGGTGGGGGACAGGAAGCAGACAGTGCCGTGGTCCCGAAAACGAGGACGGCATTGTGAAGGCCTGGGGCGTGGGCGGGAGGGCAGGGGGGTCTGCAGCCACACTGCAGGGGAGGAGGGGCACCCAGCTCTGGGACTATTTTCCATCTAGTCTGCAAAGTTGCAAGAGTGGTTGAGATCTCATGCACTGGAAAGCAATCTGTCCACAGGACACAACGAGACGTTATGGAAACGTAAGGAGGCAGCTGCTTCCCTGTTGATAAGGGTTCACTCAAATCAAACCCACATGTTATTTACGTTCTTTGGCCCAGCTGTTAGCTCCCTATAGATACTGAGCTATAAGAATAATCTGGTAGTAATGTTATTCCATTTGGAGCAGATTCTGTGTTCTTAAGCTGAAAGTCGTCCGCAGGAAAGATCTACCAGGAGGTATTAAGGGGCTTGACTAGCTTGGATGAAGATGGTGGGAGCAACACATAGAAGCTCGTTCACAGCAAGATTACAAAAACAGGAGAGCTGCGCGCCTAGGAGGGCTTGACTGCTTTTCAATAACATGATAACATTCCTATAAAAGTAATTTATAGACAGACTCAAGGCAGAGCTGGGAAGCTGAGCCTGTGGGTTTTGGAGAAGAACCCACAAGTTCCCCCTGGGAATTGTGTTGAGTTTGTGTTTCATGGCGGAGGTCGCTGGTCTTGCTCTCGGATTTCCAACCTCAGGCTCTGGCTGCATTGTATACAGTGGGCAGTGGCCGCTGTGAGACGCGTGAGTCAGGAGGAGTCTAGAAAGCTTCAGCATCCCCAAGTCCAAAGCTTGCAGAAGCAGGTGATCTGCTAGGAGCTTTGTGCTCAGTGATGTGGCATCGTCAGAGGAGGGAGGCTGGGACCTGGTGCATGAGGGCCTCGGGGACCCGGAGTGGCATGCCGGCAGGGTGGTGTCTGCTTTCACCCACAAGTGTAGGTGGAACTTGGGAGTGGCTTTGCAAATGAGAGGAGGTGAAAAGGGCAAACCTCACCTGTTACCCTATTGAGGTACGCGCTGGGATTCTAAATTAGTGTGGGATTGGAGACTGGAGTCTGTGGCTGCCAGAAAGGAATCAAATCCTGTCTGAAGGAGGGGAAAGAAAAGCCTCCTTAGCCGGTAATCTTTACCTTAGGCCTCCAGACCTTGGCAGGCTCAGGAGTGCTGAGGAGAGGGTTCCAGGCGTAGGAACGGCTTGTGCAAAGGTCCTGAGAGGACCAAGGCAGAAAGGAGCTCGGCTGTGTTTTGCTGAAGAGAGAAGGCTGGTGTGGCCAGAACCTATCGCGTGAGCACTTTTGGACAGAAGATAGAGCTGAAGAAGTGGGCAGCGTCTCAACATTCGGGGCCTTGTAGGCCTTGCTGAGCTAAAAGAAAGTTCTCTGCCATGGTGAGGGTGGGTTACAGAGCACAGGAACAAAGAAATGTTTCTTCAGAGGCCACAAAAATGTTGACAAAGCCCTGTCCAGGAACAGAGACGGAGCTGTGGGAAAGGGGAGACCCTCCCTCCTTAGGACTCAAGCTCCTCTCTATCAGCAATGTATGCGCACGCAGAGATGAACACAGTGGATTTCAGTGTGGCAACTGCGTAGAAGAGCTTCTGGAACATTCCCAGTCCCCTACTCACCACTGTCCAGCCTCAAATCCCCCCTAACCCAGAGAGGGTCCTTTCTCCACATTTTCTCATCTTCCTGTCTTTTCTCCCTCTGGTTTTCTCTTCCTCCTGCCCTCTTTCCTCACCTCTCCTTCTTTTCTTTCTTCCTTCCCCTCCTTATTTTATTTTATTTTTTAAAACAGCTTTTTTTTTTTTTTGGAGCAATTTTAGGTTCACAGCAAAACCGTGTGAAAACCATGGAGAGTTCCTGCAGCCTCTGTCCCCACACACGTGCGGACTCCCTCGCCATCAGCTTCCCAGGGCGGACGTCCGTGACAACTGATGAACCCACACTGACACATCATCATCACCTGGAGTCAGCAGCTTGCATCAGGGTTCCCTCTTGGTGTTTTGAATTTCTAAGGGTTTGGACAAATTTATAATGACTTTTATCCATTCTCAAGTGTCATAAAGAGTAGCCCTAAAAATCCCCTTGCTCCACCTGTGCTCATCCCTCCCTCCCCCACCCCCTGACATCCACTGACCCTTTCGCTGTCCCCACAGTATTGCCTTCTCCAGAGTGTCCTATAGCTGGGGTCACACGTGCGCCACCTTTTCAGACTGGCCTCTTGCACTTGGCAATATGCATTTAAGTTTCTCCCATGTCTTTCCATGGCTTGATAGCTCATTTCTTTTTAACACTGAATAATTTTCCATTGTCTGGATGTACCACGGTGTATTCTTCCATCCGCCTACTGACGGGCGTCTTGGTTGCTCCCGAGTCTTGGCAATGATGAACGGTGCTGCCGTAAACATCCGTGTGCAGGTGTCTGGGCGGGGGCAAGTTTTCAACTCCTTTGGGTTAATACCAAGGAGCTGAGCTGCTGGATCACATGGTACGAGCAGATTCAGTTTTAAGAAATTGCCAGACTGTCTTCTTCCCAAGTGGATGTACCGTTCTGCGTTCCCACCAGCACCGAATGGGCGCTCCTGCTGCTCCACATCCTCGCCAGCACTTGGTGCTGTCGGTGTTTCGGATTTTGGCCATTCTAATAGGGGTATGCTGGCCTCTCATTATTGTTTTAATCTTTCTTCTTCTTTGATAGAATGTGCTGGGGAAGCCACCTGAAACTGGAGTTTTCTTTGTGGGAAGGTTTTTCACCACAAATTCAATTTTGTTAATAGATCCAGGGCTCTTCGGATCAGCCACTTCTCCCTGAGGGAGCTTTGCAGTTGGAGCGCTGACGCTCTGTGAGGACCTGAGTGATGAACCAATGGAGCAATAAACAAGTGATTCGCCGTTTGGAGAGACTGATTTGGGCCAAAGCGGTGGAGAGGCCTAAGATGGGAAAAGAAATCTCCTAGTTGCAGGTGTCGTCAGAACTGGAGAAGCTGGTGCCCGCTGGGAAGACACCAGGGGCTCTGCCCGGGTCAGGGGTGGAAGTGTCCCATTCCTTAGGAACCCTGCACCCGCCAGCAGACAGGACTGCAGGAAACTGCTTAATTAAAAGGGACACTCACCTGGTGCCCAGGCCACACAGACTGAGGATCTCACGGGAACGCTGCCCCTGTGAGGCCGGGGAGCCTCTCTGAGAGCATCAGGCTCTCCACCCTTCACCACAGCCGCTCTCCCCAGAAAGTCAGTCAGCTCCCCCTCCGCTTGCCCTGCTAAGTTTTCTTCCACGATGAAGCCTCCGGTGATCGGCAAAACAGGTAGAGAGATGCCCCAAATAAGACAACCAATGCTGGGTTTGCCTCTGGCCCAAGGTACTGTGCTTTCCTGACACCAGGGACCATGGGGCGCACAGTACGAGTGAGGGTGTACATGGTGAGGGTGGAGGGTTCTCGTGCAATCCAAGGAGCTGACAAGTGGCAAATTGCCTCTGCCTGCTTCTGCCTGTGGGTTTCCTCGGTCCCAGCTCCTCTGCAGAAGGAAGGCTTCCTGGGCTAGAGCCCACGTGCAGCTGGCTCGGCTCTGCAACCTTGAGATGTACAATGATCACAATTGTCATTGTCTGAAAAACATTTCATAATGGGTTTCTGAAATGGTTATAACCAGTTCTTTATTAAAGAAATGAAAGCCAAATGTTTCCTTTTATAATGTGTATGGAGAAGAGAAATTTTAAAAAACAGCTCTCTACTGAGATATCATGTCAACATAAATATAAATTGTGCCCCAGACACAAGATGCAAGGTCTGCTTCGCACACACCCGCGGGAGAGCTGGGGGGCTCTCAACAAGGTGCCGTCCACTCCCTGCACAGCTCTGCCCTGCGTCGTTGCCCTGGGCTCTCCCACCCGACTGCATCGGGGACCTCTGGGCTCTGACATTCTTGTTATAAAACAAAAGCCACAGACCAGGAGCCAGGGTTTGAAACGGGAAACCAAAATAACCCTTGGGGGAGGTTGTAGGATCTGCAGCTGCGTTTACAGACGCTTTCCTGTCTTGCAGCACACCCCTAGTTTGGCCAGAATCACTGTCCCCTAAACCCTCTGAAAATGCCCCTTCCCATGGACAGGAAAAGAAGGCAATGCTTTTGCTGGGGCTTCCATTGTTTGTGTTGCCCACAGTTGACACTGGATCCTGAATGTCCTGCCGGAGAATTTGATGTGCAGTTAGCTTAACAAGAGGATCCGACCAACACTGACAAATACATGTAGGTGAAGGTTTAGAAGCCGCAGAGCTTCTGATGTCAATATGCCAGAATGTTCTCTCTCCCTGTGCCTCTTCCCACCCGCAAATAACACCACACGAGAAGGGATGCGTTTGGTGGGGACTGAAAGGGGGGCTGTGAGGGCCGTCCTCGCACCAGCAGATGCCCCTCCCCTCACTGCCGAGTCTCACGCGCCACCGCGTTCCCCCCACGGCCAGCACCGCTCCCGCACAGTCAGGGCTGCGCGCGGGTTACATATACTACTTTTTTTTTTTTTTTCTGTTTTACATTTTGAGACGAACAAAACATAGAGAATAATCTCAAGTGAGTTGAAGTCACCGCGTTCATGATGGGACCTATATGCTAAAGGAATGTTCTCATTATTTTTTTCCAAGCATTTCCTGGGTACCAGAATTCATCCACCTAGCACCAATCTCAACACTTTTACTTTTGCCTTCTTCTGGTGAGATAGTTTCTGCTTTTGTCAAAAAGGAATGCCCCCTCTCCCCTGTGGCCTGTGGGGGGAGGTGGAGGTGGTTTGGCTGAGCGTGGCAGAGCCAGTCTCACTCAGGACGGGCTCCTTGGAGAGGAGGGTCCGCGGGAGCCTCCGGTTCCTTCCGTCCATCCGCACTGCCGTGGGAAGGCACACTTCGCCTCCAGGCTGCGCGCCTGCCTCCTCCTTCCCATCTTTCTTTATTTCTTTCATTCCTGTTTTTCTCCCTCCCTCGCTCTCTCCCCCCACTCACTTGGCCCTGTCCGGGTCACTCCATCCCAGGCCTCCCCGCGCCCTGCTGCTCTCCTGCACAAAGGCCTCTAGAGACCCGCCCCACATGCCCTATTCCGGGGTCTTGCAACTGGCAGGTTCCGTCTGAGTCCTTCCACCTCGTGCTCTCCCCTCACCGCCCTTAGCAGGGGGCTGGGCGGCGAGGGTCTCTCCCTGACAGAGCATGTGGAAATGTGGTACAAAGTGGGGGGTGCAGAAGACAGGATGCAGAGACTCAGGCTGCGAACCCCCATTTCCAGCCTCTTGTTCTCCTGCTTCCTCCCTGCCTTCTGGGCACAGTTTCGGCCCCTGACCCTGCCCGCCCTCCGAGGCTTGGCCTGTCTGTATTTGTGCTCAGGAGATTTTTATCCTTTCCTGAAATAAACCTTTCCTCACCGCACTCCAGGCTCAGGACCGCCTCTCCCTCTCCGTGTGCTCTCCCTCCCAGTGGGGTTGCATTTCCTCCCCAGTGTCCTCTGCCGGATTCCACCGCAACACCCTGCTCTGGGGAAGGTGCTGCGCAGCCTGAGGAGACGCAGAGCCAGCCGGTGCGGACTGGCAAGGGCGACGCTGCACCTACCTACCTAGGTTGGATGAGGGCATTTGGGACTGGCCAGGGAATTCACGCGGACGTGGACTGAATACAGTATATTTCGTAGTAGCCAAAATTGTTTTCTTTTATTTATAAGAATTATGTGGATTGCTTTCCCCAACCAATGCCAAAGGCATGGGATCTGATAGCACCAAACCGCAGGGAGGAGGAACCGCAGCTCCAAGCCAGGCTGCCTGGGCTCAGCCCCAAGTCCCCCCACGACTGGCTGGTGATCTCAGAGCCGGGAGGGGGGCGGTCTTTGTCTTTCCTGTGTCTTAGTCTTTTCATCTGTAAAAGGTTTGTTGTGAGAAGTAAGCAAGTCACTAGCAAATGCTTGGAGTAACAACTGCTCTGGAGGAAACACTCCCTAAGACTTGATTACCACTCTGCCAGATCACATCCAAGGCCATTGGCGTCCAGCACAGCCACAGTGGCCCCTTCCAGTCCTAATCGGGGCACTTTTTCCATGTTCTGTGAGATGCGATCAAACACACGTGAAGCTACATTGAGCAACAGGACCCCCTGGAAAAAATTTTGCTTGGACACTTTGCAAAACACATATTGTGGTGCCAACCAAGTTCACAAAAGCAATTGCTTGGGGAGTCTGTTTTCTTAACTTCTAAATAATAGCTCTGCATTGCCTGGAGGAATGTTATTTACATTTCCAAATTTAAGGTTTGTGAAAGAATTTGCCATAATAGAATTTGAAAACTCAGCAAGTTTTCAGTTTTGTGCCCAGTTTTTCAAGTTTTAAAATATCCTTCAATTTCATACAAAGCCAACTCTCATGCCCAAATACTGCAACCAGCTCTGTGCAGAAAATAACTGTCTAATGGTCAGACCCCTGTTTAAAATCTACCTCTGCACTCGGGCAAATCACTTACATTCAGCATCTCGGTGCCTTCAATTCTTACCTGGTGGAAAGGAAACAGGCATGATTTCTATGAATACTAAGAAAGACTTAAAATGTACATGTTATCCTTGTTCTTGAATAAAAAGCTGACAAGGTAACAGTAGGTACTGTTTTTTGTGAAGGAGGAGGTGCTTACTAGGTACTACACCCTTTGCCAATAGCTATAGGTTTCTCCCCCAGCAGATTCTGGACTTCTGCGGGGCAGGAACTTTAAGAGACCAGTCAGGAATTGAGGCAGAGAGCCAGAGGGAGGACCAGGGCTGCTCGGAAGGAGCTTCGAGAAAGGGCACAATGTGAGGACAGGGATGAAGAGCATCGAGTTCCATGGAAAAGAATGCGGAGATAAAAACTGAGAAAGTCTCCCAGATTCGTGTGCACAATTTTGGCAGCATTATGCTGGCCTGAGGTAGGCTGACCTGACACTAATTAATTGGCCAGCATTGAAGTTGGAAAACAAGACAATTTAGTCAAACAATGTCTGGGTCAAAAACAAACATCTAATTACTGGGTTCTTTTGGGTGCATCCTAGTGGGTAGTTTTGTAAACCTTGATCTGTCTCCAAGCAGTTTTGTTAGTTTTTTAGAAACTTTCCCTAATGTTCATAAATGTGATTAAATTTTGGCTTGGGATTTCTGCTCTGCAGAACATTAGGTAGTGAAAAGATAGAATAATGTCCATCAGTAAAAGATTTTCTGAGACAATTTCTCAGACAAATAATAATGATTTATATCATTTAATTTTCATGAGAAAGTTACCTAAGGACATACTGCAAGGTGAGGCTGAGTGGTTGTCCCAAGGTGGATGGGACTATGGGGTTTGTTGTGGTTATTTTGCTTTTCTGTATTCTTTGTTGGTTTTTTTTTTTTTTATGAATTTGATTTCCTTTTGTAATAGAATAAAAGACTAAATATAAGAGAAAAAGATTTGGAATAGTCAGAGATGTTCAAATAATTTTTTTAAAGAATATTTTCAATTCATTTTAAGCTAACATTATATGGCTTCTAGGAGAAAATTCTAGAATTTGAGCTCAGGGAATTGAGGTGGAGGAACTAGTGAAGGGGAGAGGAATGTTCGGTAAACATTTGGTAAAATGGTAAAAGAAGGCAAACTTGGGTCCTTGGGTCTCTGATACACCCCTTCCTCCGGGTCATTTGGTAAAAGCCGTTGTTATTGCTGAATATCCAAGGATTTGGCTTGCAGTATAGAGATTTGTGTGCATCTTTTCATCATTTAAACCCAGGGGGGCACCTTTGTGTTCCCGCACAGGGAAGAGATGAAAGAAGGAAACTTCACAGCTTTTGCTGTTTCCTGCTGTTGTCATCAGAGTTTTTCCAAAAGCAACGCACACAGCTGGCAGCTCCGCCACCAAGAACCCTTCCCAGGGGAGGACACTGACAAGGATTTGCGGCTGTGCAAGTCTAAGCCAGTGAAGAGAGACCCGAAAGAGCTCATTGTGGTCTCTCTAGCACAGCACGTGACTCAGAGGCCTCACAGCAAAGCAACTAGGTGTGCCGTTGCCTGACATCGCTTGAACAAAGACACCAACTCCCCATTCGCTTCTTCCTACATCATATTTTTCCCACTCAGCTAAAATGTGGTAATTAATCACTGGTTTGTTTGGGATTATTGCAGCTTAAGAGTGAGTCTGAAGCTCTAAAGCCAAATGAAAACGTCTCTCTGTTGAATGTATTCAAGAGTAGTAGCTTCCTGATTAAATTAATTTAATTTTTAACTCTAATGATTCTGAATTCCTCAATGGGGCAATGCTGTCAGTATTGAATTACCACAGAGCAAACCATAGCTGAATGAAACATGTTTTCTAACTTGTAGGATTTGGCAATGTTGGTATTTTCCTCTTTCCCAACGTTCCCAGATTCCTGGCTGAGGCATCTGTGCCCTCCATCTGCTCCCCATTAGGACAACATTGTCTCCTACTGGGGAGCAGTTCTCAGTGCCTTGGTCAGAACTCAGTCATACTTTTGTTTTCTGGCACCATCAGTGTACCTTCCCAGAGCTGTTCAAGAAATGCAAGGGGGGTCAGGCTGTCCGACAAACCCCACATTATGGGATGGGGGAAGAGAGAGCATCTGGAGTTTGACAAGACACTGGTTCAAATGACTAAATCACATGGGCTTTTGGAAAGAGCATCAAGTGCTGGCCACAACACATGAGTCATCAGAGACAAATGGCTCTGAGAGCGAATTGCGAAGCACAGAGGTTAGTGTGAGTTTGGAAAGGAAAAGCCTGATTCTCCCATCTTGTTGGAATCCCTGGAGTGGTCTCAGCCAAGCAGCATCAATACCATTCGCGAGGTTTGTAACAGCAGTTCTGCATCAGACACAGCAGGCTGGCTTGTGGTTGCTGAGACTCACAAGGTCTCACTGGCTCTGTGCCACCGGGTGTCTGTGCACCACGGGTCACAAAGCATTGGTGTCACCACTAGGGGCCATGCAAATGGAGCCAAGGTCACTGCACATCAGCTGGAACGCAAGAACGTGAGAAAAAAGGGTGTGCTAGTCTACTGGGGCTGCCGTGACAAAGTACCACAGCCTGGGTCTCACAGTCTGGAGGCCACAAGTCTGAGGTCAGGGTGTGGGCAGGTTTGGTTTCTTCTGACAGCGCTCCCCTTGTCTCGCGTATGTCTGTCATCCCCTGTGTCTTCACATGGCCTTCCCTTTGTGTCCGAATCTCCTCTTCTTGTAAGGACTCGAGTCACATGGGATTTTAGAACCACATTTTAACTTGGTTACCTCTTTAAAATCCCTGTCTCCAAACACAGTCCCATGCTGAGCATTAGGACTTCTACATAGGACTTTGGGAGAAACACAATAAGCCCTTAACAAAGGATAAAGGGGAGTGTGACGCCACTTGCTCTTCCTTCCCACGTGCCCATGCTGGGGACAGACCTAGGACTGCAGCTCTGTCTCCCAGTGCTACTGTCACATTTGAGTAGAGCCACAGAGCCACCGAGGTCAACAAGGCAACTCCCGCAAACACCTTCCCCTTCACTTACTTGGTCAAGGCCATGACCCTCTGTCTCCGTGTCTCAGTGCAGCGCCTGGAACTCCCAGAAAGGTAGTAAATAATAACAGACATCCTCCCTTGCATCTGATTTTAACAGAAATGCCTCAGGAATTTCACCATCATGAGTGCCCACTGCTGAATTTTGTTTCATTTTCCTTGTCATTCTCATTGCTGATTTAATACAGTTTTTATAAGACTATATATTGAAATTTAATGAATGCTGCTTTGATAGTTTTTGAAATGAACTTGTAATATTTCCCCTCCGGCCAATTTTTTTCAGGTAGTGTACTAATGGGTTTAATTTTAATATATCAGCAATGCGTTCCTGAGAATAACTTAGACATGGACTGCTATTCCTTAAATATGCGGCCAAAAGCCATTTGCTGCTCTTCAATCTAGAATCTTGGTCTTGCTATTCATAACTGAGGTAAGCTTAAAGCTTTTTCTTTGTTTTAGTATTTTCAGATTTAGATACCATAGTTATGCTAACATAAAAAGACATTTGGGAAACTTTTCATATTTATATATTCTCTAGAATAGTTTACTTAATGTAAAGACTATCGGAACCTCACAAGCTTTCAAAAACATCATCAACTTTGCCACCACAGAGACATTCTTGCCACGTTCCTGCCACCCCTTATCTCTGTAGCCACGACTCCATTCAAGTTTCATGTTTCTTTAGTTAGTCTTGGTAATTTCTCTTTTCCTGGGAAATAGTTAATTTCACAAATATTTAAAACTTATTAACATGGATTTATTCATAATATTTTCTTGTAAAATCTGAAGTCCACATCTATGGCTAAGTACCCTTTCTCATTCTTAGTTTTCTGTGTTTCTGCCTTCTCTCTTTTTGTACTTCTTTTATACTGGCCAAGTCTGTTCAAATAGTTGCGGTTGATTTTTTCTTTACTAAAGTGCCAGCTCTTACATCTGTCTAAGTTTCGTGAAGTTCCTGTACCAGAGGGATGGTGGAAGAACTGTCAGCGTGACCAGGAAAGAACCAACGAGGCCACTTCTCTCTAGCTAAAGGCTCGATGGGTTCAACTTGGTGAAGCTTCGTGGGGTGCAGACATTGACAATGTCCCCAGATTGCTTTGACACTGTTGTTTGTGTAGCACACCATCCCACATTTCAAGGTGTGTCACCTTAAATATAAGACATGTTAGTACAAAGCTGTAAATTGGTGTTAATAGGCTACTATATCTGGACAATTGAGGACAATTCTTATTTTCCTCCTCTGACCCAAATAAGCAGAAAAAAATGAAAATCAATCTCAGTTACAATGAATTTCGGAGACATTTTTGAAAGCAGTAAATGTGAAAGAGAAGAAAATCACTGTGGTTGCCCTGTAGGGACTTTACTTTCAACCCATAATGAGAAGCAAAGGCAGACATTGCAAAGAAGAGGACACTGGCCACAGCGGTTTCACCCGGTGTGCAGTCAGAGCACCGGCACGGGCAGAGACCTAAACATGCACGTGCTGCTTCTGCTGAGCCACTGCGACCCACACATCCGGGCACACGTGTGCTACCAGGTGCCCTCCTGAGCCCGGCTCTCTGGGAAGCTGACAGTGTCAAGATGCACAAAACCCAAGTGCACAATATTGGCCCCTTCCCGGTGCCTCACCAGCCTGGGGGGCAGAGTGCATCCCCACCACTGTCCCCATTCGCAATATGCGTTTGCTGGGCTCTGTGTCCTCAGTCTACACCTGCCGTGGTCAGCACCTGTCTTGCTCCTGCCCTCAGAAGACACACTAGTGGCTCCTGTCAGCGATTCTCTACTACGCTCTTTACTCATCAGTCAAATCTGCCCATCACCCGTCAAGCTGAGAGAAGACCCTCACTCACATCATCTTGTCTCCCTCCATTTTTGTCATCTATCGTAATCCCAACTTGGTTCAGGCACTTAACCTTTCTGAACTTGAGTTTTCTGATCTCTCTTTTGAAGTTTGCTATATACTGTATGTGGCTTTATGGTACAGTGACTTTTTAGGATGCCATGCTGCCAGGGACAAAGGTGTGGCTCCCTCAGTTGCTAGAGCCCTGCAGATAAGACTCGAGGTGAGGAGCCGTTGCTCACCTAGTCGCTTCGCCGCGTGCAGACAGCTGGTTCAAGGACTCCAGAGCACAGAGATGGAGAGGCATGGCCACAGCGATTCTGAACGTGACGGTGTTGGTAAGCAACGTCTAGTGACATGGATTTGTGAATCACTAGCAACACATTGGATTTGTGTCTAATTAGTCATAGTAAAAGTGTAGACGTGGGGCTCTTCTCTGACACATCCACTGCAGGCAGCGCTGCGTGGACTTGAGGCTCATCTGCGTGTTTGTGGGCCTGGCACGGCGGGCCTGGCACAGTGAGCCTGGCACGGCGGGCCTGGCACAGCGGGCCTGGCATGGTGGGCACGACATGGCGGGCACGGCACGGGAAAGGGGCACTCCGAGGATGTGGGCATCGGTGGGTGGAAGAAGCTGCTTATCTCCACCTGTGATTCCTCTGAGGCATTTTATCTCCAGTCTCACAAAGGCTGGGAAATGAGGGACTTGGGATCTATAGAATGAGGATGACCATACTTAACTCGAAGAGTGAATGAAAAGATCAGGGGAGAAAGACGATTGTGAGAGTATGTTCTAGATTGTTGGCAAATTGCTGAGAAAATGAGGGACATCAGTTACCTCCATTGCAGGAAAACGTCCTAAGTAGAACAGGGCTTCTGATCCCAAACTGATAAGAACACCAAGACAACTGTCTCTGCTATATCTGGGCTGTATATCTTTGAACTTCAGACCTCAGTGAAATTTCATCTCTCACATTTTTTAATGAAGTCAAAATAAATGCAATTACTGAACAGAAGCCAAAGATCATAGGAGGTTAGAAGTGGGGCAAGGATATGGTCAATGCTGTTTGTTTGCATTCCGGCTCTGTTTTCTTGGCGAATATTTCATTAATGAGGCTGCGTGGGGGCAGGGACGGCCCTTCCTCCTGATGGATGTCTGTTGCTGATTAAATCTGAGCTGGGTAGCTCTGTGGTTACTGGGAAACCTGAGACCCTAATGAGGACACAGGCAGGCAGAATGTGAGAGACGAAAACCACAAGATCTTGTAATCCCCAAATAAGAGCTTTTTCCAATGACCAGGCGTTTGCTCTTGAAAGCAAGCTTAGGAATATTCCAGTAAGCACGTATCTTTCTACATTCTGTCCCTGTAGCCCATCCTCCAAAAGCCTGGAAGCCCTTACCCTATGGGAGGCCTGTTCCTTCAGGAAAGGCTGGGCTTATAATTAATACTCTAGTTTGTGATGAAGTCTGCAATCCCATTCCTCATAATAGAGCTGAAGGTATTTGGTAAATCCAATATCAATATCATGGGATTTTCCACAGAATAATCACAGTTGCTAAAACTAAGAGGGGCAGAATATCTGAGCAACACAGAAAATAAGTAACTATCTGGGACCCACTTCCGTAAATCACAGTTTCTTGGAGAAACCATCCTGTTAGACCATGAACAATTTTTGCTGGTGTAAGTCACCATTTACTTTCATTAAGCCCTATTACGTATTCAGGGTAAATTGTCTTGCTTTCTCCTCCCAGAGGTCTCTGTCAGTACTCAGTTGCAGCTGGGTATCATGAATGCCCCAGATCACAGGGAAATTCAAAATAAGGCTAACAAATCAGGCTGTGGTCTCTAATGCAAGTACGCTCATGGCTTGAAAATATTTCTGAACTCTCTCTTACTCCCATAATTTCTCTTCAAGGCAGGGGATGGTGTTACTCAAGAAGAAAAACAGAATGAGTTCAGCTAGTATTTGTCCTCAACAGAATTGCAAACGACAAGCTGCTGCCTTCTTGCAAATTGCCCTTCCTCACCCCAAATCAGCGGCCGAGCCAGAGACCCTGACCCGCTGCGATTCCAATGGGACAAGTGTGGCCCTTCAATCTTGGAGGCACAGCCGGTGCCTTCTGCTTGCCCAGGCCTCACTGAGCTTTACTTTGGGGATACCCATACACGGAGGAGTCCTTCAGCGCGTCCGTGGTTTACAGTAGCTGTGAGCTGCAGGGAAGAGTGCCACGATCTCCCCGGCCACCCGCCCAGTGCATCCAGACCTGTGCAATAGAAGGAGGAGCACATTTTCCCTCCTAACGTCACTGAATCTTTTTTCTCTGCTTCACCAAGAGACATCTCACAGACAACTGTTGCCTTAAATGGGAGCCAGGCAGACATGTCCGGTGTCCTTAGGTGTGTTTGTCCACTTCAGCCCCTCTGTGCTGGCAAAGCCACTGAAAGGCAGTGCGCCACGGCTGCCAAGGGCCCAGGATTGTCACAGCAGGCTGGACTGTCGTTTGCAGGACAGACATCTAATTCTGGACTGATGATCTTGCGGATGGGGCATCCGGGCGCTTCCACCCTTCTTTAAGGGCTCTGCTCACAAAATGATCACACAGAATTACACAAGAAACCAGCTTCTAAAAGTGGCTCTAAACTTTCCTCACTTTTTTTAAGTAAAAGGTCTTGGAGTGAACAGATTGAGAGTTAAATCATGCATACTGGGTTTCTGTGCAAGGAAAGATGAGCAAGTACAAGATGCGGTGAAGGAGATGCATGGCTGGCTACCTGGTAGTACATATGTTAATGTTTCGAATTCAGCTCCCTCGAGCAGTATGTTCAGGTTAGAACTCCTTCTCTTGATTAACAACAGAATTGCCGTCTTTAAGAAATGAGGTAGCTACGGCACCAGATGAGAACCACAGCTGGGCTGTCACATGCTGGGACGTGCGTGCAGCATTCGCACCCAGGACTCGGCGGCGAGATGACGCTGGGCTGGAAGCAGAGAGCTCGGCGCAGAGAGAACATTTTGAGCAGGGTTGCCGCCTCGCTTCACACTGCCTGTGTTGAAAGAAATGCGGTTTTCAACTAATTACCAATATTGGAAAATCAGTAACCTTCACATAAAAATCCAAACTCACACCACCTCTTCGGAGGATACCCAGCTGTCCTTCCGGCCTGGCGCCACTGCAGAGGTGGCGGTCCGTGGACCGTCCTGCGGGCTAGATGTGCTCGCTGCGCAGCCCTCGCTGTGGGCGTGGGAGGCTCAAACAGACCTCAGGCCTATTCATCTTCACAGCCCCCGCTGCATAACCTGCACACAGCCCTGAATGACAGAACCTGCGGCGTCTAGGACAGCAGCAGAAACTTGCAAAAATATGTTCTCAGACTGAAACCTCGAGCCGTGTGAGTCCCCCCTGAATTCTAGTCACACGTGCTCGTCTTGAAGCGGCTTCCCCTGGAGGCCTGCGGTGGCCTGTGTCGCCAGGGCTCTGCCCACCTGGAACACAATGGCCTGTGTGCGCATGCGCACGTCCCTTCGGGCCCGAACCAGCCCGCGGACGGCGCCGGCGGCACGGCCCACGGGACAGCGACTAAGTACCCCGTGTAATGGCTCTATGTGTGAGCACTTGTCATGACATTTTTGAGGATTGATAACCCTACTCTGTCCTTAACTCTTGGCTTTAGCTTTCGAGAGAAAAACAAATATTCAGTCCTAATGTTTGGGAAAGTCGTAACATGCTGGAAGTCGGTTTGGAATTATTTAAACTATTCGCCAGACTCTCCCTAGAGAAAAACGAAAACGCAAAGCCCTGAAGGTGTTTGGAAACTTCGGTAATTTGAAATGTCACTTTGTGCATAATCCATTTTACTTAGGGAATGAAAAAGCTAAATCTGATTAAACCCCTGAAAATTATGCCAGCGCCAAAACCAAATCAGTTCTCTCAGATAGTAATTTGGCATTGTTGACCAAAATAGAGGTTTTTAGCTTAAGTTAGTTTGTAATTATTAAATGTTGTGCAATAAAATTCTGGAAAATTTTCCTGTTAGCTTATTTTACCTTTTTTTATTTTTTGTTTAATTTTCGGCAGGGTGTGGAAGGAAGAAGAAACATGGATTGCTTGAAATAAATGAGTCTGCCCTGGGGCACAGCACACCCCTCCATGATCTCATTAATCATCGGGCTTCACTGGGCAGACAGACTGGCAGCGATGTAACTCGACCCCCATTTCACAGAGGGGGAGGCCGAGGCAGCAAGAGGTTAGGTGAGCTCTGGAGACCACACAGCAAGAGCGTGGAGGTGCCCAGCCCGAGACCCTGGCAGTCTCCACCAGACCCCTCATGCAGAAGCAGGGGACGGACGGCTGCAGGCCACGCAGAGCAACCCCCAGTGGGAAGACACTGGGCTCCGGCGGGGCTCCGGCAGGAACTGCCTCTGAAGCATCTCTCAGCTCAAGACACTAAGTGCTAAGGCGCGTCTCTGAGTCCTCTCTCCTCACCTTTAATAGTTATGGTAACACAGTTACACGTGACCTGAGGCTCATGGAGCACTCACGCATGAAGAATCTCTAGCACACTGTGGGCACTCAGTAACGTTGGTTGCCCCCCTTTGATGCTGAAACTTGCCCACAGGTAGAAAACCATCATCTCCTCTCAATCCTGGACTGAGAAGCCCTGTGTCCACCGTGTACCCATCAGGAGGCCTGGGGAGAACAGGCAGGGCCAGCTCAGGCCCTCCAAGGCCCTGCGAGGCCTCCGGGATTCCAGCCACATCCTATCACCTGGGCCACTGTCACTCCACTTACAGTGCTGAGAAATCACTGTGATTACAAACATCATCTTCCTTAAGTTCCCCATCAAAAAGCCTTGTTCCTTACATGCTCTGAGACTCCCAGATTTACAAGTATTTTCTGCCTTTCTAAGGAGGCTTTCCACAGCTCAAGTATTCTTCTGCTACCCATTTACGTAACATTGCCTTGCAAAGAACAGTCACCATCGATCCCAAACTAAGCATGAATTACCTTTCAAAATTATTCATAAGAGTGCATTAATTATTGTGAATCAATGCTGTTGGTGTCAGCTATTAAAAGAGAAATGGGGAAACAGTGACTAGTGTTTCCAACACCCCTCGAGGCTGCCATGTCCTTGCTTAGAGAATCTCCCATGCCTCTCCTGAGCTACAAGTCCTCTAAAGGCTGCTCCACAGTGTTCCCTAGCTTTGACAACCTGGCTCCAGGTGTGGATTATTTTTCTTCATCCTCCGTGGAACATGGTGCACAACGTCAGCTGGGTGTTTGTCATGTCTGGAAATGTCTCAGACGCGAAAACATGCTCACTTGTAGTCTCTTTCAGATAGCTTAAATATCTCAGGTTCTTAAGTGCTGTTTTCACGTGTGTTGTGTCTGCTGATTCTTTCTCACAGCTGATAGCTTCCTTACGTAGTTTGTAATTCTTGTCTGAAAGTTCATCTTCTGGGGCATTTACTTATCCATAGTACCCTGGGTACCCTGGACTGTGCGCGGCTCCATAGAGACTGGCTTGGCCTTGGCTTCTGCAGGCACCTGCCCATGTCCAGCCAAAGCTGATCTCCTGGGGATGCCCTCACCATGCAGGATATGCACTTGTGCTCTATACCACCTCGTAGGGGCAACGGGCTTGTTGCTTTGATACCTTGCAAGATACCTTTTTCTTTGCCTTCCACTTAGAGCCCCGAGCTGACAACAGGCTTCATTATTGCTTCTATGTTTTTCCCTTTATGATTTCCAGCTCTGAGTGGGGCATCTTGGTTCCAGCCTTCAGCTTTCTCTAAGTCCTAGACCTCACCTTTCATCCCAGGGAGGGCATTTGAGCCCCTCCCTAAGCTGCCGGGACCTACATCCGGATTCTGCTCCTCTGCCGGCGACCACATGCTGACTTTCCCAGCTGTAAATTTCCTTTTCATTTCTGGCTTCTGGGGATTTTTCTTTCTTTCTACTAAGCTCAGCTCTGTGTATGAAAAGACTTTATTTTGGTTTCACATATTCAGTATTTTTCTGCTTTTATAACTGGAAAGTACCAGACCGTGGATCCATCCTCTTGTTGGATGAACTAGACCCTTCCCGCGGGGCTCTGCGGGACGAGTGGTTTATTTGGCTATTCAGCAAGTGCCTGCAATGTCGAAGATGCTTAGACTTTTGACTGTTGAATAAATCCAAACCCGAGATGCGTCTCATCTTCTCCCCTTGGCAGCCAGGCTTAGGAAAGCCGTGCAATCCCTCCAGACCTCAGCTTTTGATTGTCAATCCAGACGAACATAATCCCTCCCCTGTCCCCTCACACAAAGAACAGATTGTGAAAATTATCGAAACAATGTTACAAAAGAAGTTTAAAAAGTCATAAAGTTACATGAAAGGTACTGAAGTTGTTCTTATACCAGGAAAAATGGTGCTCTAGTAAGTGGTCGACCATTCATTTCTTTTTCACCCGGATACGGAGGAGGACGGGAGAGGACCGAGTCCCCACGGCCTCTGCCAGTGGGCGTCAGGCTCCCGGAGGGACCTCAGCGAGGCAGTCCAGAGAGCCCTGCGACGCTCAGCACGCTTCCCTCAAACATAGACCCTGCCCTGCAGTGGCGTGTTCAGACAGTTCCTATAGTCAAGCTCCAACTTCTTTTAAACTCGGCTCGGCTGCTGGGCTGTCTTTGTCCGGTGCTGGGAGGAATAGGACGCCGGTGCTGACGGCCGCATGGGTCGCACCGCAGGGCACCAAGCTGCAGTCTCTCCGACTCCTGGTCAGTACCTAGGAAATGTGTCCAGATGTTAGTTCAATCTGGATGAATATGTGGTGAGTTTTCGGTGCAAAGAGATAACCATTCACTTGTGTTCCACAACAAAACTCTAGGCAATAAAGAAAGACCAATCAAATTAAAATTGCTGATTAATCAGCACTACAAACTGATAAGTGGTGATTTATTTCTTTAAGGAGCATTTCTGAATCGTGAGGATGCCTTAGAAAACCCTTAGCCCATGACTTTGAACCCAGGGTTCTAAGAAACTTTCTCATCGGGCCCTGTACTTTCTCCCTGCCGTATCATTTACCTATGGAGCAGATGCACAAGTGACAGCACAGAGAAGGGAATGTCACAGAGGACTCACACGTTCCTGTGTCACAGCCAGAGCCAGAAATAGAACAGAGGCATTTTCACCTTGCCCTGTGGCCGGCGGCCCACGCTGCGTCTGCACAGCGCTGCTTGTCCTCAGCCGTGAAGCCCGGAGAGCATGGCTCCCGGCTGGCCGTGACCAGAGGCATCTCAGACCAGTGTGGGAGAGGGACCAGCGAGCGAATGATAGCCAACGTGCATTAGCTCATCCGTCGGCTCTCACATACGTGGTTTGCGCTGAAATTTATGGGAAGGGCAGGGATGGATAGGGAATAGGTGTTCCTAGAAAGATCCTCAGAGGGTCCTGATGCAGCCAGTCCTTGGGCCAGCCTTAGTGAAACTGAACCAGGTGTGCACAGCTCAGTGAGGAGTGGGCCAGAATCTATTCACTGTTCTGCAGCTGGCTTTTTTTAAACTATAAAAAATATCTTACAGATTGTCTCACATCAGAGCAGATCGAGGTGCCTGTTACTATTGCTTATATAGCCATAGAATATCTCATAATATATTTTAGCCAGCCCCATGGAGATAAATTTTTAGGTTGTTTCCAAATGTGTGCTAGATTTAAAAGAGAGGGAGGGAGAGCAGCCATATTCTATACATAAATTATTACACACACGTGTCGAGTGTATCTTTAGGAAGATTCTTAGAAGTGGAATTTTGAAGACAAATGACATACACTATTTATAATTTTGATAGATGTTTCCAAATTATCCTCCATAGAAACTGCACCTGATCATCTAGCTTTTAAACAATATCTATGTGCTACTTACTATGAATAATAACGTATTGTTATAATTTCCTTCCTTTTCCATTCTTTCTGCTAAGTATTTCTTTTAATGGCCGTATTGCACTGGACAGGGCCATCTGCGCAATGCTGGATAGAGCAGACACATCTCGCCATGAAGATCATGTTGGCCTTTTTCATATTGACAAGTTACCTTGTATTTCACATTTTCTGAATCTATTTTCTAAGTCACAGTGAGTGTTAAATTCTGTCAGGTGTTTTCCCTGCATCTATTGGGATAATTATGTTTTTCTTTTATTCTGTTAATATGGTGAATTATGCTGATTGATTTTTAATTACTAAACCAGCCCACAATCCTGGAATAAACCCTACTTGATCATGAAAATTACATGTTTTAAGTATTGTTGGACTTGTTTTGTTCAATTTTGCTAAGAATTTTGTGTCTACGTTCTTAAGGGACATTGAAGTTTCCTTTTCTTGTAATATCTTTGTTTGGTTTTGGTTTCAGGATTATACTGGCCTCAACAATTTTGGAATTGTTCCCACATCAGTTTTCTAAAAATGTTTGTGTAAGATTGCTATTTTTTCTTAAATGTTTGATAGAATTTATCAATGAATTTATCTAGACTCAAAGATTTCTTTGTAGAATTTTTTTGGTGACAAATTCTATTCCTTTAATATTTATAGGAGTATTCAGATTTCTTATTTCATCTCTTCTCAGTTTTGGCAAGTTGTATTTTTAAAAAGAATTTGTCGATTTTATCAAGTTATCAAATTTAATCGTATAATATTATTCATTAAGTTTTCTTATTTTCCTTTTGATGTTTTCAAGGTTTATAGTGATAGCCTTTTTATTATTCCTAATATTGGTAATTTATGTGCTCTCTTTTTTTTGTCAGGAATGTACCAATTGTATTAATTCTGTCAAAGGACAAATTTTGACTTTGTTGATTTTCTCTATTGTATGCCCACTTCATATTTCTCTGATTTCTGCTATTTATTATTTTCTTCATTCTACCACTTTGGCTTTATGTTGCTCTTCTCCTTTTTCTAGCTTGGTAAAGTAGAAGTTTAGATAATTGGTTTTATAGCTTTCTTCTTTTCTAATATAAACATTTAAACCTATAAGTTTCCCTCCAAGTCACTGTTCTTGCTGTGTCCCACAATTTTATATTGTATTTTCATTGTTATAAAAGTTAATTTTATAATTTTCCTTATTATTTATTCTTTAATCCATGATTTATTTAGAATAGTGTTGTTTAATTATTAAGTATTCAGAACTTTTCCAAATTTTTTTCTATCTAATTTAATTCTGTTGTGGTCAGATATTTTTGTTATTTCCATTCTTATAAATGTATTCTTACTTGTGGCCCAACAAACAGACTCTCTTAATGAATGTTCCATCTTTGATATAAAAGAATATATATTTGCAATTGTTGGATTTGTTATCCTATAA
This sequence comes from Eulemur rufifrons, assembly GCF_041146395.1. Taxonomy (NCBI): domain Eukaryota; kingdom Metazoa; phylum Chordata; class Mammalia; order Primates; family Lemuridae; genus Eulemur; species Eulemur rufifrons. The sequence goes on along the minus strand of NC_091010.1, from coordinate 3,721,801 downwards.
AAGCCCATTAAGTCAATTGTATTGATTGTGTTTTTCAAGTTGTTCAAAATATCCTTAATGAAAATTTGTCTTTTTGCTTTTTCAATTACTAAGAGTACAACGTTGGAAAACCTCAACTATTACTGTGAATTTGTCTATTACTCTCTTAATTCTTTTGGTTTTGCTTCATGTATTTTTGAAACTTGTATTAGGTACATAAACATTAATAATTAATTAATAATCTTCCTGACAGATTAATAACTTTAGTATTCTAAGATATCCCTCATGGGAAGTGTGTCCAAATGGTGGAGTAAGGGTCTCCTAAAATATGTTCTTCCTAAAAGCAACTAGAATATTAGCAAACTATGTCAAATTTAACTTTTTTAGAACCTTGGAAATTAGCCAAAGACTTGAAACTACTCAAGGAGCATTTATTCAAGGAAAAAAGTCTGAATCTCAATAAAAACAGCAAGCTTTGGGACATTTTAATTGTCCTTATTCCCATCCTCCTATATTCAGGTTTGTGGTGTCTTCAAAAACCAGAAGACATGGGATCATGGTAGATGTGAAACACAGGAGAGGGAAAAGATGGTTTTGAAGTTCCCCAAAAATGCCCATTCTGAGAGAATTGTTACTATTTGACCCATCTGGCAGCACCCTGAAAAAATCCCAATAACAGGGCGTGTCTTTATTTGACTTGCCTTACGGCTTGTTCGGAGAGTAGAATCCTATCCCCAAGGCATTTGTTGAAAAAAAATAATTGCAATTGTTTAACACTCAAGCTGTGCGAGGTAGGAATAGATTAATTCTTCTGGGGCAAACCACAAAGCTAGACAAAATATTTGAAAAGAAAATCTGGTGGATGAGATGTCCGTAAGTGGCTTTGAAAAGCTCAATCTAGAAGGCCCTGTGCACGGACAGGGCTATCTGCATGCTCAGGGAAGACCTGGAAAGGACCGAATCTCTTCCCTCTGCCTGACCTTGGGCGCCGTGCAATCAAGAAGGGAAGGCCAAAGGAGAGTCGTTAACTGCTGGAGCTTTGAAGACACGCCCAGCATACCCTGGCAAAGGGTGGAAGACTTAAGTGATTCAAGACATTTAAGGAAAGCTATGTCCAATCATTAGCTGACCAATATGTTAACTGAGTGGAGATTTCAGTCTCCACACATGGAATACAGACTTTACAAAAAAATCACTAAACAAGCAAACAGCATCAACAGCAGCAAACAGCAACAACAAACGCAAGGGGAGGAGGCGTGACCTGATTTGCAAAGTTGCCATATCATATTAGTTAAAATTAGTTAAATTCAGTGGCATTAGGTACATTCACATTGTTGTACAACTATTACCACCATCCATCTCCAGAACTATTTCATCTTCCTAAATTCAAACTATATGGTTTTAAGTTAGCACACTAATTGTAATCCCTAGGATAACACTAAGAAGATAACTCAATGAAATATATTAAAATAAAATATTAATACAAGAGACTAAAATGACATAATAGAAAAATATCTACTAAACACAAAAGAAGGTAGTAATGGAGGAATAGAGAAACAGACAAAAAGACATACAACACAAATAGTAAAATGTCATGTAAATCCTAATTTATCAGTAATTACATAAACATAAATGGTTTGGAAATTCCAATTAAAAGGCAGACATTGACAAAATAGATTTTTTAAAAGTACATAAACCAACTGTATGCTGTCTAGAAAAAACATGCTTTAGGTTCAAAAACCAAAAAAGGCTGAAAATAAATGTATGTGAAGTGTTATTCTACGTGAACAGTAATCAAAGAGAGCTAGAGTGGCTACACTAATAACAGATTAAATAAACTTTAAGACAAATATTGTTACTAAAGAGAAAGAAGGACATTTTGTAATTATAAAAGTGTCATTCCATCAAGAAGATATCAAAATCATAAACATATGTGCACCTAACAACAGAACTCCCAAATACATGAAGCAAAACCTAAAAGAACTGAAGGGAGAACTACAGTTCAACAGTACTCAGTAGAGACACTGACTCTCCACTTTCAGTAGCGGACACCATGAGTAGATCAACAAGAAAACAGAAGATGTCAACAACACTGCAAACCAATGAGATGTAACAGATACCAACAGTCTACCCACCAAGGAAAGGCAGAATGTATATTCTCAAATCCACATGGAACATTCTTCAGGATAGACCATACATTAGGCCATAAAAAAGCCTCAGTAATTACCAAAGGATGAAATTATACAAAGTCGGTTCTATAGTCATAATGTAATACAACTAGAAATTAATAACAAAAGGAAATTTGATAAATTCACAATAATGTGGTATTTAAATATACTTTCCTGAATAACTGATGGATCAAAGGAGGAATCACAGAGAAATCAGAAGATACATTGAGATGAATGAAAATGAAAATACAATATATCCCCAAAACTGATAAGATGAAACTGAAACAAACCTTAGAAATCTAATTCAATAATCTGACCTTCCACCTTAAGAAATCAGAAGAGTAAATTAAACCTAAAAAAACAGAAGAAAGAAAACAACAAAGATTAGAGTGAAAATAAATCAAATAGATAATAGAAAATCATTAGGGAAAATCGATGGAATCAAAAGTTGACTCTTTTTTTGAAAAGATCAATAAAATGGAGAGAACATTAGTTACACTGACCAAGATTAAAAGAGAGAAGACAAATTACCAGTGCCAGGAGTGAAAGAGAGAATATCACTACCAGCCATACAGAAACTTTAAAGACCATAAAGATTATACTGTGACAACTCTACGCCAATAAATTAGATAACCTTAGTAAAATAGTAAAATCTTAGCAAGATACACACTACTGAAAATGACTCTAGAAGAAATAGCATATATAAATAGCTCCTTAACATGTAAAGAGATAGAATTAGTAATTAATCAGTTTTCCCCCAAAGCCAAAAACCAGAGGTTTTCACTAGAGAATTTTACCAAACATCTAAAGAATTAATCACAATCCTTCACAAACTCTTCCAAAATATATGAGGAGCATATGCTTTCCAACTCATTCTATGAGGCCAATATTACCTGGATATTGACCAAGACCAAGACATCAAAAGAAGAGAAAACTATAGACCAATATATCTTATGATTATAGGCACAACAACTCTCAACAAAATGCTGGCTAGCCAAATCTAGTTAGTAACACATAAAAAGAATGGCACACCATGGTCAAGTGGGACTTATTCATTAAATGCAAGGTGTCTTTGATGTATGAAAAATCAACCAATGTAATCTCAATAGAATAAAGAACAAAAACCAAATGATTTATGTCAACAAACACAGAAAAAACATTTGACACATTTAAACGCCCTTTCATGATTAAAAAAAAAAAAAACACTCTACAAACTAAACTGAGAATAGAAGGGTAGTTCCTCCTTCTGAAAAAGGGTGTCTATGCAAACCCCAGCTAATATCACACTTAGTGGCAAAAGACAGGGTGCTTTTTCCCTAAGATCAGGAGTAAGACAAGGATGTTCTGGTCATGGCAATTAGGCGAGAAAATGAAATAAAATGCACCCAGATGGGAAAGGAGGAATTAAAGTATCTCCATTTGCAAATGACATGATCTTGTATACATAGAATACTAAGAATTTCACACAAAAGCTATTAGAATTAATAGGCAAATTCATCAAAGTTGCAGGATACAAGATCAGAATACAAAAATTAATTGATTTTTATATACCAACAATGGAAAGTCTCAAAATGAAAAGAATTCCACTAGTTGGCCCTAGTGGACAATGCATATGGGGAAAAGGAGAATGAAGGAAGCTTACAGGAAGAGAAGCTAACAGCAAGAGAAGCCATCAGAAAAGTGGAAGAGCGCCAGGTTAGTCCTTGTGATACTATGATGCACAGGTATCGAGTCTCAGCCACGGTCCCTGCCCACAGCCCTTTTTACTTCCTAAAACAATAAACATATCTCTTGTTAAATTATTTGTCCGTTTGTCCTTGGTTCCTGAAGCAGCTTCAGAACAGCTTCAGAGCAAAAAAGGAGAAAGACAGCCTTTTGTTATAATATTGGGCGCTTCGGGCCTCAGAAACAGCCTCAGGAGACAGAATCTCTCCCTCCCTTCTCTCCCTCTCTCTCTGACCCCCTGCTGCCCTCCTTTCGCCTACTCCTTTTTCTCCCCAAGGCAGGCCATGGGAACTAAAAATACAACCTGCCCCTGCCTTTCTGTCTTAGAGCTGCCCATAAGGAAACTCTTTGACCCACCTTGTCTGATCGTGGGTCATAAGACCCCCATTTCGGTAGGGGTCCTGCCCCACACCCAGGAGGAGGGAACGCTCCACAGAAAGGTCAAGAGGCATCCCCGCAGCTGAGCCTTGCTGGCTTTCCCCACTCAGTCTGTTCGTGTTGGATCACACCCTTTTCGTCAAGCCATTTCTACACAAGTCATCCATGCTTCAGTCATGCCTGTCAATGAAGTCTCCATAAAAGGCCCAAGAAGATGGGATACGGAGAGTTTCTGGACAGGTGAACTCATGGAGGCTCACGAGAAGGTGAACAAGGGCTCATCCATGTGCCGGGAGGGCACACACCCCAACTCCATGAAAAGGAAACTTCTGCCCTGGGGACCCTTGCAGACCGTGCCTCATGTATCTCGTCATCTGGCTATTTATTTGAATCCTTTAAGATGTCCTTTATAATAAATCAGTAAACCTAAGTAAGTGTTTCCCTTAGCTTTATGAGCCACTCTAGCAAATTAATTGAGCCTAAAGAGGAGGTCATGGGAAGCCTGATGTCAGTCAGTTGGAAGTTCCGGAGGCCTGGGCTTGAGACCAGCATCTGGAGAGAGGGCAGTCTTGTGGGACTGAGTCCTCCACCTGCAGGAGCCGACCCTACCTCCAGGTAGGCATGTCAGCATTGCCTTGGACTAGATGACACCCAGCAGGTGCCTGCTACAGAACTGATTGCTTGCTTGCTGGTGGGGAGAAATCCCCACATATTTTGTCCCAGAAGCTTCTGTGCTGACTGTCGTGGTGTGAAAGCAGAGGAATATGGTTTGCTTTTTCTGCATAGTTCTGCATTACAAAATCCACGTGTCACCTGCAATCCTGGTCTAGGGTAAAAGTGAGTCTGCATTTACAAAAGTAAAGCATTCCTCTCTATCTCTGGTTCCTACTGCCAGCTACACATCTCCTGAGCCCATTTCTAAACATTTCTGAGGGTATCTGAAATGTGGTTTTAGCACATCTAAGTGCCAACATAGTGCTTGGTCATTTTTATCTTTTTGAACTGTTCCAGCTCTTTCTGGTAACTTCTTTCACAATACACAATAAACATTTGTAAGGCTCCCAAACCTGCCTTACAACTATAGGTACAAATGTCCTCCCCAAGAAGATGGCCAGTGTTAAATGACTGCCAAGATAACCATTTTTATTGCTTTCCAGTGTGCAGGAAATGCCGTCTGCTGTGCTGAAGCTCTGGGTTTTTTCATACTAGACTCTGCCATTGTGCACCTTGCAGACCTGCTTACAGATGGGCCGGATGGGCTGCCGTACCGCGTGCTCTTAGGATGCGCTGAGAAACCAGTGACAGCTGGGAGTTTGGTGGTGGCTTCCCCTCCCTCCGAGACTTCTATATGAAAACATCTCTTTAATGTCTCTTTTACTCAGGCCATCCTCTCTCTGGAGGACACAATGAGGCCCATAGTGGAGTTGTCCTGAAGGGTAAGTAGTAACGGCTAGCATGTATATATTAAGCCCTCACTATGTGCCAGGTGTATAAATAAACTTACTTGACTTTCAAAATTATGTAATGGGGCAGACTCTATAATTACCTCCATCAATTGATATGATCATTTGACTTTCCCTCTTAAGCTTATTGACGTGATAGATTATATTGCTTAACTTTTTCATGTTAAACATTCTTGGGTATATACAACTTTGTCATGGTTAAAGAATTCTTTTTTACTTTAACATGTTTTGGTAGTTTTTGGTTTTTGAAGAATTTGTTCATTTCTTGTAAGCCATCGTATTGCGAGTGTAAAAGAGTCTAAAGTATTATTTTATTGTCTTTCCAATGACTGCAGGGTCTGTAGAAATTGTCTCAATTTTTGTCCTGATATTGATGATTTGTGTTTTCTCTTTTTGTTTTTGTCACTATTACTGAAGGCTTATTTATTTTATTAATATCTTTGAAGAGCCAGCTTATTGTTTCACTGATATTCTCTATTGTTTTTCTTATTTCAATTTCATTGATTTCTGCTCTTATTTTCATTATTTTCTTCATTTATTTGCATTTACTTATTTTGCTCCTTCTCTAGTTTCTTGAGATAGAAACGTAGATATAAGATTTTCTTCATTTCTAATGTAAGCACTTAGTGCTATACATTTCCCTCTCAGCACTGCTTTGACTGCATCTCACATATTTTGCTACTTTGTGTTTTCATTTTGTTCAGTTATATGCATTTTTTTATTTCCCTTGAGACTCCTTTGACCCATAGGATTATCTAGGAATATGTTGCTTAATTTCCATGTTTAGAGATTTTCCTGTTGTCTTTCTGTTCTTTCTTTCTACTTTGATTTCATTATCATCAGACAGAACACTCTCTCTCCGATTTTATCTGCTCTAAGTTTGCTGAGGTTTGTTTTGTGAGCCAGGATATGATGTATTTTGGTGAACATTTCATAGGCCCTTGAAAAAAAATGTGTATGCTACTGTTCTTGTTAGGAGTGTGCTATGTACCTCACTTGGTTGTTTGCTTGATTTAGCTGTTCATATCATCTATATGCTTATTGATTTTTCATCTTGCTGAGAAGGAGATGTTGAAGTACCTAACTTTAAGTGTGAATTTAGTTTATTTCCCCTTTGAGTTCTATTGGTTTTTGTTTCATAAATTTTGGGGCTTTGTTGTTTAATGCATACATGTTCAGGATTGTCGTGTCTTCCTGGTGGATTAATCTTTTATCACTATGTGATATTCCTCTTTGTCTCTAGTAATTTTTTTCTTTTTCTCTAAAGGCTATTTTACTAAATATTAATATAACCATATCTGCTTTAAAAAAAAATAATGTTTGTATATCTCTTTTATCCTACTATTTTCAACCTACCTATGTTATTGAATTTTAAGTGAGTTTCTATTAAGTAGCACATAGTTGAGTGATGTTGCTTGGTCCACTGTGGCAAACTGTGTTTTGATTGGTGTATTTAGACCATTTACATCTCAGATGATTATTGAAATGTTAACACTTAGGTCTGCCATTTTATTTTTTGTTTTCTATTTGTTCCCTCAAGTTTTTGTCTACCTTTTCTTGCCTGTGGATTGCTTTAACGTTTTCAGGATTCCATCTTGAGTTATCTATAATAATTTTCAGTGTAACTTTGTGTAGTTTTTGTAGTGGTTTCTCTGGGAATTATAACATATACATGCGAGTTATAACAGTCTACTATATCATCATCTCCCACTTCAAATAAAATGTGGAATGGAATCTTGACTGCCATTTAGGTCCCTTTATCTTCCCACTGTAACTTAGGTATCAGATGGTGACTTATAACTTTTGTTTTAATCATCAAATGTGATTTATAAGAAAAAGATAGTCTATTGTATGTGCCCACATTCCTACCTTTCCTGTCATTCCTTCTTCTTTCCTCATGCACCAAGATTCCTTTTTTAATAATTTCCTTTCCAATGGAAGAACTTTCTTTAGCCAGTCTTTGTAGTTAGATCTGTTAACAAAAAATTCTTTCAGTTTTTCTCCATCTGAGAATGTTTTTATTTACTCTTTATTCCTGAGGGATAGTTTTGCTAATATAGAATTTTTTGTTGATATTTCTTTTCTTTAAGAATGTGGGAAATATTTGGCACTTTCTTCTGTACTCTGTCATTTCAGTTGGTGTTTTCCTATATGTACTGTGTTACCTTTTTCTGGCTGCTTTAAAGATTTTTTTCTTTATGTTTGGTTTTCAAGATTAATTATGGTATATCTTGGCATAGATTTCTTTGGATTTATCCTATTTCATGCTTGCATAGCTTCTTGGATCTGTATGTTTGTGTCTTTTACCAAATACTTTTTCAGACCTACTCGCACCTTCTTGCACTTCAATGATACAAATATTTGATCTTTTATTATTGTCCCATAGGCTTCGGAGATTCTGGTCATTTTTTTCCAGCCTATTTTCTCTCTCTCTTGTTCAGACTGGGTAAATTCTATTGTCCTGTTCTCAAATTCGTTGGTTCTTTACTCTGTCATCTCCACTATTGAGCCCATTCCACAAATTATTTTTTTAATTTCTTATTATAATTTTCAATGTATGTATTTTTATAATATATAAATATATAATTTATGTATTTTTATAATGTATAAATTTTTCATTTTAGCAGGCAGTCATGCCATTTAGGTTAGCACCCAGGTCCTAGCCTACTTTTGTGAGCTGCAGGTCCAATGACAGTTTAATTTTTAGGGCCTATGAGGACTATTTTGGTCTGCTCGGTTATCTGTGTCCCCAGGGATCTTGCTGGTCCCTGTAGATGCTGCTTGAGAAGGTGGAAGGGCCTTTCCCTATGCCAGCCCCTGGGAGTCTCTTGGAAACGAGAAACCTGGCAGGATTTCCTACCATTGCCCCCTCCCCTGGTATTTCTGGCAGGGGGAGGAGGGTCTCAGGCCTGCAGGAACAAATGCTTCCTGGGCCAGGCTGCTTGCTGTGTCTGGGCCCCTTGCCTACCTGCCCGTTGTCTCTGGGTATGGGGGATTGAGAGTCTCAGGCCCTCAGATATAAAAAGGCTTCCTGAGCCGGATGCTTGTTGTGCCTGTGTACGTTTCTTCAGGTCAGTCTGTCAACTCAGTGTCTCTGGCTGGGGAAGGAGCTTCCTCCCACAGTGACAAAGAGGCTTACTGAGCGGCTGCCTGGGGTAGCCAGGTTTCTCACGTGGCCTTGCCCTCCAGCAGCCACAGGATCTCTGGTGGAAAGAAGAGCCTCAGGAAAGGAGAGGCCTCCCCTGACCACTGATTTCTGACAAGGATCCGAATCAATCTTCCTTGCCAGTAGCATCGTGCTCACCTCATACTGCTAGAAGGACTCCCGGTAGATTCGCGGGAGTCACTAATTTGCAGTGAAAATTGACTCCTAAAGGTAACCAAGGGCAGATTTTGGGTCTGTGCAAGACAATGTAGACTTTTCTCTTCCTGTTTCTCCCTGCTAAACACAACTATAAGGTCCAAGAGACAGCCAAAGGAGACTCTGAAAGATGGAAGGAGAAGGCAAGCTGGTTTGGGACCCAAACCCAGAGGAGCAGCCGAGCACGGGGCATCCTGCCTCCTCCACTGAAGTGAGGTACCACAAGAATGGAAGAACAGGCACCACATGTACTCGCCATCAATCTGGCACTGACTGATCAGCACTAAGGTGCTCACACGGTAGTAATAGTCTTTGGGGGTAGGGGGAGCTGGGGGTGGGTAAACTCACAACTAATGGACGTGGTGAGTGTTGTAGGGGGGAAGGGCACGTCTCAAATCATGGTTGGGATGTGGCAAAGTCATACCATGTAACCAAAATGTTTGTACCCCCATAATTTCCTGAAATAATAAAAAATAAATAAATGAAAATAAAAAATAAAAGATGATATGGAAATATCAAAAAAAAGGGTCAATTTTCATTTCTACTTTGAATTTTTCTGATGGTTTCATTATGGTTTTCTTCCACCACCAATGTTTTCCTCTTCTCCTCCTCTGGCTTTTTTGTCAGTTGAGAGATTTGCTGAGGTTTCTTGACTTTTTGTAAGATACGCTATTATTTGGGTTTTGTTAAACACACAGAGTTCTGCAGGGCTTGGGTATTCTAAATATAGAAATGCATTAGGCTACTTTTTATGTTATCACTGGTCATAACTGTCACACAAGTATCTTGTGTGAATGTTTATAAATTATAGCATGGATGTCAAACCACAACATAAAAAAATTGCAACCCAAGCTTGAAGGCTTTATATACCTTTCCTCATAACCCTCTGGACACAAAAAGAATTCTGACTATCAAGACTCTTATGGCAGATTCTCACTTACCCTCTCACTTTACTGTCTTGTATCTCTTGATCCTTCATCAGTACCTTGACCTACAAGCCACATGATGGTGGTTTTTTTTTTTTTTTTTTGTAGACAGAGTCTCAGTCTGTCACCCAGGCTAGAGTGCCATGGCTTCAGCCCAGCTCACTGAAACCTCAAACTCCTGGGCTCAGGGGATCCTCCTGCTTCAGCCTCCTGAGTAGCTGGGGCTACAGGCGCTCACCACCACACCCAGCTAATTTTTCTCCTTTTAGTAGAAATGGGGTCTCGCTCTTGCTCAGGCTGGTCTTGAACTCCTGAGCTCAAGGGAGCCTCCCTCCTCGGCCTCCCAGAATGCTAGGATTACAGGCGTGAGCCACTGCGCCCGGCCAAGCCACATGATCTTGAAATCAAGAACAGATCTAGGGCCACCTATTAATGGATCCTCTAAAAATATTTACTCTGCAGACAAATTTTGAGAGGGAAAGTTTCTGTGACCCCTGTTCTAGTGTTGTACTTGCCAGGGGAGACTACACAGGAGGACCTGTTAAGAGAAGTAAAATTCTACCTTTTCTTAAAGAAAGAAATACAAGTTTACTAATGCTTAATGGGTTGGCAGTCTCTCTCAGACAGACTCTCTCTTACAGACTCTCTCAGTCTGTAAGACAGTCCCGTGTCACCTGCAGCATCTGGGCCTTCGAGGTAAGCCGAGGGGTGCAGGGGTCCACACAGGGTGGGATCCACACAGGGCGGGGGTCCACACGGGGCAGGGTCCACAGCGGTGCTCACGTCGTTCATGCGCTCTCAGCCCTGGTCTGACATTGAGCTCACGTGCGCTTGCTTCAGAGTGTTAGAGGATATTTTTTAAAAGGATAAACTCATTGTTCTCATACAAATATAAAATAAACACATATCAAAGATTTTTGTTTAACTCATAACTTAATGAGGACCATCAGTGAGATGTTAGAACTGGTTCAAAGGAGAATTCAAAGAACACACATATATAGGCCATCAGGAAAATTTGCTGAAACAAATTTGCAATTGGATGCAGCCCTAGTCCACAGGGCAATAATAAATTACATTTCACTGGACATAACCATTGGCATTTCTATAGAATAGAACCCTTTGTATCCTTACCAGCTTTTTACGGCTCACAGATTTGTAAAATAGTGAGATGAACATGAAATGTTGCTCTAGGCAAGACACTCGATAATCTGTTCTTGCCCGTTTCAAAGTCTTTCACAATTTTTCCTGGCAAGTAGAATTACATATTAAATTATCTGGTTCAAAATGAACTGATGCTTATGAGGATAAAAACCTTGTACATTGGAGATGCCAAACAAGCAACAAGAAAATGTCAGAGCTGACATTTCTTGTACTGCTCAGAAGAGCTCCTTATCAGCCACACTAGGAAGCGGGACCATAAAGATGTAATTCTAAGTGACATAAAAGTTAGCCAAAAATTCATTTACAGTCATCAAGAAGTGGATTTGAATATGATTGACATGTGCTGTCATTAGCAATAACCTTCTAACCAAGTATGTATTGGCCTTGAGATAAAGCCATCACAAGACATTAAGAAAGACTTGTCTCTCACCTCATTATTTTCTATTTTATATACGCTTTATGTTGGAGTATAATTTATAAATTTACAAATAATAGGAGTGTATGTTCCAAACTGGTTTTTATTGCTATTGATGAGGGACCATAAGTCTGGAGACCATGGATCTAAATGGCCATGGCAGCCCAGCACAGAAAAGCAAGCATTTTAGAAGAAATAAAAGTCTCCAAGGCCTTCAGAGAAGAGACTCAGACTGAGGGGAGTGGGAGCAAGGGAAGAAGCAACGCTGCCTGCTTCCTGGCCCAGCCTGTGCTGCCAGCTGTGTTCCAGGCGGTAATTCTGGGTTTCCGCGTACAGTGCAATGCTTTCCACTGGAGAGAATTCCAGCTGCCTATGGAAACCTTTACTACTGAGACCTGGTGTGATGGCTAATTTTATGTGTCAACTTAGAGGGTACTTTTGGATGAGGTTAACATTTAAACCTGTAAACTTTCGGTAAAGCAGACTGCCCTCTGTCACGTGGGCTGCCCTCGTCCAATCAGCTGAAATCTGACTAGAAGGAAAACTGGCCTCCCCAAGCAGGTGGGGTCTCCGGCGGACGGCCTGCAGGCTGCACCCGCACGGCGGCTCTCCCGGGGCTCCAGGCTGCTGACCCACTCTGCAGATTTGGGATTTGTCAGCCTCCATAATTGCATGAGCCAATTGCTAATAATAGTATATAACTACACACATGCACACACACACTCACACACACACGCCCGTCAGTTCCATTTCTCTGGAGAACCCTGGCTTACACACCTGGTCCAGGAGGGGGAGAGTAGCACGTAATGACTATCGGGCAGGCCCAGAGCCTGACTGCCCATGTTTGCATCCTGGCTCTGTCACAGACCAGCTCTGCATGTCCTAGGGCAAGCCAGATCACTTCTCTTTGCCTCAGTTTCCTTAACTGTAAGTTGGGAATGACAACAGTACCCTATTTCATGGGGCTGTTGTGAAGATGAAATTAGTTAATTAATAAAAAGTCCTATTGCTACTCAGGAGGCTGAGGCAAGAGAATTGCTTGAGCCCAGGAGGTTGAGGCTGCAGTGAGCTATGATCGTGCCGCTGCACTGCAGCCTGGGCGACAGAACAAGACCTCTTCTCTAAAAAAAATGAAAATTTAAAAAGACATATTATAATATCTTTCACATATAATTAGTGCATAAAATATATTAGCTTTTGTGATTGCAATTACATTTCCCCAAAATTTCATTTTATAATGATGAGTCACTACTAAAAATGCATGAAAACCACTGAAACAAACCATTTTTTCAGGCGGTAGTTTTTATTTTATGCTTACTAGTAACCAATCTTGCAAGTATTTTGTGGCCAAAACAAGAGCTGCGGATCCAAACACCCAGAGTCACAAGTATTTCATGTTCGTGATTTAACCCAGCCAGCTAGCCAGAAAGATTCCTTAGCCACACTACTCAGAATTAGAATTCAAAAGTCCTCCACATGGTGATATTCCTGACTATGGGTGTCCCTTTGCAAGTCATCTTAAGAGCAATGCCTGTCTAATAATGAGGACACCCCTTCAGGTCAGCATGGGCAGCACCCACGACTGCTTTCTGGCTGCCTGCAGTCTAACAAGGGCTGAGAAGACACACACCTAGTTGCCATAGCAGATGAAGAGTGATCATATAAAGGTACATAGTTCTTTGTGTTCCAAAATGATTGAATAAATTAAAGAAACTGGCAAGTGATTTATCGAGCATTGATTGTGTCCCAGGCTCTAGGCAAAGCGGTAAAAACACTCTATCCTGTATGCAACCAAGATTTCAACTTGTAACTGCCGGCAGTTGGTTTCATTTTACTCCAAACCGACCTCACTCCATTCTCTCTAAGAGGGCCATTATATTTCTCCTTCAAAGCTTGCCCTCCCATTTCACCTGGCTTGCCCTGAATTAATCCAATCTGTGTTAATAATGCCCAATTTCTCTATGTAGGAACTGCTTGTTTGCACAGTATCAGTTTCATGCATACCTTGGATTTTCTCCTAGCATGTGCCTCAACTTGTCCACCTGATTGTGATCTTCATAAGGGCAGGGATGGGAACATCTGGATGCTTAATGTTTGCTCTTGAACCAGCTAGCTGATGGGGGGTTGTACTGGCACCTTGAATTCTGTAGACAAAGTATTTGTTTCTGTACCTGAGAAGTGAGGGTTTGAAGTTTCTGTAAGAGAATAGACATCTTGAAAGAATATCTTATTCATAATCTCTGTTAATAAAAGCCAGCCACTGTGTCAATGGCATTTGTCATTCACATATTGGTACTGGCAAAAACCCAGGCACACATTCCATTGAGAGGGACTTGCCGAGATCACAGCAGCATTTGCACCAGTTTTTATCAATTGGCCAGAAACACAGGATAGAATATGGTTCTTGTTGTAAGTGACACACACAGCATTCACTTTCCCAGAGTCCTTTCCCAGATAGTCAAAATAAACCGGAGACGCTCAGAATAAAATGATGCAGGGAATAGTGGTGAAGCAGGTGGTTCCTTCAGGGAGAAGGTTCAGTTGTCTTCAAAAATGTGCTGGGAGGAAACCCTCTTGGCACTATTCTAGACCAGACACTAAAAATCGTGGTCCAGGCAGCCTTGCCATTCATAAACTTGAGTACAGGAGCTTGTTCACACATCTCCCCAAATGCCCTCTGAGGAAGGGGAGCTTAGGAGGAAGTAGTGTCAACTCATCTAAATTCCACTGTTGTACCAATTCACTTAAGGACTGGAATACATGTTTTTGCCTTAAAGGAAAAGATAATAAAGAATCTGACAAAATAAATATTCTTAATCACTTATGCACATCTACCATAAGTTGTTTTCAAAGTAGTTCAGATGACTGAATGCTAAAAAGTGTATTTTGGTTAACACAAAGAAATATTGATTCATCGAACCAATAATTGCTACCATGATATGTTTACCTGGGTGAAATCACATACTAACATATATAAGAATGTAGGCAAGCAAGCACCATCAGATGACAAAGCTTTTAGAAAAATCCATGGGCTAACTATGTCAAACTAGCAAAATTCTATTCATTACCATAGTTTTGTTTCCTCTTCAAGTTGAGAAAATACCAGTGGTGTTTGATTTTAGTCTATCACGTTTCTGTGTTCTAAGGGATCATACAAACATCAGGTACCATGCGACACCATGATTTTCCAATGGGTAATTCACTTTTTAAAAGAGAAGTTCTAAGAAGGAGAACCAAGGCAAGGTGTTTTCATTCTTAAATTAATGAAAACATGACTGTGGTTTGGTGTCTGTCAAATTTTGGAAAATGTTGAGCCACTATTATTTCAAATATTTCTTCTGCTCCATTCTCTCTTTTCCTTCTGGTATTATAGTCCTCATATATTACACTTTTTGAAATTTTTCTACAGCTCTTGAATGTCCCATTCAGTTTTTCTCATTCTTTTATCTCTTGGTATTTCAGTGCGGGAAGTTCAAACTGACTTATCTTCAAGCTCACTGATTCTTTCCTCAGCCATATTCAGTCTCTGCTGAGACCATCAAAGGCATTCTTCATTTCTGTTACAGTGTTTTAGAGTCCTAGCATTTTCTTTTTATTATTTCTTAGAGTTTCCGTATATGTTTACATTACTTCTCTGTTCTTCCATGTTGTCTGCCTTTTCCACTGAAGCCCTTAATCATAGCTATTTTAGTTTTTCTGTCTGATAATTCCAAAACCTGTGTCATATCTAAGTCTGGTTCTGATTATTGCTTTATCTCTTCAGACTGTTTTCTTGCCTTTTAGTATGCCTTGTAATTTTTTCTTGCAAGTTGGCCATGTTGTAGCAGGTAGTAGAAACTGAGGTAAATAGGCTTTTCGTGTGAGATTTTATGATAATCTGGTAGGAGTTGGGTTGTGTTTAATGTTTTCTGTAGCTGTATGTGCCAAAGACTTCTAATATGTCTAGTGTCTTGGATTTTGTCTTTCCTCTTGACCTTGGGCTTCCCTAAGAATTCCTCCCCAGATAGAGTGGATCCTTGCAGTCCCTTCAGGTATTATAAGATAAAGCCTTGTTGGTGTGGTGGTAAGGTGTGTGTTCTGGGGACAAGAAGAAGCAGTCCATAATCTTATGATTAAATCTCAGTCTTCTGTAGGCCTGTGTCCCTTGCATGTGTCCTTCACAAGTGTTTCTTAGCTTCTCTCCTACCCATAAGTGAGACGGGAAAGCTGGTGGGGGGCGACTGGAGTTGGAGAAAGTCCTTTCCCCAGGAGGGATAAGACTCTGGTAAAGTCTTTTACCCTGGGGAGGGCCTTTGTCTTAGAGAACTCTTTGGGCATACTTCTAAATGATTATCCTTCCACCCCTCTGTCAGAGCAGGAGGGGATCTTTTTTGGCCCTTTATCATAAAAATCTGGTAATATTATGAAAGGTAAAGTCAACAAAAGTGTGGAGGCCACTCCCACACAAGACTGTACCTCCAGGGGTGTCTCACTTACCCAGCCCACATTTTTTCCAGCAAGTCATCAAAATTACCATTTCAGTGTTCCCACCAGTGCATGGGGCAGTGGGTGAGCAGATCTGGGCTCTGAGAAGGAGACTGTGACCCTCCAGATTCACTGGTCCCTTCAGATTTCAGGACCGCAGTTTGCGCTGTGACCTCTGTTCTCTGGCAGGTTCAAGAAAAGTTGTTGATTTTTAATTTGTTCAGCTTTTTCTCGTTACAAGAATAGTGGGAACAATTTCCAAATTTCTTACATGTTGGACGTTCCACATGCTCTTTTTGTACATAACTATTTATACACACGCACACACACACACACACACACACACCCCTATCTCCATATGAGTAAATAAAATCATATCAAAGAGAAGGAAAGGGATTAATAAATACTAGATGCAGGAAGATGGTTAAATTGGGTGGGAACGGGTCAGTTATCCATTAAACACATGGGAACAATAGTGCATAGGGCCCATGATAATGTTAGGGTCCCATAAAAATGTTCAAATTTTAGTGTCTTTTAGAATTAGAAGAAAAAAATTAATATAATGATAATTAACTCAGCTTGGATTTACTTACAATGCAGTTATAAAATGTAATATTATATACACACATATTTATATATTATATATTTACATGTTATATATGTGTGTGTATATGTATATGTACATATATATATATAATCTTTTAATAGAGAAAGAAACCCACAGAAACAAAGTGCTTAGAGCCCAGCAAAGTCAGAATGAGATGAGTGAAAGGATGGGGTCAACTGTAGATGTAGGCTAGGGGTAAGGTCCCAGTTTTCATGTTGGATACTATCTTACGGGTGTTTATTACATTGTGAAAAATATGTAACGATGTACATAAATATATAAATAAAAGAGGGCCATGCATTGACTGACAGTGCAATGAACCAAAAATGATGTTGTACACTTAAGGTGAAAGAGTGAGAGATAGAAACTGAGAGAGAGAGATACGGGGAGACAGAGACTTAGACACCGAGGAGCATCAGCGGAGTGGGGGGAAAGCTGCAGATCACTATGTAAAAGAAGGAGCCAGCATCCTAACTTTGCTTCTGTTTGCTGTGGTCATGTCCAGGCCACCATAAAATGTTAGGAAGGCTGTCCCCAAGGGCAGCCCACTCTGAGCCCAAGCTGGAACTGACTTAACCTGGAGAACCCCCCATCTCTCCACCCGTAACTCACCCCTTAGTCTCGTCTTTTGCTTTCTGAGTCCACTGTCTACTGTCAGCCTGCTCCTCCCCGACACCTCGGCTCTGTGCATCTGCTGCAGCCCTGGCATTCGCTGCCGTCCTGACCACAGGCTGCCTCTGTATTTCAGCTCAAGCATTTGTCTCTCTCCTGACTTACACCCACACAGACTTGGAGCTTTTCTCAAGAACACTTAGGTTTCGGGGTCCTGCTTTGCGACCCTAACTCCCAAGGCAGCCCCTGACGGAAAGACACAAATAGGCAAGACTTAAAAATGTGTTTCGGTCTAAGTCTGGAGGAATGGAATGAAATGAAGGTGGTAAAGGCCATTTGGGATTAAAGCTTTATCTACATGCGTGGGCAGCATCAGAGATGTGTAATTTTTAAGAAATTATTCTCCAAAGACCACCACACGGTTTGAGCTGAGATGTGATAATTCCACGCAACAGAGAATTCACGGTGTTAGCGGGCGGGGGCCTTGGCACAACCCGACGGGTACTGCTTTGTGGAAGGGGGAGGAAGGTTAGACCAGGGAGTGTGTGCTCAGACTCTGGGACCAGCCGGCTCAGGTTTGCATCCTGGCTCTGCCACTTGTGAATCGTGTGGCCTTCCCAGCAAGTTGAGCCCCTGTGCTCTATAGTCCCATTATCCAGCAGATAGTGACAATAATACAACTTAGGTGGCTGTGAGAGTTACAAAGGTCTTGGGTGAGGGTACACACAGCCCTCCACAGAGCGCCTGGCTCAAAGCCAGTGCTGCATGTGCATTGCTGAATATCACGTGCAGAGCTGCCTCGGAGTACGTTCAATTGCAGGCTGTGACCTGTCTCATCTCAGCTCTTTATTGCTCATTTCCCCTGAATGAGGTCCTTTGGAATACGGAGATTCCGGTCTGTGCACACTCCAGGGAGAGGAGAGCGACTGGCTCTGCACATCTTTGCTGCTCCATCAGAGCCCGCCTGCTGCATTTTCCACTGTGACTGCAGTTGTGTCCGCTGAGGGGCCTGTGGAGAGAAGCTGTGCCTGTCTGCACTGCCTCTGTGCAGCCCCTCCTGGATGCTCAGGGGGCGGAGGGGCTGGGCTCACAGCAGACCCCTCAAGAGGGGCTCTGTCCGTTTGTGTCACAGCGTCTCTGCTGGGCTGTCTGTGTGAGTAGCACACACGTTGGACTCTCACAGAGCGATGCCTGAGGTGCCTTGGGTCATGCCCAACAGCTAACTTTGGGACCAAACATGGCAAAATCGGGTCCCAGTTGTGAAACCAACCCAACGCCCCTGCTGCCACTGTCCCTACACATTTCCAACTACCAGCAGCTATCAACAATGTCAAGAACTCCAAGAGGTCTGACAAGCCTCTGCAATAGGCTGGGGACAGGCTGAGATCCATCCAGAGACATCTGGCTTCAACAAGAGCGCAGGGTGTTTTTCAAAACATCTTGCTCTTGACAGAGACCAAGCTTCTGCCAACCAGTTCTGCCCCTTTTGAGACCCTAGGTCCATTCTATGTGGTTCTGACTCCTTTGTCTTGGGCTCCATCTGAAGTTGTGCAAGAACCACGGGATTGTTTCATGCCCACAACCCTTTAACTCTGTGCTCCCCACACTCTGTCATAATTTTCCCAAGTGGGCTGCATAGCACAGTCCAGCCCCACTCACCTACCCAAAGTGGATGTTTTCCCAAGGTCAGCCACACGCCAGCCAACACAGTTTCCCAACTCATGGTCCGATGATCTCCCATGAGCACCCCCAGTGCCCTCTCCCTCCGAGTCCCCTGATGCACTCCGGGTGCTTGGCAAACGTGAAACCACAAACAGAACGGAGTTCATGGACGGTCAGCTCAAAGGGGATTTCCTCAGTGTGCATTCTTTGCTGAGAACCTCATTGATTGGTCTCCTGAGGCTGATTGCGAGAAAAAAACAAAAAAACTCTGAACCATTTTCATAGACCAAGGACCTCATTTAGGGGAAATTAACAATAAAAGAGCTGAGATGAGCCAGTTCAGATGACCTGCCATTGAAAGTCCTCCGAGACAGCTCTGTAGCTGCTAGGAGATGAACAGATTGTAGAGAGAGAAAATGACAGCCGTGTCACCTGGCTTCCAGGGGTAGAGTCCGTAGGCAGCACAACTGACGGGTCTGTGCTGGGTGTTTCTAAGGCCTGTAACCAGGATTCTTATGTGTAATTACAATTATAATTGAAGTAATGCATGTATATAATCAAAAATAAAATCTCCCCCAAAAGGCTCAAAATGAACATATATATATATATATATATATATATACACACACATATATTTTTTTTTCATGGACAGCCTGTGGTTGCCACCATTTATGAAATGAATTTGGAAGTGTTCTCCCTGATATTGTAGGTTTCCGTCTGATACCATTTCCCTTCTATCAAATAAACTTTCTGTAGCAATTCTTTTAGAGCATATCTGATGGCAACAAATTCTCCTAATTTTCCTTCAGCTGTGACTGTCTTAATTTCACACTTATTCCTGAAAGATGTGCTGTTGCATGTAGAGCTCTGAACTGGAAGTTTTTCGCTTTCACCACTTTTCTACTGTTCTGCCCCTTCCTTACGGTTTGCACGGCTTGTGATTGGGAATCCACCCTCATTCAAGCCATTGTTGCCTGTAAGTTTATCATCCTACTACTTTCGAGATTTTTTTCTTTGTCTTTGTAGTAATTTTCAGTTTTATTATGGTGTGTTTAGCATAAATTTCTCTTGATTTATCCTGGTTGTGGTTCACTAAGCTTATTATAAAATTACATCTTTACCAAATTTGGGGAATTTCAGCTATTATTTCTTCCAATATTTTTTCTTCACCATACTCTTTTCCTTCTCCTTATGAAACTTTGACCACATAAATTTTAGAACATTTATTATTGTTCCACAAGTCCCTGATACTTGCTCATTTTTCTTCAATCCTTTTCCCTCTGTTGTGTGACCTGTATGAATTGGATGGCTCTGTCTTCAGACTGGCTGTTTCCTCTGTCATTTTCATTCTGCTACTAAGCCCATCTAACAAGTGGTTTTAGTTGTTCTAGAATTTCCATCTGATAGAACATATTATTCATCTTTATACATGGAATTACACGTTTTTATATATTCTATTTCAGTGGTGAGACTTCTCTCTATTTTTTCAACAATCTTTGTTATTACTTCTTGGAACAGGTGGGCAATGTAAGCCAAGAGATGGAACTTCTAAAACATAACCAAAAAGAAATATTAGAGATCAAAAACACTTTAACAGAAATTAAGAATGCCTTTTACAGATTTATTAGTAGACTGGACCCAGCTGTGGAAAATAATCTTTGAGCTTGAAGATCTTTTAATAGAAACCTTTAAAACTGAAAAGCAAAGAGAAAAAAGACTGAAAAAAAAAAAAACCGGAGTACCCAGGGACAGTGGGCAAGTACAAAAGGTGTAACATATGCATAATGGGCATTACAGAATGAGATGAAAAAGAACAGGGAAAATATTTAAAACAATATGACTAAGATTTCCCTAAATCGGTCAGACACCAACACACAGATGCAAGAAGCACAGAGAAAACCCCCGAAAAGTTATAGGTAGGCACATCATTTGCAAACTAAAGCAAATCAAATATAAAGAAAAAAATTCTGAAAGAAGACAGAGAGAGAGAAAGGGAGAGGGAAAAAACGCTTGGTCTGTAGGGGACACAGCGTGAGAGCAGTGTCTGACTTCTCTTCTCAGAAACCATGCAGACAAGAAGGGAGTGCAGTGAAATATTTAAAGAGTTGAGAGAGAAAAGCCACCAACCTGGTACTCTGTGTACTGTGGAGCTATCCTTTAAAAGTGAAGAATTTTCTACACTGTCTCTCAGAGGATAGAAGTAGGACGAAAAACATCCTAACTCATTCTCTGAGGCCAGTGTTACCATAGTACCAAACTAGACAGAGACATATGAAAAGAAAACCACAGACCAGTGTGTCTGATGGACATGGATGCAGGCGGCTCCCTGGCCACGGCACTGGGAGCCCGTCACAGCTCGGGCCACAGTGCCCACAGGGCAGCGTAGGGCCCCAGGGTTCTCTTCTCCTGTCCTTCCCTGTGCGTGGAGGCCCCCCAGGTACCTTCTGATCTTGCTAAGTGAATTGCCTGGTCACATTCTCCTTCACTCTGCATGTCCCTTGTTGCTTCTCCAGTGACTCTCAATGTCCTCTCCAAGAAGGCCCATCTGCATGTGGCCGTCCACCTGCCACTTTCCATCCTCTCCTTGAGAGCAGCGTGCCTACTTTGGTTTTAATTTGCTCTTTTTTTCTAGTTTCCTAAGATGGCAACTTGGATGATTGATTTTTAGATCTTTCTTCTTTCTAATATATACATTCAATGTATACACTGTAGAGCTACAATAATCAAGGTAGTGTGGTCTTGGCAAAAGAACAAGCAAAACATCAGTGGAACAGAATACAGAGCCCAGATAAATACAATTAAACAGGCCCATATAAATATACTTAACCGATCTTTGACAAAGGAGCAAAGACAGTCTTTTCAAAAATGGTACTGGAACAACTGGGCATCCCCGTGCAAAAAATAAGTCTAGACATAGTTTTTAAACTCTTCACAAAAATTAAGTCAAAATGGATCATAGAGTAAATGCAAAACACAAACCTATAAAGCACTTAGACGATAACAGAAGATAAAATGAGATGACCGTTGCTGTGACAATAACTTTTGGATACAACACAAAAGGCACATTCTGTAAAAGAAATAAATGATAAGTTGGACTTCAATAAAATTGAAAACTTCTGTTCTGTTAAATACAGTGTTAATAAAAAGATAATGGGAGAAAATATTTGCAAAAGACATACCTAATGAAGGACTACCATCCAAAATATACAAAGAACTTTTAAAACTTGACTGTAAGAAACAAAAAACCTCATTTAAAAATGTACCAAAGATCTTAACAGACCCCTCCCTACAGAAGATATAAGATGAAAAATAAGCACATGAAAAGATGCTCCAAACCACATGTCACCAGAGAAAGGCAAATTAAAACAATAGAGAAAATGCCACTACACACCTACTAGAATGGCCAGAATCTAAAACACTGACAACATCAAATGCTAATGAAAATGTGGAGCAAAAGGAACTCCCATTCTCTCTGCTGGTGGGAACGCAAAATGGTACAGCCACTTTGGAAAACAGTTTGATAGTTTCTAACAAAACTAAATATACTCCTACCATATGAACTAGTAATTGCACTCCTTGTTATTTACCCAAAGGAGTTGAAACTTATATTCACATAGAAACCTGTACACATATGTTTACAGCAGGTTTATTTCTAATTTCCAAAACTTGGAAACAACCAAGATGTCCTTCAGTAGGTGAATGGACAAATAAACTGTGGTACATCCAGACAGTGGATTATTATTTAGCACTAAAAAGAAATGAGCTATCAATCCATAAAAAACATGGAAGAAACTTAATTCTTATTACTAAGTGAAAGATCCCAATCTCAAAAAGCTACATGATGTGTGATTCCAACTATATGACATTCTGGCACAGGCAAAACTATGGAGACAGAAAAAAGATCAGTGGTTGCCAGGGGGTAGGGGTTGCAGGAGAGGGATGAATAGGCAGAGAACAGAAGACTTTTAGGGCAGTGAAAATACTATGTATACTATAGTGATAGATACATGTCATGATGTACTGGTTCAAACCCACTGCATGTACAACACCAATAATGAATCCGAATGTAAAGTATAGACTTTGAGGGATTATGATGCGTCAATGTAGGTTCTTTAATTATAACAAATGTACCATTCTGGTGGAGGATTTTGATAATGGGGCAGCCTACCCATGTAGAAGCAAGAGGTATATGAGAAATCTCTGTACTTGCCTCTTAATTTTGCTGTGAACTTAAAACTTCTCTAAAAAGAAAAAATCTTATAAAAAATTTGAACTGAAAAATGAGTCAGCAAGGTTGCAGGAAACAACATCAGTATACAGAAGTCAATTGTATATCTATACACTTGCAATGAACAATCAGAAGATGAAATTAAGAAAAATTTTATTTACATTATTGAATTTTATTACACCATTATGTTTTTGTGTTGTCCTACTGGTGTTATCAAATAGAATAAAATACTTAGGAATAAATTTAACAAAATAAGTGTAAACTTATACTCTAAACATTTTTGAAATAAATTAAAGAAGACCTTAATAAATGAAAAGACATTCTATGTTTGTGGATTGCAAGATTTACTATTGTCAAGATGACAATACTACCAAAATTAATCTGTAGATTCAATAGAAATCTTATTAAAATTCCAGTTACCTATTCTGCAGAAATTGATAATCTCATTATAAAATTCACATCAAAATGCATGGGATACAGGGTAGCCAAAACAATTTTGAAAAAGGTGAAAAAAGTTGAAGGACTCCTCACACTTCCCAATTTCAAAACTTCCTGCAAAGCTATAATAACCAAGATAGTTTACTAACATAAGGATAGACATATAAATCAACAGGAAAGAACTGAGAGACCAGAAATGATTTGAAACAAGGGTACTAAAGGAATTTATTGAGGAAATAATAGTCTTTTCAACAAATGGTGCTGGGACAACTGGATATCCACATGCAAAAGAATGAATGTGGACCCCTATCTCACACAATATGCAACAAATGAACTCAAAATGGATCAAAGACCTAAATGAAAAGCAAAATCCTATAAGATTTTAGAAGAAAGCATAGGCATAAATCTTTCTGCCTTTGGATTAGGAAATGGTTTCTTAGCTAAGATACAAAAAGCAAAAGCAACAAAAGAAAAATAAGCAAACTGAACTCTAACAAAACTAAAAGCATTTTTGCTTCAAAGGGTAACATAAAAAAGTAAAAATGCAACACACAGAATGGGAGAAAATATTTGCAAATTACATACATATGATAGCTTATTTGTATTTAGAATATATAAAAAACTCTTACAACTCAGTAATAAAAAGACAAATAACCCAATTAAAAATGGGCAAAGAACCTTAATAGACATTTCTTCAAAGAAGATATACAAATAGCCAACAAGCTTATGGAAGGATGATAAACATCATTAGTAATCAGGGAAATGCAAATCAAAACCACAATGAGATGCTGCTACACCTATTAGGATGGTTGTAATTAAAAAGTCAGAAAATAATTGTTGGCAAAGATGTGGACCTCCGTACACTGCTGGTAGGAATGTAAAATGGTTCAGACACTTTGAAAAACAGTCTGGCACTTCCTCAAATGGTTAAACATAGAGTTATCCCATGACCCAGCAATTCCACTCCTAGAGGTATAATCAAGAAAAATAAAAACATGTCTATACAAAAACTTGTATAAGAGTTTTCTTGGCAGCATTATTTATAATAGCCAAAATGTAGAAACAACTCAAATGTGCATCAATTAATGAACGGATACATACAATTTGACATAGCCATTCAATGGAATATTACTTGGCAGTAAAAAGCAATGATGTACTTGTCAGTTTCATGCAGCAACATGGATGAAAGTAGAAAACATTATGCTAAGTGGAAAAACCATTCACAAAATGCCATTATATAATTCTGTTTATACAGAGTGTTCAGAATCCTGGAATCTAAAAAGACAGAAAGTACAAAAAGTGGTTGCTTAGGGTGGGGGAGGGGATGAGGATGGAGAGTGACTGTTAATAGGTATGAAGTTGCTTTTTGTGGTGGAGGAAGAAGAAAATGTTCTAAATTTTATCATGGTGCTGTATAAGTCAACATTCTCTAGAGAAACAGAATCACCAATAGGATATATGATGTCTGTCCAGAAAGTATCCAGCCATTGTTAATATAATGAGAATGGTTTGTGCGACATGGATGTAAGCTGGCAGCCAAGAACAGCGGACTGGGATGTGCATGTGTGACCAATGACAATGTCACTGTACTAGTCAGTGGGGTGCTAGATGCCATTGCATGAGCATGTGTACTGTGTAGTTGTCACATTCAAAATGGCCGAGTGAGTAAAGCAACAAATCTGCATCAAATTTTGCATTAAGCTTGAATTTTCCTCTGTGGAAACGTGTCGGATGATTCAGAAGGCTTTCAGGGATGGTGCCATGAGTGCAGTGAGAAAAAAAAATGTGGCACAAATGCTTCAAAGATGGTGGAGAATCTGTTGAAAGCAACCCACATTCTGGAAGGCCTGCAACAAGCAGAACATCTGAGAATGATGAACATGTATGGGTTAGGTTAAGAGACGCTGGGAGAACCATGTGAGGTCCCAAGGTGCCTACTCTGAAGTGGACTTAGGCGTCAATGTCCTATGTACCATGTTTCTTGTATCTTGTATCATCTTCAACAATGTCTCTATTCTTCGTATTACATGGCTGGATGCTTTCCAGACAGACCTGGCATATACATATATGAGAGAGAGACGTACAGAGACAGAGACACAGAGATGACACACAGAGAGAAATTTATTATGAGAATTGTCTCCTGTGATTATAGAGGCTAAGAAGTACCATGACCGGCTGTGTGCGAGCTGGAGGACAGGAGAGCTACAGGTGCAACCCAGTCCCAGCGTGAAGGCCTGAGGACTGGGGTGGAGGGGAGACTGGTGTAGAACCAGGAGCTCAGACATCTTTGGGCAGGAGAAGACAGATGCTCACGAAGACAATTTGACTTTTCTTCACCTTTTGTTTTATTTGGGCCCTCAACAGATTGGACAATGGCCACTCACACTGGTGAGGTGGAGCTTCTTTACTCGGTCTACCTGTTCAAAGCCTAATTTCTTCCAGAAACACCCTCACAAGCACACCAGGAAATAATGTTCTACCAGCTATCTGGGCATCCCTTGGGCCAGTCAAGTTGACACATAAGATGAACTATCATAGATGCTCAGTGGTAATTCTGTGACTCTATTAAAAACCATTAAATTGTACATTTTAAGTAGGTGAATTGTATGGTATGAAAACTATGTCTAAATAAAGCTGCTATAAAAATGTTTCTATTGAAAAAAAAAAAAAAAAAAAACAGGTGCTTTTTGGACTATATTCACACCAAAAAGAAATGCTAACTTGAAATTAAATGTTAGTAAAAATGACGGCATATATTTTTCTCAACAGATTCACAGACCCCTTAATTCAGTTTTTAAGATCCACTGCTTTAGAGCAGCTATTCTCAAACTTGAGCTTACGATAGGAGGGCTTGTCATGCCACAGATTTCTGGACCCAGACTTCCTTCTGATCCCGCAGGTGTGGAGTGGAGCCAGTCACTGCGTCGCCGACAGGTCCCGGGCGCTGCAGGGCTGCTGTTACAGGTCCACCCTCAAGAATCACTCCCCTAAAGGCCAGGGGAGGGGAAAACATTTAACCTCCGTTCGACATGGAACGCTTTCCAAAGGAGACTGTTCCACTCTGACGTCTTGGCTTTCTCTGGCTCTCACCTCCCCCGCCCCTTTTCTGAGGAGTCTGTTCCATTCGCAGTATCATGAACCCAGACTGCCAGAACGGGCAAATGAGCCAACCGTGGCCCTCCCTGAAGGCAGACAAACCCCACCCAGGCCTGCTACACACAGAGGCACGCTGGTACTGTGAGGTGTCCACACTTCAGCTCACACAGGCAAGTTAATGATGGCTACAGCCCTTTTTCGCATTCAGTGGAGACTAAAAGGATTTTTAGGCTTCACTCATCCAGCCTTGATCAAGGAACAAAAGAGAAAGCAACTTGCTCCTCGTGATTTCTGCAGAGAGCTTGTCTCAGCAATGGCGCAAGGACAGCCTGCTGTCTGCAGCCCCTCTGGGCTTCATAATTGCCCGGCCCCAATCCACGCGCCCAAAAGCAGGAGCAAGTTTGTCCGGACACGGCAGAGAGGCTGTGCATCTCCAGCCCATCCTGATTTGAAAAAAACGAATCAGGCATTTCTCTCTTCCCCTTGTCACTCTGCTCTCTCCTGAGCCCTGTCCTCGGCCAGGCCCTGGGGCGGGGGATGACCCTTCCTGCTCTTTCCACTTCCTTCCAGGTTTGTCTCTGCAGGAGCTTCCAAATCCTCCCCTTCCCACTTCTTAGGCAGAGAAGTTTTTCTCTCCCTCAGGGAAACGAGGCACCGACCCAAAACCCAGGTCCTGGAAGCTTATTTCTGTCCCCTCACTGGGATTATTAAACCATTTCCCAAAAAAGCCACATCCCTTCTGAGTAAAGAATCCTTGTAACAACTGCAAAAATAAGAAGGCATTTCTTCAATTTATTTATTCTGAGTCATTTGAGTCCCAGAAGGGACACTTGTTTTGGGTTCCAGGG
Source organism: Eulemur rufifrons (assembly GCF_041146395.1). NCBI lineage: Eukaryota > Metazoa > Chordata > Mammalia > Primates > Lemuridae > Eulemur > Eulemur rufifrons. Next base: position 3,694,270 of record NC_091010.1, on the reverse strand, counting down.
ACATTTCACTCTAGCCCTCAGCGTTCTATCAGAGGCAAAAGCCCCACACAGCAAAATCCACAATGAGTGTGGAATTTGTTGTAAATGTCGTTACTTCTAACAGATCTGTGGGGCTCCCCGTGGTCCACGCGTGCCGTGTGGCTGTGTGGGGTGGCAGGCCGGGCCACCGCCTCCTTCCCCACATCTGCAGCGAAGCATCCTTGGACCACTCGTTCCCTTGCCTTTAACTGAGAGACTGGGGACTTCCACAGCTGCAGCCACCTCCCACACACAGGAGCTTGGAGGGCTGAACCCCGCGTCACTCAGTTGTGCGTTGAGGGTACCATGGCACCCGTATCTGAGTGAATTCAGCAAGTGGTCCTGGACAACCATGCTGTGCACAGGGAAGGACTCCAGCAGTGGAAAGTCCCCGAGCCGTGTTGCCTCGGATGTCACCAGCGTAAAGATTCCAGCGGAGACAGCTCTCTGCGGGGAGCAAGGTGCTCCAGGCCAGGCGCCATGAGCCACTGAGAAGACCCTGCACTCACTTATTTCCCCTACTTGTGTGCCACAATCACTCAATAATCGCTACTATTGTTACTTCAACCAGTTATGTTTTAGATCAATTAAGAATAAGAAAAACTAAAGATTTAAT